>NC_138163.1:44496954-45190150 GCF_964165515.1 Mesoplodon bidens | reverse complement strand
GTACCAATCTGATTGTTTAAGTAATTCGTATTATTTAATGAGGCTTTTGGAATGAATGAATCATTAATGAATGAATGATGCTTAACTCTTTCAGATAATTTGAAATTCAAATTGATAGGAAGCCCTGAAAGGAGAGGAACAGAAGGAGGTATATGGCTGGGGGGTGGGAAGAGAAGGTAAGGTTCCAAAACATTTTACACTTTCTCATCTACACCAATCCTTTACTGCAGGTAAGGAAAATACACTATATCACCATTACAGCCTTATACCACACTCCTCCCTCCAACCTTTGTAACTAGCCTGTATCCCATGGAGCTCAGGAAAATAAGGAGACACTCCTTAGACAGACAGCATGGGTTAGTACAGAAGACCACAAACACCTAAAAGTGGGAATCAGGAATTACCAGTCTTTCACTACTTTTCTCTGCCTGGTGTTCCCAGAAACTCTATCATAGCAGCGTTATATTCATATATATTATATATATAATGCTAATTTAACTGGCAAATGCCAGAGGAAGAGAGGCAGTCTAAAAGTCTTACAGATGATTGCAAAGGTTGAGTGTGTGTGTGTCTTGTAAATCAAGGGTAATCACCACCGACACACAAACAGCCAAATCACAAGCATACTTTAAAGGATTACCTTGATTCTGCCAATTTTTGAACTGAAAGAACCATTTCTTCCTTTTAGCAAGACCAAATCAACAATTTTCAGTAAACTAAAAAAAAAAAATCAGTCTCAGGCTTGATAAATTGCGATAGTCTCATTATTATTTTCATTTTTAAAGTCCCAAATTAGATGAGAACAGCAGTGCATTGGGAAAAAAATACTACATTTGCACATATTTTCTCTTATTAGTTTACACTGCAGTGTGTATTAAATTTAATATCTGGTAGCATTTGAAGGATGAAATAGCTATGTGCTTTCTTCTGATAATAGGAACAAATCATAAATCTTTATTATCTGAAAATCTAACTCATAAAATAAATTTTAAATGACAAATTGCTATAGATTTCCAAAATGAAATAATTTCTATTTGGAATTCCTATTCTGAAACCATTTGTTCAAAGAGCTTTAAAGTTTGAGACTCAGCCTTAACTATGAAAAGAATTAATTATTTTAATATAAAACAGACCAGGCCAAAAAAGATGACCTTGTACTGAAGTCCTAAGATTTCTGAACTCAATATAAGCAAAAGTAAGAGAACGAGGGCAACTAGATCCAGGGGTTTTAGAATGAATGGTGATTGATACAGTCAACGTGATTGATACAGTCAACTTTTACTTTTTCTATGCCATTAAAAACTTCTGTGGAACTGTGTTTCGGTACTTCCATTTGATCATTTATATGCTGGATGGTCAGGGAATTCATAACACTTAAAACAAAACAATGAAAACAACTAAGGATTTTGTTGTTGTTGTTGTTTTGGTTTGGTTTAGGTTTGTCCCTATATCTTACCTCCCCAGCTAATGACCCATCTTCTACCATCCTGTTGTAGGAAATACATATGCTGATTGATTTAAACACTAATATAAAAACAGGACTTCCCTGGTGGCACAGTGGTTAAGAATCCGCCTGCCAATGCAGGGGACACGGGTTCGATTCCTGGTCCAGGAAGATCCCATGTGCTGCAGAGCAACTAAGCCTGCGTGCCGCATGCCTAGAGCCTGTGCTCCACAATGAGAAGCCACCGCGATGAGAAGCCCACGCACCGCAATGAAGAGTAGCCCCCGCTCGCCGCAACTAGAGAAAGCCCACGCGCAGCAACGAAGACCCAACGCAGCCAAAAATAAATTAATTAGTTAAAAAATAGAAATAAAAGTTACATTTATAAAAAATAATATAAAAACAGCTGGAAAGTTATTCAGCTTCTTCATTCTAGATTTTTATCTTGTTTCCCATTCCAAGGAGATCTCATGTAATGTGCCAGCTTCATAAGTAAGACCAGCAATAAAACTGTGATGTATTTGTTTTTCACATGTTTTCTGAGTTTAGAAAGGTAACTGTTGATTTTAAGGTCCTTGTATTGGATTACTTGCTCCTTCGAGAGAAAGGAGCTGGATAGACTCAGCTTTGCAGCAGGAATTTGGCAAGCCTTTCTCATTTTAGGGGGAAGAAGAAACACAGCATCTAGGGACAAAGTACTTAACTGAGACCAGTTGTATCAGGGCAACTTATGTTGCCTTTGCTTTCTTTCTTCCTCCTTCTCTTTTACCTTTCGGAAAACACTTCAACCTCTCAAGAACCTCTATCATGAAATATCCAAGAGATTATGATTTTTTTAAACATGGAATTGACATCCTCACCTCCAAAGTGCTTCTTTTAAAAAATCAACTTTATTAAAGTATATTTTACATACAATAAAAGCAGCCTTTTAAGTGTAAAATTCAATGAATTTTGACAAACGTGTATATACAGGTAACCTAAACCACAATCAAGGTATAGAACATTTCCATCACCCCAGAGAGTTCCCTTGTGTCTCTTTGCAATCAATCCCCCTCCCCACACTCCTGCACTGTGGCAAACACTGACCTGCTTTTGGTCACTATAGCTTTCCTTTTCTAGAACTTCATGTAAATGGAATCATCCAATATGCAGTCTTTCGTGTGTAGCTTCTTTTGCTTAGAACAATGCTTTTGATGTTCATTCATGTTGTCTGGTCCTTTTTATTTTTGAGTAATATTCCACTGAGTGGATATATCACAATTTGTCTATCTACTCGCTCGCTGATGGATATTTGGGTTGCTTCCAGTTTGGAGCGATTATAAATAAAGCTGCTGTGATAATATTTGCATTCAAGTTTTTGTGTGAACATAACTTTTCATTCCTCTTCGGTAATTACCTACAAAGAGGACTGCTGAGCCATGAGTAGGCATATGCTTAACTTTATAAGAAACTGCCAAACGATTTTCTAATTGGCTGTACTAATTTCCAGTGGCTGTACCAATTACCTTATACCAGTATTGTATGAGTGTGACAGTGGCTCCACAGCCTCACCAATACTCGGTATTGTCTTTTTTTAAAATTCAAGTTAATGTGTAGGCATATCTCACTGTGGTTTTAATTTGTAGCTCTCTGATAACTAAGGATACTGAGCAACTCTTCAAGTGCTTGATATTCATTCACATATCTTCTCTTGGGAAGTGCTTGTTCAACTCATTTACTCATTTTTTAAATTGGATTGTTTTTCTTCTTTTTATTGAGCTGTAGGCTTTTAAAAATATATTCTGGAAACCAATCTTTATCACATATATGTATTGCAAATAGTTTTCTAGCCTGTGCGTTGCCTTTTCATTTTCTTAATGGTATCTTTTGAAGAGCATATGTTCTTAATTTTGATGAAGTTTATCAATTTTTCTCTTCTGGTTCATGTTTTTGTGTTGAATAAAAGAAATCTTTATCCAAAGGTCATGAAGATTTTCTCCTATTCTCTTCCAGGAGTTTTATAATTTTAGCTTCTACATTTAGGTTTATGATCCATTGTGAGTTACTTTTTGTATACACTGTAAGGCAAAGATTGATGTTCATTTTTTTATTTGGTGATAGATTTTTGTGTATATGTACATAAGGAACATTGGTCTATGGTTTTTTCTTCTAATATCTTTGTCAGTTTTGGGTATCATGGCGATGTCAGCCTCATAGAATGAGTTGGGAAGAATTCTATCCTCTCTTTTCTACAAGGTTGGTTTGTTTCTTAAATATTTGATAAAATTCATCATTGAAGTCATTGGAGCCTAGATTTTAATTATGGGATGATTTTTAATTACAAATTTAATTTCTTTAATAGATATAAAGCTATTCAGACTTTTTAATTCTTTTTGAGTCAATTTTAGTAATTTGTGTTTTTCAAGGAATTCTTCCATTTCATCTAAGTTGTAGAATTTATTGGTGTAAAGTTATTCATAATATTCCCCTATTATCCTTTTCATGTCTGTAGGATCCGTAGTGATAGCCATTCTTTCTTTCCTGATACTGGTAAGTTGTATTAATTTGTATCTTCTCTTTTTCGTCTTTATCAATCTAGCTATAGGTTTATCAATTGTATTAATCTTTTCAAAGAGCTGGCTATTGGTTTCATTGATTTTTCTCTATTATTAGTTTTCCATTTTATTGGTTTCTACTCCTCTAATATTTTATTCCTCTTATTTGGGGTTTAATTTGCTTTTCATTTTCTTGCTCCTTAGGTTGGAATCTTAGACTACTGATTTTTAGATCTTCCTTATTTTAAAGCTATAAATTTCCCTCTAAGCACTGTTACTTGCATCCTACAAGTTTTTTTTTTTAATTAATTAATTAATTTATTTATTTTTGGCTGCATTGGGTCTTCGTTGCTGCATGTGGGCTTTCTCTAGTTGCAGCGAGCCGGAGCTACTCTTCGTTGTGGTGCGTGGGCTTCTCATTGCAGTGGCTTCTCTTGTTGCAGAGCACGGGCTCTAGGTGCGTGGGCTTCAGGAGTTGTGGCACGCAGGCTTAGCTGCTCTACAGCACATGGGATCTTCCCGGACCAGGGATCGAACCCATGTCCCCTGCACTGGCAGGCAGATTCTTAACCATTGCACCACCAGGGAAGTCACGCATCCTACAAGCTTTAATACACTGTGTTTTCTTTATCATTCAGTTCAAATATTTCCTAATTTCCCTTATAATTTCTTCTTTGACCATGGTTTATTTAGAGGTATACTGTGTAATTTCCCAATATTTAAGAATTTTCCAGATAGCTTTTTGTTATTGATTTCTAATTTAATTCCATTTTGATCAGAGAACATACTCTGTATTATTTAAATTGTTTTGAATGTATTGAGGTTTGTGTTATGGCCCAGAATGTGGTCTTAGCGAATGTAGTATATGAATTTGAAAAGAAGATATATTCTGGTAGTGTTAGGTCCAGTGTTTTATAAATATCAGTTAGTTACAGTTGGTTGGTAGTGTTGGTCAGATTTTCTATCTTCTCACTGACTTTTCTACTTATTCTATCAGTTACTGAGTTAAGAGTGTTGAAATAGCCAATTCTAATTGTGGCTTTGTCTATTTATCCATTCAGTTATATCTGTTTTGTTTTTCCTTATGTGTTTTGAGGCTCTGTGAGGAGCATACACTTTTAGAATTGCTGCTTTTTTGATGAACTGACCACTTCATGATCATGAAATGTGCCCCCGTCCCAAAGTCAAATTTGTCTCACAATAACATAGTCACTCCAGCTTTCTCATGATTAGTGCTTGCATGATATATCTTTTCCCATCTTTTTATTTTTAACCTATCTGTGTCTTTATTCCTAAAGTAGGTTCCTTAAAGACAGTAGTACATAGTTGGGTCTTGCATTTTCATGCAGTCTTTTCTTTTAATTGGACTATTTAGACTACTTATATTTAATGTAACTTTCATATTGCTGTGTTCTTTATATTTGATATTTGTTTTCTGTTTCCCATCTGTTCTCTGCACCTCTTTTTCTGTCTTCTTTTGGATTAAATGAGTATAGTTTAGTATTCACTCTTATCGCCATTATTAACGTATTAGTTATACCGTTTTTTGGTGGTTATTCCAGGTTGCACATGATGCATCTTTAACTTATTGTAATCTACCTTCAAGTAACATTACATCACTATACGTATAACGTAAGGACTTTAGCAGCATACTTCTATTTCACTCCTTCCATGCCTTGGGGCTATTGTCATACCTTTTATATCTACATACATTATAAATTCCGTGACAGATTATTAATTTTCCTTTAAACAATCACTTAACTTTTTAAAAAATTTAAAAATGGGGAAAAAGTCTTTCATATCCATTCCACACTTACTGCACTTATCTGGAGCTCTTCATTACTTTCAGAGATTCGAGTTTCCGTCTGGTATCATTTTCCTTCAGCCTGAAGAAATTCTTTTAATATTTCTTGTAGGTCACATCTGCTAGTGACAGTTTTTTGTCTGAAAAAATGTATTTCACCTTCATTTATTTTTGCTTCCATTTTTTCCAAGATTTTCATTGCAGATAAGATTTGAGGTTGACAGTACTTTTTTTTTTCTTTAGCACTTTAAAGATGTCATTCCATTGCCTTCTCACTTGTACTGTTTCTGATGAGATGTGTATGACTTCTTATCTTTGTTTTTCCATATGTACTGTTTCTTTTTTTCCCCCTCTAGCTTCTTTTCACTGATCCCTCTATCACTGGTTTTCAGCAATTTGATTATAATAGTCTTAGATTGGGTTCTCTGGGCTTATCCCACTTAGGGTTCATTGAGCTTCTTGGATCTATATGTTTATAGTTTCCACAATAATTGGAAATTTTTAGCCATTATTTCTTCAACTATTTTTCTGCCTATTCCTCTTTCTCCTTTCCTTCTGGGACTCCAATTATATACATGTGAGTCTGCTTGATATTGTCCCACAGTTCACTGAGGCTTTCTCTTTTTTTTCTTCAGTTTTTTTGCATTCTCCGTTTCAGATGAGACACTTTTATTGTTGTCTTCAAATGCATTGATCTTTTCTTCTGCAGTCTAATCTATTAATCTCATCCAGTGAATCTGTCACTTCATATGGTAATACTTTTCAGCTCCAGAAGTTCTGTTTGGTTCTTTATATGTCTTCAATTTTCCTCATTATATTCATGTTTTTCTTTCAACTGTTCACCATAGTGTCATAGCTGCTTTAAAGTCCTTGTCTGCTAATTCTGTAACTGTTATTTCTGGTTCAGTTTCTACTGACTGACTTCTTCTTGGTTATGGGTCACATGCTTCTTGGAATGTCTAGTAATTTTTTTGGATATCAGTTATTATGATCATTACATTCTTGAGTGTTTTGATTTTACTGTCTTCCTTCAAAGAGTACTGAAGTTTGTTTTGTTGTGTGTCTAAATTTTTTGTGGATAATTATTTTTCAAGGCTTGCAAGGCTTTAAGTTTTGTTAGTTTGGGTTCAAAGTATGCTTTATTCTAGGGCTACATTAGCTCAACTACTAAGGAATGACCCTTCTGGGGTCTCTACTGAACGCTCTGGGTGTTCAACAAGGCCTCTCAACTCTTGCTGTAGGAACTGAAATACCTCTCAGTCCTATATGAGCTCTGGCAAAATTTCAGCTTATAGCTCCTGAGCAATAGTTTTTTGCCCAGCCCCATGGTGTTTCTCTCAACACATTCACAGATTCATAATTCAGCCAAAGATAAAGGGGACATTTATGCAGATTTCTGGAGCTATTTCTCTGACTAGCTCCCCTTGCCCCTTCCAGTACTCTGCTCTACAAATTCCTGCCATCTAGGTAGGCCTCCCTGAGTTCCTATCTCTGTCTCATCAATTCAACAAGACTGCAGGCTCTGCTTGGGTTCCCTCTCACAATGCTATGGGCCAGAAACTGCCTACAGACAGAAAGCCAGGGTGACTGTAGGGCTCCTTTTGTTTGTTCCCTTTTTCTCAGGGATCACAGTCCTGTGCTACTTGTTGCCCAATGTCTGAAAACATTGTTTCATATATTTTGTCCAGTTTCAAGTTGTTTATGGGGTATGTGAGGCAGAAAGGAACAAGTCTTATACCAATTACTCCTTCATGGACCAAAGTGGAAGTCTCAAAGCCTTTCAACACTGAGTCACTTTAAGGGTCAAACTCTGTGGTAGGTTTCACATACTAAATGTGGAAAAAGCCTACCACAAATAGTAGACGACTACAGTAAGCAGGAAAATGGTTCAGGAAGCAGAAAGCAAAAGGGACAGATCTCTTCAGCTTTGACAGCTGGTGCACTTTTAGAAGAATATGAAGTGACTCAACCAATTTCAGGGGCAATGCACTGCTCAGAACCAAAAGGTTAGAGATGTCACTCTTAAAAATATCAAATCAAGAACTCTAAAATCCAAAGTAATGAAATAAAACAAAGTCAAAGCAGTCAAGTATAAACTGAACTTGACAAAAGTGTCAGTTACCAGTCACACTGATATTTCCTTCTTTAAGCCCATGCCAAAAGTAGCTCACTCCTCTTATTCTCCCTCTGTACAAGTTAAAACAAACAAACAAATAAATAAATAAATGCAATCTGAACAACTTTATTTACAACACTTAAAAAAATTTTGAGGAAGTCATTAATAATTATGAATGATGTCTGATGTATGTATGTTTTCTTATTACTATTTTTAAAGGGCTGTTTTTTTCAGCTATGACGACTGAAAACAATCTTAGGGCTCAGCTATTTACCTCACTACTCTGCTAGATAACACTGCGTTTATCATAGTCTTTACAGAATAAACCTTGCAATCACAATGCCACATCTATAGAAGGGCAGTCACCTAAGGACAGGAACTCCACATTAAGGAAATCAGATACGCAAAAATCTTTTATGATGGAACAAACAGAAAAAAATTCTGTGATGTGTGCCATTAAATTATCATATCAAAAATTATTTAAAAAAATTTCCCACCAACTCATCAGGCAACACCATGAAAGCTCAATGTTCAGAAAGTAAATTGAACCAGCTTCTAATCTGGGAGGCACAGAACAACGTAAGTTTCCAAAGAAAATTAGGATAGCAGAAAATAAGCAGCAGAACCTATGAGAAAAAAAGCAAAATCCATGAATGACACTGACTGAGAAACTGAGGTAATAAGGTAGTGAAGTCAGAAGGATAATTGCTTACCTTCTCGCCTTACACTTCTCTTTAGGCAGTCCTATATAACTGCCTACTTCAAAGCCTATAACTTTGTAAACAAATGAAACAGAAGCTAAACAAAGGGACCAAACTCCCTGGGAAGATAAGAAAGAACACAGCAGCCCTACCAACAAGCACCAGTACAACAACTTCCTCTGTATATTTAAAGGCTCTGATTTAAAAGCCTCCAGCTGAACTGCTAGGTACACAGCAGACTACAAATTAGCCAAAGGTGGTGTATAGGGTCTGGAAATGATGGTGACCTACTCGGCTTCATCACTTTAATACAACAAGAAAGCAAGATTTGCCACCTGAGCTACTGAACATGCTCATCCCTGAAAGCTAATTGTTTCCCTAGAGTTTACCTAGTCCTCTTCTTTAAAACCAAAAAGAACAATCCCCAAACCTTTGCGTTTTAGATAAATCCCACAGATAAAAAATACTTTAAACTAGAGTGATCTACTTCCAGATCTGAAATGCACATATGGAACTTCATATTCAGTCCAGGGTTTCTATATAGCTACAGAACCAAAGACCAGGGGAAATGTAATTTCGCATTGGGCCTACCTCTCCCACATTTTCTTGGCATTAAACACTAAACAAATTTCCAGGTAAAGATGCAGATGTCTGGACTCTACTGGTCTCAGTTGAATACTGCTAGACTGATGAAAAAAAAATCTTTTTATTAGAGTCTTTCAGTGACCAGCTTCATGCTTTCAAACTTGCCCAGCATCTTTCCTCAATTCGACAATGTAAACATACCACAAATGCACCTCTTCTTCGAGGAAGTGAAACTGAGCAATGACAAAATTATTGTAATTAGCTATAGAGAACAGGTAATCAGTTAAATCCAAATTGTTTTCCATAGGAACATATTTTGTAATATAAGACAGAAAAATTGGCAAATGATTATTTTACTTATAATAAAATATTGGTAGTTCTCACGTGGACTACAAAATTACATAATATACGTAAGTATAATATATATGTAACAGACAACATATTATAATGTATTTTATATGCAGTATGTATAGAACGTATTATTATTTATTTTACATATATATATATATATGTAAAATATATGTAAGCCCAGTGCATGATTCACTAAAAGGTAGCTCTCTTTTCACCCCAAATCTGTCTGGGAAGATCAGTTTGAATTAGAGTAGTTACAGGGAATTCTACTCAATGCTCTGTGGTGACCTAAGTGGGAAGGAAATCCAAAACAGAGGGGATATATGTATACGTACAGCTGATTCACTTTGCTGTACAGTGGAAACTAACACAACACTGTAAAGCAACTATACTCCAATAAAAATTAAAACAAAACAAACAAAAAGAAAATGTGGTATAGAGGAAAGTGGGCAAGATGGCAGAGTAAAAAGACCTTGAGCTCACCTCCTCTCACAAGCACACCAAAATAAAAAAAAAATTTTTTAAAAAGAGGAGTCTGAATTATAGAGTTTAAAATGAAACAAGTGTAGTTTTATTACTTGCGGGTACACTCTCACTTACCTGCCCATCCCCTTCCTTCTCTACTAAAGTAGCCCTTTAATAAATAAGGTAAATAATTTAATAGATGAGAATAACTGGCAATGAATATATTAACTATTTGTATATAAACAGAAGTTCTTTTATACCTAGGACAAAGCCAACCTCCTTTCCATCCAGCCCACATGACTGAGCATCAATTCCAAATATGGAAAAAGAAAACATGATTGGAAAACAGATCAATAAGTTTTCTATTGTTGAAAATATGGTAACTTTAAAAAATAATTTCAAAGCATGAAAGGAAAACTGACCAATTACCTGAGAATAAGACAAAAATCTTCATTTTAAAATTACAACTGTATGAAAGAATAAGACAGACAGAAGGGAGCATTTTGTAAATGATCATGACAATATATGTATGTTTGTGTATATATACTGCTAAAAATACATAGCTAACTTTTATTGAATATTTCCTATGTGCCAGGCCTTTTTCAAGTGCTTAAATGTAATAACTCTTTAAATTTCCTACCACAACCCTATGAGGTAGATATTATTATTATCCCCATTTTACTGATAGGGAAACTGAGGATCAGAGAGGACAATTAACCTGTCAGTGCTCACATAGCTATTAAGTGGTAGGACCAATATCTGGACCCAGGCATTGTGGCTCCAGGGCCAAGTCTCTTTACTACATACTATGAATGTATGTGTGTTGTTTGATATAAACCACCTAAAAATTAGTGTTCCAATGTGGAACTGAATTATTTGCTTTAAGGAAGAATACCTGGAAATTAGAGCAAGCATAAATAAAACTGTTGACACTGACTATGTATATAATAAAAATTAAAATAAACAGAAGATTAAAAACATAAAACTTCACTAGAAAGAATAAATGCTCTAAAGATGAAGATCTGGAAAAAATTATGTCACAATACTATAAATGGACTGGGTATTAATAAAAAGCATCCCATTGAAAGAAAGACTCAAAACACTCATATAATATTTTATTCACTATAAATGTAATATATGTTCACTGTAAAAAATTTTAAGAAAATACAGAAAAGTAGAAAGAAGAAAATAAAAATCACACAATCTCACGATGCAAAGAAAATGAAAACTTACAATGTTTCCTGACAGCCTTTTTCTATGAAAATATTTTCACATAGTTAAGATTATACTGCATGGTTTTGTCTAGTTTGTTTTTCAACTAAATTGCATAAACATTTTCCTACATGGTTAAGATTCTTCAAAAATATTTTAATGGTTCTATGATATTCCATCATATGGGTGTACCATAATTTAAGTAATCCTTTCTTTCTTATTAGAACTATGGGGAACATCTCTGTGCATTAAAGTTTATCCAGATCTCAGATTTATTTTCTAAGGATAGATTTTTCAGAAACATAATTACCAGTTCAAAGTGTATGAACATTTTTTGAGCTCTTGATGCATTTTACCAAATTGCCTTCCAGAAAGACAGTGCCACTAAAAAACTAAAAAAAAAAAAAAACAAAACAAAACAAAAAACAAAAGACTGACTTCACTGAGTTAAAACTTCAAGAATATTTATTTACAACCAGTATTTCGGAATCATTTTAATTGGTGGCAGCTGCTTTAAATGTTCTCACTGTTAAACCGGTAAAACACCACAATGGAAACAGGCTGTCTTAATTTAAGGTCAAACAGCAGTTATAGTTTAAAAATTAAACTCAAGTATATTTGCCTCATGGTAAGAATGGCTTCCTTCCAGCTTGCAGACTCCCTGTTCTTCAAAACTTTTGAAGCACTTATGTCAAAAAGAACTTCTACAGTCTTACGCCATAAAACTAGATGCATCTGAGGAGGCTGCTTTTTTATACTATGTCTTGTTACACGTAGCATAGTTGAATCAATACTTTAAAATCCATTTATTTTCAATGTTCTTCATGTAACACACTATAAAGCAAGACATTACACTTAGAGAATAAAAGATAAACACAACTCTAAAGGTGTTTGTTGCAAGGTTTTGTTTCTCCTCTTCAGTCTATCTGAAGTGCTTGGCTGTATCCTTATAATCCGATTCTGTCAGGGTTCCTCACAACCATACAAGAAAGCAAGGTTTTAGTCCGAAGAATGGAAAGGAAGGTAGGAACTGTTAAGGGCTGTCAGAGACAGTGTTCCTTTTCTGAGGCCATCTTCCCAATAACTAGCTCTTTTATAAAGTCTACCAGGGGCCACTGGTAGCTATTGCAATTTAGTTACCGCATGGTTTGAGCAAAAATTTTAAAAGTGCTTTATTTTTCTTCATAGCGCATACCTCTACCTATTTGTTTATTGTCTACCCACCAGGTTGTAAGCTCCAAGAGCTTACATGCCTTTTGCATCGCTGTATTCCTAGCCCCTGGCACACAGTAAGGGCTAAATATATGTTTGTTGAATGAATAAAATAATTTAATCTAAAAGACTGAGAATCACACTAAAAGAGTTTTGTTGTGGGTCTAAACCCAATACTGTTTTTGAATGTGCAGTGGACGTCTAACTGTGGCACACAGAATTTATATCAAAAGCATAAACAGCTTTCTCAGGCCCCTAGGAAGAGTGTAAAATTTTCACACTTTAGAGATATCTTTTAGGGAGATAAATTTCTCAGGGATACAATCAGGGGGAAACCTAAGAGATGTTTTGTTCTTAGAATTCTAGTGATTGGGTCAATCATGTATCAGAACCTCAGAGTTCAAATCAATGTGGTACAGTAGGATAAAAGTGCTGGGATAGCGTGGGAAGAGAATGGAAATAGGCATGGGGCGTCTGAAGACATAGGCCCAAGGCTCGACTCCACCATCCAAGTCAGAAGACCATGAAATAGTCATTCAATTCCCTTCATCTTCAGACATGGATATGCAAGATGGGGGCAAGTGCACTGTCTGCTTGATAGGCTGCTACGCTACAAGGATCCAAGGACACTAGCCAGTTAAGAGGTTCTGGAAACTGCCAAGTATTATAATGCCATATCAGTAAAGGTATAATTATTAATGTTATCATCATTTTTGCCCAATGAAACCTCTAATAAGTAGCCCCTCAATAACTGTTAATTTCCTCCCTGGGATACCTGGGAGAAGTAGGGATACCTGAGTATTATAATTTAGTATTATAATTTCTTATAATAAGTATTATAATTTCACAGGTGGTTCCTGAATGGATTCCATGTCTGGGGAAATGTAAGATTCTGGTGCTGATAGGTGCACCATGAGAGACTGTGCCTTGCCCTGTCAAATGGGTCAGGACTTTAAGAACACTAAGGAAGGGGGCTTCCCTGGTGGTGCAGTGGTTGGGAGTCTGCCTGCCAATGCAGGGGACATGGGTTCGGGCCCTGGTCCGGGAGGATCCCGCATGCCGCGGGGCAACCAACCCCGCGAGCCACAACTACTGGAGCCCGTGCACCTACGGCCTGTGCTCCACGGCAGGAGAGGCCACCGCAATGAGAAGCCCACGCACCACAACAAAGAACAAAAGCAGCCAAAGTAAACAGATTAATTTTTAAAACAAAGAACACTAAGGAGGAAAGTGTGCGTTAACATTCAATGACAGCATACTATGAGTCAAGTACAATTAGGTGTTTTCATATGCATTTTATGCTCCACAGCAACTCTATTTTTAAAAAGGTGTTACTATCCCCATTTACAGATGAGAAAACTGAGGCTGAGAGGTTGGTTACTTAAGCCTGAGACACCACTAGTACGGGGAAGACCTGACATTATCACCCAGGGCTATCTGACTCCAAAGCCACACAAAAATTTATCACCTCCAGATATGAGTGAGCTTGCACACCATTTCGTTTTTTTTATTTCAGTCATTCTTGTGGTTGATATATGTGTTAACAAAAAATGCTGATCCACTCTATATCATTAGGAACCGGATTAACAGTAAGAAGATTCCGAATCCACAGGGAAAAGGTGACTCTCAATCTGGGTAAAGTAGTTAAATATGACTCCTAGGTATGTAGAAGAGACATCACAGCCCATGAAGCATGCACTGGATGACTGTTTAAAAGATTTCTTAAGTAAACTCAGGATATCCTCGGCAACCAGAAAAGTCAGTTTCCAGTATTCCGCATCTGATAAACATCCTTGGGTTCAAGGATTTATAGAGAGGTGACTAAGGAAGTCCGTTATCCCAGAAAAGTATACCTAGGCCAAAAGAAATGCTCTGCCTGAAAACACCCAGAGAAATATCTAGTAAGAGTCCCTTCACCTGTACAGGAACAGAATAACAGAGGAAAATGTTTAATCAAAACAGAATAAAAGTGAACATCAAGGAAATAGTTCTAGAAGCGGTAGGGTTCCAAGCAAAATCTAGTTAAATCAGGGCACAGTAGATCCCGAGCAAAAAAAGAATAAGTTATCAAACTAAAAATCTGAGTTGAAATCAGAGCTAAAACCAGAGTGCTAGAGATAAGGGCAAATGGGACCAAAGTCATCTTCAAAGACCTAAAATTTTTTCCAGGTTTGGTCAACACACTAAAAACAAGGTTTGGTTTTGTGTTGCTCTGATGCACATTTAGAAAGCAGAAAGTGTCCTCTTAGAACACAAGAATCTGGGAATCTTCTTTAAAGAAACCAAACCAGGGTAGCTAGGGAGTCACATGGATTCCTATACTGACACCCCTTTCCGGGCAAATCTGCCAACTGGCAAATAAAACAGAATCTTAAAATGTCACTGATAAATAGTTACAAGGTGAAGGCAGTGGCCATGAATGGTAAGTTCACAGGCCCAATCCCTTGGTATATATTCTTCCTAAGCCATTAGATACCAAGGAATGTGACCTAGATGGAGGCAGAAGACAAAATTAGCCTACCCTTCAAATTCCTCTGACCCCTGTATCTTTATTGGAGGGTGGAGGTTGAGGTAGAGGGGAGGGAAAGAGTCATGGAAGAAGTATGCAATCAAGCTTGGCCAAGGCCACAGAAAGTGCCAAGGAATGAATTGCCCAGAGGTCACTCTGAAATTCATGGAGTTCTCCCAAGGTAGTCATCACCAGTGACAGAAACAGAGGTTGAGCTGAAAAAAGCCAATGCTGAAAGCCTTAATGAGCTCTTCATATCCTTTAAGTCTTAGACTAAATAGCACCTCCTCAAAGAGACTTTCTCTCAGCCTATCTAAAGTAGAGGATAGCGACCGTGTTATTCTCCATGTCGATCCTGTTTACTTAGCCCAAATAAAATTAGTTCAGTCGTCTATTTCTCCCACTAGAGTATAAGCTCTAGGAGAACAAAGACCCTGTCTGCCCTTTTCACTCTTATATCCCCAGTGCTTAGCACAGGGCCCAGAACACAGCAAATGCTGAATAATAATTTGTTATAACAATGATTCTCAAAGTGTGGTCCCTAGACCAGCAGCACTGGGATCATCTGAGAACTTGTTAGAAATTCAATTCTCGGGCCCCACTCCCCAGACCTATTGAATCAGACACTCTGGGATTGGGGCCAGCCACCTGCATTTTCACAAGCCCTCCAGGGAATTTTCATGCATATTCAAGTTTGAGGACCACTGGTATACAACAAGAGTACAGAAATATACATTTCCTGGTAGGGAGAAGTATAAAGGTAAAGGTTCTTTTCAAATATGGGGTTGGAATGCTTGGCCACATCATCCACAATTCTGAGCCTGGTATGCACACAAATAACATTTTACCTGGAATGTAGTAAGGATTTCCAAATGGAGGTTACTAAGTAGGGATCTTGCACAACTTATTTAACCTCTCTAAGCATGTTTCCTTATCTGTGAGAAGGGAATAATACCAACCTCACAGTTTGTAAGGATTAAATGAGATTTTTAAAGAATTTTACCTAAGTTCTAGAACATAGTAAACACTCAATAAATGATAGTGGTGGCTTCTTCTTATTGAATCTGTTCTGCAGGGCTGTGAAGATGAGGATCTCACAGGAACAGTTTTCAACCTCCAAGAATGCCCTGGGAAGAAAGAAAGTGTGCTAGTTTTCAAAGGGGTATCACCCAAATGGTAGGATACAAGTAGCTTTCTGAGAGTGTAAAGATATACCATTTGCTAGACTCCTGAGCAAAGAGATGCCAAAGACAAAAAGAGAAGTTAACCCATGAAGGGTTAAAGACAGGAAACAAGATGGGGACAGTATTAAGAGTTTTGTTGTAGTGGGTGACAGAATTGCTGGCAATGAAAATGGCAGGGTTGGAAGAGCAAGGCTAGGCCATGCTGAACTCTTCTCAGTGGGCAAGAAGGAAGTCCTTCTATGTTTGGTGTCTATATTTTCCAAACCAAAAACTGGTACAGAGTCTGACGAATATGAGCATACTTAGGGACACAATGGGACAGACTGAAACCAGGGCTGTCCTGGGAATTTCAGACTATATGGTTACTGTCTGGAAATGGTCTATTTTTAAAAGAACCCAACACCAGTATGGCTAAAGAACTGCAGAGTTTCACAATACCTCCATACAGGCTCTGGTTATGACTCACCCTGAATAATGAAGGCTGTATGGGTACATGATCCCTAAAAACTTAGAGCATTTATGAAAAATTACTTAGGGTCATCTTCTCTTTCTTCCCTTTCCACCAGACCCTCTGGTTTTATAAATTCATTGGCCCAAATCTGGAGACCTCAGTAAAGAGCATCAGGCTTATCCCAAGTATCCTACATTAGCTACTACTGTATTTTAATACCAGCTTATGGGTTCTTTTGGACTATTTCATTGCCCTTGATGGTAAGGAGGGACAAAAGGTCCTTCAATACTAAATCATGTTCAGGAGTTCATAGTTTCTTGAGATCCAATAGAGAGTTAAGCAGAATTTTATAACCAGTGGTTATAAAAATTGGACTGGTTAGAGAATTAATTGCGTTACTGCCAGTGATTGCCTTACTCTGTCAATTATGAGACCTGCTACTACCAAGTCAGTCACAGGTAGGTGAGTTTGAACAATTTACCTTCATGTGAAAGTAGCAGGTTTAAGAGAGGCAAAATAATTATATCTACTAGAATTCAAGAGTAGGATATCAAACGAGTGGGATGAAGGATAAACCACCTCTTACTGTTGTGTTAATTTTCCTTCCCGGGATGCTTTTCCCAAATAGAAATCAAACTGCAGAGACACTGACTGGTGCAGTCATCTAGTGTGAATGAGACTGAGCAGGCGTTGTTGAATCAGGCTTCCACTTCAGGGAAATGGCTAGGCCTCCAGACCAAGTTGAGTAACAACTTTCAAATTGTTCTGGTTTCCTTTCCAACCCTGGAAAGGGTTCCAACCTTGTCGTTGTAGTTGGAGAGAACACATCCGATCAGTCAGAGTGACAGCAATTAGCATGACTTGATCTAATTTCAATCTGCAGTAGTTGACACCTCCTTAAGTAACCAAGGGCTCCCTGGTTTCCTAGGTATCATCACTCAGGGGAAGAAATTAGTGTGCATAACTATTACTCAGAATTCCTCACCTCGGTCTTCCCTGGTGGTGCAGTGGTTAAGAATCCGCCTGCCAATGCAGGGGACACAGGTTCGAGCCCTGGTCCGGGAAGATCCCACATGCGGCGGAGCAACTAAACCTGTGCACCACAACTACTGAGCCTGCACTCCAGAGCCCGAACGCCACAACTCCTGAAGCCCGGGCACCTAGAGCCCGTGCTCTGCAACAAGAGAAGCCACGGCAAGGAGAAGCCCACGTACCACAAGGAGAAGCCCGCGCACCACAAGGAGAAGCCCGCACACCGCAAGGAAGAGTAGCCCCCGCTCACCGCAACTAGAGAAAGCCCGCACACAGCAACAAAGACCCAACGCAGCCAAAAATAAATAAATTAAAAAAGAATTCCTCACCTCGACCACACCGTGCAGTACAGGTTACAGCGGGGAATACTCGGCCCTTGGAGGATTCAGTCTGTTATCTGGAGGACATGCAGTTGTCTGGATTAAGAGAGACTACAAAGAAAGCTAGGAGGTGCTCCTGGCCTCATTCTTTCTCAGCAGAGAGAATGGGTTAGAGAGTCATCATCCCACAAGGATAAACAAGATGAGAAACCAAACTGCAGTTGATAGGGTCAATTCAGTACAACAAACCATTGTGAAGCACCTTCTCTACTCTGTGCTATGTCCTAGAGATCAGAAATAACAAAGACCACCCCTCACTAGGAGCTCACTGTCTATAAGTGAAGAAGAGAAACCACATAAATAGAATTTAAAATAAAGCAGTAAATAAGAAAACAGCTATGAATGAGAAGTAAGGGGGCGTAAGAAAGGCCACTTAGTGTGAGAGTTCAGGGAAGCAAGAAAGGAGAGGATCATCACTAGGGAAAGTACTCTAGCTCAAGGTCTGTGGCTTGAAGCCACCAGATAGCATAAATTGAAGGTAGAATAAAAGGAAGGGGGAAGGCTAGAAAGTTTCCAGTCAAAGAGCCAAAGGAGCACCATCATTTTTGGACTTTTTTAGGTGACAAAGCCTTTGACAGGGTGGGGGATTCTCTCTCAGCACGATGCCTTCTCACCCACCTGCATATATACCCTTACAGAAGAATTGATTTGGTGGAGAAACAGGGTGAGAAAAAGCAAGTGTGTAAAACACCCAAAAGAGTGCATGGCACATAAGTTCTCAGCAAACATTATTGCTCTTGACGTCTCCCCACAAGCTCTACCAGAATTTCAGGAGTCAGATTCTGCCCTCAGAAGTGGAGGAAAAAACAGAGATCTCCGAAGTATACTTGGAGGCAAAAATACAGACCTTACTCTGCAGGGTTTCATTGGTGTATGGCTGACAGAGCTCTCCAAAATCCACTGGGTAATGGTGCAGCCCTTCTCTGTGGATGAATAGTGAGAGCCCTAGCATGAACGTCTAGATTACCACCCATATTATTCAGTAAAATGCCAAACTATACCATTTCTTTCCTGTACTATGATTTGTACCTATTCTTTCCTCTCAAACCTAACTTCACAGCTAATCTTTATGCAGACCAGAGTCCTCTCTGAGTTAACTGTTCCAATGTTCTCTTCAACAATGGCTGTTTTAAATGTGACCAATCTCTCACACTGATTCAACCATATAACTCCTACACCAATATTTCCCAACAGGTCAGAAAAATCAAGTGAATGAATGAATGAACAAATGTTTTAATTTCAAGCCTTTCCACTCTTCCCTCTCCTGACTCGAGGTTTCTCAAATACTCTCATTTCCTGATAGCTCCCTGAACAAAACTACTCAGTCAACTCTGTGATCCTCACCGGTTGAAATGTCTAATGCCCTCCCCCCAAATCGAATTCTAAATTCTTATGATTTGAAACATAATTCAAAATCTTCCATGAATCCTTCTCCAACAAATAAGTCTATTAACCTCAACATAACTAATATGCCTCCCCCATTCTCACGTATAATCGTGAATACCCAACTCCCATCATCCACCTGTGGCCATGTCCCCTCTTTCAGTTACTGGCCTAGGGCATGGCCACTCCAGTGAAGCCACTGGAGCACGGTAGGGAAAGCACATACAGACAGCTCACAGAATGAGGGAGAAAGTCAAGAAAAGGAGGCAAGGAAATTACTGTTTTGCACTATTTGCTTTAAGGTCCCTTACAGAAGCAGGGATAATGAGAGGTGATTACATATATATGTATTGATAAACTTTAATTACATCAAGTTATATTATAAATTGAGACATACCTCGTAGCCATAGAAATAGCCACCTGCTTAGTTAAGTAGAAAAGATGCTTACTTACATATGTCCCAGTGGAAAAGCAAGTTGGTAAATTATTCTATGAACTGTATACTGAAAGTTTCCAGGCTAAGATTAACACGAAATGTATGTGTGCATAAAAACACAACTTACAAAGTAAACATGCCCATTCTATTCATCCCTTATAAGAAAGCTTGCCAAACCAACCATTCTTTAAACTCCTATTTGTCCACAGTAAACTGTCAAGTACACAGAGGGCATTCAAGTGGTAGTTGACAGTGATCTTCAATACTAGCTGAATGAAAACCTATCCAGCCAAGTTCAGGAGGAAATGAATCTTTAATCATAAAAACACTCAAGAAAAGGATCCTGCATGTTAGAGCATTCTTATAATTGTACTGGAAGATATACTGTAATTTACTTAGTATAGCCAAGAATTTATAGAACCATGATTCAGAGTCGCAAACAATCTGATTTTAGCACAAAAGCTGGAAAATAAAACCTACTGGAATCAATCCAACTTGCTTTGTTTCCTGGAATACAGGTAAAAACCCATTACAGTTAACATCAGGATAACAAAGCCTCGAGATAACAATGTTCTATCTCAAAATGAACCCACAGTAGTTGTTGATTTGGTTACAAAAAATTATTTACAGCAAATAATCAAGGAAAACAAATGTTTTCTTCAATTCTCTTCTAGTAACAGTCACTCCCTATAATGAAAAAATATGTGCTGCTGGCAAAGCAATTCTCACTTGATACTTCACTGTGAGCATTTCCCCCCACTTTTATTCAGTACGACTTCCTCAACCCTTACCTCCTTAAATATTATACACAAGCATACATAACTGTCTAAAATGGATGTCAAGTCCATTCATTGCCTATGCCATGGGCTTAATCTTCAGAATCAAGTTATTCTGCAACTCCTATTATCTATATTAACTTGTTACTGGTATAAGATTTATGCCAATTAGGTTGTATGGTTAGTCGGCTAAATTATATTTAGTTACATTGTGAATGTAAATTCTACACAATAGAAGATGGTTTAAAAAACAGTACATTTCCATTCTTCTTTGTATGTTTATAATGGTACTGATATGTACCACGTATGGTTCTAATTATGTAAGTTTTAATGCAATACTTAACTAAAATTTCATAAAACATTTCTAGTGCTTAACAGTAAAAAAAAAAAAAAAAAAAAGCCCGGTGGTAGAAATGGACAATTTTAATCCTAAATCAATGGCATAAAAAGTTAAGACCTGATGACACTGCATATTTTTAGGGCACAAGATTTATGCAACTTCTCAGAACTGTACTTTTGAACGTAAGTGTATAATACATATAAAATACTTCAGGTTCTTTGCGATAGAGCTTTAAAATGCTTTCTTTTATCTGTAACAGTATATATTTCTTTTGTACACACTGAGTTCTTAAAACGCCCTTATGAAGGATTATTCTTATTCCCACATTTCAATATTCGGTGGAACCAAAACCCAATAACCGGCTTAAAATTTCACAAGGACTTCAGCTACTTTATTTCCTTCCTTTTAATACTTTAATGCTTAATATTTTTGAAATTGCAGCACCTCTTTATTAGTTGATTGACTTAATGACATACTCTTTTTCTCTCCTGCAAATGCAGTATATGTGGGAATTTTCATTCGAAATAATTTTTATTTTAAAACTTCATGACATCTCTTCAAGTACCGACAGGGAGATTAAAAAATTCACTGCTCTTAACTTCCTTGCCTTAAGAAAAAGTTTAAACAAAAATTTACTCAACTCTTTTATATAAAACAATATTCTATCTATGTAGGTAATAATGGAGTGAGGAGGGAAAGGGAAGGAAGCTACAAAGATGAAGACATGAGGTCTCTGCTATCAAAGGAGCTTACCATCCAATGTGGGAAAAGGACACATATACAAATAATAGAAAATATTCAATGACTGAGATACTGGGGAGGGGTGATGAGGACGTGCCAAGTCGGAAAGAAGACAGCTTCAAAGTTTGAAATTGGACCACTAATGCCATGCTGTAGATTTTCGATTACACTCCATTATCCCACATATGGATTCCCACTTAGGTGCAAAGAGATATACATGCAGTGATGCTAAATGCAGTTAACCAGGTTATATTCTGTTTTCCAAGCCATGCACCTATGGTGCTGCATCCACCCAGGGAGGGCACTTTTTTCAAATTCACACAAAGGCAACGTACGTGCTAGCAGTGGCCCTGAATACATGGATAATTACTGTCTCCTGTCTTTCCCTCTGCCAGCAATGCTACAATCTAAATGTTCATAGATAAAGGACTAATTAAATAAACTATGGTACATCCATACACCAGGATACCTTGCAGGCATTAAACAGAAACAGGCACTGGAGTCTACTTAATTATATTGTGGCGATCAGTTTCTTGGTGTTGATAATGCACTATAGTTAAGGACGATATCACCTGTGGGAGAAGCTGGGTGATGGGTACATGGGATCTCTCTGTACTACTTTTGTAACATCCCGTGAGTCTATAATTATTTCAAAATAAAAAGCTAAAAGAAAAAAATAGAAGAACCAGGCATTTCTCAGTGTGCTGATGTAGAAGTATCTCCAAGATTGACTCTTAACTGCAAAAAAGGTGTAGAACAGTATGTATAGTATGCTACTCTTTGTGCAAAAAAAAAAGGGGTATGCATATGTACACAAATGCTAGTATATGCATAGACTATCTCTATAAAGGTACACAAGAAACTGGTGGCAGCAGGGGAGGGGAACTGGGTAGCTGAGAGACAGGGGTGGGAAGGAGACGTACATCTTATTGTCCTCTTGTGATGTTTGAATTTCATACCATGTACACATACTACCTCTTCAAAAAAAGTTTATTCCAGCGACACAGTTTTCCTGCCAGAAGGTTTTAAAGTATCCCTTCCATCTGATGTATTCCCCTTCACCCAGTTTAAAAGGCCCAGGGGTTATGGGATGGTATCTAGGGATAGGTTCTTCCACTGACCCAGCACTGCGTGCATCCTCCTGCTAGACTGTGAGCTAGCTCCTCCGGGGCAAGGGACCGCAGCATTAGCCATTCCTGGCACAATGTCTGGCATATCTTGGGACACAGATTTTCTTGAATTAATTTGACCTTTTATCTTGGCCCTTCCTTTTGACTTACTCTTAAAACCCTGCACCTAGACGGATTCTTTACCACTGATTCTGCCCCGGGAATGATGCTTAAAAAATTAGCTTCTCATTAACATCAGTCATTCCCAGGTCAGCAACTGTTGACACCAATGCTCAAAAAGATGCAAGCTTATTCCAGTGAAGGCAAGATTTTTCATGGAAATATGGGTGATTTATAAATTTCATTTTTATTTTAACATCTGTATGTCAATGAACAAGATAACTCTTCAGTCATCTTAGCTAAAATCTCCCATCCAGGCTCCTCACTCCCTAACTTCTATAGGGTTTATTTGTCCCTCTATAAGGTAAGACTTATTTGTAGTAGAGTTATCTCAGTGCATAACTTAGCTCTCTTACTAGAGTATAAACTTCTTAAGGGCAGGGAAGCCTTATCTATCTCATTATTCCCACAGTAACTAATATCTAGGTCAGTCATCTTTGAAGACAGTTCATTTAATTAACATTTCATAATTTAAAAATTAAATAACTTTAAAAATACCATTTAATGTAACACTAACTAATTTGCTTAAAATAGCTCAGTGGGTTTGTTGTGAGGGCAAATAAAAAGAGTTTTACAAGTCTGTCATAGAAAGAAATTATGCTATCATAACATCCTTGAGAATGCTGCTTGACTTCATGGAGGTGGAACCAGCACCTTCTTGATCTGTATACTAGAACCATATCCTTTCTCCCTTCCTCAACCATGTACAGCTTGCTTCTAAGCTGAAACATTACTATGAAATTGCTAAGCTACTCGCTCTTTAAACTTGATAAACAATTGCTAAATAAGGAGACTAAGACCCCTAAGGGGAGAGAGAAGAAGACGGTAGTCCCTTCCGAGAGCACCCATTCAATAGCTTCCTACTTACAAGGAATCTTGTTTTGCCTGCTGGACGTCCCTGATCCTGACAGCCAGTCTCCAGAAGCAGTGCAGTGCTTGTTTCATGTTACTTGCAGCCGGGTCAAGATCCATTCAAAACTGCTCAGAGCCTTTCATCATTTTGCCTGCCACATTACCTCTTCCTCAAATAAACAGAACTGAAAGCAAGTCAAAATTAGAGCTGATTTTCTCCCCATAGGAACAAATCACCGATATTATAAGTTATAACGGGTTTTATTATCTGGAACTTTGTTAGTCTACTCTGTAGTTCATTAGGTGAGTTAGGTTATGTTAAGTTCCAAAAGGTTAGGTTATACTAAAACTCTATTATAATTCTTATTTTTATTTTTAAAGCAAGCATTAATATAAAAGGCAACTTTTTTTCATCATGTTACAATCCTTCATACTTGTCCTTAATAGTAAGCCTTGATGAGGGCAGGAACCACATTTTACTTATCTTTGAGTCTCCCACAGTGCCTTGGACATATAAAATTCTTAAGAAATATTTATTTGAATTAACTTTTTCAACGATGCATTGAATCTGTACATTGACAGATAATTCACTTCTAAAATTCAGACATTTCTATTAAAATAATTCAACTTTTTTATTGATGTGCCATACTTATTTCAGAAAAAAAGTAATTTTTCTCAAGTCTCTAAAGAGACTCCACCTGAGCTAAAGCCAACTTTCTGGGCAATAGATATACATGTTTTTTGACAGATACTGCACATCAGATTGAAGGCCTCTGGGAATTAGTTCTCGAAGAGAGGCAAGCAAGCTTAGAGAGAGATTTTTTAATTGTCTTCAGTTCCTTGAGGGGTGTCATAAAATTATTAAACATATTAATTTTAATATCAAAAATAAATATATGCCATTAAGCACTTTTAGGAGAGAGGAGGAATATGTTATAAAACCAATGCTTGAGTATTATAATTCTCACAATGTTAGAAATCATACTAAGAAGAAATAGGCAAGGCTTAAACACTCTGGTGTAGTTTTCTCATCTTAGAAACTGGAATAAGAACAAACTCCTAATTCATGGGAACATTCTGAGAATGATCATTATGAAGTTTTTTTTAGTATTTTATTAAGGTCTTACAAAGAACACAAAATATTCTACATAGATAATGTACTTGTTTACAGCATATAAAAGAAATTGTCAAATAAAACTTAACTTTGAAAATAATCTGTAATCTCACTCCCAGAATCTAACCTGCATGTCAAAGCACTGAGATTTCTAAAACTACCTACCAAATTCTTACCTCCAGTTTGAGTCATTTTCTTAATGGCTGCCCTGGGAACTGTTTTAACATCTTAACTTTAAAAAATCTAGTTCAGGTTAATACCAGCCAATGTCAACAGTATATAAAATCTCTGTCCCTCCCCCTCTCCGTTAAGCTATTATTGTCATTCAGATTACCTCTTTATATGTGATAAACCCATCAACAGTTTTAGAATTATTGCTTTATGTAGCTCTCTTAAATCAAATAGGAGAAGAGTTACAAAGATACCTTTACACCACCTTTTATGTTTATCTATGTAGTTATGTTTACCAGTGCTCTCTATTTCTTTGTGTGCATTCAACTTACTATCTAGTGTCCTTTCATTTCAGCCTGAAGGACTCCTTTTAGTATTTCTTGAAGAGCAGATCTGTAGCAACAAATTCTCAGTTTCTATTTATCTGGGAATATGCTAATTTTTCCTTCATTTATGTTGGATAGTTTTGCTAGATATAGGATTCTTGGTTGACAACCCATTTCTTTCAGCACTTAAATACCTCATCCCACTGCCCTTCTGGCCATCATGGTTTCTGATGATAAATCAGCTATTAATCTTATTGAGACTCCCTTGTCTGTGATATGTTCCTTACCTCCTGCTGCTTCTAAGATTCTCTTCGTTTTTGTCTTTCAACAATTTAACTATCATGCATCCAGGTTTGGATCCTTCTCAATTTATCCTACTTTAAGTTCATCTTACTCTGAGTTTGTTGAGCTTCTTGGATGTTGTAGATTAATGCTTTCATCAATTTGGGGAGTTTTCGGCCATTGTTCCTTCAAATACTCTTTCTGCTCCCCCACTTCTCATTCTGGGACTCCTATTATATGTATGTTGGTATATTTGATGGTGTCCCACAGGCCTCAGGAATCTGCTCATTTTTCTTCACCCTTTTTTCTTTCTGTTCCTCAGACAGTATAATCTCAATCTATCATCAAGTTTGCTGATTCTTAATTCTGCCAGCTCACATCTGCTGTTGAACCACTTCAGTAAATTTTTTATTTCAGTTATTAAAATTTTCAACTCCAGATTTTCCATTTGCTTCTTTTAAAACTAATTTCTATCTATTGATATTCTTTATTTGGCAAGACATTCACAACGTTCCTTTAATTGTTCAGGCATGATTTCCTTTGAATATAAGGTTTGTTGTTGCTGTTACTATTTGTTTGTTTGGAGACGTCCCTGGAAGAATTCTGTAAAGTCTGTATTCCCTGCCATATGTGGCCACTGGAAGTCTCTGCTCAGTTAGCTTAGAGGTCAGCTAATGATTGGACAGAGATTTTTCTAAAATGTCTTGAACCAATAGATCTTTCACCCCTTGCCAAGGGATCCTGTGTGTGTTAGGACATGCCTTCAATGCTCTGGCAGTTTACAACTCTGCCTTAGTCTTCATTTCCTACTTCTAAGGATTTTCAAGGTCAGCCAGAGGTGAGCAAACAGAGCCTCCTCAGATCTTTCCTGGGCATGCACCCAGCCCTGCACATGTGTATGGCCTTGTAGATACCCAGGAATATACTGGAGATTTTTAAAACTCCCTATTCATCTCCAGATCCTTCTTTTCAGTTTCTTGACCAGCCCCTTCTTTGCCCCTCCTGGTATCACTACCTCAGGCAGATGCAATGTTAAACAGTTGCCCCTAACTATTTTAAGCAAATGTCCTGAGGATAAGACTTTTCCACTAAGCAAGGATGAGTCACGTCAAGTTAAGACAAGCCTTGTGAATGAGGCCTTTTCATGGAGCTGCCAGACAGGTCAAACAGTTACAGTTCTATGGGGACAGGGATATTTGGGGAGGTTGACCCTTCCAGTGGCTACTGGTTTTCATAGCTACTGTGTTTGCAAGGTTGCTGGTTTCCTTATGGAACTGGGGAAAGGGAGGTAGGATTAGGACAAGTTGAAACACAATATTCACTGTTCTTACTGAAAATAGGCTGTTTTTAATGAATAAATAAATGCTCCTAAGGTTGTTAGAAGCCTTTGGTTAATTTCCAGAATTCCAAAGAAAGTTGATTTTGAAAATTTTTGCCAGGTTTCATGTTGCTTTTTTAGATGAGTAGATTTTCTGAGGTCCTTACTCCAATATTCCGAAATCCCTTCTTTGAGTTTGAAAATCTTTCTGGAACTGGTGTCTTCCAAAAAGACTGTAACCTTCAGCTCTTAAAAGTGCCCAGGAAAACATGTGGGATTGCTGGTGATATCTACACATAAATTTCTAGGTTAAAGTATTCATGAACATCTATAAAATTTGAAGAGGGAAAATATGATCAACCTATATTTACATTCCATTTTACCTGTGCCGACTACAAGGAAATATATGTTTTTTGATAACAGACATGAAAAAAATGCATTTACTGTTATAAACACTTGGCTACATTTAAGTATTTTTAAAATATTGCTTCTTTTTAAAGATTCATATATTTTAATTTTACATAACAGAACATGAGAGACTATGACTTATCCAAGTCATGGTGGGACTGAAGGCATAGCATCTAATTCAATGCCTAGAGTCATAACAGATGAAAGGTTACTAAGAAAAGGTCTCAATGTATTTCCTAGATGAAAAGAGGAAGACAGTGATTACAAGCTCTAAATCTTGACTTTTATAAAGAATCATAAACACTTTAAAAACTCATTTTAATAGAACATTTACTATTTAATCACGTACAACTGACTATTCACTATCATGTTGCCAAACCAAATTACAAGTTATGAAAGAGTCTGAGAACAATGATAGCATTATCCTAACACTAAATTAGGAGATATCAAACATATTATAAGCGGTTCTTCATTTGGAGAGTTCTGAGGGTCCTGAATGAGTTTAGTTGCAGGTTCAATATGAAAAATGACCTGCTCATACCCTTGTGTGTATTGTATATGTTGCGGGGGCGTGGGGGCGGTGGCGTGGAGAATGAGAACTAACACATAAAGCTTTCCATATAACTTCCCTGCCCCTCAAATTAGCACCCAGAATTTGTACATGAGACTCTGGGTTTGGGGGTCATGCTGCAGGGCAGAGAGGCATGTTGCTGGAAAAAAAACTGTTGGGTATCACTGACTTAATGTTTAAAACACAGTAAAAGTGATTACAAAGTCATTAAGCTCTTCTCTGACAAAAACAATTTAAATTGACCAAATCTTCAATATAGAGGAATTCACTCATAAAAATCAACAACGATAGTAGTCTCAGTGCTATTTACGATGCTATCATTCATTCATAGTTTCACTATTCTAGTCTATACATATTTTTAAAAACCAGCATGAACATATGATAGAGGTATATAACATGATAAGTTTTCACTACTATGTATCTTTAGAATTCATGGACTTAGAACCTGCAATTTTAGGAATTTATGAGCAAGCATTACAGTCCTTGATTAAATAATTTTTCATTTCACTGACATTTATTAAATAATTTGAATCTTATGTACTTTAAGGCCAAAAGGTGTGAATGAGTTGCTAAGTTAGTAAGTCTATCCTGTCATCCAACCCTGCGCTGGATGTTTTCTTTGCATTGTAAACTACGCAATAACTCAGGAAGTGATAAAAAATTGTTTTTGAAAATGAATGGCCCCCAAAATAAAGCAAATTTCTACTGCTGATGATTAATATAAGGAAATGCTTTAAGAGTCGTAAAGCAGTGTTGGTTCTTAGCCAGAAGATATTAATTTTGGATAAGTTAGAGACTGTGTTGAATTCAGCTTTGACTCAGATCTATGACATAAACAAGTCTGCCATAAAACATTTTATGAGGGAAATTACATGCTAAAATATTATTTTTGCTTTCAGGATAACTCATAATCCCTTGGGTCAGGCTTCTTCAAATCTGCTTCTCTTCATCTAAATTATATTAATGGGAGAACGGACACATCAAGAATTTCCATAAAAACAAACAAAGGTATTCCTTTGGTTCACCAAATGTACGATATTCAGTGTGTTTGCTGACCCTCCCACAAAATGTTTTCTTAGGCAACAGATTAAAAACTCCTGACTGCAGAAATACTAGGAAAGAAAGAAGCATTTATCTAAATATATGGGAACCTAGAGTTTAAAACAAAACAGTAGAAAAAAATAATAGTACCAAATAGCCTTCCAAGCATTCCAATCTTCTATAAGAATGGAATCATAGGTAAAAGATAAGCAGGTGATTAAAGCCTGTGCCATACCTCCTTGAGAACAATAAACACATGTTCTTACCCTCCTGCGTACAGCTACATGCAGCCAGGTCAGTCCCCAAATAACAAACAATATCAAACAAATCCACAAAGATCTTATGATGTCAGTTATACACATAGAGAAAAAGATACCCACTTTCAGGTGAAGCACAGGAAGGAGCACAATGGAACATCTCACTTATTCTCTGCTTTTAAACTGCCTGGAAAACCTAGAAATCTTTTAAATCTAGCACTGCCCTGAATTCAAAATCAGTCCAGTTAAACACTGCTTATGTACTCCTTTAGATATGCAAATCCACTGTTTGAGAAAACTTGGAAGTCATAAATTCACAACTTCTTTACCACCATCACTCCACCACCTCCCCAAATTGGAAAACTAGCAGGACCAGTAAATAGCTTTCTAGATAATGCAAAGTGGTTAAACACTGCTAGGATTTAAGTGGCCAAAATTCTATATATTATGCAGTTGCTACCAAGCCTTCAGATATTCAAGACTACTGCTTTCAAAAATGATGAAGCTCCATAGAAAAATTATGTTGAGGAAGGGGAAGAGAAGGATCCTCCTGGATTTGTGCTTCAATTTTGGGGTGGGAGACAAAAGTATTCAAATAAATATAACAACAATTCTGAGAACAGGAAAGCACCAGTGGCCCTGCTGGGCTCGTGCAAGTTATTTAAGTTAATAAAGGGTTAATGAATGGTTATTATGGGATGGCAAATAATTATAACTCTTCATGAAAGTGAAAGAAAGCTTCAAGGCTAAAACGCTCCTCTTCTGTAAAAATTGCCCTGAATTTCTCTAGGTTGAACTGAAATAAACACACCAAAGGTTCTAAGAACAGCCCATTGGAGACAGGAACCGGGACCCTTTGGACCTACACCCATTGTTTCACTTTAAAACGGTATTTTCTTGTTCTCTTGCCACAGCCAAAATGGAAAACCACTGACTTTTTTTTCCTCGATTGTGCTCTACACTATGGAGGCCACTGCCCATTTAACGTGACTATTGTTTGACGCCTGTGAAAAATGAAATTGGCATCTAAGTGGTTCAACCCTGTATAAACAAAATTACCTCTCCTTCCCCTGGCGTGGGCATGCACCTTTGTTAATAAAGATTTTAAGCATACTGAGAGTGATCAGGGACCTTTGTGTGATCTGTCCTAAGAACCACTGGATTCCATTTGGCCTCCTACCTACTGTGTGGCAGGGGTCTATGGTCACCTATATAGGCCAAAATCCATCTCTTCTCCAAAAAAGTTGCTTCAAAAATATTTCACTACCCCTATTTTCTTTTAACATCTGGTATATCTTCACCTCACTGTAGTAATAGATAATTCAAGTTACAGATTATTCATAATTCAAGGCTATGACATCAGGGAGAGCTGGTCTACTTATAAACATAAACTGACTACATAGAGAACACTGTTCATAAGCATTGTGCTAGTGTTGTTTTTTACTTCCTGAGTATGCTGGCACAACGTTCATGCTTATGTGGCTAGAACCTGTCAGAGATCAGTCTCAGAGTTGCGAAAGAATTTCCTTATATTCCGAAACATATTCTAGAGAACAAAAAAGTGGGTTACTAAAATAAAATTTTACAGTGATCACTGAAGAAGAATTTGGGGTTCTAAACTTATATCTTAATAAAATTAAAGACAAATTATCAACAAAAGACTGAGAATTTTGCTCTTTTGTCTTCAAAGAGCAATTGTTCAACAAAAAATAAAAGTATGCTGTTCTATTGTAATTCAGGAAACTATTTTAGAGTTTTGTTTCTAAATAATTCTATAAAACCTTTAAAGATTTTGCTTATATAGTTTGTGTCTTAAGAGTTGTAGCATTCTCGAATAGGGTATGTTAAGAACCATAAGGAGGGGCTTCCCTGGTGGCGCAGTGGTTAAGAATCCACCTGCTAATGCAGGGGACATGGGTTCGAGTCCTGGCCTGGGAAGATCCCACATGCTGTGAAGCAACTAAACCTGTGCACCACAACTACTGAGCCTGCGCCCTAGAGCCCGCGAGCCACAACTACTGAGCCCGTGTGCCACAACTACTGAAGCCTGTGTGCCTAGAGCCCATGCTCTGCAATGAGAAGCCCGCACACTGCAGCAAAGAGTAGCCCCCACTCACCACAACTAGAGAAAGCCCACACGCAGCAACGAAGACCCGATGCAGCCAAAAAAAATTTTAAAATTAAAAAAAAAGAACCATAAGGAATACACCCACTAATCTAAAGCTAATTTAATAAATAACATCATTCAATAATTAGTACACAATTCTCCTATAATTATTATAATTCCCAGTACCTACCTTATGTGGGTTACATTTGCAACATCCAAGTAAAATTTCTTCATTAACTTATGGAGGAAAAAAGTGGCTTAAAGCCATTTAATTCTATAATAATGAGGGTGGTTTATTTTTTCAATTACATAATCTTTGCAGCTATTCAATTTTCCCAGCTTTATGTTTGAGATGCTGAAGTTTAGAAGAAAAAAAAAAGAACACTGAACATAGAAGGCACTCAGGCAAAGGGTGATAAAAACCAATGTTAATCTAACTGACTTATGCTGAATGTCTATTGATGAATGAAAGTACTTTGTCTACACAGCAGACTCCTACTTGTGTTATTTCCCAGTCTCTTGTCCAGGCTTCATGACATTCGTGACATTAAAGAACCTGCTGAGGCATAATTAACTGGACAAAAGGGAAACTTTACCAAGACAGAGGCAATTCACAAGCCATTAACAGTTAAAAATTGTCAACTGGCAGACTTTCATTTCCCAATGCCTGAATTACAGCAACAGTCTCGTGATGGATCCCCTTTCTTGCTAGGATCTCCCCCACTTCAAACTACCTTTGTGGTGCCCACTGACTACTGTCTAATGCTCATTCTGACCTCTGTATCTTTAAGTTGTTTGCCTGTCTAGAATGCTTGATCTATCTATGAAAAAGGCCTACCCAGCCCGAATCCTACTTTGTCCACGAAGCCCTCCTATATAACCCCAGCCCACATTAGTCTTTGTCCAAACTCCTACAGACCTCATTGTCTCCATCACTCACTTGGCCATTAAGTCATATGTGACCTCATTACTTGTTTCCTGAATCTTGTCTCCTCAATATGACTGCAAGGTTTTTTAAAGGCAGGAAGCATGGCTTATGTCTATTTTATAGATCACTCACCTGCACCCAAAAAGGAGCCTACCACAGTGTTCTGCCCACAACAGTTATATCACTTGTTGAACTGAAATATCAGAAATAACCATAATATGAAGAACAGTACTAGCTTAGAATAAGAGATAGGTTTCGAGGTAAAACACACTGACTTAAGATAATGCTGGCAAAGAAATCCTGAAGCTTGAACAAATATTCATTTTTAAATGTCTATAAGCAAAGGGATAATCATGGTGGAATTTCTATTTTCTCCTTTAGAAGTGCAGAGGCATCTCTAAATGGAAGAAGTTAGAAACTGCTCCAAAATTCAAATTAATGCATTACAATTCAGTGCTATTACTTAAATACGTCTGCACCTCTGCTAATGATAAAGAACCTCATACTGGTTGTGTAGACAACAGGGCAAATAAACGACTTTCAAGACCCATGACTTTACCATACCTATTATTTCACAGATGCCACTACCACATTTAGATGTGAGCTCTCCATTAGAAACAAATATGTACACTATAAGAAGCAATTTCAAAAAGTGCTTAACCAGTTTATACGCACACATATGGACTGAAAGGCCTTACTTATAATATCCCATGAGGCAAGGTGTCTTCCAATTTTCCACCTCTCTAGAAAACACATTTTCTCAGAAATATCAGGATTAACTGTCAAAACTAATGTTCTCCTTTAATGCTTTGGTCCCTCCTTCCACCTTTAAAAGTGGGTGAACAAGGGCCAAGCTCTGACCTGTCAAAGATGTTTCCTTATATTATTATTGGCAAATTCGTTAGAAAGCCCTAAAGAACAGAGGATGAGATAACGACCTAAAAGGAAAGCTAGAAAATCAATCTCTGTTCAAATACAGGTAGTTGGTATTAAGTCTACTAACAAAGCAAATGATAAATGCCAGGTCAAATACTAACTGAAATGCTACTAGTTTGAAATGTTTTTTAAAAAATGGTTGTTTCTGCCTCTAATGCCTTTAATCTAGTTTATTCATCATTTTCAGTAAGTTTGGAAGAATAATACCTCAAAGCCTAAATTAGGCTCTCCTGTAAGAGGGGGAAGGGTAAGCTGGGACGAATTGGGAATAGGCTTCATGCATCTCTAATGTGGATTGGTAAGATCTTTAAAAGATTCTCAACATTCCTATGAAAACGTACTTGCTTGAGGTAGAGCCACTATTACGTACCTTTAAAAAGTAAGCTAAACATGGTGCTTATAGTTAACAGTACTGTACACTTACAAAATGTGTTAACAGGTTCGATCGCATGTTACGTGTTTTTTACCACAATAAAAATAAACTTGCTAAAATCAGTATACATCTGTATGACTGAAGAGAAATTCACTAACCAAAAATAGCTGATACCCCAGTTACCTCTGAGAGTGTCATTTGCAAATTAAATCGACCATAGTGGGTCCTGTTAAGAGACACTGGAGATAAGGTACAGAAGAGCCGAGTATACTCAGTAGGATGCCTTCCTATGACTGCATTCTGCAATCAGACGTTACATCTGGCTCTCTCCTTTCATAGTATCTGTTCCATAATCTTTGTGATGGAGAATAACTATGAGCAGCAAGCTATGTAAAAGAAATATCATACATCTAAGGAGAGGCTATTAATACCTAGATACACAGGCCTAAAAATAAGACACATCTGAATACCTGAGGACTTATAACTATGTTCAAGGATAAATCAAGAAAAAAAAAGGATAATGACCAGAGAGTGGCTACATTCATCCATTTGGACTATACTTAAGCTACTTGTCCCACGGCTCCCAAACTTACCCAGAGGCCTCATTCTGAGGACACGATGTGAATGGTTTTCAACATGGTCTCTAGGAAGCACTCGGGGGACCCGTACGCAAGTCCTCTTATGTTATTAAACTTCATGCTGTGCATCTGTTGCTGATAGGAATCATTTCTTTTTAACCAGAGTGCCACGACTCTTGGTCCTAAAGGAGGGACACCTAGGTTTGTATCATGTAAAATACGCCTCTTGGCAGCAGTCCCGCTCCAGACTCCACACTTGGTCTCTTTATCTGCCCTGAATCCAGGCATCACCTCACTTGACAACAATCTCATTTTTCTCCTTCCCTGATTCCCACGTGCCCCCTACTCCTGCCTCCAGCCCTGTGTGACTCTCTGTCTCCACATAGCCATGCTTTCTGTGTGGAAGGGTGGATTTCTGCAAAACAACTTGCCAAACAGGGCAATGGTTAGAGGACTTCGTAGAGTAAAATACACCACAAACCACCTATCACCTCATTTGTGTCAGAGAAATAGAGGCGGTGTCATTCCCATTTGTTCTTGTGGGTTTTTTTTTTTTAAATTGACAAGGGTGTGGGGTAGATGGATCCAGGAAATGAACAAACATTTTCAACCACTGACTGCCTAGCCCCCTACTTCTACCATCAAAGAGCTATTCCACAAAATCAAGTACCTGGCCAACCTACTGGCAAGTTTTTTGTTTCTAATGCAAACAAAGCGTGGGAGTTTGTTTGTTTTAATCATGGGGAACTTCATGAAATGCATGGAGAGCAATACTCTAACACAGAAAAAAGGCCAGAAGACTTCATGAGATTCTTCTTTAGTGAATAAATCACCAACACTGTCTTCCACTTACCACCTTAAAAAAAAAGTGAAAAGAGCACCCAGCATCTAAACACTTACCTCACTGTTGTTCAAAATCAGGAATACAGAGGGTATCTGCCTTACTACAATGAGGTTTGTACTGAGGTCCAAGTTGTACCAGAGATGTAACTTATTTGCACCCAGACCACCTATACCTAACCATGTGGTCTTTAGTCTACATAAGCAACACTACTGTCACAGAGAAGAAGCACACCAACGTGACTAGCACACGAGCATTTCTTTGAGGCAGACACAGTGCTGTGGCTGTTAGGCTGACAGCACCAAAACCGATTTTTCATAGATCCCATACTGTGAGAATGACTCAAAGATCCACCAGTGCCTGAAGCAAAGCAGAGAATCTGGTGTCACCACCTTGCAGCAATCCAAGATCTCACCATAAGATTTGTTACTAGAATTGTGTGTCATATGCTTACAGAAAGTATATGGAATGGCAAGGCGAGCTACATAGGCAGTTAAGTCAATCTCACTACTTTCCATTACTAGAGAGCTGGTCAGCATCTTCTGGCAGGATATTGCATAATACAGTCAACTGTGCTCTCCCAGCATTGCATGTGGCTTTGGGTCACAGTGTGGATTATCTGTAAAATGAAACAGGGGAAAGGCAAGAATCATCAAGACTATCACAGACCTGAATTTAAAAACTAATATTAGCAGGCCTGGACTCAAGCAGAACTTTTCACATTTGCCTATCCACTGAAGATTGCAAAGATCACAAAGCAATATGGCTAATCCTGTCCACTGATAACATCTCTCTTTCACTGCTGAGCAAAGCTGCAAAACAGATCCAGCTTGATTCTTTATTTTCTAAGCTTGAGGACACAGGACCTAGAATCTAGTACCAGACAGTACTTTCAGTCCTTCACAAATTTCCTTTAATCCAAGGCCTGAAACTATTGGTTAGCCAAAAAGTTTGTTCGGGTTTTTCTGTACGATCATACGGAAAAACCTGAACGAACTTTTTGGCCAACCCAATACAAGTTTCTGAGATGGTCCTCCACGAGGCTCTATTTTGTTGACAACTGTGCTGTGATAAACACATAAAGGAAATATAAGAGTCACTGAGTGCTTGCCTTCAAAGTCATAAGCCTGAAGACTGAGAAAATGTATAAACCTACATTAGGGAAACCCAACATTCTGTCAGGTATTTTTACTAGCAAGACAAAGCTTAAAACTATCACTGATCTCTGTCTACCCATTTCGGCAGTTCAAAGTCACGACTGGGGAGATGGGGAGGCTGAAGAGATCCCAAGAGACCAACCAAACCAAATCATCACAATAGCTCTTTGCTGCTCTGTGGTTCTGTTAATTTAAAAAGAAATGACATTTGCTAACTGCCAACACTTGAAATATACATATTAAGAAATCTGATTTCACGTGACCAACTATTTGTTTCGTCCCATCCCCTCCCCCACCATGTTTTTAACTGACACCACCATCCTCCTGGTTCCTCAGACTTACAAACTCTGAATTATGTTCAAAGCCTCACTTGCCCCAGCAATGGGAATTTCGTAGATTTTTTTTTCTGCAATGCCTCTTTACTCACATGCAATCACCTGATTTCAGATCCTCATCCAAGAGCTCTCTCAGCTATCTTTATACGTGATCCAAATTCGATCAAACCAACATGTCTTCTCCTTTCTCTCAAATTAGGTAACAGCTGGGAATAGGTGAAAGGTGGGCGGGGTAGGTTCTTACACTTGGGATCAAATTTCATCGCCATTCCAACAGAGCTGTTGAACAAACTTTTCCTGAGCACAAGAATAGCTAGGCACAGAGCCAAGAGAAGAAGAGGCAATGATGGAAACCAAAAAACAGGTGAGCTGCAATCCTTCCACTCCTACACAAAACCTGGTCCTAGAGTGCGAGTCTCTGCATACACTGACAACTTCTTCCACTTCTTGATTTTTCCACATTCCTTTATTCACAAACTCTGTCCCCGGGGCGCATTCCCTACTTCTGCAACGCCAGTTTTTCTCCTGCCCTCATCACCTTAAGCCTCGCTGGGCTCCCCTACCTTGAGACTCTTCTCCTTCCAATTCATCCTACATTCTAGAGAACTCGTTTGCAAATTCTGTTCCCTTCCTAACATGGGAAACTATAATCAGATCCAATATTTCTTATCCAGCATTCCCAGAGGGTTCCCAGGACAAAAGGCTACTTTCCATTTCCTTGAAGTTTTATGATCTTAGAGACCAGAGAAAGGGGATTGGTATGGCGAATGCTGAGTGTGCAAGTTGCTGACTGAAGACAGCTGCTGGGAATCCCCAAGTGCTCTGGCAAGGGGTGTGGTGGTGACAGCAACTGGTTTGAGAACAACCAAGTAAGACTTCCAGATCTACTGGTCATACCCACTCTTACCAATAGTCTCTGTACTTCTGCCATTTAAAACGTTGGCTCAAAAGTTGTCCTCTCCCAAAAGCATTCTTCCTGACCGCTCCTTTACCCCACGTCATTACCATCCTTAGGTACAACATTTTGCATGTATCTAATTCACCTGTAATCATGTACACATTGCTCTGTAAGCATTTTAAGAAACTCTGATATCTGTATCATATCTTGAACAAGACTGTGAGTTCTGTGAGGATAGAACTAGTTCTTCTATTTCTCTAGTTTCCATCCACGGAACTCAGCATAATGTATATGCTAAAACAAACAAACAAACAAAAAAAAACGGGTTCTTTCCCCAGTGACATATAATTTCCACTCAGCTACCCAACACTAACATTTTTTAAGGTTGAGCAAGTCTGAAAGTATGATACATTAAAAGCTGTAGACAGTACACCCACACTTGATAGAAAAGATGCCACTTACAGTTGGACCAAACATAAAATACGCCCCGCCCAACCAGCTATATTACTGCCCCATACTTTTTCCTATGGGCGCTTTTCTTTCTACTACATAAGCTTGTGGCTCATTTTTGCTCTTAGCAACACTAAGTACAGAAGCTCAACTCTAAATAAGTTTACTGTTGGGAATCTACTCTTCCCACCTACACAACCACTGGCTTCCCACACTGTTTCCAGTGTCCTGTGAGCGACTGCCCAATTACTGATTGTGGAAAGACAGCTTACACACTGAAGGTCCATTCTTGGCAGCCCCTGGGTTTTACTGCTGGTCCTCACTCACTTAGCTTAATTGATTCAGAACAGTATCAAAAAGAGACATTATTACACAAGTTGGGGGAAAAAAAGACTATTTAAGAAAATTTAAATGCAAAAGCCCTGGTCATTGTGCTGCTTTAAAACAGGCAAGCATGTGTGACATGGAGAGAACAGAAAAACGCCTATTGAAATAGGGAACTTTGACTAATCTCATTGCACAAGTTTTAGTGTTTCACACATATACATTCTCAAAAAGATGGTCTGTTAATGAGAAGCACAACTGACTTCAAAATTATAATAAATTGCCGTAATAGGGTATAGTGTTTTAACGCAAATACAATTGCAAAAAGTGTACGGTCTTTTAAAGACAACAATGTGAATGTTAGTATGTTTCTGAGAAACACATACTAGAAAAAAGCAACTTATGCATGGGCTAACAGAGCATTTTTCTTTTTCTCAGTAGTGGTCCTTCTTCCCACTGGACTGAGAGATCCCAGCAGAAGTTCCTTCTTGGTTGCTACCCACTAACTGGGACCTGAACACAGCACAAACACAATACATAAGCAAGAAAAGTCATGAGCTAGATTATCACTCCCTTTGGCCACATGGGGGAGAAGGTAAAATAAGCAACGAGTTTTCCTTTGTAACTAAATATACCTTGCCCTACGTACACCTTTACGCATGGATATAAAATAATTTTGTAATTTATATTTCTACATCCTACCATTTCAGTCACTGATGGTTTTTTCAGCATAAATGACAACTGGGGGCATGCCTGCTTTCTTTTCTATCAGTAAGATAGGACACCGGATTGTCTTCCAATGGAAATCAACACTGTTGAAAAACAACCCATATAATACATCCAAAAATGCTCAACAATTTTTCAGACAATTTTTTTAAAAAAAGAAGAACTATACATTATGACCATTATGCTAGCATGGAGAAGGAAATCTGTAATGGCTTAGTAGCATCATCTGCAAGAAACACATACACCTTCTGGCCATTCTGGTCAGTCTTCATCCAAAAAAGACATAATAGAAATATAATAGTTTGTGTTTAAAATGCTGATTTAATATCACTTTGACCTGAGCTGCATTATCAAATCATCTTTTTTACTAACATGCGATAGGATTGTTACTGTTCTGGTGAAACAAAGTGCCTACCTCTCACCTCCCTAGAGCAACCCAATTCCTCCCAAGCACACAGAAAAACAGTAATTTGACTACTGCGACAAGAAAAAGGTAATTGTTCAAACACCTGATCACAGTCTCTCAAAATCTGCATGTCCAGGAGTGGCTATTTTAAAAATACATTTTGCTCACTGCAGTGGAAAAACCACACTTATTGATGTTTAATAGTAAAACATATTTTATGTGCTATGGTCTATACAGAATGTAGTACTGCATTAACTTCAAAGGTGGTAAGAAGATTAAAATTAAATGTTCATGGGATGTGACATGCAACACAGCATTAAAGATATAAAGACTGAACAATCCCAGTCCCTTAGCAGGATCCTTTTATATTTCTTTGTTAATGAGGGAAATTCTTAAAATGCAATCTAGCAAGCGTAAGTATAAGTAAAAGCTTTCAAAATCTCATCACATGTTATTTAAGCAAACTAATCATCAAAGCATTTTTTATGGGAACAGAGGGGGACTTGACTTACTAAAATCAATACAACTCACTTAAAGATATACTTGAGCTGCTTTTAATTCCTAAAATGTGCCCCCCACATTTAACAACTTCTGAAAAAAGACCTAAAATTGTACCACAGGTTTCCAGGTGAGGGTTTCCTCCCTGCCAACCCCACCTCGGACTGAAACCAAACCAAGAACCTCAGACTCTTATGATGATCTTGGCAGCCTTCAATCTCCCTGGTGCTAAGTTAGAAAGACCACGATAAAATATACTAACACGGAAGCAGGAAGTTTTATATTGGAAACTGACAGTGAAAACTGCCCTTCCCTTACAGTTGCTCAACTACTTTATTCAGGTCTTCACCACTCTCTAACCCAGTGGGTCTCAACTTGTGGTCCTGGGAACTGTAGCAGCAGCATCACCAGGGAGCTTGTTAGAAATGCAAATTTACAGCCCCACCCCAGACCGACTGAATCAGAAACTCTGGGAATGGGGCCCAGCAATTTGTGTTTTAACAAGCACTACAGGAGCTTATGATGTACCCTAAAGTTCGAGAACCACTCCTCCGCAAACTTTAATGTGCATAAGAATCACCTGGGGAGCTTGTTAAACTGCAGATTCAAATTCAGCAGGTCTGAGGAGGGGGCTGTGAACCTACATTTCAAACAAGTTCCCATGTGATGTCTTCTGCAGACCACACTGCAAGTGTTTCCCAAACTAGCTGTTTACCAAAAATCACCCAGGGTGCTCATAAAATCCGAGTACCTAGGAACCACCCCAGACCAAATTAATCAGAATCTCAGGAGAAAGGCCTAGTCGAATACAACCACTGGTTCTCCTCCTCAGCTGCATGTTAAAATCACCTGGAGAGCTTTTAATAATCCTGACGCCCAGGCCCCATCCAAGACCAATTAAATCAGAATCTCTGGGGTTGGGACCCTGGCGTCCATATTTTTAAGAATTCTTCAGTGATTCGAATGTGCAGGTTGAGAGCGACGGTTCTGGAGTCTAACTGGCTCGACACCTGGCACAGTGGATCCCTTTATGGTAGCAAATGGTTTCCTATAACGTGGCTGTGTTCCCATCTATTCAATATAAATCTAAGAGCTCTGACTTTGAAAAGTAAAATGCACCTAAAGTCATTTTTTAAAATCATGTCTTGAATCTTAGTTCTGTGGGCAAATGTGGCTGTGCAACTGAGACCAAGGATTCAGTAATTCATTCCTCACTTTGAACACAAATGTTACCTGTCTTCCATTAAACAGATTTCCACTGTCCTCCCAAGTTCCAGCTACTGCTACCTCTTCACAATGAGGTAGGTACTCCAAGAAACAGCAGCAACAGTGAAGAATTTGTATCCACACAGCCTTTTCCTATAGTGACATCCTCCCCGCCAAACCTGAAACAGATAGATCACTGGAAATCTCTAATAACCTTCCAGAGTGGAAGGGTCACTAATGAAGCTAGAACTTCTAAGCCTATAAAGGCAGATTTCACCAGTGACAGACATTTTGACAGAAAGGTCCTGGGAAGGGATAAAAACGGTGTGCTTTCCCACAGGAGAATGTGCCACTGTCGAAAGCACGTCTTCTGGTGGACAGAGTCAGGACCTGAAACAGCACTGCTCTTGACACCATGATCCTAATAACTCTGAGGGGAAAAAAAAGGAAAAGCAATGTGCCTATTTCTGTCTTATGGCCCCCAGCACCAAGCCACACTAATAAGTACACAATGCTATTAAATATGTAAAACAGAAAGAAAATGGGTTCTGGTTACTAAGGCACTGTCAAGTGATTATAGTTATTTCACTTCCATAATCAAACACTGCTTTTAAGAAACTTTCCTGAGTTTTTCCACTGTCCACCTCAAAAATGACTTTAAGATAAATGAAAATAAGATGCAGTCCTCTTTCCACTTAAGTGAACTTTCATTCTCCCCTTGGTCATGTTCAGTGGCTCTTCTAAATTCATTGTTTGGTAGAATACATGACACAGCCAAGGCCTGCTAAATAATAGTTATTATTCTTCCAGCATCATTTCAACATATCCACAGTGGTCAAAAGGGTGCCTTATTTTTTCTGTTTAATTCCATGAAAAAGAAATCCAGTGGGTGGACTATTAGAGGAGAATCAATACCTAAATACGTGTGCAAAGTAGCCACTGTTAAATGACATTTTCAAAAGCATTTTCTGTATGAGCTGGTCAAGCTCATTTTCCTTTTAAAATTCTTGTTACAGTCATTCAGTTAACCCAAACTCACTCTAAAATGTGTGAAAATAGCACCTCCTGAAAGTGTGTTCGCATATGCTTTGGAGCAATGGAGCGTGCGTGAATAGTAAAACAGCCTTTGCCAAACTCATATAACTAAACAGGAGTGAATTTTTGCAGTCCCATGACTTTGCTGAGCCAACCTATGTATCATCCCCGGACTGGCTTTAATACATCATAGACATCCAAGAGAAGGCAGAAAAGTCACAAATAAGTGACTCAACCTAATAAATATTTCATAGATTTTTTTAACATGGCAGTCTTTTTCAAAATGAATTCTACTTCTTAACCAAAAACTAAATTGGCTAAGTACAGGTGTGGGTTTAGGATTTAAGCTTCTAGAATTAAAACTATGAAATTTATCAAGATATTTAATTTATTTGACAAAGTATCAGTCTCTATGCTCTTTCATGCATTTCTTATGAACCAATCCCCAAAGAGGAACCAAGTCTGAAAGAAAAAGCACAGACCACAGAAGAGTGGCAAAAATACAAAATTAAATACATTTCAAGCATCAAAGCCAAAGAAAACAAACGAAGCAAATTTATAATTTCCAGGACACTTTATTGTAATTTCCACTTTACATATTAATTGAATATTTTTAGTCTAGGCAGAAGTGTTTATACGTATCCAGTCGCAGTCTAATCCCCTAATCTCACAAAATGAAAAGAAGCAGTTTAAAAAGAACATCAATTCAGGTATTTATGATATGGGGACAAGGGGCACTTGTCTTAGCTAGAAAAAGGGTTGCTGCTTTTCAGTATAAGTTTCACTGAAATTTTTCTCTATTATTTTTCTTGATGCTAAGTACTCATAATAAAAACAATCACCCTCTTTGTCATTCTGTCCTTCCTTGGGCTTTACATTCTGTCTAGCATTTAACTCAAAAAGTCAGTTTATACTCAGCTTACACATTAAAAAAACAACATATGCCCCATCTCCCATACATCCAAGTGGACAGGGACTAGAATTAACCTGGCTTTTAGCTGTAACAGTGTTATTTTAAATAATTTCAACCACACACTTGAAAGGTAAAATAACTAAAAGTACAAAACCGAAGGAAACCGTAAACATTCCTACACACTTACTGTTCAACTAGTTCTCGAATTGTCGAGCCTAACATGGGTTTCTTAAAAGTGAAATCGACACAAAAGCGAATGTACGCTTAATGTACAAACTGACAGTGGCTCTATGGGGACAGCTCTCTTTGAATGAGCTCTTACCCAGACGGTGGAATGAAAAAAAAAAAAAGTCTCACTCTTTAAATGTGAGAGAGCCGGCGGTGCGCTTCACTAGAAACACATTTTAATGGGTATGTTCGGATAAAAATAGGTACTAAGGGAAAATGTGTTTTGAAAAAACCTCCTCCCTCCTCAGGACACGAGGAAACCCGAAAGAAAAAGATGGGTAAACTTCATTGGCTCCGGAGCTAAGTTCCATCACTAGCAGAACAGAAGTTGGATAGTTGCTATTTTTCACGCTGCAATGGAAGAGTAACTCTCCATGTGCAAGGTACGCGGGGCGGGAATACCGGCGGGGCTTTCACAGGGGGTCAAGGAAACCCAAGCCAGGAGAAGTCAACATCGTGAGGGAACCAGAGCTCCCAAACCCGGGCGAATGAGACGCAGGGTGGCGAAGGAGAGGAGAGGGTCAAAACTCCTCGAAGTTATCTCAAAGAGAAAGTGAACACCTCTGGGAACTAGCGCGCCATCTCTCGCAGCAGCACCCCGCTCCAAGTGTGAGGCGCTTGCCTCCGAGGGCAGAAAGCGCGGGGTGCCCTTACTCAGAGCGAGCGGCTCCGGGGACCCGGGGCAGCGAGAGGGGCAGGGGCAGCGGCCGGCGGGGAGGCTGACTCGTACTTTGCCTCAACTCTGAGCCTCATCCCGAGCGCAAGGGAGAGGGCGGCGGTGGGCACGGTACTCACTAGGGCTCGTTGGTGAACCGGGGGGTCCGGGGCTGCTGGTATCCATACAGGTGACAGTAGAGCACATCGAAGCAAAAGCAGCACATCTCCGCTGACACCACCATCTTCCGGGAGCCGGGCGATGAGGACGAGGCGGCGGACGGCAAGGAGGGCGAGGGTGAGGTGGCGGCGGCCGGGGGAGAAAGTAGGGTGCCCACTCCGCAGCTCGGAGGGGGCGACAGGGAGATTCCCCCGCCGCCGCCGCCGCAGCCCTGGGGGGGAGAGAGGGTACAGCCGCTGCCGCTACCTCCTCCGGCTAGACCTCCTAGACCGTTGAGCCGCGTACCGGCGCCTCCTAGTCCCAGCTCCCCGGCTCGGCACTGGCTCTCTCCGCTGCAGTGGGAGGAGGAGGAGGCGCCACCACCGCCACCCGAGCCAGAGGGGGGCGAACTGGACAGTTTCTGCTTCTTCACCCCGCAGCAACCCGCCGCCATCTTGGAACAGTCTCCCCCACGCAGCGCTTCCGACCCATAAGTGAGGCGAGCTGGCGGCGGGGGCGAGCACGCTGCGGCCCCGGCCGCCGGGGGCGCGCCTGGGGCTCGCGGGCCACGCGCGCGCGCGCCGCTACCTGACCCGGACGCCCGGCCACGCGGCCAGCCCTCGCGCGCCCCCGCCCCGGCGCGCGCCCCGCGATTTCGCGGCTCGGCACCTCACGCCTGTCCCGCCGGCCTCGCGCCTCCTCCTCCGAGCCGAGCCTCAGCCTCCCGCCCCGCGGCTCTCAGAGGATGAAAGACGCGAAGCCCAGTAGGAAGGAAGGAGAAGGAAAGAAGAAGAAAGCGGAGAGTGGGAGCAAAGGGAAGAGGTGGGCACGCCCCGGGTCAGAGGAGGGAAAGAGAAACTAGTGGGAGGGGAGGGGGGAGAAAGAAGAAAGTCCGAAGTAAGTGTCCAAGTCTCAAAGCCCAGCTCGATGACGGGCGCTGCGCATAGTGTTAGTGACACTTGAGCTGAGTTACGTGGAACCTGAGCCACCGGCCTCAAATACGCTGGGTTCTGAACTGCCAGAGTGTGAGCAAGCAGGTGCTCAGAGCTCCACACCTGAGATCGCCCCTCTAAAGTCTGTACAAATCAGTCGGGGAAATGGCCACACTGCAGTGGCTCAATCTGAGCACGCACCAGAAGTTTTCCAAGATTATGGTAAAAGAGCAATACTCTTTCCATTCCTTATCAACAAATATTGAAGCCCGATTGAATCTATATATCCTCTGTTTGTTCCTCAACTTCCCCTCCTAGCCCCGTGAAGACGTTTAAAAGCAAAAAATAAAGTCCTAACCAACACCTCACTGGTTCACAGATGTAAATTGTGCTCTGGAACTTGCGGCGGTGGGTAATTGGGAGAAGGGGCTGGCTTGGGAACAAAGCAAATTAGAAATATATCTGTAGTCAGCATAGATCTTACAGGTAAATAGGGCAGGTAGTATACTTAGTCACAAGTTGAAAGATTTTGTTTAGGCATACAATTAGATAGTCGTTAGTATTCATTTTTAAAATTTCTCAAAGAATGCTTGGATGGATGAGGTAGACGATTGAGTCAGTCCCATTCTGGGCACCCGAGACAATCATCAAATGTAAAAATTCATAGAAATGAGCCTGATAGAAACAGAAAGTGTAAGTTTTTTCGCATCGTGTCCACACCATGCCAAAACATCTAGACAAAGTGAGGTATCTATCTGCATACTTGGAGACATCAGAGGATTGATCAGATTTGTCACCTTTGAGCTAAAATATGTGGGATCTTGCAAATAGGTGAGGGCTGTTCATTCCACTTGGGGGAAAAATAAGTTTATTCATTCAACAAATATTGAGCCTCTGTGCCATAGTACATGCATGACACTGGACTTGTGTTAAAATCCAGGAAGTACACTTCCCACTCTCAAATAGTTTATGAATTAAGTCAGATCTGTGTACCTACTCAGATAAATAGCTACTATTCATTGAGCACTTTTTGGGTTCTTAGTACCATGGCTCACCTTACCCCATAACCCTTCAAATACTATGTTATGTCATTTGATCCTCACAGTAACCCTCTGAAGTTGCTCATTTACAGATGAGGAAATTGAACCTCAGTAGTAACTTGCCCAACATGACACACCTAGAAAGTGATGGAGTCAGGATTTGAACGCAGGCATGTCTGACTCCAAAAACCATGCCATTGTGCTACACTGCCTCTCAATACCAGTGTATGATAGAAAGCTAGAGGTGGATAAAAGATGGTGGCATTAAGCTACAGCAGGTGGAACAGAGGTTAAATAAAAATAAGAACTTAGTTTTTATGGAAAGATTGAGAAACACTGAAATATGTTACCAAGGAAAGATGAAGACTCTCCTTAAAGAGAGATTTTATGAAATAGACAGATCAATTGTCTAGGATGGTTAGCTACAACCCGAAGACAAAAGAGATGGTTTAACTAGTTTGTGATATGTGATCACATCCTCTCAAACCTCATCATCCCTGTTAGAACTATTGTCCTGTTTGAGGCAAAATAACAACTTATTGTCAACCACTAGTGTAGTTTTGAAAAATGCATTAATTTGTTTGTCTGTGTTGCAGAAGAGAAGGCATATTGGTGTTTTTAAAATGCTCCACAACAACCAGTACACTGTTAGGGTGTTTTGTTTTGTTTTGTACTTTATCCTTAACTGTCAGAGCCTACCTTTTAATTTGTTTGAAACTAGGTCAAATACAATATCAGACAATAGGTACCAATTTATTCACCACTCCACTAAGAAGTGGTCACTTCTAGAGTAGAAAAGCAGTGCCATTTAATGACATCACACAACAGTTTAGCACAGGAAGCAAAGTAGGATACCATGGATGGCTGCTTCTGCTAGGGGAATTCAGGAAAGCAGAATGTAATCTCCCGATTTAGAATTTGGCCAGTAGACAAGAGTCTAACGCCCCTACTCTTGTGAAAATAGCAAGGAATCTTTAATAAGCACAAGTAGTCATGTCCTTAGTTCTGCATTTCATCTAAAAGACAAAACACTGTCATGGCTATAGTACCAGGCTAGGGGACTGAAGCAATGGGAAACCCTAAGACAAGGACATCCCAGTTGAATTACAAAAATAGCTTTTCCCCGAAGGATTTAAAATTCCAATTACAAACCTCACAAGCATAAAGGAAATAGACAAACCCAAACATGATCATTGCAGAAAAGACATCATTATTTGACCACTAAGCATTACTATCTGAAGTACTCTGTTGAATTGGCTGGCTAAAAGGGGGAAAAACACTCTTTTTTCTCTGTGCTAACTTCTTCTGAGCCTGGCTCATCTCCCATACTAACCTTCAGCCTCAAGATGCTTTGCAAATCCCTTGGCAAGCAGTGGTGGTGGTAGTAATGCCTCCTTTTAGCCTTTGAGGAAATACCTCTCCTGGTCTTGTTTTCTTGCAAAGTCACCACCATAGAACTAAACATATTTCATTCAAACATAAATAAAATCCAAAGATCAAATTCTGTGGGAAAAAAAAACTTTTTTTTACATCTCAGCAAAGTGCACACTGGATGGGGAAACTGACCTTGCTCAGGATTCTCTTGACTTGAAGTGTAAAGGTCAAAGTATGATAAAGCAAATGTGTTTCTACCCGCTGCTGATACTGGAGTGATAATATCCTCCAGAGGAAACGTTAAGGTGCCTTCTGCTTTTTGTAACTGACTGTCAAGCTGGGAGCTAAAGATTCCACCTTTCTTTTAAATAAAAAAAAGTAAATAGGCCATAGTCTCTTTGTCGACAAAGCACATTCAAACTGTAAGCATTTCTGCTTCTGCATCTGCCTCTAAATTGCCGTTAAGTAACTCTTGTCAAATGTTTTGTTATACAACTGTGAAAAGCTAACACACATTATTTACTATGTGGTAAAACTGGGAATTGAATTAAACCCAATAGATCCTGATTATTTTTCCATTACCTCAATTTATTCTCATGCTTACAATATAGTTATTTTTCATTTCAGAAAAAGAATAATTGTAATTCGATGAGTAGTGAACACTTTTATGTTGCAAAATTATTTTCTTAGGTTTCTGGCAGTGTGGGTGAGAAGAGGAGCATTCACATAGTTCAATGAAAAAAACTTCCATTTATGCCCAAACAAGTGTTATTTTTATCCTCTGTCATCAAACTTTCTCAACTGTCATCCTTGAACAACTGCAGAATGTAATATTATTAGCTACCACTTTGATCTAACCTTGTACACATATGACACATGGTTCTGGTGGCGGAGGTGGTGATCAGATCCCTTTTATACTTGAATGAATATGTGAATAAATACTGAAATTCTTTACCTACTTTTCAATTCAAATGGATAAATCAGCTTTTGTTTTCTTGATTACAAATCAGCTCCTTCCCTCCTGAAACCTGTTTTTAATGAACACATTAATGAGACGAAGGACCATGGTCTACTTTTGACTGTTTTCTAAATAGTTGTTTCATTTATATCTTCTATTGTCAACTGGAATGCAAGCTAATTGAATGTTGCTTTGCTACCTATTTCCTTGAGACAAAGTTATATGAACTCTTTAATAAGATTTAGGTATGCGAATATCTATACTGAATGTGTAAGTATTAACAAAGCTAGCTAACCGTGGATTGAAAAGGAAAGCTTTTTAGGGAGAAGATGATCAAAGCGAGTGTTATCTTGGGCAGTTAGGGGAGTTGTGAGCAACCAAAACGCGAAGGTGTCTACTATAGTTTGGAGAATCTTTACTTGACTATTTCCCTCTTTTCTCTTTTCTTTAAAGACTTCATCTACTATCCTCTATGCATTTAATGGGGTGAGAAGATATATATACCGCAAGCGTGCCCCACCTCCACATTTAATTATGAACATATAGTTGTTTTCCTATAACTAATCTCATCGTGTTCTGGAGCACCTATTCCAGTTGCCTGCAGGCACAGGTTGGGCACAGGTTGGACAGATTAAGGTTGTCAATTAGAATATAAAATTGTGTTCTGAATTAAAAGTCTCTTTTGTGCAAGCATTTGATTTACACTTCAAACACACTCATGGCAGTGAGTGAGTCCCATAATCTCTGCTGGATCCTAGCTGAAGTTTAGTTCATTTTGCCTCACCCTACTCACTTTTTAAATGTCCATAATTTATGGCTTATTCTCTCACTATGCACAATGCACAATGACTGGGTCAGGAAGCACATCTCTCTCTCTCTCTCTCCTTATATACTACTGCCCAGGATTCCTACCTCAGCTCCCAGTGGTCTGCTAGCCCTCTAAACGTCAGCCATATCCTCTATCCAGCCCCTGACTTTAGGGCTGTTCACTCATGCCACAGCAACTGCCTGGCAACTATGCTGCCTCTTAATTCTCAGCTGCCTTCTGCATCCTCCACAGGTCCCCACAAGGAATTCTGGATTTCTTCCATGCCACTTGACAGGCTTCTCTCTAACTAACCCCCGCCATGCTGCCATTTCTACTGCAGATGCTTCATGGTGGCTTATGGCTTTTCTAAGGGGCTTGCAATTTCCCATGCTACACCCTGCTCTATGAGTCCCCCAAACACCTCTGATTCTTTCTTTCTTTTTTTTATTTTGACGTATAATTCACAAAGCATGCAATCCACCCATTTAAATTCAATAGTTTTTCATATATTCATGGAGTTGTGCGATCAGCAACATAATTTTGGAACACTTTCATAATCCCAAAAAGAAGCTCCATACCCATTAGCAGTCATCCTCCATTCCCTCCCATCGACCTGCCCCCCCACCTCAGCCCCTGGCAACCAATAACCTACTTTTTGTTTCTATAGATTTGCCTATTCTGGACATTTCATGTAAATGGAATCATACAATATTTGCCCTTTTGTGTCTGCCTTATTTCACTTAGCATCATGTTTTCAAGGTTTCTCCATGTTGTAGCATCTATCAGTACTTCATTCTTCTCTCTTCATTCTCCTGGCAGACTAATATTCCATTATATGGCTATACTACAGTTTATCCATTCATCAATTGATCAGCATTTGGGTTGTTTCCACTTTTTGGTTATTATGAATAATGCTGCAATGAACATTCATGTACAAGTTTTTATGTGGATGTATGTTTTCATTTCTTTTGGGTATATACCTAGTGATGGAATTATATGCTGTATGTAATGGGTTATATGGTAACTCCATAGTTAACCTTTTGAGAAACTGCCAGACTCTTTTTCAAACTAGCTGCACCATTTTCGAATTCCATCTGCAGTGTATGAGGGTTCCAATTTTTCCACATTCTTCCCAACACTTGTTTTTATCTTTAAAAGAAGTATTATTGTAGCCATCCTAATGGATGTGACATAGTATTTCATTGTAGTTTTGATTTGCGTTTCTCTAATGACTAACATGTGCTTACCACCTATTTGTATATCTTTTTTGGAGAAATGTTTATTCAAATCCTTTGCCCATTTTTAAACTGAGTTATTTGTCTTCTTATGATTAGGTCATAAGAATTCTTTATATATTCATGATACCAGGATATATCATTTTCAAACATTTTCCTCCATTCTGTGGGTTGTCTTTTCACTTTTTAAATGGTGTCCAATTTATTTGTTGCTTGTACTTTTGATATTATATCTAAGAAACCATTGCCTAATACAAGGTCATGAAGATTTACATCTGTGTTTACTTTTAAGAGTTCCATAGTTTTAGCTCTAACAGTTCATCTTTGATCCATTATGAGTTAATTTTTGTACACAGTGTGAGGAAGGGGTCCAAGTTAATTCCTTTGCACATGGATATCCAGTCATCCCAGCCAATATTTGTTGAAAACACTCTTTGTTCCCCATTGAAATGTCTTGGCACTCTTGTCAAGAACCAATCAAAAATAACATAGGGGTTTATTTCTGGACCTTCAGTTCTATTCCATTGAACTATATATCTGCCCTTGGGTCAGCACTACACTGTCATGATTACTGTAGCTTTGTAGCAAGTTTTGAAAATGGGAAGTGTGAATCCTCTAAATATGTTCTTCTTTTTCAAGATTATATTGGCTCTTCTGGGATGCTTGCATTTCCATATTAGTTTCATGATCATCTTATCAATTTCCAAAAAGAAGCTGGTTGGGATTTTGATAGGGGTTGCATTGAATGTAGATTGCTTTGAGGTGTATTGACATCTTAACAATATTTAGTTTTCCAATCCATGAACATGGGATTTCTCTCCATTTATTAAGGTCTACTTTAATTTCCTTCAACAATGTTTTGTAGTTTTCAGAGTATATTTTGCACTTCTATTGTTAAATTTATTTCTAAGTATTTTATTCTTTTTGAAGTTATTGTGGATGGAATTGTTTTATTAATTTCAGTTTGGGGATTGTACATTACATAGAAACATAACTGATTTTTATATATTGATCTTGTCTCCTACAACCCAGCTGAACTGTTTATTAGTTCTAATAATTTTTATTGGATTTCTTAGTATTTTCTATATACAAGATCATGTCATCTGCAAATATATATTTTTACTTCTTCCTTTCCAATCTAGATGCCTTTTCTTTTTCTTGTCTAATTGCTTTGGCTAAAATCTCCAGTACAATGTTGAATAAAACTGGCAAGAGAAGACATCCCTGTCTTGTTCCTGATCTTAGGGGGAAAGCTTTCAGTCTTTCACCATTAAGTATGATGTTAGCTGTGGGTTTTTCATAGATGCCCTTTATTATGTAGAGAAAGTTCCCTCCTATTTCTAGTTTGTTGAATTTTTTTATCGTGAAAGGTTGGATTTTGTCAAATCCTGTATCTAATGAAAAGCATCTAATGAAAGCATCATGTGCTTTTTGTCCTTTATGCTGTTGATATGGTGTATTACCTTGATTGATTTTTGGATATTAAACCAACCTTCCAATCCTGGGATGAATCCTATTTGGTAATGGTGTATAATCCTTTTTTATATGTTGCTGGATCAATTTGCTTGTATTTTGTAGGGATTTTTGCATCTATATTTATAAGAAGTATTGGTCTGAGTTTTCATGTGATGTCTTTGTCTCCTTTTTATATCAGGATAATACTGGCCTAATAGGATGAGTTGGGAAGTTTTCTTCCTCTTCTATATTTTGGGTGAGTTTGAAAAGAATTGTTATTAATTCTTTAAAAGTGTGGTCAAACTCGCCACTGAAGAAGCCATCTGGTTCTGGCTTTTCTTTGTTGGGAGATTCTTTTTTAATTACTGACTCAATCTTGTTACTTGTTATAGGCCTATTAAGATTTTCAGTTTCTTTTTGAATTATTTTTTTTACTTTTTTTTGTCTTTTTGAATTAGTTTTGGTAGTTTGTGCATTTCTAGGAATTTGTCCATTTCATCTAGGTTATCTAATTTGTTGGCATACAATTGTTTACGGTATTCTTCTCTAATCTTTTTATTTTCCCTGTAGGGTCTATAGTAATGTCCCCTCTTTCATATCTGATTTTAGTAATTTCAGTCTTCTCCCTTTTTTCTCTCTTGGACAGTCTAACTGAAAGCTTGTCAATTTTGCTGTTCTTTTCAAACCAATTTTTGTTTCATTAATTTCCTCTAATGTTTTTCCATTCTCCATTTCATGTATCTCTGTTCTAATCTTTACTATTTCCTTCCCTATGTTTGCCTTGGGTTTACTTTACCCTTTGTTCGAGTTTCTTTTTTTCTTGGCCTCACCATGCAGCATGTGGGATCTCAGTTCCCCTTCCAGGGATTGAACCTGTGCCCCCCACAGTGTAAACACAGAGTCTTAACCACTGGACCACCAGGGAAGTCCCTGTTCTAGTTACTTAAGGTGAGAGGTTAGGGTATTGATTTGAGATATATCTGCTTTTTAAATAAAGGTCTTACAGCTATCAGCTTCCCTCTAAGTGCTGCTTTAGCTGCATCCCATAAGCTTTGGTGTGTTGTAGTTTTGCTTTTGTTCATCTCAAACTATTTTCTAATTTCTCTTGTGATTTTTTTTCTTTGACACATCAGTTATTTAGGAGTGTTTTATTTAATTTCCACATATTTGTGAATTTCCCAAATCTCTGCTATTTAGTTATAATTTTATTCCTTTGAAGGTAGAGAATATACCTTGTATGATTTCAATCATTTTAAATGTTTTGAAACTTGTTTTGTGGCCTAGCATATAGTCTATCCTGGAGAATATTCCACATGCACTTGAGAAGATTATGTATTCTATTGTTATTAGGTGGAATGCTCTATGGATGTATGTTAGGTTTAGCTGGTATATAGTGTTGTCCAAGTCTTCTATTTACTTATTAAGGAGCAAGAGTGGCTCACATATAGCCATAATAAGGTTTTTGGGCTTTTATTCAAAGAGCCAAATGGGAAGCCATTGAAGGGTTCAATAAGATCAATTTTACTACTATGTGAAGAACTATACTAGAGGAGAACAGAGAGGAGGAAGCAAGACTAGGCAGGAAACTTCCATAATCCAGGGTAGGCCTGGACCTAGGTGGTAGCAGTTATGATGAAATAAGGTGAGATATTCTACATAAATTTTGGAGTTAGAGTCAACAAGACTTACTGATAGATATGTTGTTGAGGTAAAGAAAAAGAAGGAATTAAGGATGATGCCTAGATTTCTTCCTTAAGTAACTGAATAAGTGGTGGTGACATACTGAGATGGAGAAGATAGGAACAGGAGCTGTTTGGAAGAAATAGCAAGAGTTCTTGATGTAATAAGTTTAAGGTATCTGCCAGGTATCCAAATGGAGATGTCAAGTAGATAGTCAAGTGTGCATGTTAGGAAATCAGAGTAGAGTCTTGAAATAAACTTGAGAGTTATCAGCATGTAGATGGTATTTGAAGCCATGATCTGGATGAGATAACATGGAGAAAGAATACAGCGGCCCTCTGTATCCATGGGTTTCACATCCACAGATTCAACCAACCACAGATTTTGATCCTCAACTGGTTGAATCTGCAGATGTGAAACCTGCTGATAAGGAGGACTGGCTGTATTCATTGTCCTACGCCATTTTATATAAGGGACTTGAGCATCTGTGGATTCTGGTATGTGCGGGGCCTTCTGGAACCAATCCCCTGTGGATACTGAGGGTCAACTGTATAAAGAAAAAAGAGAAGAAAACCCAAGAGTGAGTCCTGAGGTACCACAATGTTAGGAAAAATCTGCAAAGGAGACTAAACAAGAGCATCCAGTGAGGTAGGGGGAAAGAATCATCAGTGTCGTGTCATAATATCCAAAGAAGAAAATGTTTTAACTTGGAGGGAAAGGTTAACTATGTCAAATGATGCAGGGAGTTCAAGTAAGATAAGGATAGAGAAGTGTCTATTGGATTTGGCAAGATGAAGGTTGCTTATTGTAATAATAGGAGTAGTTTCATTGGAGTGGAGGAGCCTGAAGCCAGACTAGAGTGGGTTGAAAAGTGAATAGGGAGGTGAGGAACTGCTGATAGTGTGTATACAGATAACTCTGTTGAAACAGTTGGCTCTGAAGAAGAGCAGAGAAATGAGGGGATAGCTAGAGAGGAATGTTGGGTCGAAGGAGGGCTTTCCTTTAATTATGAATAGTTTCTAGAGCTATTATAAGTAGTTGTTTTTATTATCATTATAAGAATTATTTCTTTCTTGGTCATCATTATAAAGTCTTCAGTGAAGTATACCTACAAGTAATTTTTGGGCAGATGAATTAATTCTGAAACACTTCTATCCTGAACAGCACAACTACTGAGATCTCAAAGAATCAATTATTATTGTATTCTGGTTTCAAAAATATGGAGATGGATAAGATAGGGTTAGCCAGGAAAGATGGAGGACTGAGCTGGATGGAAATGATGAGCACAGGAGGAAGGCAGGCAATAAAATGCTTGGATTTGGATGGTGGTGGGGTTCCAGTGAAAATTTTGATGGCATGATGTTTTTACTGCTTCAGCAAAATTTTGCTCTTCAGAATCACAGCAGGGCTTAGTGATTGCTTTGGGCATAGCTTGTCTGGGGCTGTAGTAAACATCTACTCTCAGGCCTTTAGCACAGTACCCGTTCATTCATTGTACAATTTTGAGCAAGTTACTTAACCTCATTTTCCTTCTCTCTTAAGTTGCGTATTAGTAGGTACCTCATAGAATCATTGTAAGGATTAAATAAAAGAATGTGTGTAAAGTGCTTAGCATATTGCCTATATTAGTTAGGGTAGACAAGCATTTGTTGAGCATCTACTATGTGACAAACCCCATAACAGGGATGTAGAGATGAGTAAGGTGTTTCCAATCCTATAAGGTCTTACGAACCAAGGTAGAGTCAGAGAAAGACTTCTAAACAGATAATTAAGAGTACTCTACCTCATTTCAGCAGCCTGCTTATATAGCCACATGCCATATATTTTCTTCATTTAGAACTGTTTCACATATAAAACCTTTAACTTTAAAATTCCATGCTAATCAAAAACTCCTGTGTATTCACCTCTAACTCCCTTACTCCCATTAAACTGCTTTGTGATCTCATGTCTTTGTGACCTCATGTCTCTAGACTTATCCCTATTCTCCAATCTTCCTGACATACCCTCCTTTACCACTTCCACTTCACCCCCTTTTCTGCCCACACTTTCACTAGCTTCCTCAATTCCCTCCTACTTATTACCTTCAACAACATCTTCTCTGCCAACCTCTAATCCTGGATTAACTTCATCATATGTTTATTTCTGTCTACTTTCTTTGGGTTTATTTTGTTGTTCCTTTTCTGCTCCTTAAAATGGATGTCTAGTTTTTCATTTTCAGCCTTTACTTCTTTTGAAATATAAGCATTTCAGGCTATAGCTTTCCCTCTAAGTATTGCTTTAGTTGCATCCCACAAGCTTTGATAGGGAGTATTTTTATTTTAGTTGAGTTCAAAATATTTTACAATTTTCAATATGATTTTTCTTTGACCCATGGTTTATTTAAAATTATGATTTAAAATTTTCAAATGTATCTGGTTTTTGTAGTTATCACTTTTTTGTTGATTTCTGGCTTAATTGCATTGTGATCACTGGAAGTCATTTGTATTATTTTAATCCTATTAATTTAATTAAATCCTATTAATTTAATCCTATTAATTAATTGTATTAATTTAATTATTAATTGTATTAATTTAATTATTAAAATCTTCTATGTACTTATTGATTATTTTTGTTCTATACTGACAGAGGTATGTTAAACGCTCTTGTTATGACTGTGGACTTGTCCATTTCTCCTCATAGTTTTGTTGATTTTTGCTTTGTTTATTTTAAGGGTATTATTAGGTTCATGCAAATTTAACATTTTTATATCTTCTCCTTAGATTGTATTTTTATAAAAACAACCCACTATATCTTTAGTAGTGCTTTCTTGCCTTAAAGTCTATTTTGTCTGATACTAATATAGCAGTACCAGCTTTCTTTTGGTTAGTATTTGTGTGAAATGTCTTTTTCCATCCTTTTACTGTCAAACTTTCTGTATCTTTATGTTTTAATGTAACTATTATAAACAGCATATGGTTGGATTTTTTAAATTTAGTCTATCTTTTAACACAAGCATTTAGTCCATTTGTATTTAAATAAAACTACTTATATATTTGGATTCAAATCTATCTCATTTGAACTTCCTATTTGTCTTATGCATGGTGCCTTGTTTTGTTGTGTGCTTAGTGATTTTTAATTAAGATTTCCTCATATCTTTGGAAAATTATTTGTGGGAATATTTTGAGGTTTAGGATGAGGGTGGTTTCCTGCAGAGAGGATTTTCATTCTGCCAGGTGCCTGGTTGCACTACCAGTCTGGGTCTACTTTAAACTAAATTCAGAGCTTGAGGTTTTTTGGAGTCCCTGGGTAATGTGAATTTAGGCTTCGAATCTTTATTAGATGAGATTGTGTTTACAGCCTCTCAGGGCAGGTGCCTGAGAGGCTGTAAACACAATGTTTATAGCCTAATGTAATGCCAAGGCTGCTTTCCTCAAAGTCCCCTTATGTGTGTTGTGTTGTGTGTGTGTGTGTGTGTGTGTGTGTGTGTGGAGGCTTATTTCTGGTTCACTGGAACACTGATGGTTCAACCCCTTGTCATTCCAGTTTTATCTGGGGAGGAACCTTATTACACTCCCCACCTTGGGTAGGCTTTTCGTTTGTGTTTTTAATATCACTTATGGCTTGTTCCTTGAAGTTTATATTAAGTTCAGCAAATGTTCTCAAAGAAGTAACTTCATCAATCTGTCTTCGCTTAGATCTGGGCTAATAATTCCTTACTACCTTTCCAGCTTTGTGATACCTTTAAGAAGAAGTTTGTGGGACTTCCCTGGCAGTCCAGTGGTGAAGACTCCATGTTTCCACTGCAGGGGCACGGGTTCGATGCCTGGTTGGGGAACTAAGATCCCACATGCCGTGTGGCATGGCCAAAAACAAATAAGTAAATAAATTCATGCTTTAAAAAAAGAAAAAAGATGTTTGCTGCATTTTATCCAGCATTTTTAGTTGTTTTCCGCGGAAGAGTCAGTTTGCACTCCATATATTATATATATATAGACCACCATATTACCAGAGCCCCACCATATGTTTCTCCACCCCTGCTCTGAGGCTGCAAAACTGCTAGAGAAAAATCACAAAATTGGGCTGATTGGCTCCATAACAAATCTATGATTTCCAGTCTCAGTTGGGCCTTCTTTCTATTGTTTTACAACACTTTTATTCATCTTTATTCAGTTACATTGCTCATTTCCCACAACAGCTGTTTCAACCCATTACTACAATCCTCCCACCCTATACCCTCTATCCTTTACTTACTCCATAAGGTCAAGACTTCCTACTTTACTACAAAAAAAAATTCAGATGGGAATTCCCTCAACTCTCCCTCATTCCATTTCTAAACATTCTATTCTCCCATCATTTCCCAATTCCTTCCTCTCTCTTGGAAGAAGTGGTGTTCTTTCCATCTGCCTTTCTAGGTCCTGTGGTCTAAATAGTGCTATTCAAAGTAGATAGTGGACCCAAAGAAGGTGATAGACCTCTTCCGATCCTCAAACTGTTTGATATTGATTTACAACAACATAAGCACTGAAATTGAGAGTAAGAATTCAGAAACTTTTTTTAGCAATTTGATAAAGTAATTGTATATTCATTGGATCTAATAATGAAAATTGGGGCTTATATTTTGACTGTCTGTGCTTTTCACTGCATATTTTTAGTAATTCATTTTTATTATATTTTACAAAAGTACCAGTCTGCAACAGATTGGAAATTTTAAAAGCTGATCCTTCACCACAGATAGTTTGAAAAGTACTGGGCTAGAACCCATCTCCCCTGACTTGTCTGATACTCAACTCCATGCATTAGCCTTCTCCTCTCTCAGAGCTCCACTATCACTCTCACTGGCGTTCTCCCACATTAAACAATCTTTCTTTGAACTTTGCCTACTGTGGTGCCATCTTATTTTTCACTTTCTGTTTACTGCCATCCTTCTTGACAGAATAAGCCTAATATATTGTTTCCTTCTTCCTTATCTCCTCTTAAGCCCTCAAACCACAGTGGTCTGGCTTATGCCCCCGCTACTGCTCCAACAAAAGCCCACTGGTGATGTCCAAATTGTCTAATTCATAGTGGCCCTTCCATTTCTTGTCCTATCTGACCTCTACTCTTTGTTTGTGACTCATGACCATCCTTTCCTTCCAAGACCTTCCTTCTCCTATATCTTCCATGACAGATTACTGCTTCCCTCAGTCTCTTTTGGGGTCTTTCTGTTACTCCAGATACCTGCACCTCAGGCACCTGTCCCCAGCCCTTTCTTTTGCTCTACATTTATTGCCATCAGGCTATTCAAACCCCATATTCTGATGACTCTCAAATCTCTAACTTCAACCCTGACTTCTCTAACCAAGCTGCAGGCTGATATTTCAATTGGCTTATTAGATCGTTTCACCTGGTGTCCCAAAGACACCTGAAATTCAACATATCTAAAACAGAACTCATTATATACAACCCTGATCCTCTTGGGTATTCCCTATTTTGGTTAATGTCACCTCCATCAACCCGATTACCCAGGCCTGGAAGTCATCTGTAACTCCCGCTTATCTCTCACCTCTTACACTTAGTCCACCAATATTACCTCCAATCTATTTCTACTTCTATAGCCTATGTCATCAACTCTCACGAAGAGCCACCTGATTACTCTCTCTGTATCCAGTCTCACCCTCCTCTAGTCCATCCTTGGCAGCTCTGTCAGAAGGAGCATTCAAAAAAATGCTGTTCTGCCTTTGTCACAACCCTACTTGAACCTTTGGTTAGTGTCTCATTGCCTTTAAGAAGAATCCCAAACTCTTTAACTTTGCATATAGGGACATTTTCAATCACACCGCAGACTAGCTCCCTAGCCTTGTCTTTCACCATTATTCCCTACAGACTTTTTACATCAGTCAGATTACTAATAGTTCCCTCAAGATGCTATGTTCTTTCACTTCCCTATTTTTTTTTTTGGGAATTCTGTTCCCTTCTTTGTCCATGCTCTTAGTTCTTTCTGGAATTTCCCTCCTTTTTTAGGCCACTCTGATATTGTAGCTCTATTCTCTTCCTCCACCTAGTTTCTACTTCTTGAGGGCAAGGATAGTGACATCTCTCTATAACCCTGGCCCCATGAGTAGCATATAATGTTTCTTGAATGAATGCAAGGAGGAAAAAAGAAAGAAAAGAAGGTACCCTCCATAAAGGGCATACTTTTTTTTTTTGCAGTACGCGGGCCTCTCACTGTTGTGGCCTCTCCTGTTGCAGAGCACAGGCTCCGGATGCGCAGGCTCAGCAGCCATGGCTCACGGGCCCAGCCGCTCCGCGGCACATGGGATCCTCCCGGACCGGGGCACGAACCCGTATCCCCTGCATCGGCAGGCGGACTCTCAACCACTGCACCACCAGGGAGGCCCAGGGCATACTTTTTAAGAAAGAAATTCCTAGCCTCTTGCATAGTGGGATCTGAAACTTACCAGCAACAGATTATCGAAGAACACATTGTGGCTTCATTTCCTTACATTTCAAAAACAAAGACTATAGCTTTTTCTTCTTACATGCGCCATGTAATACATAGTACAGTAATAGAAGCATTGTGTGTGTTCAGTAAATATGCACAGAATTGAAATCAACTGCAAAAATGTAGATCCATGGTTACTACTGACTTACAAATATCATGCCTAAAATTAAAAAAAGCAACCAATAAGAATTGTAATAAAGTTTGTGGTAGGATTATTTATTGAGATATTAATTTTTTATAATTTATTTTTGCCTCTGCAGGTATTTTTCCTTCCCCCAAATCAAAACATAGCCAAGTCTTTCTGTACCCTTGTCTTGGGAGATTTTGTTTTGCAAGGTCAAAAGCAGAAGCTGTCAGGTACTCAGATGATCACCTGGTCTACAGCTTTTGATTTCAAAGGTCTAGGTTCATTGAGGGAAATTATGCTGGTTTGTTCCAGAGGGTTAAGAAGTGAGCACTTTTGAGTAGAGGTGGCAGAAGCTGTCTGACCTAGAAGTTCTAGAAGTCCAACACTAGAGAGGAGATGGGAGTAATGGCAGATTTCTTGAGCAGCAAGGACTACCGTTGCTCCCCTCTAGCGCCCCAAAGAAGGGGGCAAGTTCTCAAAGGACAATGACTGCATGGTACACTTCAGGGAGGCTGGATACTAGGCCTCAGGCTCCCAACCTCAGGAAAGAACGCTTCCCCCACCGATGTCCAAGGGTGGCACAGAGGCAGCTGACACACCTATTACAGGGGCCTTGTGCATTTGCATAATAAACATATCAGTATGGACAACAGGCAGAGGGCTGGTCCTGAAATTTCTGGTCTGTGTATGATTTGCTAAGGCTTTCAGCGCCTTGGCAGAGAGGAAGGGCCTCTCAAAACCATGAGTGAGATTGCATTTTTAGCCAGCTGAAAAAGTGGAAGGCTCAGAGCAGATTTCATTTGTTGTCAGGTTATAAAGAAATGTAACACTTTTGCACCCTGGTGGTGTGGAACAAATTTCACTTCTTCAATTCCAATCTAGTGTTCTTGGTAACTTACTTGTCCACTTTGTATCTTAAATTTATACTTTTATAAAGCAAAGATAATATCTTCTCTCCTCTACCTTACAAAGTTTTTATGAGACCACAGTGAAATCAGGTAAGGAAAATTGCTTTGAAAAGGCATTAAACAAATGTACATATTTCAGTAAAATGCAGAATTAGTGTAAAAACAAAACATATTTTATAGCTTTTAGTTGTACATTGAACCTAAAGGATATATTATGATAAAACTGATAGCACAAAGATATTTATTATTTTAATCTGAGTTGCCTATATTGAGATATGGTTTTAATATTTTCTCTACAAATGCACTGTTTTCCTCAGCTTTTCTTTTTTTTCCTTTTTTTTTTTTTTTTTGCGGTACGTGGGCCTCTCACTGTTGTGGCCTCTCCCGTTGCGGAGCACAGGCTCCAGACGCGCAGGCTCAGCGGCCATGGCTCACGGGCCCTGCTGCTCCGTGGCATGTGGGATCTTCCCAGACTGGGGCACGAACCCGTGTCCCCTGCATCAGCAGGCGGACGCTCAATTACTGAGGCACCAGGGAAGCCCTCAGCTTTTCTTTAATGGCTTTGTGTTTAATCATTTTCAAATGAAAGAAGTCCACACATATACTGTTTTCCTCTTGAACTATATCTTCAATAATTTGATCTTTACTGAGTCAGTGTTATGCCTAGGGTGTAATGAACCATGGCAACTGCTCCATAACATATATCCACCGTATATATATGCCTCGTGTTCTGAACCACACAGGCAGATCTTGAAACATTTCTACCTACCTCATTGCCAGCTCCCCAGGAAAACCCAATATCTGAGAGTGTCTGGATTGCCAGAATCTTCAGAAGGGAAGGGTGGCCATATGTAATATAAGAGGCATCATTACACACTCATGGTTAAGGACAGTGACTCTGGGGGCACCCTGCCTAACTTTGAATCCACTCCACTGCATAACAGCTACATGACATTGGGCAAGTCATTTTAATCTCAGTGAGCCTTGCTTTCCTCCTCTGTAAAATGGAGTTAATAATAGTACCTTCTTCATGGGGTTATTGGAAAGATTAATACATGTAATAATATATATAAAGCCCTCAGCACAGTGCCTGACACATAATGAATACTCAATAAATGGATGGAAGCTGTTATAAATTAGTGGTTCAGGGCTGATAAACCGCCTTGATAGCAAAGATCTGGTTTTGCTAGACAGGTAAAGGACCACTGGGAAATACCACCTGGGAAAAAGAACTATATAAAGATGCATGCCTGGTCCTAATTTGACCCTCACTAGAGGGCTGGAACTTTGTACTGCTTATTGCTGTATCCTAGCATAGAACAGTGCTTGACATGTAGTAGTCACTCAATAAACATGAATTACATGAATGCAACTGGGACTTACCACTTACCAATGGCATAGGCCCCAGAGGTTAATAGTAGCCAGTTCACAGGGAACAGCTTAGCACAATGCCCTGAACACAGTAAGCGCTCAAGATGGAATGAGTGGTGTAAGTACCTGAGACAGTTTTACACCTTCCCAGGTCATTGCCCACTTTACCTTGTTGGATAAATTACATCACCCAAAGTTCAGCTTTCCTTATGTTCTCTCTGTTTCATCAGCTCCACAGCCCTACCCTAACTTTAGATTCCTTACTTCGTTCATTTGACAAATACCCCTTGAGCACTTACTATGTGCCAGGCATTGTGCTAGAAGCCAGGGACCTCCTGGAGCTTATTATTTAGTAGGAGACTGGCAGTATACAGGTCAACAAACAGGCAAGATGGTTTCAAATAGTGATAAGTGCTAAGAGAAAAATAAGACAGGGTAACATTATAGGGGGTCACTTCAGATTGGGTGGTCAGAGAAAGCTTCTCTAAGGATGTGAAACCTTAGCTGGAGGTTGAAGTTCAGCATTTGTGGAAATAGAAGCAGCTTGTTCCCTGGGAAGTGCCCAGTTTCTTCTGAAAAGCTGTGAAGGAATTCTCAGAAAATGGGAGGAAAGCAGAGACTGGAGACTTCAAGAGAGGAAAATGAGCAAGGATTGGCAAATTGCCATCTTACTCAAACTCATCCTTTTGGAATTATTTTTAGAGGTTAATTGTTTCATTGAATGTCAAGGTTAGAAGGTCACATAGAGATCATCCAGATCAGTACTGTCCTGTATGTGGTTATATGTCCCCCTGTGGTACATGAGATGATTTGCGGTGATCACAGATGAACATTATTTATTTTGATGTGCATTAACAAGTACATCTAAACATCCCATCCATGATTTCATGATTATTATTGCTTAAGATTTTGAGGTTAAAGTAGGTAGAGCCGGGCTTCCCTGGTGGTGCAGTGGTTGAGAGTCCGCCTGCCGATGCAGGGGACGCGGGTTCGTGCCCCGGTCCGGGAGGATCCCACATGCCGCGGAGTGGCTGGGCCCGTGAGCGATGGCCGCTGGGCCTGTGCGTCCGGAGCCTGTGCTCCGCAACGGGAGAGGCCACAACAGTCAGAGGCCCGTGTACCGCAAAAAAAAAAAAAAAAAAAAAAAGGAGAGAAAAAAAAAAAAAAGTAGGTAGAGCCATGGCAGTTCACTTTCCAGAGACGAACCCGGCTGGCCAAGAACGGATCCTGGGTAGGCTTACGGGGATGAGGCTAAGGTGGGGAAGGCTGCCACCTGCACCCTCAGGGAATGAGAGAGAGCACAGCATGCCTGAACACCCTGCCTGTAATTTATGTTGTCTTTGGATATGGCAAAAATTGTGCGGGTCATACACAGATGGAAATACTGATTTGGCTCCTACCTTTGAATCCTTTCTGCAAAGAAATTATTTAGACCCTGAACATCTCAAGAGAATGTCAGGGCCCCTTGGTAGTCAAGAGAACACCTTCACAGTTAGTCAGAACTGGATTTGAATCTCAGCTCTGCCATGTGATTACTATATGACCTTGGGCAAGTAGTCCAAACTTCACTATGCCTTAGTCTCCTCATAAGCAGAGATGGGGATTCTAGGACCTACTTCTTAGGGTTTGTTGAAAGGATTAAAGGATTAAATGAGATAATATATGGGAAGGACTTTTCCCAGTGCCTGGCACATAGTAAGTACTCAAAATACACGATCATTATAATTATCCAAGTTTTCTGGGGCAGTCCTGATTTCAGATATTCTGTTCCATTTCCAGACTACGTGTTCCCATTTGAAATTCCAAAATGTGATCACTGTGCATTTCTCGTCAGCATATGAAGGAGGCTTTGCTTTTTCAGGCATCAAGACATAAAACTGCCTCCACTCCCTACACTTGATTTGAAACCCTCAGTTCTAGTTGGAGACATCTAATTAAGATCCAAAGCAGACTCGTGCCCTTGAAAAATTGTTGGGGTACCGGTGGGGGTGGGGGAAGAGGCATGATCTTGAACCCAGAAGTAGTCAGTCAGTAAAGTTTTTAGCTTTCCATAGAAGTACACACAATGACTGGACAAACTAGAAGCCAGGGTAGTGGAGTCTTTTCACCAGGAGTGATCCTTCATTTCCAGTTCTGTTTGAAGGTTTTGCTCTAGCACCAAGGGGAAGTTCAGATTGTAGATGGCCTGACCTTGCTCACGATCAGTCATTTTTCTAAATTATCCAAACTTCATTATAATTATACATGTGTAATGCCCTGCAATAAAACTGCATTGTAATTACACAGCTGTCAGCATCAGTATTCAACCTGCAGGCTACAGCTGCCCCCTGACATTCATTATAATCAGGTTTTACCTGTTTACAAATAGCAGAGTGAGGAAACCCACCAAATGGGTTTTGCTCTGGAATCTATATGCCCATTAGTGTCAGCCAAAACTCATAGAAATTTGTCTTTTAATAGTTGAATCAATATGCTTGTACCCAAACCATACCTTCCTTCTTCTTCAACTCTTGAGTTCTGTGTACCATTGTGAAAACCCAATTAGACCCATCAATTCCTCTGCAGCTTCCAGAGACAGGGAAGAAGATTCAGCCAAACAGCTGCCTGGGGTGCCAGTTTGAAAGGGGTGTTAGAAAATCTCTGGGATAAATCATAAATATGATGCTGACTACTCTGGGTTTCTGCCAGTGTTTTCCAAAGTGATTGGTGAGATGGAAATTGGCTACCTCTCTTGCTAAAAGAGGTTGGGGCCCTTGAGTTAAAAAAAAAACATGCAAAAGCAAAAAAAAGCCAGCAGTCCTCACTGGTGCCAACCATACCATTTTTGCCATGAGCACATGCAAGTTAGAGGGTATGCCACCAACTGTGAGATTAGCAAGCTGTTTATCAGGAATGAGGGGTTTATTTTCTTATCTGAGTTTTAAATCCTCTAATACACCTCCATGAAAGTTACCTGGTTGGAAAATTGCAAAAGGAAACTAAAGACAAAACAAGAACTAAAGGAAAATAGGAAACAGTTTGTTATCAAGAAAACCAAAAAAAACCACACAAAAAACAAAAGGGTGGGATTCTAAAATCTTACACTACATGTAATTTTATAACTATATCCATGTAAATTACCTCCATTGTATTCAGTTTTGAGTGACAAAAGAAAGAAATAAGTAGGTTAAAATGCTAATTTAGGATTTTTATTGTTGTTGAAGTCAGTGAAACCTAGTGGTTAAGCTCATAGGCTCAGGTGTCAGACTGCCTTAAGTTTAAATCCTGGCTTCCCTACTAACCGTATGACCTTGGCTAAGTTACTTAACCTCTTTGGGCCTCACATATTGAACAGGGATGGTGATGGTGACGATGATGATGATGATGATGCCAATCTCTTAGGATTAAAGGAGATAATCCATGTGAAGTGGTTCATCCCTGATGCATGGTAAGTGCTCAATAAATGGCAGCTGTTATTGTGACAAGTATATGTGGTAAATTCTCTGTTTTGAACATAATGAAAAAGGTATACACTTTTATTAAAAGGATCTCAGTCTCTCCCTCCTCTCATCAAATAAATGTTGAGCGCACATTTTAAAAATATTGAAGAGGCACCAGTACATAAGCCTGCCTGGGGCATTCACATGTCCCATCCAGTCTTGCTGAGTAGGGCAGTTGCGTCACCATCAGAAGAACACTAGACTTAGACTTGGAAAATCTGGCTTCAAGTTCCATCTCTGCCACTTAATAGCTACAATGTGACCATGAACAAATCATGTAACCTCTCTGAGTTACAATTTCCTCTTATGAAAATGAGGATGCTGATATAATAGATTGGTGGCGAGGATCAGAAGAAAGATTGTATGTAAAAGCACCTGGCACCTATTAAGACTCAGCAAATATTTACTGACTCTGAATCACAGAGAGAAAAGAATTCTATGGAAATTTTAATATGTATCTGTCCTCAAGGATGATGGCTCAAGTTACTGAGCAGCTCTGCTATTGCCTCAAATTAGCTTTTGCCATTTCTGGTGAAAAGGTCAGTATTGCTCTCAAATCCGCAAATCTCCAGGACCTAATTGTGTATGCCTGCTAAGATTTTTTTAAAGCAGGGTGATAGAGTGTGTCTTAGATGTCAGTGAAGTCCTTTCTAAATATACATAGCACTAAAAATGTGTTGAAATATTCCAAAGATGCTACTATTAATGCCAACTTCAAGAATGATGAGCAACTTGATGGTGGCAACTATAGTAACATCTTTTAGTTTTTTGTTTTGTTTTGTTTTAAATCACTGGCAAGATTATAGTCCAATTTCTTCTTTATTGACTACTGAACAATACTGCTTGTTGGACACTCCTGGAATCTGTTTAGCTATGGCATAACCTGGTTTAGTGTGCATAAAATTAGATTATATGCAGAAACAGGAGAAGTGAACAGAATCACAATGACTTCAGGATACTCATAGACCTTATAAAAATATTTAACAACATTAGCTGACTTCAACTCTGATAGTTACTGAGCAAATTTGGTTGTCTCTGGAAGCTCTTACTCAGACAGTAAGGTCAGACAGATGGCATGGTATTATGTAAAGAGCCTTTACAAATCAATAATAAAAAGACCAGTAGAAAAGTGGACATAGGCTGTGAGCAGATTATTCAAAAGGTCAAATGACCATACAAATGGTCATACGAAAAAGTGTCCAATCTTACTAATATTCAAAGAAATGGTAAACTACAATAAGATACTATTTTTACTAATATATTGCTAAAGATATTTTCTAATATGCTATCAGAAGAGCTTAGGAAAACAGACACTGCTATACATGGCTGACACAAACTTTCTATCAGGCAATGTGTGTATTAGTACCTGGCGTATAGCATGCTCTCAATAAACATTTCTTCAATGAATGAATGATTTTGTTGCTAGCACTGGAATATGTTTTTTAGACATTCGGGAAATGCTTAAGGACAAAAATTATCCAAAACTTGGAGACAGAATTCATGGATGACTATTTGTGTGAAAAATATAGAAAACGCATGCATTTGCTTATAATAGTTTGATGATGTGCCTTGGTACAATGTTTTGAATTCATAAAAACTACCGCTAAATCTATAAACTATACCAGTCTTACCATCATTAGCTCCCAACCTTGTGGGAGTTTATAACACATTGCTATTGTGAGCTTGATTTTATACCATCTCCCCCTTTTCCTGAAAATGTTGTATGGCATATAATTTTTTTTAATTAAAGTGCCTCATATTTAATTTTGTTTTGAGACATTTTCTAAAGGCTCATGATGATCCTCAGGATAACTGTAGACACCCTAGACGGTGGCACATTTAGGGCTGGGAATCACTGCTTTGCAGCCATCCATATGATACTTTTCAATAGCTGTTCACTAGTTCTGTAATGTACTCTTCTCACAATGTGAACAAATCTTTTCTGTCAATAAGGAAAACATAGTTTGTTAATGATAGGTAAGCACCTTATTATCTGTATTTGGCAGGTTTTGACATTTTGCTCTCTTTTGGAGAAAAACAGCTGTTTCCAGATGTCATTAAGTCAGGCATTACCACTGACAAAGCTTGCTCACATTAGTATCTTACAACCGTTCTGTGTGCTCTCAGAGCTGCTTGTACCAAAAATTCTGTGGGAGTTAGGGCCTTGTACTTTCTAATTGCTAACTGCTTTGATTACAACCTCCTGCTCAGATATTACAATGAGTGACATTTCCATGATTCTATCTGTACACATCTTCTTCCCTTATAACCACATTGTTTCAGTGCTATGACACTTCTGAACTTTGTGAATACTAGCCCAGAATTCTGACACCTCCATCAGCAGCACGTAGACAGATTGGGGCTATTGGAAATTGACACAATATATTCTGCTTATTCTGGAAGTATTAATTTTAATTTCTCCTTTATGGATTTATTTATGTAAATGTAATTATTTTGAATACGCGGCTATCACTTTTTGGCATTTCTCGATTATTTGGGCTAGGTTCTTATCCAAAAGAGTAATTATTATGGTAACTTCTCAATACAAAAGGTTAATTATTATAGTTATTTCAGTGTTTTATCCACCAGATCAACAGTAACTTTTGTATTTAGTAAGCGTCCCAAAGTCTGTTTTGAACTTACTGATTTTCCACTCCAGTCTTCTTTTTCATTTAGTCTCTCAATATTAGAACACGCCAGGAAAAAAAATTCAAAAGCTGGTAATATTTTGAGTGACTTGTTTTTTCCTTCTGACTTATCTAAAGAAATTCCTTTCTGTCCAAATGCTTAGCTTTCCATTCTGTCCCTACAACTGAGAATTCAACAAAACACTCATCATCTATGCAAACTATGAATTTTCCTTAAACTGCACATTTACATACTACATTGTTAAATATAGGCTTTGAGAAAAAAGCACCCTGCAATTGGATACTCATGCTGCTATCCTGAGAGCAACGATGGAAGATTTTTTAAAGTAAACCACTGACACATCCATCCTATAGATGACTGAGTAGCCATTAAAAAGAATGAGGTAGATCTTTATGTACTCAAATGGAAAGATGTCAAAGGCATACTGTCTGTCAGTATGTCATACAGAGTGAAGTAAATCAGAAAGAGAAGAACAAATATAGTATGCTAACGCACATGTATGGAATCTAAAAAAACGGTACTTATGAAGCTATGGCAGGGCAGGGATAAAGACGCAGTCATAGAGAATGGACTTGAGGACACAGGGGGGAAGGGGAAGCTGGGATGAAGTGAGAGAGTAGCATTGATATATATATATATACACTACCAAATGTAAAATGGATGGCTAGTGGGAAGCTGCTGCATAGCACAGGGAGATCAGCTCGATGCTCTGTGATGACCTAGAGGGGTGGGATAGGGAGGACGGGAGGGAGGCTCAAGAGGGAGGGGCTATGGGGATATATGTATACTTATAGCTGATTCACTTTGTGATACAGCAGAAACCAACACAACATTGTAAAGCAATTATACTCCAATAAAGATGTTTAAAAAAGAAAGGCATACTGATGAGTAAAATTAGAAAGTCATAGACTAATGTACATAGTAAGGTGTCGTCTATGTAGAAATATATACATGTGAATGTATGTGTTCTTATGTATATATTCATATGTATGTATATACATAGAAGAAGGTCTGGACGGATATACACCGAATTGTTGGTATTGTTATCTCTGAGAGGGGAAGTGAAACGGGTGGGGGAATGGGTATGAAAACAGATTTTTACTTTTCACTATATACTTTTGAAAGTTTGATTTTTTTTACAAGTATATGTTACTTTTGTAATTTTAGAAACAATTTTTTTAAACCTAAAGCCCCCTATGGAATTTGCTTTTGCCATCCCCGGCCTGAACTATTAAATGAACACGAGAAGTTCAGTGATAGGATCTCACTGGCATTAAAATAGGAATATATGGGCTTCCCTGGTGGCACAGTGGTTGAGAGTCCGCCTGCCGATGCAGGGGACACGGGTTTGTGCCCTGGTCCAGGAAGATCCCACATGCCGTGGAGCAGCTGGGCCCGTGAGACATGGCTGCTGAGCCTGCGCGTCCAGAGCCTGTGCTCCACAACGGGAGAGGCCACAACAGTGAGAGGCCCGCGTACCACAAAAAAAAAAAAAAAAAAAGGAATATATAAGTAAAGCAGCAGAGTAGTTGCAATTTGTTCAACAATTATTTTGTGCTAGGTATTTCACAGGAATTATCCAATTTGTTCCTTCTAATAACCCTGTAATGTAAGTTCTGTTTCCTATTTGGAATGAGAAAACCAAGGCTCAGAGAGATGAAGTAATTTGTCAGAGGCCACATAGCTGGCAAAAGCAGTTGAGGAAGGATTTCAACTTGGATTTATCTGGCTCTTAAACCTATGTTTTTGTTTCTAAACACCACAGCCTAATTTCAAGTATATAAATAGAGTTCACTATAGTTTCAGGAACTGTTCTAAGTACTTTTATACACAGTAACTTATTTATTCCTCACAACAAGCATATAAGGTAGGTATTATTATTATCATCATCATCATTGTTTTTATCATCCCCATTTTTCAAATGAGGAAACTGAGACACATACAGATCACATAACTTGCCAAATGTGTAAGTGGCAGAGCAAGGATTTGAACCCAGGAGGTCTTGTCATACATGCCACTACTTTTCTAGATATCATGCATAATAGAGTCCTCCATGCTCTCCCCCCATTCCCATGCTCCCATCAAGGAGATTAAGGAAAAGATGAGATGTACTGGCAGAACCCGAATTTCACCAAACTAAATAAAGTCATAGCTCAAAGAAAGCCTGCTATCTTACGTTTTACAAATTAATTATTAAGTGTCTATACAATTCACAGTAGGCTGTATTTTAAAGCACTTTCCTCTGAAACGAAACATTCCCAATTTGAAATCCAGAATAAAGTATACATCTGCCTTGTAAGGCCTTCTCCCGCTGTTTGGAGAATATGAAACAGAAGAATTATACCAAACTAGAAGAGAGAAAATACAACTGGGCCTGAGAGTTTCATCATTGGTGATGGTCTTCCAGTTTCAAATAAATTTCACCTTTTCCCTCAACCTGATAAAGGGTATCTATAAAAACCCCACAGCTAACATCATACTTAATAGTGAAATACTGAACGTTTTCCTCCTAAAATCAGGAACAGGTCAAAGATGTCTGCTCTTACCACTTCTATTCAACATTGTTCTAGAAGTTCTTGCCAGGACAATTAGGCCAGAAAAAGAAATAAAAGGCATCCAGGTTGGAAAGGAAGAAGTAAAACTTTATTTGCAGATGGCTTGATCTTGTATGTAGAAAACCCGAAAGAATTTACAAAATAAATATTAGAGCTAATAAAGGAGTTCAGCAAAGTTGCCTGACCAATATACAAAAATCAGTTGTGTTTCAATACACTAGCAATGAACAATCTAAAAATGAAATTAACAAAACAATTCCATTGATTCCACTAGCATCGAAAAGGATTGTTAGGGGCTTCCCTGGTGGCGCAGTGGTTGAGAGTCCGCCTGTCGATGCAGGGGACATGGGTTCGTGCCCCAGTCCGGGAGGATCCCACATGCCGTGGAGTGGCTGGGCCCGTGAGCCATGGCTGCTGAGCCTGCGCATCTGGAGCCTGTGCTCCGCAACGGGAGAGGCCAAACAGTGAGAGGCCCGCGTACCGCAAAAAAAAAAAAAAAAAAAAAAAAAAAAAAAGAATTGTTAGGAACAAATTTAATCCAAGGAAGTACATGACTTGTACACTGAAAAGCACAAAACGTTATTGAAAGAAATCAAAGAAGACATAAGTAAATGGAAAGAAATCCCATATTCATGACTCAGAAGACAATACTGTAAAGATATCAGGGCTACCCTAACCGATCTATAGATTCAGCATAATCCCTATCAAAATCCCAGCTGGCTTCTGTGCAGAAACTGACATCATGGTCCTAAAATTCATATGGAAATGCAAGGGACCCAGAATAGTCAAAACAATCTGGAAAAAGAACACAGTTGGAGGACACACACTTCTCAACTTCAAAACTTACTACAAAGCTACAGTGATCAGTGTGATATTGACATAACTGTAGACATATACATCAATGGAATAGAATTCAGAATCTAGAAATAAACCCTTACATTTATGTTTGACTTATTTTCACTAAATATGCCAAGACAATTCAATGAAGAAGGAAGAGTATTTTCAACAAATGGTGCTCAAACAATTGGCTATGCACATACAAAAGAATGAGTTTGGACCCCTACCTCATGCTATATACAAAATTAACTCAAAATAGACCAAAGGCCCAAATGTAAGAGCTAATCTATAGAACTCTTAGGAAACACAAGTGTACATCTTCAAGATCTTGAATCAGGCAATATTTCTTAAATACAACACCAAAAATACAAACAACCAAAGAAAAAAATTGGTAAGTGGACTACATCAAAATTACAAATTTTTGTGAATCAAAGGTAATGAAAAGACAACCCACAGAATGGAGTAGGAGAAAATGTTTGCAAACTGTATGTCTGATAAGGGACTTGTATCCAGAATATCTAAACAACTCTTACAACTCAATAATAAAAAGACAAGTAACACAATTAAAAATGGGCAGGGCAAAAGATCTGAATGCACATTTCTACAAAGAATGTATACAAATGGCCAATAAACACATAAAAAGATGGTCAACATAATTAGTCATTAGGGAAATGCAAATCAAAACCACAACAAGATACCACTTCCATTAGGATGGTTATAATCAAAAGAGAGATAATAATAACATGTTCACAAGGATGTGGAGAAATTGGAACCCTTGTGCACTGCTGGTGGAATGTAAAATGGTGCAGCTTCTGTGGAAAGTAGTCTGGCATTTCCTCAAAAAGTTAAACAGAGAATTACCATCTAACCCAGCAGATCCACTCTTAGGTATGTACCCAAGAGAAATAAAAACATGTCCACATGAAAACTTGTATGTGAATGTTCATAACAGCCTTATTCATAATAGCTAAAAAGTAGAAACAACCACAATACCCATCAACCAATGAATGGATAAACAAAATGTGGCATATCCATATAATGGAATATTATTCAGCCATGAAAATGAATGAAGTACTGATACATGCTACAACATGGATGAACCTTGAAAACATATTGTGCTAAATGAGAGAAGCCAGTCACAAAGGACCACTTGTTGTATGAGTCTATTTTCAAGAAATGTCCAGAACAGGCAAGTTCATAAAGGCAGAAAGTAGATTGGTGGTACCTTCGGGCTGCGGGGTGGTAGTGGAAGGGGTTGTGAGTTAATGGGGAGTGACTGTTAATGGGTATGGAGTTTCTTTTTGGGGTGATAATTATGTTCTGAAATTGACTGTGGTGATGGTTGCTTATCTCTGTGAATATACTAAAAACCAACTGTACACTTTAAATGAGGGAATTATAACTCAATAAAGCTATTATAAAAAAATGCACCTTGAGTTACTTGTGCAGCTGCCAAGTGTGATTAGAAGCAGTGGCACAATCAATAAACAGCTTCCCTAGACCTTCATATAGCTGTCACATAAATTAATCCACCCAACAAATATTTATCAAGTACTCCCTATATTAGGCAGTAGGAATCCAACAGAGAAGACAATGAGAAGGAAACTGCCACTTACATTCTAGTAGAAATAATAACAAAACCTCAAAACAGTCATTAAACACCTACCACATGCCAGACAGTTTAAAAATTTTGTATATGAATTAGCTCACTTAATCTTCCCATCAACCCTCTGACATAGGTGCTATTATTATCCTCACTTTGCAGGTAAGAAAACTGAAGCTCAAAGAAGTGAAGTAACTTGCCCAAGGTCACATAGTTAGCAAGAGATTGGAAGGAAATGAGAATCAGTTTTACCTGATTTTTGAGTCTGTATGCTTAAATACATTATAAATTTTGCATCCTTGTATTGAAATATTGACACCAATAGCTCAATGAGTTTAGCATTTCTTCTTGAAGTATTATTTTTCAAAAGTCTTTATTTCTTTGACTATATAGTTGACCCTTGAACAACAGAGGTTTGAATTGCACAGGTCTACTTATATGCGGATTTTTTTCAATAGTAAATACTGCAGTGCTACACGATGTGCAGTTGAATTCGAGGATGTGGAGGGTCAACTGTAAGTATAGATCTGTTACTATAGATCACATATATATATGAAATATGAGGGCTTCCCTGGTGGCTCAGTGGTTAAGAATCCTCCTGCCAATGTAGTGGACACGTGTTCGATCCCTGGTCTGGGAGGATCCCACATGCCACGGAGCAGCTGGGCCCGTGCAACACAAGTACTGAGCCTGTGCTCTAGAGCCCACGTGCCGCAACTACTGAAGCCCGTGCACCTAGAGCCCGTGCTCCACAACAAGAGAAGCCACCGCAATGAGAAGCCCACGCACCGCAAGGAAGGGTAGCCCCCGCTCACCGCAACCAGAGAAAGCCTACGCGCAGCAACGAAGACCCAACACAGGCAAAAAATAAAATTAAAAAATAAATAAATAAATAAATTTGACATTCTATTTATTTTTGAAAGATTGAAATGAAAATTTACTTAAAATTTTTCAGATATTTTATGGGAAACAGCTAAGTTTTTGGTGGACCTCCAAAGTAACATAGGTGCATCTAACATATATATGTCTTACATATGTTATATATTAACATATGTTAATATCACACACAGGGAGATCAGCTCGGTGCTTTGCGACCACTTAGAGGGGTGGGATAAGGAGAGTGGGAGGGAGGGAGACGCAAGAGGGAAGAGATATGGGAACATATGTATATGTATAACTAATTCACTTTATTATAAAGCAGAAACTAACACACCATTGTAAAGCAATTATACTCCAATAAAGATGTTAAAAAATATATATTATATATAATATATATTTATATATGTATGTATATATAATGTATATATTTGTATGTCATATATTTATAATATGTATTTATATAATGTATATCAACAGTTGCTATAAAATATGTTAGATGGTAAACTTAAAAATGCTCTTCAAATATAAACTAGTTTTTAAAACATCAACAATATTTTGAACTACAAATCATAACTTATGAAGTTGTTAGTATATATATATGAGGGAATAAAAAGTAACAACTTCATCAATTATTTTTTTTACACTTTCTTTTGTTTTATGCTTTTTTTTTTTTTTTGCGGTATGCGGTCCTCTCACGGTTGTGGCCTCTCCCATTGCGGAGCATAGGCTCTGGACGCGCAGGCTCAGTGGCCATGGCTCACAGGCCCAGCCGCTCTGCGGCATGTGGGATCTTCCCGGACCGGGGCACGAACCCGTGTCCCCTGCATCGGCAGGCAGACTCTCAACCACTGTGCCACCAGGGAAGCCCTGTTTTATGCTTTTATCTTGAGAATTATTTGTTTTTATTTTATTTGATTAAAGCCATTTGAGAGACTGATTTCTTAATTTGAAATGTAAGCACACTTACTAATGTTCATAATCAAGGCCAGTTTTTCCCAGCAAACAATTAGTTTGGGGAATAGTTGTATAAGTCCAAAATACTTACATTATTTGGTAATCATTCTTTGCTTTAGATATTAAATAGTATTTGACCTTTAGATATGACATATATTTAATCCAGTCATTAAATAGAGTTGCATTTTTGAAGCATGGGATAAATTTTGTCTTCTCACTGAGCACAATTCTCCAGTTGGCGTGTCAAGGATAATGCTTGGATAACCATAGGAAGGAATTCCTCCATGATTAATGCATAGAGGAGAAAACATGGTTGCTCTCCCCCAGTGGGTGCAGGGCATTTTTCTACACACCCACTTTATGTGGGAAGCAGAGTGGTTATCCCTGCCCTTCTTGGATTTCTTCTCAAAGAGAGGCCCTGACCTCTTCCCCCAAACTCACTTTTCAGTCCTTCACTCGGAGCATAAGTGCTTACCAGACTCATTTGGATAACTTTAGCAAGAGGTACTTGCCTGGCTACTTGTGTCCTCACTGGAGATTTGTTTCAATTGGAGAATTGTTTCTAGGGTAAATGCAAGTATGAGCATTGACAAAACTTTTGCCATTTTATAAGAAGAATATATTTAATGAAATCAAAAATAAGATTGATGATTTTATGGGGGCTGAGAGTACCCCACTTTGAGATATTCACAGACGTTGAAATCTGGTGTACTTAGAGTTGCCAGTTCTTTCTCTGTAATGCTTTTGAACTGGGCATAAACCTCAAATAGAGTGTTCTCAATTTATTGGCTCCAAGAACTTATTTGCACTTTTTAGGTTTGGAAGGGGCACATTGGGATGGCAGAACAGTAGTGAATGAAAGCCATAATACTGTTAAATTACGTGCTAAAATCAAGACCAATAATCCTAGGATTATTAATGATAAGAATCAACACTTTCTGGGGCTTCCCTGGTGGTGCAGTGGTTAAGAATCCACCTGCCAATGCGGGGGACACGGGTTCGAGCCCTGGTCTGGGAAGATCCCACATGTCACGGAGCAACTAAGCCTGTGCGCCACAACTACTGAGCCTGCGCTCTAGAGCCTGCGAGCCACAACTACTGAAGCCCGTGCACCACAACTACTGAAGCCCATGTGCCCAAGAGCCCATGCTCCGCACCAAGAGAAGCCACCACAATGAGAAGCCCACGCACCGCAAGGAAGAGTAGCCCCTGCTCGCCGCAACTAAAGCCTGCACTCAACAACGAAGACCCAACACAGCCAAAAATAAATTAAGTAATTGATTAAAAAGAAAAGGATCAACACTTTTTGAGTGTTTACCATGTGCCAGGCCCTGTACTGAATGCTTCATGTCCATTTTTTCTCATTTGATCCTGAAAACCACCTGTGAGACCTCATTTGACAGATGAGCAAACTGAGGCTGAGAGGTTGATTTGTTCAAGGTCATCTAGTTGGTCATTTGCAGAGCCCAGATTCAAACTCACTTTTGCTTGATTGCAAAGCCATTATTCTTAAAGAGTAGGGTATTCTCACTCTGTTTGCTTTGGGGATCTCACGGAATCCACTCTAATCTGTCCTCATAATAAACTCTTATTGGGCTTTGAAAGAGGCTGAAGGATTGGGAAGAAACTTTGCAGCCTGGAAACTAGTAAAAGTGGCCTGTGAACAGTGAGATAGACCAGGCTCACAGGACAGGTCTCTGGAAACTGGAAAGAAGACATGCCCACTGAGGAACAACTCAGAGCTTCTCTGAGCCCTGCTTCAGGCCCAAGGAGGAATTCCCAGCCGTGGGCATTGAAGTTCTGCTTGTCAAGGAGAAGCTAGGCCATTGTCTTATCTAACACACTCTTCTGTAGTGCTCTGTGTGCCAGACACTGGTCTCCACTGCTGTAAGTACTTTACAGTCATGAACTGACTTAAGTCTTACAATAACTCCCTGGAAATTAGTACTATTATTATCCCCATAGGATAGATGAGCAAACTGAAGTTCAGTTTATAAGTTCCACTGAGTAACTTGTCCAAAGTCACACAGCTGGTAAGTGCCAGCGCCAGTCTTTGAACCTAGGCAGTCTGCATCTAACGGCTATGTTATACTGACTCTCAATAGAGATCCTTGATTTTTCTGTCTCTCGTACCTGCCATCCTTTTTCAACCACTCCTGGGCAAGTCCGCTTTGCTGGCAAATTTCCCCCACCCCACTGGCTTTTCCTCCACCCATGACTTTCTGGAGTGTCCTTTTTCTTCTTTCATGCTGCCTCCTCAATTCTCAAACAACATGCTCTTTTCACCCGCCAAAGAATTTTTTCATAAATGGTCCCATCTCACCTTGGAAGTGAGGAGGGAAAGTGTTGTTCCTGTTTTGTGAATCAGGGAACCCAAGCAAGCAACTTGCCTAACGTCTCACGCAGCCATCTAGCGGCAAAGTGAACTAGAATCCAGGTTCTCTGACTCTTAATCCAGTGATCTTTTCTGTTGTACCATCAGATGGGTTTTACAAATCCATTCACTTATTCATCTATTCCTTTGTTTATTCATATTATAACAATGTAATAAGTACCTAGTATATGATAAGGCACTAGGTGGGAGAGTAGGTAGGTATAAAAATCCTTGCTCTTAAGGAGCTGACAACACAACTGAGATAATATCTCACCATTAAAAGTTGAATAACAGCACACAGGTACACATACTAAGTGCCAAGTGAGTGGTCTAGTCAGGTCATATGGGAATTTTGAGGCTGAGGATGCAGCATCCAAGACAGCTTTATCAGGAAGATGGGTCTTGAACTTGACATAGAAGGGCACTTAGAGAAGAGGATGGAACAGCACTTTCCAGGATGGGGGAATGGAATGCACTAAGGCAGTGTTTCCCAACTTTTATCATGGCACACATAGTATTTGTAAGAAAAGCATAGTATTTGTAAAGTGAATGGAGGAAGCAGTTTCAGCCTAGAGGCAAGCAACCTAGGAGTTTCAACTATACTGTCTTTACCTCAGATACTTGTAATACTCTTGGGAAGGTCTGTACTAAGTTATTGGGGCATGCTGTGGTAATGGTAGGTGTAAGACCGCTGACAAGGCCACAGGGCTGAAATGGAGGGAATTTCCAAAAGAACCATGGCAGATACCATTGGAGAGAAAGTTGTGGCCAAATGATGAAAGGTCTTTGAATTTTATTCTGTGGACCTATGAAACAGGTAGGCGAAGCCCACGTAGTGTTGTTTAAAAAAAAAAAAAAAGAAAGAAAGAACGCCATTTGCAGCAACATGAATGGACCTAGAGATTGTCATACTGAGTGAAATAAGTCAGAAAGAGAAACACAAATATCATATGATATCACTTATATGTGGAATCTTAAAAAGGGTACAAATGAACTTATCTCTAAAACAGAAATAGAGTCACAGATGTAGAAAACAAACTTATGGTTACCAGGGGATAAGGGGGGGAGGGATAAACTTGGGAGACTGGGATTGACAAATATACACTACTATATATAAAATAGATAACTAATAAGAACCTGCTGTATAGCACAGGGAACTCTTCTCAAGACTCTGTAATGACCTATATGGGAAAAGAATCTAAACAAGAGTGGATATACATATATATATATATATATATATATATATAACGGATTCACTTTACTGTACAGCACAGAGTAATGCAACATTGTAAATCAACTAGACTCTAATAAAAGTTTTAAAAAATAATAAAAAATAAAAACCAGTGCTGACTTCCATGACAAAAATCCAAAAGATCCCACTGACATCAGTATGGAGGATAGACTGGAGGAAAGGCAGGTAGTTAGGAGGCTATTACAATTGTCCATGTGGGACATGATGGCGGTAATAGAGAGAGAGGAAAATGGGCAGAATTGAGTTATATTTTGGAGGTAAAATGACAGGGCTTGATAATGGATTGTATATGGAAAGTAGGAGAAATGGAGGAGATAAGAATAGTTTCCAGGTTTCAAACTTGAACAAATAAGTATGAATGGTGATGTTATTCTTTAAGATGGCAAGCCCAGGAGAACTAGAGGGATTTTTTTTTGGAGGGGAGGGACAGATGAGATGATGAGTTTCGAGTTGACATTTAGAGGCAAGGAAACCAATTAGGTGGCTATTGCAAAAGGCCAAGTGAGACAGAATGAGATCCCGGGTTAGGAGGGCAGCAGTGGGAATGGAAAGAAAATGTTGGATTGAGAAACATGAAGGAAGAATTGATAGGATTTTGACATGGACTAAATCTAGAGTTGAAAGGTAGGGGAAGGCTTGAAGCCTTAGATCTCTTCTTTTGTCTCTCTTTGGTGATGCTTCTATTTCTCATGGCTTAAAATACTGTCTATATGCTGATGACTCCCAAATGTGTATCTCCAGCTTGGACCCTCCATACTTTACTTTTATATCCAACTGCCTGCTTGACATATCACCTTGGATGCCTAATAGGCATCTTAAACTTAACACGTCCAAAAGTGAACTCTTAATTCCCCCTGCTTCCACCTTTACTCTAGACTTCCCCCCAGACCTGCTCCACTCATCAAACCTGCTTCTTACTCTCTTCCCCATCTCACTAAATGGCAACTTCATTCTTCCAGTCACTCAGGCAGAAGACCTTGGAATCATTCTTGATTCTTCTTTTTCTGTCACATCCTACATTTAATCTATCATCAAATCTTGTTGGTCCATCTCCAAAATATACCTAGAATCCGACTACTTTTCATCATCTGGTTTAAGTCACAATGATCTGCCTCCTGGATTATATTGCCCTAGCCTCGCAACTCTTCTCCTTGCTCCTGGCCTTGTCACCATCACCCAAGTCTATCATTCCCTTATTGATTTAAAGGTCAGACTAATCTTATTAACATGAAAGTCAGATCGTGTCACTCCTCTGCTCAAAACTCCAGTGACTTCCCATCTCATACATAGTAATAGTAAAACTCCTTACAATGGCCCACAGTGCTGTATACAACCCAAATATCAATATAACTCACTCACTCACCTCCTGCAGGTGTTGGATCAAATGTCCCCTACTTGGTGAGATCTTCTTTGACAGCCATGTTTAAAGTTGTAAGTTCCTCCTCCCCATTCTCTACCTGCCTTCCCGGTTTTCTTTTTCTTTATACTTTGAACACTACTTGACATTTATATATTTATCTATTTTAAAAAATTGTCCATCTCCTTCTGCTAGAATAAGGGCCAGCAAATATTTTCTCTAAAGGGCCAGATAGTAAACATTTTAGGCTTTGTGGGCCAGGGAGTTTCCAACACAACTGCCCAACTCCGTTGTTACACAAAAACAGTCATAGATGATACATAAAGGAGTGTGTGTCTGTGTCCCAGTAATGCTATTTACCAAAACAGGTGATGGGCCAGAATTTGTCCATGAGCCATACTGTGCTGACTCCTACTAGAATGTAAGTTCCAGGAGGGCAAGGGTTTTTGTTTAGTGCTGTATTCCTGACACCCAGAACGGTGCCTGGCATGTAGTAGGCACCTGATATATCTTTGCTGAAGGAATGAAACAGGGGGAGATAGGGGGACTGGGGGGTCAGGATAACTATAATAGAGCCATTGATGGTGCAGAATCTTGAGCAAGAGCTGATTCTGGCTAGGTTTCCAGCATATCAATTCTCCTTCCTCCCTTCCCCCATCATCCCTGCCCTACTACTTAAAAGAATGTCATATAAAGTAAAAGTTGCTTTCATTGCCTCTGCAACTCTCCTGATGTGTGAAATTTCATCTGACTTCCTTTAATGTTGTCATGTGTCTATTCAATCCTCCTGACTCAGACTCTCTCTAATAACAATAATAACTCAAGTACTCTGCACTAAAACCAGAGTGCCAGAATCAGTATTTTTCATTAATTTAAGACAACTGCTAGTAATAGCTTCTATTGACAACGCTACACTTTTCAACACTTCATCATATTTTGGAGTACTCTCTGAAGTTGAGCAACTGTTACTGTTATGATATGAAATGCTATTTTCCTTCCATGCATTCGATGTGAATGGTTCGTTCTGATAAATTTCAGCTTTCAAGTACCCCCGGCAGCAGGAATCACATAGCAAGAGATATGGTAAATGAAGTATACACACGTTTTTACTGATTCTTCTCCCATTCTTCCCTGGATCTCTTATGGGCACTAAAGATGTCCTGGAGTTATATGCCTTCCTGTTGAAAATGTATATTCACTTGTTCATTATTTTAAATAGTCCTTCAGGCACTGTGAACACTTACTGAGCATTCACTATATATATGGGTACTGTCCTGAGGGCTTTATTTATATTAACCCATCTAATCCTTATAAAACATCTAGGACCTAGGTACCATTATTATCATCATGTTACAGATGAGGGAACTGAGGTCCCCAAACCTGAAGTAATTTGCTCAAGTTCCCACAGCTAGCAAAGAGCGGAGCTATGGTTTGAACCCAAGGTCTGCCTGACTCCAGGGCCAAGATTTATTTATTGTTTTTCTTCACCTTAACAAATATTTACCATATGCCATGCAGTATACAAGACATTATCTACAAAGATGAGTAGGGCACGATCTCCCTGGCCTCCCAGAGCTAACACTGGCTGGGGCTGTGTGGGGTGGGAATGGAGGATATCAGATACAGAAACAGAAAGAGTTTTCTGTTTACAAACAGGTTGGTGAGGAAGTAGACATAGCTCTATGAATTCACAGCGTTTTGAAAAATGGAGATAGAGGGCTACAGACTGAAAAGGAAGAAGGCCCCCAACTCTAGAGTTCAGGACAACTGGTAGGATAGAAAAATGCCACTCTTAAGGAGTTAAGCTGACCGGAAAGTTGCCCACTGTAGAAATGGGATTGGTTGCTCACAAAAAAAGCATGTACTGATAAGATAAGGAACCTCCCTATAAGAGGTCATTAAGAGGCAATGCTCTAAAATGTAAACAGTGGAAAAACCCTACTGTAGCCTTGTAAATGCTATGGCTGGGAAAGCCCATCAAAACCGAGAAGGGATTCATGATCCGATATGGCTGAGCAAGCTATTTAACCATTATAGAAACAAAAATAAAAATAATTTAGAAAGAAGTTTCTCTCACGCCATGCTCTCTGACCTGCTGATATATTTACTGTCTTTCTGATGGGGGATGGATGGTGGCAGGAGGGTCCATAAACGATATGACTCCATCTTTTCAGAACATCCCACACCCTCTACTAACCTCTTCACTCACCAGTAACAACAGCTACCATATAATAAGCACCTATTCTGTACCAAGCACTTTACATAAATGTACTGATTTAATCCTCACAGTAACCCTATGATTTCATAGGGTTCTATGATTAGCCCTATTTTCAGTTGAGGGAACTGAGGCTCAGAGAAGTAATGTGACTTACCCAAGCCCATAAAACAGAATGAATGGTATTAGTTTCCCGTGGCTGCCGTACAAATTACCACAAATTTAGTGGCTTGAAATAACAGAAATTTATTCTCTCACAGTTCTGGACGCCAAAAATCTGAAATCAAGGTGTTGGCAGGGCCGTGCTCCCTCGGAAATCTCTAGGGCAGATTTTATTCCTTGCCTTTTCTTAGCTTCTGGTGGCTGCAGACTTTGCTTGGCTTGTGGCTGCATCACTCCCATCTCTGCCTCTGTCTTCACATGGCCTTCTCCCCTATGTCTCAGTCTTCTCTTTCTCTTTTAAAGACATTCATCATTGGCTTTAGAGCCCACCTTAATCCAGGATGACCTCATATAGAGATCCCTAGCTTAGTTACATCTGCAAAGACACTTATCCCAACTAAAGTCACATTTTCTGAGGTTCCAGTTGGACATATCTTTTGGTAGAACACCATTCAACTCACAACAAGTAGCCTAGCTGGGATTCTAACCTAGATCTGTATGACTCTAAAATTCTGGCTCTTTTCACTAGATCAGGTTGCCTCCACCAAACAGCCTTCTGCTTTGCCTTTATTTGCTTTCCTAAGTAGATTTCCTACTGGGAAGAGGATGCACTGGTTGACATAGGTGTTCTCTGTAGTTAATTATCAAGATGAATTAATAAATTGACATTTTGGTTTCCAAAACATTGCCTTGTGAGTTTAGATTGTGTGAAATTTGACCCCCAGAGCCTAATCACTCCCTGCTTAAAATAGACAAAATTGAGTTTTAGAACCTGTGAAACTGAGGATTGTATCTTGGCTCAGAACCAAGATCCCTTCAGGGTATAGGCATCCCACAGCCTGCAATCCACGCCTGTTTCTTTACTATGTAAGTGACCACAATGTAATGAAATGCCACAAACTTCTGGGTATGCAGAATAATTCCTAATCACTTAAGAGCTTACAAGAGGAATTTTGATTCTACCTCAGTGTTATGTCCCAGAAAGGTTCCATAGCACCTACTGTGTTTGCTCCCGAGCCTCAGCCCCCATCATACAGACACAGGGAAGGAGTTGTCTCTAAGAGTTCATTATAACACTAAGATGAGATTCTGTAGAAAAATGGGGATCCAGAAACAGTAGAAACTCAGCTTCCAATCCCCAACATGCTTCCTAAATTAGTATTTCTCAAAGTGTCTTCCATGGAGTATTAGTCCCTGAGGATGGACGTACATAGTATTATATAAGAAATAGCCGCATGAACAAGCAAAGTTGTGAACCACTGGATCAGTCAAATGTGGTTTCCCCAAGTACAAGAATATTCAGAGCCCTTGATATGTTAACAGGTAATGGGAATCTCCAAGAGAGGGTTGAGGGACACAGGGTTTTTGAAGTTTTGTGACTTTACTCACAGGGATGATGGTGAGGGGCTATTATGACCGTAGAGACATCGAAACAGTTTCTCAATCTCTGCAGAGCAACTGCCCCAGCTAACATGTTGACACTGGCCTGCTCACACCTTGATTAGGAAGAGACTATCTTTTGGGATGTGTTTCTCAGATTGTGGTCAGTCTATGGACTACCCACAGTGACGGGTCACTGAGCACCACCCAGACAGCTTGTTAAAAGTGCCAATTTCCCAGCCCTTAAGCCAGGCTTACTGAATTAGTATTTCTGAAGATGGGGTCCAGGGACCTGCCTTTTAAAACAGCTACCTGGAATAGTTCTGATACACGCTCAGGTTTGAGGACCACTGCAATCTGGTGAAATCAGGCTTCCACAACATTGAAACACAGATTAAACTCTAAATGTTCATTTGCAATTCCAGCTAATAACCAATTACAATATTACATTCTTGGGGCTTCCCTGGTGGTGCAGTGGTTGAGAGTCCGCCTGTCGATGCAGGGGACATGGGTTCGTGCCCCGGTCCGGGAGGATCCCACATGCCACGGAGCGGCTGGGCCCGTGAGCCATGGCCGCTGAGCCTGCGCGTCCGGAGCCTTGCTCCGCAGCGGGAGAGGCCACATGAGTGAGAGGCCCGCATACCACAGAAAAAAAAAAAATTACATTCATGCTGCATGATCAGTAGGCTTTAGTTTGTGTGACAATATCATTTTATATGGCTTGATTTAAATCAAAGCAGTTATGGCAAGATTTCTTAATCCCGCTCTCCTGAGACAATTTACATAATAACTTTTGAGGAGAATGCAATAACCTCTCTCTAATATCTTAAATTGATCTCTAAGGTCCCTTTCAGCTCCAACATTCAGATTTTATGAAGTTCCTAGGGCTCCAAATCTGTTTGTCAGAAACACATCGCTTTTTACCGACTAAACCGATTTCCCTTCTTCCAGGCAACAAGTTTCTGAAGAAAATTGGTTGCTGGTGATTTTCCTGAATGTTTTTTTTAATAGCATATACCTTCTCACCGTGTTATTGTGAAGAGTGAGTGAGAAAATGTATGTGAAACGCCAAGCAGAGTGCCTGATGCAAGGAAGTGGTTAATAAACGTTCATGCCGCTTCCAGTGCATTGGCACAATAATGTCTCTTGAATTATTGAAGATATAACATCAGAGAGCTACAGCTGAATGGAAACTAGGGAATCAGCTGTATTGACAATATCTGGGGAGTTTTTGGCCGTAGGGGAACTGGTTAGAGCCCCAGTCTCCAAGGGCAGGCTCAGCTGCAGCATAGTGTGATGGCCTGGGGAGGGCGTGGGTTCCTGCCACACACACTGCCTTGGAGAAAGGCTGCAGTGAATGAGGTTTTGGTCTAAAACTCAGCTTCCAATCCCTAACATGCTTCCTAAATTAATATTTCTCAAAGTGTGTTCCATGGAGTACTAATCCCTGGGGATTGATGTTGATAGTATTACATTAAGAAAGAGCCCTATGAACAGGCAAAGTTGTGAACCACTGGATTGGTCAAATGTGGTTTCCCAAGTACAAGAATATTCAGAGCCCTTGATATGTTAACAGGTAATGGGAATCTCCAAGAGAGGGATGGGGGACATGCAGTTTTCGAAGTTTTGTGACTTCAGTCATGGGGTGATGGGAGGGGCTAGTGGTTTTGAGGAACACAATTATGAGAACAGTGCTCAAGGTCACTTGTGCTCTCCTACTTGCCAACAGGAACGGGCACTTTTTAACCCTTACATGATAGAAGTAACAAGAGAAGAATTATGTGCTGAACTGTTCCTCAGTCCCCTAGTGTCGTCGTTTTCTTCTTTGTACAGCTTAGATCCTATGTTCATCATTATATTCACTCTTTTGCATACGCCCTAGCCTCCCTTGCCTCTCTCTGCCCTCATCCTAGCTGAGTGACACACACCTAATTCTAGTTAAATCCAACTCTCTGTCTATTCCAAACCTGCCCCAGCAGCTGAACAAGACTGGACAAAACTTAAAACCATGCTAACTAGTCTCACTTTCAATTCGTGACCACTAACCTCAAGTGGGCCCTTCATGCTACGCTCCAATTTCACTACATTTTCTTGGCCCAATCATTCTTGAACTCTCTCTGATGGCTGTTTTGCACCTTCCCTCTTCTCAAACTTCCAAAACCCCTTCCCCCATCCTCCCTCTTAGCTGCTGACCCCGCTTCCTCTTTCACTGAGAAAATAGAAGCAGTTAGAAGAGAACAACTGCAGACTCTCGCCGCGGCATCTGCAAACCTACTTGTATCTGTATCCACATACTCTGCCTTCCCTCTTGTCACTGTGAACAACTGTCTGTAATTCCACTGATGGCTGACCCTTCCACTTGTGTACTATATCTTGCCCCTTCTGGACTTACCAAGGTCATGGCTCTAGTCATTTTCCCCTCCCTCTAAGCAATTTTTCTCTCACCAACCCAACATCTCCAATGTTAAAAAACAAAACAACTTTTCTCTGCCTCAGCCCCATTTCTCTCTCTCTCCTCAGAGCAGAAATGTTTCTCCTCCTAGTTTCTCTTGAACCCTCTCCAATCAGGCTTTTGCCCCCTTCACTCCGCCAAAATGACTCATGTGAAGGTCAACAGTATCTCCTCAATGTTAAATCCAATGATCATTTTACTGTTCTCATTTTTTTTTGACCCAGCAGCGGCATTTGACACCGTTGATCACTCCCTTCTTGAAACAATTTTTTCACTTGGCTTCTGAGACACCACACATTCTTGGTTCTCTTCCTACTTCACTAGCTCCTCTTTCTTAATATCTTTTACTGGGTTTTCCTCATCTTTCTAACCATTAGGCTGTCTAATTGGCCTCTCAATTCAAAATTCTCCAAAACCAAAATGACTATTTTCCTTAGACCTGCTTCTCCCACAGTCTTCTTTACCCATTCTTCTAGAATTTCAGGCCAAACTTGGAGTCTTCCTTGACTCCTCCTTTTCTCTTACACCCCACATCCAATCTATCAGCGATACTGTGGGCTGAATCTTTCAAAACATATTTAGAACCTGATCACTTCTCGCTATTTCCACTGCTACTACCTTAGTCCAAGCCAGCATCATTTCTTATTTGGATCATGGCAAAATCCATTAAACATGTAAATCAGATCATGTCATGCTTCTGCTTAAAACCCACCCATGGGGACTTCCCTGGTGGTCCAGTGGTTAAGAATCCACCTTCCAATGCAGGGGACGCAGGGTCAATCGCTGGTCAGGGAACTAAGACCCTACATGTCACGGGGCAACTAAGCCTGCGTGCTTTATAGAGCCTGTGCGCCAAAACTAGAGAGAAGCCCATAGGCTGCAACTAAGACCCGACACAGCCAAATAAATAAATAAATATGAAAAACGAAAACAAAAACGAAAAACCAAAAAACCCACCCATGGCTTTTTATATTGTTCACGGTAAAAGTCAAAGTCTTTAGAATGGCCTAGAAGATTCTACAGGAGCTGGCGTCTTCCCCGTTACCTTTCTGACCTCAACTCTTACCACTCTCCCCATTGATTACTCAGCTCCAGCCATGTGGCCTCTTTGCTGTTTCTCAGACATGCCAAGGTAACTCCCAGAGGGCCTTTGCTGTTCCCTCTAACTGAATGTTCTTTCCCCATAGAGACTTACTCACTTGCTTCCCTCAGAACTCTGTGCAAATAACACTACCAGTGACATTTCCTTGACCACCTTATTCAAAAATTGCCATTCTCTGCATGCTTTCGTATCACTTTACCTTGCTATAGTTTTCTCCATAGCACTGATTATTTTCTGATATATTAATATTTGCTTGCTTGTTCATTGTCTATCTCTACCACTAGAATGTAGGCTTCAGGAATACAGGGATTTTATTTGTCACCGCTCTATCCCCAGTACCTACCCCCGTGCCTGGCACATAAAAGGTGCTCGATAAATATCTGTGAAATAAAGAAAGAATGATTATAAGTGTAATAGGAGTTCTTAGGTTCCTGGCGGAGGTGGAGACAGATCACTCTTGTTATCTGAAGCAACCCCCCTCTAAGTGCAGGACTCCTCAATACCACATTCCTGATGGTGGATTTAGTGTTTACATGAGGACTTCCAGGAAGCTCCATTTAGTCTAAAGCAGAATGCTCCATGATTGGAGGTATTTAATTTCTGGAAAGATCTTTGCCAAGGGTTCTTTTTGATACATAATATCTTTTGAATGGGTATTAGCTATACATGATACAAAATGCTAAATGTTCAAAGTGCACGTAGTGGAAAATGTATTCTAGCACCTCCCACTGCTATCACCGTATTCTAAGCCACCCTCCATTTTTTAAACTAGAATTATTGCACAAATCCTTTAGAAATATGTCGATCATGTCACTTCCTGGCGAACACTAGCCCAAGTCATCTCATCTCCTTCAAAGTTCCCTTCCTGGAGGCAATCACTGTTACCAGTTTATTTGCATTTTTCTAGAGGTAGGCTATACATTATATATACATATCTGTATGTATATAATCTTTTTCTTAAACTATGCACACTACTGTGTACATTTCTTTTCTCTCACTTGATATCTATATCATTCTTTGCAATGGCTGCACATTATATGACTATTATATTCTCCAGGGATTCTTTTATTTTTTAAATATTTATTTATTTATTTTTGGCTGTGTCAGGTCTTAGTTGCGGCACGCAGGATCTTTCACTGCAGCGCACAGGCTCTTCGTTGCCGCGCGCGGGCTTCTCTCTAGTTGTGGTGCCCGGACTGCAGAGCATGTGGGCTCACTAGTTGTAGACTGCAGGCTCTCTAGTTGTGGTGCAGGGGCTTAGTTGCCCCGCAGCATGTGGGATCTTAGTTCCCCAATCAGGGATCGAACCCGCGTCCCCTGCACTGGAAGGTGGATTCTTAACCACTTGACCCCCAAGGAAGTCCCCTCTCCAGGGATTCTTAACCTGGAGTCTATGAATGGTTTCACCAGGTCTATGAGTCTCCTGAGACTGCATGTCGTTATTTGTGGGCATGTGTATAGGTACATCTTTCAGTGGAGAAGACCCATACCTTTTATCAGATTCAAAGGGGTCTGAGACCTAAAATGGTTAAGAATCACTCTCCTGAGTCTAAATCTGCCTTCCTGAAACTTATACCCTTTGAGACTAATTCAGCTGTTTGCAGCCTGGTACACAGAGGGCAGGCAACAAATACTTGCCAAGTGAATGAAGGGATAAGACAAAATGAGTCTACTCCCTCTTCTCTATGTTAGCTTTTGGTTGACTTCAAGAAAGCCATCATGTCCTTCTAAGTCATCTCTTTTGCAAGGCTAAAACCCTTAATTTGACATGGTTTCCAACCCATGTGCTTTGCTCTCCCCTGGACAAGCTCTAATATGGATTTTCCCCTCCAAATGTCTTCAGGGGCAAGTAGATAATAAAAAAAAGGTCAGGTAGACCAGTTGTGAGACAATGGCAAGTGGTGGGACCTGCGGAGTCCATGTAGTTGTCTAAAGATATTCATATTCAAACTCAAGACAAAAGACTTTTACAGGCCAATTTTGTCCCATGGGCTGGCAGTTTGCAAATCTAAGAATTTGGGAACTCAAACAGTTTGTTAACATTCCTTTCATGTCTTCCTCACTCTATCACCTCACCTTTGTTCTCCCCATAAACCCAAAAATTTAGTCACACTAAACTCTGCTCTGCTTCTCAAATACCCCTTGTGATTTCTTGCTCTTATTCCTTTACCCATATGGCTCTTTCTGCATAAAATGCCTATGTGGAATATTCTCTATTTGTCCCTCCAGATCTACTTTTTTAAAAAATTGTCTTTATTTTTTTAGAGCAGTTTTAGGTTCACAGAAAAATTGAGAGGAACATGCAGAGATTTCCCAGATACCTCAGTGGATCCACTTTTCACACTTATATGTACTCTCTCTGTACCTCCAGAGGCTAACCTTTATGGACTGTATTTTTTTTTTTTTTTTTTTTTTTTGCGGTACGCGGGCCTCTCACTGTTGTGGCCTCTCCCGTTGCGGAGCACAGGCTCCGGACGCGCAGGCCCAGCGGCCATGGCTCACGGGCCCAGCCGCTCCACGGCACGTGGGATCTTCCCAGACCGGGCACGAACCCGTGTCCCCTGCATCGGCAGGCGGACTCCCAACCACTGCGCCACCAGGGAAGCCCTATGGACTGTATTAACTGGCTTCTTCCTTCTCTGAATTCTTGTTGGATGTGGCCAGTGGGAGGTACTAGCAAGGGACTGGAGATCAGAAGCAGATTAAAGTCTGGATATTTATTCTCCTGTCTCCCTCTCTGTGAGGTGTCAGCAGTTTGGTTGAGTCCTTCTAGAAGAATCTATCTTAGGCCACAGACTTTTTTGAAGGTCATCTTTTATAGCTACAGCTACTCTTTCTGGGTTCTCGTAACAGCTCCCTCCTCTTGGCTCTTCAGGTATAAAGGTGGTAAAATCTCCCTGGGGTGCCTCACCATCCTTTGTTGGTTTCCCTTAACCCAGCTCACATGGTTCTAAAGAGTCCCGTTATTAAACTTCCCTCAGAGTCCCTGTTTGAGTGTGCCATCGGTTTCCTACTTGACCCTTGACTACTACCATGATTTTCCCTCCCTTGTCTACTTGGTGAACTCCACATTGTTCAGGCCCCAGCTGCCCTGTGAGGCTTCCCTGAGTGCCCCTCCCTCTGAGAAAGTTAGACATTCCCCCACCTCCTTGGGAACATTTCTTACAGCACCCTGATTATTTATGCATGTCTCTCCCATTAGATCTTGAGCTTCTTGTGGTGGGGAATGAAGCTTATTCGTCATTATTGTCTCAGCTCCTGGCCAAGTAAATACTTGGTAAATGTTGGTTAGCTTCTCTTTTGGAGAGAAGGGGGATGAAATTGAAGAGAGAGTATTCGGTTTTAAAAGAAATGTCTACATATTATTTTTTTTTTAATTATAACTAAAGGAAAAAGAGTGAAGTAAAATTCTATCCCTCACATTCATGCTAGAAGTAACCCTAGTAATAGTTTGTGGGTGGCATCCTTCCAGCACCTTTTCTATGTACAAAAAAAATGCATACATTTATATACATACAATGAAGACACCCATCTCTGTTTTTTGCTTTTTTCACTTAACAGTACAACAGGCCGTATTCTATGTCAGCTCATATAGGTATACAGACCTACTTCATTATTTTTTATGGCTGAATTGTATTCCATTTGAAGAATGTATCATAATTTATTTAACAAATCCCCTATTATCAGACACTTAGGTTGCCTAATATTGGTCACTATTAGAAGCAATGCAACTCAAAACACAGGGACACACTGGATAAAATTTAACCACAAAAATATATAGCTGAATTCAAGAAGCAAGAAAAGAAAAACCCCAGATTCCAGAAACAAAAATGGAACTTAAAATCACAGCAATGAGCATGAATTGAAGTGTCACAACTCACGGGGATAATGGGACCAGAAAAGTACCTTAGAGGCTGAGGTTTTAGGTCCTTTGAAGGGCTTGGAATTGAGTTAGAATTGTGCTTCCTGCACAAACCAAGGAGCAGCAGAGACCTGCCTCATCTGTGAATTGAAACCAGATTTGCCAAATAGCCAGAGGCAAAATAATAACAAATCTTGATTAGTACGTACAACGTGCCAGGTACTGTTCTACATGTTTTGCATGTATTATAATTTATTTAATCCTCACAAAAGCCCATTGAGGTAGGTACTATTATAATCCCCATTTTACAAATAAGGAACAAAATGTTTAAGTAACTTGCTTAAGGCCACACTGCCAGGAAGCAGCAGATATAAGATTCAGACGCAGGTATCCTGATTCTAGGGTCCATACTCTTTATTATCCTATACTGTGTCACTACAAACAAGGTGTAGGCCAACTTCCCTAGGATGGGGTAGAAATAAACTCACCCCTAAGAAGTTTAAAAAATCTAAACCTGAGCTACATATTGGTATGAGACCCAAATTCATAGTGCTCATGTATTTCAGAAACCCTGACCTGAGAACTTTACATAAAAACTTGTCCAGAGCTGGGAATGCCATAGAACTCTGGTAGGGGCAAATTTAAAACTGCCTCTGCCACTGCAAATTTGACTCTACAACTCAGAGTCAAATTCTCACAGAATGCAGCTCCTACAGAAGATAAGTTCACATGGAAAATTATAAAGCACATGAAGAAACCCACTACGATAAGAGTTAGTCAGTATGTACCAGGAATGGGAGAATTCAGTTCCAAGGAATTACAGATAATACAGCAATCTGAACAGACTTTAAAATATTGTATGTTTAAAGGTTTAAAGAGGAAAAAACCCAGAATACATACATATATATATATATATATATATATATATATGTATATGGTATATAATATGGTGTATATGGTATATACATTTATATATATATCAAAGAAAAATTCTAGAAATGAAGAATATAGAAAATATGGGATGATCATTGGAAGATATTAGTTCTGGTCCCATTGAAACATTAAAAAGTCAACTGACAGGTTAAACTACAAATAAGACCTGAGTGAAGGAAGGATTAGTGAAATAACAAATGAAGCTGGGATATAGAATATAGTACATTATAAATATACTAAATATGGAAGAGAAATTAGAAGATACAGATGATATGATAAGAAGCTCCACATACATCTAATAGAAATTCCAGAAGGAAAAAAATAGGAAGAAGTAGTGTTCGAAGAGAAATGGCTGCGAATTTCCCAGAACTCATAAGACATGAGTCCTCGGGTTAAAATCCTATACCTAATCCTGAGCAGAATAAATGAAGACAAATGGATAACTTCTAGATGCATCATGATGGAATTTCAGTACATCAAGGATAAAGGGAAAATCTCAAAACTTACTAGAGACAAATAATGCTGCACAGTATTTCTGTGGGAGAGATTCCTAAAGGTGGAATTTCTGGAACAAAGCATAAGCACATTGAAAAGAGATGGATGTGTTTTAAATGAATGAGTGAATGAATTAACGAGTCATTAGAGGCATTATTTCTCTCAATCGAGGCATGATATTTCCCTTAGTATAGCCTGAGATTTTATCTCCCAGCTATCTTCTTACTTATGTATTTGCAACTGCATCACCGCTATAGATTCATATTGAGCAGGAGGCCAATTAAAATTCCCAGGACTTTTTCAAATGAAGGGCTGTCAAATGAGGTCTTCTCTAGCGTGTACTTAGGCAATTAATTTTTAAAATTTATTTATTTAATTTATTTATTTTTGGCTGCGTTGGGTCTTCATTGCTGTGCGCGGGCTTTCTCTAGTTGCGGCCAGCCGGGGCTACTGTTCATTGTGGTGCGCAGGCTTATTGCGGTGGCTTCTCTTGTTGCGGAGCATGGGCTCTAGGCACATGGGCTTCAGTAGTTGTGGCTCATGGGCTCTAGAGCGCAGGCTCAGTAGTTGTGGCACACGGGCTTAGTTGCTCCGTGGCATGTGGGATCTTCCCGGCCCAGGGCTCGAACCCGTGTCCACCGCATTGGCAGGCGGATTATTAACCACTGCGCCACCAGGGAAGCCCGGCAATTAATTTTTAAAACTCGGATATAGAACTATTAGGTTACTGGTGAGATCATTGAGAACTGGAGCCATTAAAGAAGGCTTCCTAAAGGAAGTAAGACTTAAGCTGAGTACGATTTATTTTAGATAGAGGAGAAGAGAGCTTCTAGGTTTGTGGGATGGAGGTAACAAGAGTGATGAGGTGCATGAAAGTGCCTTGGCTAGAAATGAGCTTGGGGTGGACGTGTGAATGGTGGGGGAATAAAGAGATAAAGTGCAAAGGCAGGGTGGGAACAGATTATGGAGGGCCTAGAAAGCCAGGCAGAATGTTCAGACTTGATATCATACATGGGCGATTAGGAGCCACTTCAGCCTTTTAAAAAGGAGATTGTGTTATCTTGCCAGCCAAACAAAGGTTAACTCACCCTGGAAGGAGTTAAGGAGACTGGGTTGAAGTCATGCAGGCCCCTAGTTCTCCTTCTGGGGTTGCTAACAGGTTATCCAGACAAGTGGTTAAGCTCAGGAAACAGCTCAGAGACACTGGGCTGACTTGATGTTGAACCACCAGACCAGTGGGAACGATGTGTGATCAAACTAACGGCAAGACTAAATACAGTGTTTAGAAAGAATAGTCTTAATAGTAAACTCAAGATGCTTTAGAGCTGGATACAGGGGAGCAAGAGACAGACAGGGAGAGTGGCATATCCACTAGAATGAGCATCACTAGAAAACCTTAGCTCTAGTCCCGGCTCCACCGCCTGCTCGCCACGTGACATTGTGCAGATTACTTAAACACTGAGGCTAGTTTCCTTACCTGCAAAGCTACTACAATACAAGCTCTAGAGGGTTGTAACCAGGTCTGCTTTGTTTGCCCTGGTATCCCTAGCCAGGTACAGGGCCTGGCGCATAGCAGAGCCTCAGTTAATAGTGGTTGAATAGATGAATGAATGAATGAATGAATGAACTAATGCCTGCCCTGCCTGCCTCATAGAGTTATTATGAGATTCAGATGAGATCAGGGATGAGAAATTATTACACGAAATTAAAACACTAAGCAGTCCTATGGTAAAATACTACAGCTACTACTGAGAAGTATATTTTTTTTATCAAGTTAGAAGGCTGGTTAGAGTACTTTAAAGGTAAAATGATAAGTAGGCTAATGATATCAAGTTTTCTTAGCATGGAAGGTAAGAAGAATAGCAAAATTGTAAGGCACGTAAAACGATTTTTCTAATTTAGGTAAGGAACATTTCAGGATCTGTGTTCTGTACAGTGTTCAGTCCTTTGCACTCAATGCGCTCATGGTAGGGGTAATAATGGTGTTAATTGTAGTTAACATTCATTGACTACCTACAATGTCCTACCTGTCCTTAAGAAAAACCCTGCAAAGAAGGTAATAATATTTCCATCTTATTTATTTTTATTGTAGTATAGTTAACTTACAATATTATATTAGTTTCAAGTGTACAACATAGTGATTCGATATTCTTATAGACTACACACCATACAAAGTTATTATAATATTGTTGAGTATATTTCCTGTGTTGTACATTACATCCCTGTGACTTGTTTTATAACTGGTAGCTTGTACCCCTTAATCCCATTCACCTATTTTGTCCATCCTCCCACCCCCTTCCCCATTTTAGAGATGAGGAAACTGAGGTCCAGAGAGGTTAAATGACTTGCTTACAGCCATAGCGAGGAGGTTGCAGAGCTAGAAATTTTATCTCAAATCTGTTTGTCTCTGAAGCCAGTGGGAAGAAACTGGGTAAACAGATTTCTTCACACCATAAGGATGCCCTTGCTAAGAGACAGAGCAGTCCAATGATGGAATGGGCTACCTCCTGAGCTATGAGTTTCTCTTCACTGGAAGCAGGATCACCACATAATTTGCAGGGCCCAGCACAAAGTGAAATAGCCATATGCCCATGAAGACAGCCCTGACTGGAAGCTCTCAATCACAAGTGATCCAGCCTCTGGATAGGGATGTTAGAGAGAAGAGTCAACATGAGCCGAGGCACTGGACCAGATGACCTTAATCTGAGATTCTATTATCCCAAATGGCTTAGGGTAGCTTCCCGATGTGGCTGCCATGACACCTCAAAGGCCTTCAGATGACGGAGAATTCTACAAGGTGACATGGAGATCCATGGTGCACCAAAAGCATGCTCTGCCCTGTGAGGCAGCACAGCATTCAGGAGAAAACAGAAAAGAAAAGAAAAGAAACTCTTGGACTTCCCTGGTGGTGAAGTGGTTGGGAATCTGCCTGCTAATGCAGGGGACACGGGTTCGAGCCCTGGTCTGGGAGGATCCCACATGCCGCGGAGCAACTGAACCCGTGAGCCACAACTACTGAGCCTGCGCGTCTGGAGCCTGTGCTCCGCAACGAGAGAGGCCGCGATAGTGAGAGGCCCGCACACCGCGATGAAGAGTGGCCCCCGCTTGCCGCAGCTAGAGAAAGCCCTCGCACAGAAACGAAGACCCAACACAGCAAAAATAATAGATAAATAAATTAATAAACTCCTACCCCCAACATCTTAAAAAAAAAAAGAAAAAGAAAAGAAACTCTTTAAGGGGATTAAGAGGTACAAACCTGAAGTCATAAAACAAATAAGCCCTGGGGAGGTAACATACAGCCTAAGGAATATGGTCAATAGTATTGCAATAACTTTGTATGGGGACAGATGGTTACTAGACTTACTGTGGTGATCATTTGGTAATGTATGCAGACATCAAATCACTGTGTAGTACACCTGAAACTAACATACTATCGTACATCAACTATATTTCAATTAAAAAAACAACAAACCTCTTTTACTGGTGGTGAGGCATAACAGAAAGAGTCGGACAGATGTGGATTCAAATCCTGGCTCCGCCACTTACTAGCTAGTGTGTGCCTTTCAACAAGTCACTTAAGACTCTGACACTGTTCTCTCACCTACAATATGATCACAGTGCCTCCCTTGCCGGGTTGTGGTGAGGTTCCAGTGAGATGATTCAAGTCAAGTGTATCTAGCACTTGGTAAGTCCTCGATAAATATTAGCCATTGTTTTCTTTCTATTATTGGGGCAAGGGGAGGTATGACATCTGGTCATTTGCTTCTCCTTGAGCATTTCATAGCTCAGTAGACAAGTCTGCCAGACCCACCTTGGGATACAGAAACCCCTTCCCTCTTGGGTCTTCCTGATCACTGCACGATACCAGTGGTGGGCTGTGGGTGAATGTGGTGCAGAGCCGCTAGTGGACAGTAATAAGGAAACTTCACTGAGAATGGGACTCTCAAGGTTTTCCCCTCGCCCTAAAGATCTCTGTCACAGAAGAGGACTGTTTAAATCCAATCTTGGAATCCTGCCAGGAGAATGTTTTACCTACGGTGACTTTTCACAGGATCAGAACTAAGAATACAATTCACGCCTGCCAAGCAAAGCTATATATGTTAGCCACTTGGGATAGCGAGAACCTTAATACCTCTCTATTTGTCTGCAAGACCTCTGTCTACCTCTTCCTAATTCTGTGAAATGGTTGGCATAGCAGAGCACAGATGCCCACAGTTTTCCAGGAACTTCATTTGTCCCTTATGCAGTACAGAAAGAATGGTATGAGAACTCAGGGAACAGTGCAGTAAATCACTGAATAGCTTGGCTTCTTCTTTTTTTTTTTTTTAAACAATGCCCAAAAGCAAACCATTAATTAACTGGGCAAAAGGCTGGAACTGTTATGTACTAATCCCCACCCCACTCTGTCCATGTGCTGCAGAGTATTTTCTTACTCAGGACGGGTGGAACATTTCTTTTGCTTTTGTTTGAAAAAATACTTTTCATTTGCCCTTGGGCTCATCTCATAACTTCCCTTTCCACTAGCTTGCATAAGCCATATATCTGCACCCATTTTGATTTGTACAGGGAGTCTGGATTTTAATATCTACCCTCACTTCCAATATCTCTCCACTTTTGTCCTTTTCTTCAGGACCCTAATTTCCTTGCGGACATTCATTTTGAAATCTGACATGCTCTATTCTATTCAATTTCTTTGGCTACAATGTGGCAGAGTTCAGGGGCCATAAATATGAAATATGTCCATTATGACCTATCTTTGGGGGTGGGGTGGGGAAGTCCTTAATGTTGGAGAGAGAAACAGAGTAGGTCATGGAAGTTCATTGAATATTTATTTAATAGATGCTCATACTCTTTCACATCCCTCTCCTCCCCTCCATCCCCTGGGCCATTACCTTAGCTCAGTTCTTTGTCCCTTTCTCCTGAACTGTGGCTATAGCCTCCTCACCAGTTCCTCCACGTCCAGCCTCTCCCTCTTCAAACTATCCTAAATGTAGCTGCCAGTCATCTCTCTAAATCTCAGCCCTTGGCTAATGATCTTTAGTGGCCGCCCCCTTACCTACTGGGTAACGTGCAAACTCCTCATCCTGGCATTCAAGGCTCTCCACAGGTATGCGTTTACCGATCTTCCTTTCCAGCCTTCTCTGCCATTACTCTTTTGCACATAGCTTTGGTTTCAGCCAAACTTGACCATTCCTTGTTTCCAGAGCACACCCTGTGCTCTCCTGCTTCAGTGTTTCTCCCACCTGGAATCAACTCCCCTCTACCGAATTCTCCATTCACCATCCTATTCATTCTTTAATGCCTGTGTCAAATGCCTCCTAATTCATGAAGCCTTTCCAGGATCCTTCAGCTGGATGTGAGCTTTCTTTCCTGTGAACTTCCACAGCACTTAGAATTTCATTTAAGATACTCACCATAGGGTGCCTATTATGGTTATAGGTGTTATAATAATAATCACTTAGCTTTATTGAGTGCTTACTATGTGCCAGACACTGTGCTAAATGCTTTTTAGTTATTATATATATTACGGGTTCTCAAATTTTTTGGCTGCAGGACCTTTAGATGATTAAAAATTATTGGACCTCAATGGGTGTTTGTTTATTTGGCTTATATCTGTCAATATTTACCTCATTAGAAATTGAAACTGAGAGTTTAAAAAAATTATTTATCAATGTATTAAAATAACAATGTTAAACCCATTACTTACGTTAATATAAATGACATCTTTTTAATGGGAAATAACTATATTTTCCAAAACCAAAAAAAGAAAAATGTAGTGAGAAGAATAGCATTATTTTTCATTTTTGCAAATCTTTTAAACATCTGGGTTAATAGGAGCCAGCTGGATTCTCCTATCTGCTTTTGTATTCAATCAAAAGATCATATAACACATCATGCAGCCTCTGGAAAACTCCACTATACACTTGTGAGAAGATGAGAGTGAGAAAGGTAAAACTGGCCAGAGTATTTTTATGAAAGTAGTTTTGACCTCACAGATCTCCGGGGGTCCCTGAACTCTGCTTTGAGAACTGCTGGTTGTCATTAAAGACCTAACATATATGAAGTGGCTAGAATAGTGTCTGACACATAATAAGCAGTATGTAAGTGTATGCTATTATTATTTTCCTGATCCTCACAATCCTCCCCACACATGAGGTAGGTACTATTATCCCCATTTTACAGGTGGGAGAACTAAGGCACAGAGAAGTTAAATAACTTGCCCAAGGTTATGCAGGTAGTAACATGCAGAGGCAAAACTGGGATTTGAAGTCACTTAGAGTCTTTCCCCAGCACCTGGGCTCTTATGCACTCTGCCAGACTGCCTCTGCACCTACTCAGAGAAGGAGTTCAGGGCAAAGGTTATGTGTTTTCATACCTATATCCCCAAGACCTGACTCTGACCATTGATTTGAGTAATCCTTGCATTTATGAATGGCTGTTAGCAGTCTCTAAAAGCTAAATCTTGAGGGTGCTGAAATTGACACTAAGGGTCTGTGGAAGATCAGAAAGTTAAAGAGGAGAAACCCATGCACTTTGGAAGGAGACAGACATGGATGGTTTCCAATGTCAGTTCTCTCACTGCCTAGCTGTGTTATCTTAGTCTAACTTTTAATCTATTTGAACCTCAGTTTTGTCTTCTGTAAAATGGTGAAAATAACCTTTCTCATATGTTGTTGTTATATGGATTAAATGTGATAATGCATATAAAGCACCTGATACATAAAAGAGGCTCAGTAGCAGATATTCTTCTTTGAACTCATTAGTATGTAAACTCCAAGAAGGCAGGAATTTTTGTCTGTTTTGGTCACTGCTATATCCCCAGAGCTCACAACTGTGCCTGGTACACAGTAGGTGCTCAATAAGTGAATGGAAGGTCCTGTCTGAGTCAGCACAGCACAGAATACATACCAGGTGGCTCAATATTATGCTGAATTTATTGAATTGAATAGTAATACTGATTAGAGCGACTATAGCTGGCTGGGGCAATCCCATTTCCATTAATAATTACTGCTTATGAAGACCCCATGGTGGAGATGGTTATGTCCACAATTGGCAATCAGCTACCAATTGGGCGTGCCCTGGGCATTGCCCAATGCCCTTCTGTGAATTGTTTTCCGAGAAGACACATTGGAGTGGTCCTTAGAGACACTGACATGGCGGCGGCTGTCCCCCACTGCTGGCTCTGCCAGTCTGCTGGAGCATCACTTCTCCTAACAGCAAGCACAGCTTCTTCACAACCCCTGCTCACGCTGGCTCTCTGTTCCCGTCACTTTGCTCACCACTTGGATGACATTTTGACGCCCCTCACTGTTTTTCTCTTAACAATAGGCTTGTTTTTCATTATGTTCTGTATCACACCACGCCCTTCCCCTTTTACTGCACCTTTGAATTGTTCTCTAGTGTTCCATTCTTGATTGCTTTCCATTTCTCTGATAGCTTTCAGGGAGAGCCTTTCCATGGTCTACTTTCTTAGTAAATGGTTTCGTGAGATTCTGATTTTCATGTGATGTTAATTCTCCATGAGAGACCAAAAAAAGCAACAACAACAAAAAAGGATCTGCTTTCAGCTGTTCTTTTAGGGTTCTTTTAAATTATGTCACAAAAGTCTTCTGTCAGGTTGCTGCCTTCCTGTAAAGAGACTCTTCACTTTCCCTCAGTGATGACTTGTGACTTCAGGACTAGAGAACATCACAGCCCACCCTGGCTTTCTGCACAGTCCTCTTTTACTCTTCTGAGTCCACTCTGGGCCTTCCTTAGAGTGACTCAACTTCCCTGGCATCTGACTTGACTTACTTTGAAAACAAGTCTTGTTTCCTCAACTCCCTCTGAAATGTAGTTGCTGAAGTAAATACCCACCCCCGCCCCTGCCCTGCAACACACACATACTCTCTCTCTCACACACATGAATGTGCATATGTTTGCACATGTGCACACACAGAAAAATACTCTTGAGGTATTATTTTTCATTTAGATAGACTGCCCAATACTGATGAATTCAAATTCAAGGATTTCTAACGTGAAATGCATGGATGACCTTTAGGTGGTCTGTGAAACCCCTGAAACCTATCCATTCAATAATTTATTGAGCATCTACTATATGATGGACACTGTGGTAGATGTAGCTAAACATATGTTATATAATTTATTCCTCACTGCAAGTCTGAGAATAGATTATTATGATCCACATTTACCAATGAAGACCTTAGTCTCAGTGAGGAGAAATGACTTGCCCAGGATCATGCAATCAGCAAGCCGTAAATCTGAGTTTGAAAGCCAGGTCTGATTCCTTATCATCATCAGGTCTTCCAGGCACAAAAGAGCAGCTGGTGTTTCAACAGGTGGGAACGGGGCAGGAGTAGAAAGCCAGAATGAATAATATGACTAAAGGTACAAACATGGGAATGTGTAGCTATGTGTATGAGAGTAGTAAGAGTTAAGGTTGTCAAATTACGTTGGGGACAGAACATACAAGCTTTAGAAATTTGAACTTCTTTCCGCCAACCTGAGGGAATAATGACAGATTTTGGAGTTGGACAATGTTATAATCAAACAGGTGCTTTAGGAAGATTAATCTGATTCAGGTCTGAATCCATGCCTCCTCTATGCTGTTGATAGTATTTAAAAAAATTCTTTGCTAAGAATTACTTATTTCATGCCTGTGCTTTGGTCAGAATTATCTCTTTGTTTTTAAATACTGGGGCAAAACTTCAGAAGGCTAGGTGGAAAAAAAACAGACAGAAGAAACAAACTACACAAAACTCAAGATAATTATGTGCAAGTCTGGGAAGAAAGAGCACAGTGGGTCCTGACAAACTTTACTGAACAGAGTGTGAGTAAGCAGTGTACCAATTGCAAAGGAAAGAAACAGTAACCAAAACACCACCATTGACAATGAGAAACAAAGGCTGCCAGGGTCTGGGAGACATGGGTGAGGGTTGCAGAAATGGCACTTTTAGACTTCCTGATTCCTTTTCTTAAAAGAGCAAAAAAGAAACTACAAAGGAGGCAGGGGAGAACCATGGAGTTGAGTGCTAGACTAAATGAGGAAAACAGAAAAGAAATAAGAAGGAAGGGTGTAATCCATAGCTAGTTTTGGTGTGTCAACCCAGTGAGACGACCAAGGCAAGCTCACTAGCATTAGAAGGTCATATTGAAGGTAGCCAAGTGTTGTAAACAAACCTCCTGCTGGTAATTAGTTTGTCAAATTAGTTGGCTATCTCGCCCTCTCTCCTCTATATTCAGTTGGTCACCAAGTTGCTATATGTTTACCTCCGAAGTCTGTCCTGAATCAAGGCCCTTCTGACTCCCACTGACAGGGTCACTGTTTTAATTAAATTCCACATCCTCTCTGATCTGGGCCATTAGTCTCTTCCTCCCTCTAGTTCGGGTTTCAATCTGCCTCAAGACCGAAACTCCTAATGCTTCCCTGCTTATCGACTTTCTTTGGTGGTCCATTGCCTATAGGACACAGTAGAACTCCCTCATTTTTGCACAATGATGTGGCAAAGGAACCAAGGGATTCCCCCAGACCCATGGACAAAGGGACACCTAAGAAACTATGTCTGGGATGAGAAACTCTTGAAACAAGCCAACTAGTAGCTTTTCCTTCCAGATCTCAGACCATTTTTCTTCCCAGTCTGTATGTGTATGCGGGGGGGTGAGTGGGTGCTGAGTAACTTTGCTTGCGTTCAACCTAATGGTAGGTTGGAGAAGGGTATCTGTCTCTCTGTCTCTCAGTTGAATATCTGAGGCTGTTCCTCCCAGAAGGTTTCCCCATTACAATCTTCTTTCCCACCGTGGCCCAGCTCCTTTCCAAACAGTACACCCTTCAAACCCTCCTCCCCACAAGAACTCTTATCCTTGCTTAGCAAAACTCATTTCCCAAGCTTGCAGAAAGGAAAGGGACCCTTTAAAAAACCAGGGTCAAATTAAAAAGGGGGAGAATCTCCCAGTAGATATCATATTTGAGCTCATTTTTTTAATTAGTTCTGCTGTGCACAAGTCCCTTCACCCTCTGATTACCCAGCCTACTTCTCCAATCTCATCTTCCACTTTCACTGCTGCTCCCACCCTTTCACAATCCCAACATACTCTAGACGCCAGTCATACTGAAATTTTCAACATTCCTCAGATAAACGAGGCCTTCACAGAAGTTCATGCACATGCTCTTCCCTCTGCCCAGAACACCCTTACTCCTCTTATCTTGCCAGTAAATTCCTACCCTCCTTTAAGACCCTGCACAACTATTGCATCCTGTGGGAAACCACTCCCGACTGCCCCAGATAGAATTCATGGCCTTCTCCTTTGGGTTCCCATAGCATTTTTTCAAACCCTTACTGTAGTACCATACTTATCATGGAAATACAATGTAATAACTAGAAGGCTAGGCTCTGGAGGCATACTACCTGGGTTTGAGTCCTGACGCTGCTACTTATGATGTTATACGGTGTTGGGACAATTACTTCACCTCCTTTTCCCTCAGTTTCCTCACCTATAAACTGCCATAAAGGAGGTAATATTTGTAAAGCCTTTAGAGAAGAGCCTGTCAAATTGTAAATGTTAATAAATAGTAGACATCATCATCATCATCTCTTCTAATGTTGTATTGTTTCTATATAAAGAGCATACTTGTATATACAGTATACTTTTATTAGTATTCTATCATTATTATAGCATTTTAAAACTTTTACTGGGTTTATATCTTTTCACCCAACCAGTTTACAAGTGTTTTGAGGAAAAGAAACTTGTATTACCTTCTCCTCCATAGTACCTTGTATAAGTATGAGCTCATTAAGTATTTGCTGGGGGCAGTATGTTATAGTGGAAAAAGCACTAGAATCTGAGCGACTTGAGCTTGAATCTGTACTCTGTTCTTAGTTGTTGTATGATCTCAATCTCCCTGAGCCTCAGTTACCTCATCTGTAAAATGGGGATGATAATAAGAGTATCTACCCCATAGGGATGTTTTAAGGATTCAATAAGTCAGTATATGAAAGGCACAGCACATGGTAAACATTCACTAAACTGTTGTTATTATCAATTTTGTATCCCCTTGTATTTAGCTTAATAAATACTTGTGCTTGAGTAAATGAACCTAGCGATCTTCCAGATAGGATTACTCCATATCCTCCTAGGAATCAAAAGGAAAATGTGAGTCATCTCCACTCTACTTCATGGGTCACTGTGAACTTGGGCACCATCACCCAGAAAGCAACAGTCATGGCCAGCTGAATCACTGTAAAATCCTTTCTGTAAGGATTACCCTAACACATTCCCCCCTCCCCCACTAGACACAGTCTCTCACATACTAGGTACAGGGTACATACTCTTCTTGTGATGGGCAGAAGAAAGAGTTGCAAAATCACAGCAGAGCCAGACTGTCTATAAATCCACTCCTCTTGCATCTTCTGTAGGCTTTTCCCTTTTATTTGCTCATTAAATTTCCTTCCACTCGCTTCCACTGTAGCCCATGTCTGTGCAGACTCTCTTCATCATGGCTCCAGAAGAATAAATGGAGAGATGACAAGCATTGACTATTTGGGTCCAATATAGCACTGCATTGACAAATGCAACACTCTATCTAGACTGAGATGGCCTGAATCAGAATCCCCCCTCCACCACTTAGTGTGAGACCTCAGGCCTAATGACGATGTTTGTGTAACTCCATTTCCCCATCTTTCAAATAGGGACAATGAAAGTACCTTCCTCCTAGGGGTTTTGTGAAGATTAAATGAGTTAATACATCTAGGACACTTAGAAGAGTGTCACACTGAGCTGCTATATAAGTATTAGCTATTATTATTATTATGTAAACAACTTTATTGAGACAAAATTCACATACTATAATGACTCTACTCCCAAAGCAATCTACAGATTCAATGCAATCCCTATCAAACTACCACTGGCATTTTTCACAGAACTAGAACAAAAAATTTCACAATTTGTATGGAAATACAAAATTTCCCTACAGAAAAAAAAAGCACAAAAACCCCGAATAGCCAAAGCAATCTTGAGAAAGAAAAACGGAGATGGAGGAATCAGGCTCCCTGACTTCAGACTATACTACAAAGCTACAGTCATCAAGAAAGTATGGTACTGGCACAAAAACAGAAATATAGATCAATGGAACAGGATAGAAAGCCCAGAAATAAACCCACGCACATATGGTCATCTTATCTTTGATAAAGGAGGCAAGAATATACAGTGGAGAAAAGGCAGCCTCTTCAATAAGTGGTGCTGGGAAAACTGGACAGCTGCATGTAAAAGAATGAAATTAGAACACTCCCTAACACCATACACAAAAATAAGCTCAAAATGGATTAAAGACCTAAATGTAAGGCCAGGCACCATCAAACTCTTAGAGGAAACCATAGGCAGAACACTCTATGACATAAATCACAGCAAGATCCTTTTTGACCCACCTCCTAGAGAAATGGAAATAAAAACAAAAATAAACAAATGGGACCTAATGAAAACTTAAAAGCTTTTGCACAGCAAAGGAAACCATAAACAAGATGAAAAGATAACCCTCAGAATGGGAGAAAATATTTGCAGAAGAAGCAACTGACAAAGGATTAATCTCCAAAACATACAAGCAACTCATGCAGCTCAATATCCAAAAAACAAACAACCCAATCCACAAATGGGCAGAAGACCTAAATAGACATTTCTCCAAAGAAGATATACAGATTGCCAACAAACACATGAAAGAATGCTCAACATCATTAATCATTAGAGAAATGCAAATCAAAACTACAATGAGATATCATTTCACACCGGTCAGAATGGCCATCATCAAAAAATCTAGAAACAATAAATGCTGGAGAGGGTGTGGAGAAAAGGGAACCCTCTTGCATTGTTGGCGGGAATGTAAATTGATACAGCCACTATGGAGAACAGTATGGAGGTTCCTTAAAAACTAAAAACAGAACTACCATATGACCCAGCAGTCCCACTACTGGGCATATACCCTGAGAAAACCATAATTCAAAAAGAGACATGTACTACAATGTTCACTGCAGCTCTATTTACAATAGCCAGAACATGAAAACAACCTAAGTGTCCATCAACAGATGAATGGATGAAGAAGATGTGGCATATATACACAATGAAATATTACTCAGCCATAAAAAGAAACGAAACTGAGTTACTTGTAGTGAGGTAGATGGACCTAGAGACTGCCATACAGAGTGAAATAAGTGAGAAAGAGTAAAACAAATACCGTATGCTAACACATATATATGAAATCTAAAAAAAAAAAAAGAGAAAATGATCAGAAGAACCTAGGGGCAAGACGGGAATAAAGATGCAGACCTACTAGAGAATGGACTTGAGGATATGAGGAGGGGGAAGGGTAAGCTGTGACAAAATGGGAGAGTGGCATGGACATATATACACTACCAAATATAAAAGAGATAGCTAGTGGGAAGCAGCCGCAGAGCACAGGGAGATCAGCTCAGTGCTTTGTGACAACCTAGCGTGGTGGGATAGGGAGGGTGGGAGGGAGGGAGGTGCAAGAGGGAAGAGATATGGGGACATATGTGTATGTATAACTGATTCACTTTGTTATAAAGCAGAAACTGACACACCATTGTAAAGCAATTATACTCTAATAAAGATGTTTAAAAAAACCCAAAAAAACCCAACAACCATAGGGACTTCCCTGGTGGTCCAGTGGTTAAGACTTCACATTCCAATGCAGGGGGTGTGGGTTCAAGCCCTGGTTGGGCCACTAGGATCCCACATGCCTCGCAGCCAAAAAACCAAAACATAAAACAGAAGCAATATTGTAACACATTCAATAAAGACTTTAAAAATGGTCCACATCAAAAAAATCTTAGAAAAAATAAATAAAACCATAAATTCACCCATTTCAAATGTACAGTTCTGTGATTTTTAATATAGCCACAGAGTTGTGCAACCATCACCACAATCTAACTCTGTAACATTTTCATGACCCCTAAAAGGAACCCTGCGCCCATTAGCAGCCATTCCCATCCCGAACTCCCTTCCTCAGCCCCGGGTAATCACTAACATACTTTCTGTAGATTTGCCTCTTCTGGGCATTTCATGTAAATGGATTCATATCATAGGTGGTCTTTTGTGGCTAGCTGCTCTCACTTCGCATAATGTTTTCAAGGTTCATCTCTGTTATAGCATGTTATCAGGACTTCACTGTTTTTTAGTCAAATAATATTCCATTGTATGGATATACCACATTTGTTTATCCATTCATTGACATTTGGGTTGTTTTCCACTTTTTTTGCTATTATGAATAATGCTGCTATGAACATTCATTTACAAGTTTTTGTGTGATGATATGTTTCAATTCTCTTGGCTGTATACCTAGGAGTGGAATTGCTGAGTCATATGGTTTGAGGAACTGCCAAACTGTTTTCCACAGCAGCTGTACAATTTTACATTCCTGCTAATAGTGGGAACGAGAGTTCCAGTGTCTCCACATCTTCATCAACACTTGGTACTACCTGTCTTTTTTATTACAGCCATCCTAGAAGGTGTAAGATGGTATCTCATTGTGATTTTGATTTTAAGTTCCCTGATGGCTAATCATGTTGAGTATCTTTTCATGTGCTTGTTGGCCATTCTTTTTTTTTTTTAAACATCTTTATTGGAGTATAATTACTTTACAATGGTGTGTTAGTTTCTGCTTTATAACAAAGTAAATCAGCTATACATATCCATATATCCTCATATCTCTTCCCTCTTATGTCTCCCTCCCTCCCACCCTCCCTATCCCACCCCTCTAGGTGGTCACAAAGCACCGAGCTGATCTCCCTGTGCTCTGCGGCTGCTTCCCACTAGCTATCTCTTTTATGTTTGGTAGTGTATATATGTCCATGCCACTCTCTCATTTTGTCCCAGCTTATCCTTCCTCCTCCCCGTGTCCTCAAGTCCATTCTCTATGTCAGCATCTTTATTCCTGTCCTGCCCCTAAGTTCTTCATAACCATATTTTTTTAGATTCCATATATATGTGTTAGGTATTTGTTTTTCTCTTTCTGACGTACTTCACTCTGTATGACAGACTCTAGGTCCATCCACCTCACTATAAGTAACTCAGTTTCGTTTCTTTTTATGGCTGAGTAATATTCCATTGTATATCTGTGCCACATCATCTTTATCCATTCATCTGTCAATGGACGCTTAGGTTTCTTCCATGCCCTGGCTATTGTAAATAGAGCTGCAAGGAACATTGTGGTACATGACTCTTTTTGAACTATGGGTTTCTCAGGGTATATGCCCAGTAGTGGGATTGCTGGGTCATATGGTAGTTCTATTTTTAGTGTTTTAAGGAACCTCCATACTGTTCTCCATAGTGGCTGTATCAATTTACATTCCCACCAACAGTGCAAGAGGGTTCCCTTTTCTCCACACCCTCTCCAGCATTTATTGTTTCTAGATTTTTTGATGATGGCCATTCTGACCGGTGTGAAATGATATCTCATTGTAGTTTTGATTTGCATCTCTCTAATGATTAATGATGTTGAGCATTCTTTCATGTGTTTGTTGGCAATCTGTATATCTTCTTTGGAGAAATGTCTATTTAGGTCTTCTGCCCATTTGTGGATTGGGTTGTTTGTTTTTTGATATTGAGCTGCATGAGCTGCTTGTAAACTTTGCCATTCTTTTTTAAAATATACTTTTTTTGGTTTACAAAATTATGTAAGTTTTATGTGTACAATATTATATTTTGGCTTCTGTATACACTACAGAGTGATCATCACCTAAGTTTTAGTTTCCACCTGTCATTCTTACGCCTTCTTTGGAGAAATGTCTATTCAAATCCTTTGCACATATTAAGATTAAGTTGTCTTATTATTTAGTTTTAATAGCTCTTTATATAAGTCCCTTGCCATATATAGGTTTGCAAATATTTTCTCTCATGCCATATGTTATCTTTTCACTTTCTTGAAGCTATTGTTATTAAATAGAAATTTACAAGTTCACATATGATAAAGAGCACAGACTGTAGAGGAGAAGATGAGATCTAAAAACCAACTGAGAGATACTCTTAGGTACACTACCCTTCTCTACTATGCTCTTTTGAAATTAAATAAAAAGCAGATTAATCTTCTGCTCTCTGCCAGGCACTGTAAGGAATAAGATCTGGCCTCTATCCTCAAAGAGCTTACTAACTTAGAGGGAAGAGAAGATGCAAACATGTGGAAACTTAAATAATTATAACATGTTTAAATAGCAGTTCAAGACCACAGTAGAAAAGATGCCACAAGGCACTATGTGATTAATTGCCAAATGAATTGCATGGAAAATAATTGCTATGGGGACTCAAAGGAGAGAGAGCACACTTGGGGCTGCCATGGTCAGGGAAAGCTTTAAGGAGGAGGGATCTAAGTGCTCTATAATTGACTGCAGCCATGCCTGTGTAATACTAAACAAAGACTTGGAGAGAAAAAAATATTGACTCTGTTTGAAGTGAGGCATCTTAATGATTAAACTGATACCACCATTTCATTTCAACCTCAGCAAAATTCCCCACAGTTCCACCTTCCCTATGAAGACTTAAGTGGCCTCTGTCTAGTCCTGAGGTTACCAATTAGCAATATAACGAGGTGCATCTGGCTCACAGGCGCATTTTGTTTGGTCTAATTAAAAAAAATTGTAGGGTGCTTCCCTGGTGGTGCAGTGGTTGAGAGTCCGCCTGCCGATGCAGGGGACAGGGGTTTGTGCCCCGGTCCGGGAAGATCCCACATGCCGTGGAGTGGCTGGGCCCATGAGCCATGGCCGCTGAGCCTGCACATCCAGAGCCTGTGCTCCATCCACAACGGGAGAGGCCACAACAGTGAGAGGCCCGCGTACCGCAAAAAAAAAATTGTAGAATTAGTTGCAAAAAGTTGTAATGGGCAAATTTCACATAAAATGTGTATTTCTGTTTCCCTACAAAAATCAGAAGACCCGGCAACCCTGGGTTGCAGCCTGTGCGCTCTAGGAACGTTGCTAATTTCACCACCACCAACCCTGCCCCACCCAGCGTGCACCTCCAGACTTTTCGGTTTGAGATCTCCTAGAGTCAGAGGACTTAGACTGAAAGCTATCTTAAGAGTGCATCTGTTTTTGTTCCCTGTCTTTGTGCATGTATGGTATCATTACCCTTAATTTACAGAATGTCAATTAAAACCCATAGAGGTTGAGACTTGCCCAAGGTCGCAGAACTATTAAGTGAAAGAGGGAGAATGACAACCCATGTTTTCTGCTCTTCAGACGTTCAGCTCGTAGACATTTTCAATGTTCTTTCAAAGTTGTATCTTTCCAGTCTAGATGCCTATTGCTTAGTTGCATTCTTTTGTCACTTTCTGATCACTGCTTTGTTTTGTTGGACAGTTTTTGATACAATAGCTGTCTCTCTTAAACTACATTGCAACATCGCATTGTGCAAGGTGCCCACATTATGTTCTATGAAAGCCCAGAGCGTGGAGCACAGTGCTTCGCATTTAACGGACACTCAGTAGATATTTGTTGGCTTATTTGATCAATAGGATTGTGAAGAACTCACTGTGTAACCTTTCTTCAAAACTTGGGTGTGTTCAGACCACAAATATGAGCCACATATGTAATTTTAAATTCTCTAGTAGCCATATTAAAAAATATAAACAGATGGAATTACAAAAAAAAAACTTGGGTGTGTTAAAATCTGCTTATTGTTTAGAGACAAACATGTCTGTTACCTTTAAGAAGTTTCAGCTTTGCGATGACTTGGTGGGGCAAGCTGCTTGGCATTGATAGGCTGGCTCAAGGATAATGTTTTCATATTTCATGCAAAGCTTTTCATCCTAAACTGAATATATCAAAGGAGGGAATGAGTGATTTGTTTGTTGAAGGAATCATCTTTTGATTGGGGGAGGGGTAGGCAGGGGGCACATGTCCCTGCGATGTACCTTACTTCGTCTTGGCTGTTTTCTGAGTGACAAGAGAAAAGAAGTGACAAGATGAAACAATAGAAGATGTAGGGAAAGTGGTTTAAAGCCTTGCCTTAGAAGATCAGTGGTTCTCAAACCTGAGGACGCATCAGAATCCCCTGGAGAGCTTGTTAAAACACAGATTACTGTGCCTGCCCCAGAGTTTCCGATTCAATAGTTCTGAAGTGAGTGGGGCCCAAGAATTTGCATTTCTGACAAGTTCCCAGGTAATGGTGATGCCACTGACCAAGGGCCCACATTTTGAGAACCATTGCCTTAGGTGAACAAGGTAGTTGTCTCAAGAGAGTAGCTAATTAGAGAGATCTGAGCAACAGTTAGCAACCAGAAGAAAAAAAAGACCATGGGGAAATCATGTGATGTATGCAGTGGGGAGAGTGTGAACTGGCCAGGAAACCAGAAGGGCTGGATTCCAGTACCAGTGATATTTTCTTAAGCAGTGTCCAAACATAGTAAGTACAATTTAATCCACACGTTCCTGATTTATTTTACTAGTGTTTTTCAAATTACACACTATGGAACCATACAAGATGTTAATAGGCATTCAATGGGATAAAAAAGATCCGTAGTCAAATAAGGTTGGAAATTTTTGAGTTAAATAAAATTGAGCAAGGTTCTTTACTGCAAGTCTTCTCAGAGCCTTTCAAATGCTAACATGCACTGCAGATCTCCAAGGGAAGATAGAATATGCAGGATTTCTCAAACTTAGTAGACTAAGGAGCCTTTACTAATGCCTGGCTATTTTTCTGTAGAATATGGCTTGAGAAACATTCATCGGTTTACATCCAAATGCCAAAGCATTTTATCAGTGGATGAGGCTGCTTGTAACAATGCAAACAGCACCAGACTGGGAGTCAAAATGTCTGGGATTTTGTCCTGTTTCTGCCCCTTCGCTCTGCCACGAGTTGACTTGCTCCTATGATGATGGGTGTGACTGAAATTTATCATTCCCTTGCAAATGGGGGTAGCCAGTAGCCCCAGCCAAAACAGACAGACGAGCACACACACACACAGTTCTTTTTTTAATCTGGAATTCACCATGTCCTCAAGAGTATTCAATCTTCAAAGCCAGAAGGGTGAGAAGCCTTATGCTGAGAGTTTGATAGGAAGGAAGGAAAGAAGGAAGGAAGAGACAGGCCATTACAGACCATGATTCCAACTGGAATGAACAGGCTGAGAAGCGTAGACACATCCTGTGTTTATTTGATTCTTGGCTCTTAGAGAAAGTTTTGTTTCACCAAGAACACTGAGTCAGCTTGTTTGTTTACCACAGAGCATTGGAAGTGTGTCTGTTCCCCAATTAATCATTACTTGTGTTTTTTTTCTACTTGAACAAAACACAAACTTGACCCAGTGGAGAAACGTGGCCAGCTGTATGTGGCAGGGTGCCACAGCATATCTACACTGATATATAGATAAAACACATGCCCACATTAAACAATCATTTGAAAAGAAATTGATGGGATTTAAGATTCAACTAATGCTTGCTGAATTTCTACACTGTACATAAATATAGGCAACATGGGGTCCCTTGTACATTTCTGTGAAACCTTTTTTTAAAAAAATATAAGGGTCAATTCAGGTTAAAAAATAAAATGTTTATAAGCTTTCTGTTGTATTTTTTTTATTTTGAAGTGCAAATAATATTTAATAGCATGAAAAATATATATTCTAATAATGCTTATTACCTCTTTGATTGCATAGAAGAATGACAAGAAAAACATCAGCACTGCTTTTAACTAAAATATTTGAGAAGTAATGACTCAGAAGTAGCTTTTAAATCTTTTCTCTTGAAATCGAATCTCCTATATATCTTGAAGCTAGGTGAACTGAACATACCCATAAGGTCTCAGGAGACTCCCTACTGCTGGGGACCCCAAAAGCACAGGGCTGAATAGAAGTAGCACGTGTTATCATACAGCACAATAGAGATGGCTCTGTTGAGTTCTTGGATCTTTGTCTAGCTTCTGGAGGGGTTGAGCTGTATGGACTAAATTGTTTGGTCCCTCTAGCCAAGCAGCCGATTAATCCAGTCAAACTGCCTTATCAATCAAGGCAAGAAGGCAAACTTGGTTTTTCAGCTAGAGTTTGACCGTGATGGCTTTCAAGAAAGAAGCTTCCCGAGTCTCTCTTATAAACCCTTTCTGCAGTAGGCCTCTCTTTCCCATGACTGTTGAAAGCTGTTTACCCTTGAGCCAGTGTCAGTGGTGAACAGCAGCTGGCCGCCACTCTCCTCTCTCCACATTTGTCAGCTGGAACATCGTTATTCAGAGTAGCCTCAACTTCAAAAAGAGACTGGTTCACTCTGGAGTGGGAAGAGGAGAGAATCCCCGTGAAGCTCTTTCCCTTTGCCTCTTGCCTTCTACAATTTTAGGTTACTTTCTATTGATCTGTAGTTCTAAAATGTGTGCTGAAAGCTCTGCTCTTCCGGACTACTTTTCAGTGTTTCTGCCGAGCTTTTCTGGGTTTGCTTTTACAGAATGAAATCCCCTTGTTTGGTTTTCCACACATTCACACTGAGGCTGTGAATGTCCACTAACTCAATTCAGAGCTACAATTGAATAGTGTATTAAGAGTCCATGTGACTGCCCCATGGGCCCTGGACTGCTGAATTCATGGGCAAGTCATTGTTTCCCCAACCATCATGTTCAGGGTCACCCCCTCGGTCTACGGCAAACATGGATTAATAGATGCCGACTTAGACTCAACACTTTTCTGATAAGTGGTATAATATTGATGATTTATCTTCCCCTTTTGATGTTTTGTGTTATACTAACCACATTTTTCTACATCATTATGGCAGCCTCCCAGTACCGCTTTAATGTAGAAAATTTGCAAATTCCTTTGCTCGGGCTCCAACTCCATGGCAGTGGCAGAACCATTTTAGGAATGTCTTCTGCCACAATTTCCCCTCTGTCCTACCCCTTCCCTTTTCAACTTCTCGTTGCTTCCATATATTCCCTCATAATAGAGGCATCCAAGTTGTTTAGTGAGAAGCCATCTATATACACAAAGCCATAACATGTGGATGAAAAGGAAATACTCTGAACCCCCTCAGGCCAAACACCCAGATGTTGGCAAGTAGTACATGGACCAAACAGCATAGTCATTGAACAATATCACCTCTTCCTTTTTTATTCACCCAGACCTTTTGGCATCATGTGGACCCAGCCAGTTTTTACCCATGACTTTGTCAAAGGCTGAAAAAAATATGAAAAATATTATGCTTCTCCTCTAATAAACAATTATCAATGAACCCTCTGTTCAGAAGAGCGACAGATAATGTTTCACTTAGAAAGACCAATAATACTGAATTAAGATAAAATTCCCATGGGGGTAATTTTTACATTCTTGTGAATCACAGAGGAGTTTATCATGATCCATGCTTGTAGGAAAGAATGACAAATGAATTCATATTGATTATTCACTTAAAATAATATGACTAAAAATGTACAGCATCACATTAACTATCAGGCAGTTATTTATCTACTAACTCTTAATGTGAGTGGAAGGAAGTGGAGTCCAAAGCCCGAAACGTAGTGGAAGATTTAAGTGTTCAGCTTTCCACAGACTTTTGAGTCTGTGTTTGATAGGAAACATACAGTCAAATCATTTTGCTTGAAGTATATAGAAGGTACCTGGGAGTTACAACAAAGTGACTCAATTGATGTACCAAGCTATTGATCGCTTCAACCCTCAGAGAGGCTGGGAGGGGACCTGGGGCAGCAAGGGCCCTTGGACCTTAAAAATATACTTTTCTATGTTTTCCATGAAATTGAAAAGGCTGGGAAGCACTGAGGAGGATCAATCGAAAGGTTTGATGTGATGTGTGTACATGAGTGGGAGTTGTGGGTGGATTAGAAAGCCTGGGCCTTAAATTAGTTAATATGTGTAAAGCCCTAGACCAGTATCTGGTGCAGTGTGAGTGCTTTAATAATGTTGTTAAATAAATACTATAATAATATGGAAGAAAAAAAAGCCTGGGCCTTGGTCTCCCTTCTGCAACTTCTTTACGGGGGCCTGTGTTTACAGGAAACTTGCTTCCTGGATTAAGACCACATTTGTGCTATTTGCACATTGTCCCTCTATTTCTGGGCCTGCCTCTGACCGGAGACCACATCTCCTATGGAAACAGGGAGGCAGTAGAGAACCTAAGAGCTTGGGCTGTGAAGTCCATTGCCTGGGTTCAAACAGTGGTACCATCACTAATTAGCTGGATCATCTCGGGCCAGTTAACCTCCTCGAACCTCACTTTCCTTGCCTATAAAAAGGGCTAATAACAGTACTTACCTCATAGTTGTTGTGAGGAATAAATGAATTAAGGCACGTAAACTGTTTATCCCAGTGCCTGGCCTAGAGCGGGCACCCATTCAATGTTGGCTATTAGGATTCTTGACCAATTACTCTGTGCCAGGTGCTTTAGCTTTATCCTCGAGCCTCACAACAACCAGATGAGGCAGATACTACCAGTCTTTATTCCCATTTTGCAGGTGAGGAGGCTGAAGCTTAGTGAGATAAAGTCCCCTGCCCAAGGCCACACTACTAGGAAGAGCAGAAACCAGGCTTCAAGTCCCTCCCTCCCATATTCCCAGGGCCCGTGCTCTCTCCTCTATCATCACTGCACCCACGCTTCTAAAATTTCCTCTGCTTCATTAAAAGCACCAGTCAGGTCAAGACCCCACTACATCTCTGCAGTTTCCAGGTGTACGGATAATTGTAGAAGATCGTGAAATGAGCAAAAGAAATGACTGGATATCTTCTCAATGTAATTCTGGAGGCTCTGGGGATTGTATACGTCCAGTGTCTGGTGGAATACAATTGATTATTGCTGTGAATTTTGACCAGTTTTTCCTGTTTTACATCCATTTGTAAATTCATTTTAACACTCCTTCCCTGACTATAAAAATGTGTGTTATTTTCAGTTCTCTTTCATACCAGTTGTGGTATCTTTCTGATCTCCTCATGAATGACTTAAATAAAACCTTCAACATGTGTTTATTTAAAACAAATGTAATCGCTTCTCAGCCTTTTGGCTGAGATCAACTGTAAAACAAATGTACAACATCACTAATCATTAGAGAAATGCAAATCAAAACTACAATGAGGTATCACCTCACACCGGTTAGAATGGCCATCATTAAAATATCTACAAACAATAAATGCTGGAGAGGGTGTGGAGAAAAGGGAACCCTCTTGCACTGTTGGTGGGAATGTAAATTGATACAGCCACTATGGAGAACAGTATGGAGGTTCCTTAAAAAACTAAAAATAGAACTCCCCTATGATCCAGCAATCCCACTACTGGGCATATACCCTGAGAAAACTATAATTCAAAAAGAGTCATGTACTACAATGTTCACTGCAGCACTATTTACAAGAGCCATGACATGGAAGCAGCCTAAGTGGCCATCAACAGATGAATGGATAAAGAAGATGTGGCACAGATATACAATGGAATATTACTCAGCCATGAAAAGAAACAAAATTGAGTTACTTATAGTGAGGTGGATGGACCTAGAGTCTGTCATACAGAGTGAAGTAAGTCAGAAAGAGAAAAACAAATACCATATGCTAACACATATATATGGAATCTAAAAAAAAATGGTTCTGAAGAACCTAGGGGCAGGATGGGAATAAAGATGCAGACCTACTAGAGAGTGGACTTGAGGACATGGGGAGGGTGAAGGGTAAGCTGTGACAAAGTGAGAGAGTAGCATGGACATATATACACTACCAAATGTAAAATAGATAGCTAGTGGGAAGCAGCCACATAGCACAGGGAGATCAGCTCTGTGCTTTGTGACCACCTAGAGGGGTGGGATAGGGAGGGTGGGAGGGAGACGCAAGAGGGAGGAGATATGGGAATATATGTATATGTATAGCTGACTCACTTTGTTATGAAGCAGAAATTAAACTAACACACCATAGTAAAGCAATTATACCCCAAAAAAGATGTTAAAAAAATAAATAAATGAGGGGAACTACAAATAAGTAAATAAAACAAATGTACAAACAAACCAGGGCCAAGTCACACTGCTCTTGAAATGGGGGATTCTTCTTCTAGGAATCATCCCTCTCCTCTCCTCATCCTGCCAGTGGGCCACCCTGGCCTGAGAGGGGTCTGCCACAAAGCTACTCTCAGAGACAGCAGCGAGTCAAGGGCAAGAGCATTGGTTGGAGGACGCGGAGGCCTGCAGGCCATCTCTTGCACATGAGTTGGACTGCCGTGGGTGATACACTTAAGCTCTCTGAGCTTCTGTTCCTTCACCTGGAAAGTGGAATCTGCGAAGTGCGTGTCAAGGTTGCTTCTGTGACATCTTACTTGGCCTTCAGGGAGAGCATGCCATCCCTCAGTATGTCCAGTCAGCATATGCTGAGCAGCTGGGGGCTACGTGTGATTCATTCAGCTGGCACGGTCCTGCCACCCGCTATCCCAGGCTCATAGTCCCAGATGCTGAGCTATTGGCTGGGGCTTCTGGTTCTAGAACACTGCAGGGCCAAAGAGCCTGCTCAAGTCAAGGGCAATTTCTAGATAACTGTTGGGGTCTGGGCAAAGCATGTGGTCTGGAAGGCAGGGAATGTGTGAGGGTTGCTTCAGGGGCGCTTTGTTGGAATTAGCTTGAAACCTTTGGCGTGAGCTCAGAACTGGGTTTCCTTCTTGGGTCTCCTCTAAAATCCTAGGGTGCCCCCCAGGCCAGAGGGTTTCCGCCTCATCAGGGGCCTCTGTATTCTCCCTAGTGAAGAGGTGCATCAGGTCTTTTGCCTCAGAGACTACGTTAAAGAGGAGCCCTGGGCTTCCCTGGTGGCGCAGTGGTTGAGAGTCCGCCTGCCGATGCAGGGGACACGGGCTTGTGCCCCGGTCCGGGAAGATCCCACATGACGCAGAGCGGCTGGGCCCATGAGCCATGGCCACTGGGCCTGCGCGTCCAGAGCCTGTGTTCTGCAACGGGAGAGGCCACAGCGGTGAGAGGCCCGCGTACCGCAAAAAAAAAATAATAATAATAAATAAAGAGGAGCCCTGAGCTCTGGATGATCAGGCTGTGACTCAGAGATACTTCAACTCCTGTGCCCCCTCCCGCCCAGGCAGAGAATAATCCCTTTCCTCTCCTCTCCCTCAGTAATAACAGTGCCCAGGTTTGGGAAGGCTTCCCTTGTACCTGGCACTGTGTAAGCACTTTCCTTGCATTTCCTCACTAACCCTCACACGACCCTGTGCGGGAGGTGCCATCTTGTCATGATTTTACAGAAGAGGCAATGGAAGCTCAGAGCATGGAGGTGACTTGCTAAAAGGTCACACTGGTAGTCAGTTAGTGGAGCCAGGATTCAAATGCAGGTCTGTCTAACTTTTGAGACGGCCTCACTGCCCACGTGATTTCAAGTACATAATCCTGCACAGGTGTGAGGGAGAGAGACAGGCGAGGGAGGGAAAGGGCAATTTGCTTGTGACTCAGGAGTGTCCCACAGAATGTCCAGAATCTCCTGGGAGTGAGGATTGCGTGGGCCTATGTGAATTGCTCAGGGCACTGGAAATGCAGCCCACCCCAGATGGCAGTGGTCCTCCCTAGGGAGGGCTTCCTACTTGCCCAGCCACTGTCTACAGCAGCACAGGTCACAAAAGAGAGCTCCTGTGTTCTTCTAGGGATCATGGGAGAATTCATCAGAAAGCACTCTGGCCTTACAAGCAGAAAGTTGCTTCAGAAACAGCAGAGGCAGATTAGAAACAGCCTACATAGAGGAGGTGGACATCTGTCACTTTTTTCTGGCATCTAACATCAAAAGCCTTTCCTCCATTTGAGAATCCCGACTTGGTCTGTTTTGTGCTCCCTCCACTCACCACTGCTGAGTCAAAACACAGGGCCTGGTAACCAGTATGACTCCATACACATTTGTTGCCTGAATGAACGTGGTCAAACCCAGGCCTGACTCTAAAATACATGCTTTAGAAACTATATTATGAAAATTTTCATACACACAAAAGTAGAATAGTATAACACCACTATATATAAAATAGATAAACAACAAGGACCTACTGTATAGCACAGGGAACTACACTAAATATCTTGTAATACTCTGTAATGGAAAAGAATCCATTTATATATGTACCCATTACCAGATTCAATAGCTATCAAGATTTCTTCATCTTAGCTTTATTTATCTCCCTTTGTTTTTTTCTTTTCTTTTATACCTGGCCTTAATATTTGGAAAGGAATCCCAGGTGTTATATCATTTACCACTACATGCTTGATGACACATCTCAAAAAATTAGGGATATTTTCATATACAATGACAATATTGCCATTGCCCCTAACCAAACTAACAATAACTTCTTTAGCACCACGCTCTTGGGCACTACAGAGTAGTTCCTCCATTCTGCTTTCTTTCCTGGCCCCCAGCAGGAAACACTTCTCAGGCATCTGCTCTTGTACCTCCTCCTAGCTGGAATTACAGTTTGATGTGTACTGGGTACTCACAATTTGTCCCCTTAGGTAAGCAGAGGGCCTAACTGCCCTCTTCCTGTTTTCTCCAAGGTCACTCAGTCAATTAGTAGCTGATGAATGAGACTCAGGCACTGCAGCTGGGTCCATACAGCCCCAAACACATTTTGCAAGGAAATTAAGTGAAGGGACCCCAGTCCTGGGGATAGTCCTGCATAGTTTCTGTTACCGTTGAAATCCTGCCACTCAGCCTCAAGCAAATCTTTTCCCTGGGACAGTTTGATCATGGCCCATTGTGACTGCCTGATTGAGGGGCTCAGTGGGACTGTTCTCCTCCATCTGACTGGAATGCAGCCGCTGGCTACAGGCAGGCCCGCCACAAGGGGGGGGGGCGGGGCAGGGGTGGCGTTCATCGCTCTTCTCTTTCTAGGCTTTGACTTGCTCTCTGCCAAAGCAGAGGACTCCCACAGGTCGAGACAGGGCAAATTCGAGAAGCAGTAAAACTAGCTCCGCTGCTTTTCTGTTCTTGCTCCCTTCTTGTTTCAGAGACTTCTTAGGTACCGGGGCTCCCCCGAGCTTGACCTCCATTTCTAATTCCCCAGACCTCTTCCACTCCCCTTAATCTCCCACCGAGATTTTCCAGATAAGTCTCTCAGAGCCTTGCATTCCAAAATGAAAACTGGCTAGTGGAGACAAGGAATCCTGGCTGTGGGCCAGTGGAGGATTGATCAGTCTGGTCCAACTGGGACAACAGGAACCACTGAGTATTTAAGGGAGAAGGAATTCAGCGCAGGGAATTGCTTACCCAGCTGATGAGAGAGCTTCGGTGCCAAACAGGGGACAGTGAGGCCACCCAGAGATTAGCCACAGCAAGGAGCTCCTATGCTCGAACCTAGGGGCTGGGTGGCTCAGTGGAAACTGGAGCCACAAGAGAGACACAGTCACTGCTGCGGACATCCCATGAGGCAGAGAGGGAAGGAGAGAAATGCCCCAGATTCCCTCTTCCTCCTTCCAGTGTTCTACCAGGGCCTTCCATTGGGAGCCTGGGAAACAGCCTACAAGGGTCCACTCGTCCCCCTCCCCTCTCTGTCCCTCTCCTGCTACAGTATGAGCAGAGAAGGGAAGAGGGAGGGATGGATTGTGAGAAAACAGGCCTGGGACCTGCCTGAACCTAATGGCTGATTATATACTCCTCCATCTGCCCCCCACCTCCAATTTATTTGGATCTAACAGGGTCTATCTGGAAAAAGTGCTTTTACCCAAAGACAGCAAGAAAGAGTTGCAAGTAGGAGGGTGCAGGTGGAGCATGAACCTGCTTCCCAGACTAGCTACCTGCACGTTTTCTCCAGATTCTACCCAGTTCTCTTATTTCGCCTCCCCCTGCATGCACCTCTGCCCCACTCCCCCCGCCCCTCACCCAGAGTCCAACAAAGATAGGCCACTTTGCTTTCTGGCAACGTGGGACACCTTCATTGGATCCCAGGACTGTGTAAACCCAACCTTCTTGCCTGCAGGGTTTCGGCTTGGCAACGAGGCTCTGAACTGCAATGCCGTCAAGCCGGTGAACCTGCTGGCATCACAGTCCAGAAAACATACCTGCTGATTCCTCAGGTGTTCAGAAAGTCCCCATGTGTAGGTGAAGGGAGATGCCTGGGAGGGGTAAAAGAAAAGCACCGAACTACATGCTTTCCACACTTTATCTCATTTCATCTTCACAGTCCCTCAAGGTAATTGCCCTTCTGCCTACGTTTTAAAAATAAAATTTTTTTTAAACTTTGGAATCATTTTAGATTTATGGAACAGTTGCAAGGACAACTCAGTTTCCCCGAATGTTAACGTCTTAACATAACCGTCTTAGGTCTGTGTTTACAGATGAGAAAATTGGGGCTCAGATAGGTTAAGTGATTTGTCCAAGGTCACAGAGCTAGGACACAGCAGAAGAAACACATAAATCCAGGTTGCTCTTATTGCATTACACCTTTGGGTGGAATTATTTGTTTCCATCTCATTAAGTGGGAAGTCACTCTCTGAACCTGGAGTCCTTCACTTCATCTTGGAGTTGGCTTGCAAACTATCAGAAAGCACTTCTTCCACAGAGCCACATAATGTTTGCACTAAAACATACGTCTGAGGCCATTTAATTCAGGGAAGGCAAATAAGCTTCATTTCACTTGCCAACTTTAATTGAGCAGTAGAGGCTATGTGGGATCCAGCATTGAGAATGATTCCAAGTCTATGTGTTTGCTCCACAGGAATGAGTGCTGTGATTGATTATTGATGCCTGTCATGAATGTTGATGAGGAGAATGGTGGAACCCATGTGACACACTAGCCACCCCTCAGCAAATCTCCTCATTTTACAGAGTGTCTGAGGTCCAGAGAGGAGACGGTGTCTTTGCCTCATTAGTGGTACAGCTAAGAACAGAACCCAGGCTCCTGACTCACAGTCTCGAGTACTTTCTGCTTTATAATGGACTCACAGTAACAGTAATAATAACTACCACTTAATGAGTGTCTGCACGCACCAGGCACTGTGCTAAGCACCCTCCAGTTTCCATCCCTTACCTTCAATCCTCACAACAACCCCACAGGTAGGTATTTTTATCCTCAACTCACCTAGACCCAGCGAGGTTAAAAAATGTGCCTAAGACCCACAGCAAGCAAGAGGTAAAGCTGAAATTTAAACAGAGGCTGGTCTGGCTCCAAAGCCTAAACCCTGGGGTCTCACTTCCTACAGACACAATGTTGAATTTGCCCTCATGACCTACAGCAGGTGGAGATGACCCTGGTCACATTGACTTGTTTAGGACTAAACTATGGTGAAAAAACACATCATTTTTGTTCTTACTAATTTTCTAAAAACATTTGCTTGCATGCCCTTACCTAGATGGAACGGATTTGTTTGTGGGCTGTTTCATGTTAGACGTGTTAAAAATTGACATGTTAGGAGAGCTGACGTGAAAGGTGACCTGGCTCCCTTACAAATAAATGATTAATATAACCTCGTTGTGCGGTGAGACTGATTCTCTCACTTGGGAGGCTTAGAAAAACAACAGGTCAGACAATAAAATCCATGCTAGCATCAGACGATAGTGTGGGATGACCATGGATGACTCAGGGGGAATCAGAAGATCATTAACGAAGAGGGAGCTCTATGGAGTCCAAAGATAATTTAAGAAATGTTCCTTCTCTAACCTAAGACTACCTGACATTATTATTATTAGCAAAGGCAACGAATAGGAGAAGGGGAAGAGGTGAGTTAATTTGAATGATTAGCTAAGACATTTAAGAGAAATTGACAGGGATCACATTTCAAAGGGAAGACATTCAATTCAACCGACTACATTACAGCAATTCAACATTGATTAGGGACAGATGACACGTGTGGCAGTGGCCTACACGCTTAGGGAAGCTAGGAAGATACTACACTCTTCCTCCCTGGCAGTTTGCTGAATAGGCACCCAAGTTCTGGCAGGATAGTAAAGAATCTCTTCTCTACAGATATGGATGCAACTTAGAAAATTACTCCTGTAAAACAGTATTATGTGCCACTGCACATATATCTTGTATGCCAGATATTACTGTCAATGTCAGGCTAAACATTCAAACAGCATGGAAGCCTCAGTAATAGCGAATGCATGAATTATCCACCTATATTCACTTGAGTGGCCAAAATTGTTCTAAATATGAGGAATCTCTTCCTGAGAGGCCCCATCGTGGCCTTACTTATTGTTTATGGCCACAGGGTTCCTTCTAAGTGTTTCATGCCTATGCCACACTGGTTATTATACATTTTTAATATCATCTCTCTCTGCACAAGAATCCTCTACCCCATCTGACTCTTCCTCCAGGGTAATGTCTCAGCAATCTTCACCGTTCCAGCTCCATCTAAACCTGCCATGTTCTGCTACTTAACATATGCTATTCTCTTCCCTTGGAATATACTTTCTTTTCCTGCCTGCCTAACAATTGCTACTTCTCCTTCAAGTTCTAGCTCAGATCTCTTCTCTGGGAAGCTTTCTCAGCACCCTCAGGAGTCCCCCTAGCCCTTCTAGATCTGCCTCTATTATAATGTGTTTCATCGCATGGCAGTAGTGTGTTGGATCTTTGCCCACTAGAGCGTGAGCCCCTTGAGAACAAAGACTGGTTTTTTTTCATGCCTGACTCTCCAGGATAGAAAGGAGGGATTCAGGGCTTGCGTGTTGAATGAATTAATGAATGTCCTAGTCCCCGGTTATCTTCAGAGGCTATTTTCAGGGCTTCCAAATTTGGTCTCCCTTTTCCACCAAGAGGTGGTGAGAACAGGCCAGATGGACTTGATACTTAATGAGTTTCTACTAAGTACCAGGCGTCATGCTGAATGTTTTACATGCACGATCTCATGCTGAAGGAGATGTTTTTATGTGCATCCATATTTTACAAATGAAGAAATGGAAATTCAGAGTGGTGACTTGCCCAGGGTCACATTGCTGGGAGGTTGCAAAGCCATGATTTGACCTAGGCTATTGGTCTCCAATGCCTTCTCTCCTTTGTATGTATGGAGGACGGGGCCAGCTCTGAGTAAAACGGTGACTAAGTCAAGTTTGTCTTCGGTGTCTTCAGACTCCCAGCGTACCACGAGGACTCAGTGCCACAGTGTCACCCACCCCTGTAAGCCCCCGCTACAGCTCCTACAAGGTAGTCCACCCCATTGGGAGCTTTGTCCTTCCCAACTCCTCTAAGACCTTGACTTCTGGGCTGTGCTAACCTTTTCCAGAGCACATGTTTACATGTTAATGGTGCCCTCCCTGAATGCAATTTTTAACCCAGGAGTGGGTGGCCCCTGCAGGAGCTGTGTGGGTGCTCCTGTGTTATGGTGAAGCGGGGCGGGGCAGGTTGTCTGGGCACCTCTTTCAACAGACACCACGGAGGCTCCTCCCACAACCCCAAGATGCTGGGCCCCTCCCTCAGAGGGCTGAGGGTACTAGAGTCAGACCAACAAGTGTTTGAATTCGGCTCCACCATTCCGGGATGGATTGTGTGATTTGACACAAATTATTTAACCTCAGTGAGCCTCCGTTTCCTCCTGTGTAAAATGGATCTAATACTACTTCTCATCTCCTAGGGTGGTTCTGAGGATGACATGAGACAACACAGCAACTGTGTCCTGTACAAAATAAGCACTCAAAAAATGTGAACTCTTTCCTGCCCACTGGCATCCAGCCATCCAGGTTTCTCTTCCCCCGCTGCTCTTTTCTCACCTCACCAACAGGTCTTTTTTTTGAAATATTTTATTTATTTATTTTGGCTGCACTGGGTATTAGTTGTGGCACGCAGGATCTTTTCATTGTGGCACGTGGGCTCTTAGTTGCGGCATGCATGTGGGATCTAGTTCCCCGACCAGGGATCGAACCCGGGCCCCCTGCATTGGGAGCGTGGAGTCTTATCCACTGGACTGCCAGGGAAGTCCCACAACAGGTCTTTTGCAAACTCTCCCCTTCCTTTCCCAGTGCCTCCCTCCGGCATCCTCAACTTTTAGCACAACTACCCGTCAGACTTCCTGGGGCCAATCCCATTTCTAGATATTCTCTGACTCTGTCTGATTGCACGAGCTGATTTGAATTCAGAAAACAGAGTCCATTCCTCTGAGGAGTGTCACCGCAGTCCACCTTACAATGAGAACAGTGAGGGCTGACTTGATGGCCCCATATCGTAATCTGATGGATGCTGAGAAGGTCCCCCCCACCCTCAGACACCTCCTTTTGGCCCATGACTGCTGCCACCATCTCTACCACCAGTGGATGATTCCTCTGAGTCCATCTGCCCAGGGTGGTCTGGCAGGGATGCCTGGGCCAGGCAGGGTTATTATTTACATCTGAGTGCAGATTCCTTTACCAGAGCCTTTGCTGTCAGGGGGAGGAGAGGGAAGGGTTATAGGGAGCTCACTCCCCAGGGAAGAGGAAAGCCAGGCAAGCAGGGGTGTCTCCGGCTCAGTTTTGCCTAGGGTGGGCCCTGTGTGTTGCAACAGATATGAACTCTGGAATCACCGAGGTTGGGAAGCCAGGCCTCAGAGGGAGTGATTGTAGGCTGAGCTCATCCTGAAATGATGTGGGCTTGGATTCCCAGAGGGCAGACAGGAGGACCAAGGAGGAGGCCATACTTTTGGGGGGGGGTGTCTAAAGACAGAAAGAGGGCCTTGGTGTCTCTCAGCTTTAGGTGTAGGTGACGGTTGCAGGTAGGTGGGTAGTAGCAGAAAACAGCCCCTGAAGGGGGTCTCCTTTTTCTGACTGGGAAGAGGAGACCGAGCTCAAGGACTGCCCCCTTTCCTTCGGAAAACAAACAACTTCTGAGGGTGTGGCTGTTCCCCCTCAAGGGAAGTTAGCCCCTAAGTGAAGCCGCTTGGCTGGTAGGGGTAACTGGGTGTTCCCCGGTCCAGAGAAGCAGGCGCTCAGGTGCCCCTCCCTGTAGGCTTTTCAATTTGTCTCTTGAGGAGCTCCATTATCCACGCAGTAGGTGGATGCTGATTCTGAAATTCTGTGGCCTTGCCCATAGGGACCATGGGGCCAAGTATTTGAAATCATCATAATCATAACAAAAACCAATGACTGACCATTTGGTGAATTCCTTCGGGACACGTTGCCAGGGGCCATGTTATATATAGGCCCTGAAAGTGGGCTTGACCTGAGGGGTAATGAGGAGGCTCCCCCTGCTTCACACACACACACGCACACACAGACACACACAGACACACACACACAGACACAAACACACATTCACACACACAAACACACATTCACACACACACACAGACACACAGACACACAGACACAAACACACACACAGTCACACACAGACACACACACAGACACACACACACAGCCACACACACACACAGACACACAGAGACACACACACGGACACACACATGGACACACACAGACACACAGACACAGAGACACACACATAGACATACATACACACACACACAGACACACAGAGACACACACACGGACACACACACGGACACACACAGACACACAGACACAGAGACACACACACAGACATACATACACACACACACACACAGCCATCTTCCTCAAAATGTGTCCATGGTCCTGAGGCCGCAGAGCGCATTAGAGACACAAGCTCTGCCTACAGCCAAAAGTCCCCTGTCTCTCTCAAGTCCTGCTGCTAGACCAGACTCCCTGCACACAGATCCACACTCCCATGTCTGTCCTTCCCAAGCCCCCAAAGCTCTGAAAACTGAGGGCCTTTTGTAAGTTTATGGCAAACTCATTTGGCAGCAAAACCTGAACTGGCATGAGGCTATTTATAGTCTTTCTTTATCACACCCTGTGTGAATATTCATGGGTTTTTGCTCCCTCAATATCAATGTGCTTGATTACTGGGTGCTGTCTCAGACCCCACTGGGGGTGATATATAATATTATGCTATATGCACCCTCTGGCCTTTTTAAAACCCAAAGCATTCCAAATTCCTTTTATTACAGAAGGCATCCCACTGTCTTGTAATGATCTATTTGCAGTCTCTCCCTCATTAACTGTGAACTTCTCCAGTGCCCAGCACACAGTCTAACATGTGCTTGGGGCTCCACCAATGTTTTAGGACTGAAGAATGAATGGCCTTTAGTGTTGAAGGAGATGCATTGTTGTGAAGTTCTTTCCTGCATCTAACCTAAAGTATCTCGTGCTGCCATTCATGTATTCTGTGCCATCAATAGCAAGGAAGAACAGCTGGTCGGCCTACCTCATTCTTTTTTGTTTTTTCTCTTGGGACTAAATCGTCCTCCTAATCCTAATACCTTTCACCTTTTCCCCTAGAGCCTCTTTTCCAATCCCTTAATCGTCTTCATGGCTATCTTCCGAAGCCTTTAAAGTTTCTTTCATTCTGAAATTGTGGCCTAACGCTTAGGATCCGGCTGCAGAGAGCTCAGCCATTACACGTAATAGGTCTCCCGTTTCTATGGTGAACTTTTCTAATCAGTTTCATTTGGCTGGGCTAAGAAGCTTTGCCTTTTAAAATACACTTACAGGGCAAACTCAAGGGGCTATGAATGACTTTCTCCCAAGTGGGCTGGTTGGTAAGAGGCAGGGAAAGCAGCACAATCTGACCAGAAGAAACTGTAATTACAGAAAGTTGAAAGCAAAGCAACAGGTAACACATGTAATAGTAACCTGCATGCAAAAAGTGCTGTTGATAATCACAGTGACCTCAACCTGCCATTTTTACCTCGGGAGAGCCAGCCTTGCTGGTATGCCCCTCGTGTGCCTTTTCTCTAACAGGGTTGCTAAAGGCCATTTCTGACCATTTATTTCCCATTAAATGCGGGGAGTGAGCCTGACTTGGGCTGGGATGATTGCAAAACCACTGGCTTAAGTTAAACTCCTCACTAATTAAGCCTGTTAGATTTCCTGTAACTCACGATTTTTCTTGGCATAAGTAAAAACATTTGACTCAGAGGCAAAAATGTATTATATTAATAACCAGGAAACAACAAAATACTACACATGGTAGCATTTTCGGAAGCAGATTCTGTCATCCACATTCTGTTGGAACAGCCATTATGATTTCTCCTAATAACCCAAAGTGTTTCCTTTTGGGGCGGAAACTACATACTGTGATGGGAGATTCAAAGATACATTTTTGCCAGTCAAATTAGAAAAATCTATTCAGGTGTGCCCGTTGCTTCTCCCAAGCATGAGTCAGAGCCTTTTGTGGGGTTTTGTGTATATGCATTTTTAAAGAGGTGCTGATGGATTTTTACATACAGGTCATTCTTTTTAAAAAGGTCACATTACAATGTTTCTATCCTTTCTTGTGTTGTTATACCTCAGGGAAGGAGATGTAGGATGTCAAATTGCAAAGGGAGGTTGTAAAGGGAGGAATGTTGAAATTGGATGACCGAGAGCTCCCAGAGAGGGGCCTCAGTGGCAGAAGGGAGCTCCTTCTGGGCGAGTGGGTGGCAGCATAAAAGCCAGATTAACCTGGGGGAGGAGAAGCTGTCGTGTGAATGCTTTCTTCACCTCCCCATCTTACCAGGCCTGGCTGGCTGTTCCCTGAGAATGCTAGTGCTCCAAGGAGGGGAGGAAAACCTGCCCTCACTGCTAATTGGAGAGGCTGGAATTCTTTTTCCAGATTTTCTAGATGTCTTTGGCCAATGCTAGTGATGGCCATGTTCTCTCTTTTAATGATTATAGTAAGCTGCTTTTTTCGGGAACATTAACTATGAGGTAGGCTGTATGCCAAGTGCTTCAGATAAGGTATCTCTTTTAATCCTCACAACAATCCTTTGAAGGAAGTACTGTCATTACCTTCAATTTCCACAGGGGGAAACTGGCTCAGAGAGGTTAGGCAACCTGGGCAACGTCACACAGCTGGTAAAGTGGCAGAGCCAGTACTTAAGCCCAGATCTGCCGGACACCAGATCTGGTTTTGAACCATTCTATCTGAGGCCTTGTAAAGTCAAACAGGCACATCAGTAAGCTCAACTGTCTTTTTCTTTCACCAAATAGCAGAACATCTGGGTTGCTTGATTTTGTGAGACTGTAATTACAGCAACTAAAGGATGTTAGCCTACTCTGAAAGACCTAGCTGATGGGCTTTCTATTGCTTTGTCTAGGGATTTGTTCTCACCACCCTCCCACCACTCCCCAGTTAGATAGCAACCTTCAAGGGAAGGTTCTAGACTGGTTCTTATATTCCTCTGCTTTCTAGAGCCTGCAGAGTGCCACACACATAGTAGGTGCTCAATAAATATTGACCGATTAACGGATGTCTGGATGTTCCCTTCAGTGGTTTCTGGGTTGTTCGAGACCCTTTGTTAATGCTAAAGAAACGGCTTAGAACCTTCAAGATGTCTGTTGCCTTAATCTGGCTGCTTGCACTGAGATGACTTTTTAATATCGTCTCTGCACGGGAGCTGAATGCTCTCTTTGGCACCTGGATGATTGATTGTGTTTTTCCCAAAATCTCTGGCACAGAGCAGACATGACTTGAGGTGATTAACCATGCGGCCAACTTTGCCAGACACCAGTTCAGACAAGAGAGTGGATGCCATATTTAAATATAGTTCCTAATTAACCCTGCTCCCCAGTTCTGCTCTGCTCAATGACTACTTCTCACGTTGTCTTTGTGGCATGAGATAGGATACAAAAAATTAAAAAAGCATTCTTTTTGCCTGGGTGATGAGAGCCCTTAAGATTTTTCCAGCTTGGTATTTCTCAGCAGATAGAACTTCAACCCAGATGTAGGGCCATCCAGGTCAGCCTCACAAAAAACTTCTAACTTGGTCTGGAAGATAAAGAGGAAACATGAAGAATGGGACAAGTAAGGTCCGCAAAAGCCAGTTTTCAGTGCACACCATGTAATTCCCAGAACAGCAACAATAAGTATCATTTTCGGGTGGATGGCTGTGTGCCAGGCACTCTGCTAAGCAGCTTATGGGCATTCATTTCATTTCATCCTTAGAAGAACACTATGGATGTAGGTACTGTTATTATTGCCATCTTTTCCCAGATGAACAAACTGCAGCTCAGAGAGTCTAAGTAAAGCTCCTAAAGTCGCTCAGCAGTATGAGGTAGACCTTGGACTTGAACCCAAGGTCTGTCTGATTCCAGAGCACACACTCTTGGCTATAGTGCTCTGCAGGGAACTAGGCTGGCTTCTGAAATGTTTGGGAGGCTCTCTGTGTGATGCTGATGAGAAAGCTGTTTAAAGACTGGTACAGGAAAGCCCCAAGAGTGGCCAACTCTCTTTGTCTTCCTGCTTGCAGAAGAGAATGCTTTTGTCTTTCAGGTATCCTAAGGGAATCTAGCTGCGGGCAAAAGACCACAGGGATCTGGTGAGATCCAAGTTCTAACCTGGCTGTACTTGGACCTGTCCTACTGATTACCGACGGCCCAGGGTGGGGATGGAGGGGGGCCGGGGGAGCTGAGCTACAGAGTTGAAGGGCTGCCATCTGCAAGTAGCGGCACCCTTGGCATGAGGTAGGAGACTCTACTGCCAGAGCTGAGTTCAGTGAGGTCACCCAAAGGGAGTGGCAACAACAGGTTGTAATCCAGACAAGCAGTTGCCTTCGGTTGAAGCAGCAGTCCTACAGCCTAGCCGAACTGATCAAGAAGGGGTGAGGCTTACTCTTCCGAGTCCAGCAGACACTGGTAGCAAGGATGGGACTCCATTCCTTGGGGGCAGGGGTGAAGGGGATGGGAATCTGGGGAGACCAGACAAAGCCCGGATTCTACGGAAGCTGAGAGACTAGACCAGTGACTCGAAAGTGAGTCGATACTGCCCCCTAGGGGACTTTGGGGAAATTCTTGAGGTCATTTAGTGGACAGGAAAGGGAGATGCTAGATGTCTTGCACTGCCCAGGACAGCCTTGCAAAGTGAAGAATTAATCCCGCATCCCGCATGATTTTCAAATGTTCTGTTGGACTTCCGTGGACGTGGAAACCCTACTTATAATGATCAGAACGTGTACTGTAAATATTTTACATATATGCAGAAAAGGTTTTGCTTTCCCACCTCCACACACAGTTTTAATGAAACTATTGTATAAAGAGAGAGAAGATCAAACTTTTTTCTTCTTCTCCCTGAGGTTTATCCAGAGTCGTTCACCATTTCAAAAATCACATTGACAGTAGTGATGTTGCTTTTGGAATTAGAGTCGTCCATGCAACATCCATTACCAGTTTGTGTTTGTAGTTGTTGCTTTTGTGCGGCTTCTAGATGAAGGCACAAGCCTCTGCCTCCTTCGTTTAGCTTTTCTGTGTCGTCCTGCATGAGCATTTACATATTTAAATATATTGTAGTTGATTATGGATTACTTTCATTTCCTCTTTGTGTGGCAGGAGATTTCTTGATCTTCTTGAACTTATGTAGGCATGCAGGTTATTATATCTATGAGTTTAATTTCAGGATAATAAAGGGGTACAACCAAAGACATTTATGATAAAACAAAAGAGGTGTTGATTCTGATAAGGTTGAAAATCACGGTGCTAGCCCGTTGGCTTCCTGAGGTCCAGGACCATGCCTGTTTTGCTTCCATTTGGCCTAATTAACCCAGGGCCAGGTCAGAGTAAGTGCTTAGTAAATAACGGGTGAGTGGAGAATGAATAATGAATGTGGACTCAAGCCCAGAGCCAGGGAGTTAGGGATCTCGGGCGGCAGAGTCAGGGGATAAAACTGGCAGGAGATGGGGGCTCTCGATCGCCAAAAGAGCGCAGGGTGCCAGCTATGAGAAGAGGACCCTAGTTCAAAGCTTTCCCCAAAGTTAGAGTGTCCTGATGTCAAGGCCCAGTGCTTCTTATAGGTCTCGTGGCCCGAGTCATGCTTGGGCCCAGGGGCTGAGGTCAGATGGTCCCAGTGGTGGAGAGAGAAGGGTTCACGCCCTTGCTTACTGGTACCAACCTCAGGAAACATAAGACCTCGCCAGCTAAGAGCAGGCTGTTCCCTGGTGTGGCTGCACCCCTCTGCGTTGTGTTACCTGGGCTGAGGCAGAGATGACCCCAGGGAACATAAGCCTCAAGTGCGGTCCCTATAATACGTCAATGTCCTCTCTGTCCTTAGTGGGGTCTCAGGCTGCCTTGACCTTCAGGCAGATCTAGTCCCCCATTTTTCTGTTGTTGCTACTGTTGCTTTTCTCTCTCCTGGCCCCCTCCCCCAACAATAATGTGTGTACCCCTTCCTCCTGGGTCCTGTCCTCAAAGGACTATTCAATGTCTGACAAGTGAATGGCGGAAGCCTTCAGGGCTCCCGATGAGAGAGTGGGCCCCCCCCCTTTGCATAGGGTTGGGGGCGGTAAAGGGGAGCATCTCTCTTAGAGATAAAATATAGAAATGCCGAGGGAGGTATCAAACCACCTAACGTCAGAGGCAGAAGCGTCCTTGAGGTCGTCTGGTTCACTGGATCGCAAACCTGCCTGCACAGGGGCATCACTGGGGGTTCTGTGGACATACAGGTGCAGTGGCCCCTAACATTCAGTCTGATTCAGTAAGTCTGAATTGGGGCTTGAAATCTGCATATCAGTTAGTACCACTGGTGATTTTGATGAGGAACTCGCTTAGGGAGTCCACTCAGACTGACCTTCTCATTTTTACTGGAAGCTACCCAAGTCCCAGAAAGGGGCAGTGACTTGCCCCAGGTCACACAGCAAGTCATGGCAGAGCTGCAGCTGGAACCTGGGTCCCTTCCCACCGTGTTGGTGGTGGGAATACCTGACATCATTATGACTGGTTGGAGAGATCCTTGGCGTGGGAAGAATGACCTTATATCTCACAGCAGAGGCTGGCTGCCCACTTTGCCTGTAGGTAGGGGGCAGATGAGATGCCACAAGGTTGTTTTACCTTATCACAGCAGTAAATTTACTGCTGGGTTTAGGAGAGAAGCAACAAAATACCCACCAAGGCTAGTAGGACGATAAGAACTTGTCAATACGTTCGGCTGTGTCTATCCACAGAAAGCCAAGAGAAATAATGGAGGCAATTATCCACCTATTATGTTCGAACACTTTGACCGAAAAAATCTCCTGGTAACTGAGGGAAAATGGGAGTGTTTTTCTTTTTTTTTAAATGTCGCCTCACGTAGCCTGAATGATGTAACTCCCACTTCACTTTTTTTTTCCCCTGGGAGACCCCTTCTTGCACTCCTTTCTCCTGGGGGTGTGACAACGTCCACAGCCCCACGAAATGTGGACGGAGGGGGAAACCCTGTATAGGAGACGCCCCGTGAAATGGAATATTAGGTCAAGCTGCAGTGGAGGTGGTGTAGGCCCTTGTCCTTTGAAGATAACCTTTTAGATTCTAGGATGGTTCTAGCCGGGGCCTCAGAACAAGGCCCAGAAGTCTCCAAAACAGCTTATCACTTTGGCCTAATTCGAGGCGGCCCCCTTGGAAGGCTCCTGGGACGGCAGCTGCTCTGTCAGCCACTGAATGAAAACACAGCCAGATTTCTTTATTTAGATAGACACTTCCTAGTTTGATTCCTCAACGGCAAATCTGTCTGCCCTCTGCCCCCAGCCCTCTGCAGCCCAAACTGCCTCAATGTCAGGTAGCTTAGCACAGATCAGCAGGTGTTTGCCTATTTATAAGTAGCAGAGCTGCCGTGGGCTGCTGCACTCCTATCTCTGAGCCAGGGGTCAGAGGGCTTATTCGAAAGGGAAAGCACGGTGGCCGCAGACAGTGAATCCTGGCACGGGTCAGGGAGGGCCGTTCAAGTGCACTGATGGATGGAGCTGTGGCGAGCTCAGTCCCATATCGCGGCCATGGGAGTCCGCCACCCCTGGGACCTTACAGTTTTGCTCACTTCTGCCACCACTAATTTGCTGTGTGACCCTGAGCAAGGCTCTTCCTTTCTGTAGGCCTCGCTTGACCGACCATCTCTGGGGAAAAGGACACACCGTTTAATCCGTGGTGCCACTTACTGTGACAAGTGACCTGCCACCGGAAAAAATGAAGCTGAATCTCTACCTCACTCCTTATTCCCCAACAGATCTCAGCTTAGTCAAAGATTTCGATTTTCAAAAGAGAAACCACTGAAAGAATGGAAGAAAGCATAGGAGAATATTCTTTTAAAATCCGGAGGCTGGAAGTCTTTGCAAAGAAACAAAACACCCTAGGAGCTATAAGGAAAAAGAATGACAGATTTGCCTGTGAATGAAGCTGAACACCTTCACTATAGCAAAGGATATCTCATGCAAAGTTGAAAGACAAAGGACAAACCCGGATAAAGTCAAAGGCAGACAGAGGTTTATTATTCATAATATTTCAAGAGCTCCATTATAGGATGTGCATTATTTTCTTTATAGCACTCACCATTATCTGCAATTACATTATTTAATGATTTGCTGATTATCCGTTTCCTCTACCTGCATGTTTGCTTCAAGAAGGCTGAGGATTCTCGTATTCACCACTGTATTCCTAGTGCTAGTGTCTGGCACACAGTAGGTGCTCAATAAATACTCATTGAAAGAATGAATGAAGGCGCTTCTATAGATCAGTGAGGACATGATGAACAGTCCACTAGAAAAACGGTCAAAAAATAATGAACAGGCAATCCACAGAGGAGACACAAAGCGTTTAGGCCATATAAAAAGGTTCACAACCTCAGTAATAATTAAGTAGTAATAATGCAAATTAAAACAGCATTGAGAGGCTTGAAATGTTGTTTTTCACTTTTCAGATTGGCAGAAGTTTAAAAGGTTGCTAAAACCCAGCGTTTGTGAGGGTATGGTGAGACGGGTACACATACTGATTCTTGGCACGCGTCTAAATTAGCACAACTTCTGGAGAGCAACTTGAAATATTATTTGACCCAGCAAGTATTCTTTTAGGAGTTTAGCCTTTTGAAATGCTCCATGTATAAAGGCTCTTCATTTAAACATTATTTGTAAATAGCAAAAATGTGGAAATAACCTCAATGACCTCAGTGGAGAACTGGTGTCATAATTTATAACTTATAAATAATCTATAGCATGTCCAAATAATGGCAGACTAAGCTTCGTTATGCTAATTATTAAGAATTTGGGCTGTGCGGTCAGACCGCCTAGGTCTGATTTCCTCCTCTAGCCCTTGTGAGCTGTGTAACCTTGCCCAAGTTCCTAAACCTCTCTGTGCCTCAGTGGTCTCATCTATAAAATGAGAAAAATAATAGTACTATTGCCTCCTTCTTAAAGTTGTGAAGAGTAAATGAGATAATCCCTATGGCGTGTCAAATACTTAAATAGTACCTGGCACAGAGCATTCAATAATTGCCACCTAGTACTCCCCCTACTAGTACTGTAATGATGACAGTGACAATGTAGCCATAAATAAGGACAAGTTAGATCTATATATATATACTGATATGCGTAGCTACATCTTTATATACTGATGTAATTTATATACTGATTGATGTGTCCAATATAATATTGTGATAAAAGCAAGTTGCAGAAAAACTAGTATAATAGGATCTGATTTTCATTAACGATATTATATGTTATTCATAGGCAAAAAATCTGGAAGGATAGACAGATTGTTAACAGTGGTTACCTCTGGGGAAAGGGATGGGGAAGGTGGATTTTCACTTCGGTAATGATTAGAGTTGTCTGAAATAAGCATGTGTTACTTTTATAATAAACAAAAGATGTAAAGGAAAAAAAGCTTCATTTGGAAGTCTGAGGACAGTTAATCCCACCAAGCCTCACATCCCCCAGTCCTTGGCTACAGCCCAAACGTGAGCCTCCCTGCCCATCATCTGTCCTCTCCCACACCGTCCCCATTCTGCCCTGTGCTCCCGTTCCCCACCACCCCTGACTCCTCCATCTTCCTACTACTGCCCTCTCCCACTATTCTCTGTACCCTCTGGAAAGCCCACCCCACGGGAAACAATTCCCCCTACACACTAAATAAGCTTCACAGAACACTGTTCTCTGCCTCTGCGCCTGCAAACGCTGAAACCTGAGTCTCCGCGGAGGAGCTCACGGCTTTGCCTGCAGCGCCCTCTGGTGGACACTGCTCACACTCCAACACCACAGACACCCTAGGGCTGGGAGGTGGGGTCTGTGCTCTAGCTTCCCCTGTTTGCGTCCAGATCGTTACTCCTCCGCCTTCAGCCAAGAACTCCTCCTTCTGATGCCATCTGGCTACAGCACCCTCTTCTCTCCTCTCCTCTCCTCTCCTCATCGACTCTTCTTTTTAGCCACCCCGTCCCCCTTACCCATTCAAGGAAGAGTTCGACATCTGGCTCACTGTCTTCTTCTCCACCCCAAGTCCTGATATCATCCTGGGTGAGTTGACATCCATGATCCATGTGCAGGACACACCCCCATTCTAGCCATACCATGCTTCATCATCGGTCCATCTCAGAACACCCCACCATCCACACCTGCCCACTGACCTCAAAGCTCATCCTTTTGCCTCAAGAGGATCTCCAGGCTCTTGAGCCCCCTTCATCCTCCCACCCCGCCAGCCCTTCCCGCCTTCCTTCCTTCCCTCTCCATCACTTGAAAATGATGATGATGATGGTGATGATGATGATGATAAAAATAATAATGAATATGTATGTGCCAGGCACATACTAGGCATCTCACAACATCATTTCAATAACCTCATGTAATTCTCACAATAACTTTATGAGACAGGGACTGTTTTTTTTTATAAAAAAAAAATGAGGTGACTGGTGCTCAGAGAGGTTGAGCGACTTACCCAAAGTCCCACAGCTAGTACAGGACAGAGATGAGATTTGAAGCCAGGTCTGTTTGCCTAAGTCCTGGAATGTAGACTTCAGGATCTTGCCTATATCCTGAACTCGCTTGCCCTGTGTCTTTCTGACACATCCACTAGGCAAAAACCCAAGCCTGGATAAGTTTAACTGACAGCCTCCTCCTCTGTGCTTACACCCAGATGGAGGAACACTGCTGGAGGAAATCCCATCACTTTGTTGATTAGTCCCACTCAAAAGTCATAGTTTCCAACCTCAGCTGGGCCCTCGACTCGGCTAAACAATCCTTCTAAGTAACTGTCCTGACAACAGCACTTTCAAACTTTCTCCACTGCCCTCTGGAGTCAGACTGTCTGGGTTAGAATCCTGCCTCGGCCACTTCCATGCTCCATACCGTGCCAGCCTTTAAGGAAGGGTGAGGTGGAAGACAAGGGAATGAGGGGAAGGGGAAGGAACATGTCTTGAGTGTCTTCTGGGTACCAGCCACTGTGCCAGGCGCTTTGCATGCAGCATCTCGTCTAGTCCTCCCAGCAGCTCCACAAGGGAGATGCTGTTGTTATCCTTGCTTTACAGAAGAGACTAAGGCACAGAGAGGTTAAGTTACCTACTAAGGTGACACAGCGTGTAAGAGGAGAAGCCATCTCCATCGTTTAGACCCTCCTTATCTTGATCAGTGACTGTGACAGCCTGCTAAACGGTCCCCCTGTTACCTATCTCGTGTCCTCCCATCTACCCTCCATTCTGTTGCTGGGACAGTCTTCCTCAAATGTGTGCTACTACCCTGCTTAAATCCAATCTTTCCGAAGCTCCCCCCTCTCCAGTCTTCAAAATGAAACTGAAACCTTTCATCTTAATGATTTGCCCCCCTGCTTCTTTCCTCACTGAGTCCACTGCCATCTGCCTAGGATCCAGCCACTCTCAGCTCTTTTTTTGCTGCCTGATGACACCCTGTTTTCTCCTAACTTCATGTCTTTGTGTGTGTTGTGCCTGGTCTCCCCCGTCCTCCGCTCCCCCTCCCCTTCCCGCCCACCTTTAATGCTTCTCTTCTGTGCCTTCAGAGCAGTTATGCATTGATCACAGTGCTCTCTCATTTCCTGCTGACTAGTCTGTTTCTCCCGCTAAACTGGGAGCTGCTTGAGGGCGGGGACTGTGACTTAGTCATCTCCATCTCCGCACTCCCCAGGGCGTAGCACCACAGCCTGGCTCAATCCATGTTTGTCGAATGGCTGACTGACTGAATGAATGGAGTGAATGAGGGAAGAAAAAGCCCTCACTTGGAAAGTTTAGTGACATGAGCTGTATGGTATCTGGTTCTTGGCTGAAGCTGCCGCAGTTTTTCCCTATGACTACAGTGCTGTAAAAATATGTCTGCACGTGGATAAAGACTGGAAGAGAACTTTCCACACAAAATTAAGAGTTGTGTTAGAGTGGTGAGTTGATGGATGCTTTTTTTTTCCTGTTTTCAAAATGTTCTTTAGTGCTGCTTTCCGAGGGTTTTGGCAACGTAGCAGACATTGTAGCAGTGGAATCTGGGGCTCCCATGGAGGAGTCGACAACCAATGTGTATTGACGCCCAGTGTACCCTGTTGGGTTCTGGGTGCTGTGAAGAGGGTGGTGGGTAGAGGCGACTCATTCTGATTCAGGTTCACATGTCCAGGAGTCTTGCCAGTTCGGTTGGATTTGCTGGAATCAAATGAGAACTTTCAAGAATTTTCCAAGCTCCTGGGTTGAGGTATTTTTTCTCCCAAAGCTGGGCAGCAAACAAAGATGGCTTTTGTTTGCAGTAAAATACTCATTCCTTCGGATTTTTTTGTCCTGCAAAGTAAGTGACTTCTGCAACTTTGGGGGAGGGGGGGCGGGGGTCAGGTTTACTGACTGGGGAAATGGATTGCCCATGATCGCGTGGTTTGGAAATGACCAAAAATGTTTCCCTTTTCTGGCTCTTGAATAAAATGTTTAGGAATTTCACTGGCAAAACGATGAAATTGTTCCTTTACTGCGGCAGGATTTCCAAAACTACATATCGTGTGTTAACTTAACCCAGAAGAGGCAAAAAAAAAAAAAAAAAAAAAAAAAAATTGGGAAGCAGCACTCTCCAAGATTCAGATGATGAGTACTCTGCCTTTGTTGGGTGCTTACTCACTCCGCTGGGTCAGGCGCTGTGTTCAGGACTCTGGAGCTATCTCATTTAAAACTCAAAACGGCCTTTGGGCTAGGGACTCTTAGGATCCCCTAGCAGTTCACTTTACAGACGGTGACACTGAAGGTTCAAGGAGATTCGTCTCTGAAGTCATGAGACTGGGCTTGGAAGCCGGGTTCAGCTAGCTCTGCAGGCAAGGTCTAACCACTTGACCACCCTGCCTCTAGGCTGGTCTTGCTCCAGAGAGAAAGAGGTATGTATTTATTTTTATTTAACAAATAGTCCTACAGTGTTTCCACGCACCAGGCATGGTAAGTACTTTACAAACATTAGCTCATTTGATTCTCGTAGACAATTCTGTGAGGAGGTACTATGACTGGCACCTTGTAACAGATGAGAAAACAGAGGCACCAGGAAGTTAAGTCACTTGCCTGGGGTCAGGCAGGCTAGTATGTGACAGACCCAGAGTTACAGTCCAGGCAGCCATGTTCTGGTGCCTGGCTCTTCACCTTGACCTGTGCTGGACAGCATGCTGCTCCCTGTGCCCTGTCTACATAGTTCTGGCTCAGAAACACTGAAGACATGGGCCTCTTTTTGTAGTTTTAAAACAGATTTGTATCTTTGGCAGTCTTTTTCCCCAGTAAAGCTCTGTGTTTTCTTCCCAGGGGTCTTGAGGCGGTGGGGCAGTCAATACATACCTCTGTCCTTCAGAACAAGACTCACCTAGAGGCAAGGTATCTAAGTGGTTAGAGCTTTTCTGTGGCACCAGCTGAACTCTGTTCTGAAGCCCACGCTCATGATTTCGGAGCCGAACCTCTCTGAACCCCAGTTTCACCAGGTCTACTAAAGGGGAAGGGAGCTTTCTCCTGACACCTTCACTTCGGTCCATTTTTCGCTCTTTGGAGGGAAGCGGTGGGTTTCCTCAATAGTTAGGCCCCGGATGGGTTGAGGGGCTTTCGATGGGTCACTTCGGGAATCCAACCCACCTCTTTTCGTTCAGCAGAGACTTCTGGAGAGCACCCTTCCAAGGCAGTTTGCTCTGGGTCACCAGGAGCAGACAGCGTTCTCTTTCCCTACCTGGCTTATCTCGCCTGGCTCTCCCCACTTCCCATCCCTCCCGCCACTGGGCTTCCGTCCCCAGAGCCCTGCGAGACAATGGCGGCAGCTCAGCTGTGAGGGAGGGGAGTCGAAGGGGCAGCAGGCCCAACCCACCAGCTTGAAAGCTTCATTTGACAGGGAAGGAGGCACATCTGGTTTGGGTTTTCAATTCAATTCAACAATGATTTATTGTGGGCCTGCCAGCTGCAGAGGTTCTGGGCTAGGCTAGGCAGGGAGAGATGCAAAGATAAGTCAAATACTGTCTGTGCCCTTAAAGGAGTTTTATAGGTTGTAGCGGAGCGTAGACCTGAATGAGCAATTTTTGTGCTACGGATCCTGTGCTGAGCAGTATACCTTGCGTACGGTACGTCTCTGAACCTTCCCAATAGGTTCTGTGACGGGGCAGGGAAACTGATTACTTCATTTCACACGTAAGGGAACTGGGCCTCGGAGAGGAAGTGACCAGCCCAAGGTCGCATGGTTAGGAAGTGATGGAACCAGGCCTGGAAGCTAGATGTGTCTGGTTCCCAAGCCCACACACTCTTAACCTTGACTTCACCCTGCTTCCCAGAGATGATGAAGATGATGATGATAAGTAACCCTCACTAAGCTCCCTAGACCAAGTCTTGGGCTGAGTGGGCTGCGGCTATTATTATTTGATTGGCACCTTCCAATATCCCATTGAGGCAGGTTGTTATCCCCTTTTCCAGAAGAGAAAACTGAGGTTGCTTAGGGAAGTGATGGAGTTGAGCTTTGAACCTAGGTTATTCCAACTCACCAGACTATAGCCTACAAGAGGTAGACACAGGGTGCCATGAGGGCTCAGGGACAAGGCAATGAACTGTACCTGGGAAGGTTTCATGGCAGAGATGGCATTTGGATTTGACCTTGAAGGGTGAGTTGGGGTTTGGATAGGTAGGGTTGGGAGAGAGCGCCTCCCTGTCAGAAGGGATATTATGAACAAAGAGACGGATTGTGGGGCATTTTGATCGCGAAGGCTGCAGGTTCATCCAGTTTGTGGGCAGGGTACCCTGGGTGTAGGGGAGCAATGGGAAGGAAACTGGATACCCCTGAGGGTGTTTTCACATTTTGTCAAGTTGAAGTTCTTGTTTTTTAATCAAGAGCAGCTCTTCCACCCAAAAGGCTTTTTTTTTTTTTTTTTTTTTTTTTTTTTTTTACGGTACGCGGGCCTCTCACTGTTGTGGCCTCTCCTGTTGTGGAGCACAGGCTCCAGACGCGCAGGCTCCGCGGCCATGGCTCAGAGGCCCAGCCGCTCCGCGGCATGTGGGATCTTCCTGGACCGGGGCACGAACCCGTGTTCCCTGCATCGGCAGGAGGGCTCTCAACCACTGCGCCACCAGGGAAGCCCCCAAAAGGCTTTTTGAATGATAGTGTCATGTAACCCATGAGCCAAGGCACTGGGGACTCTCACTGTGTACATGAGAGCTGGGAGGAAGACAGAAGGAAGCAACACGCTTCCTCAAATGTGCGCCGAGGGCCCCCGTGTGGTTGGAGAGACAAGATACGCACACTAGAAAAAGCAGCAGCCAGCTCAGGCAGTTTGTGATCAGGGCCAAATGAATTTTCCCAACTGTCAGATTTCCGGGAAAATGAAAGTGAGGGGGCTTGGGGGGGCCGCAAAGGGAGGCTTCACCAGGACAGTGGGTTTGGGCTTTGAGGGGGTATTTTAATAGGCATGGATGGAGAGGAAGACTGGCAGGCTCAAGACCAGGTAGAACTATTACTAGTGTCGCTGGCACGAAGGGCCCTGCGGAGGCCTCCCTTCCCCAAACGGCTGCTCCCCATCCACGTCTTGACCTCCAGGAGTTTACTAGGGAAGATGGGACTGAACGGGGTCAGAGATAGCCCGTGCGAGCTGGGAAACAGGACCGGGTACCCGATATTCCTGATCCTCCAATTTTCTACACTTAGCCTCAATTCCTGGCAGCTCCCCCAGCTGCTGAATTGTATGTGTATGTGTGAGCGGTATTTTAAATTAAGCAGTGAGTGCTTTCAGCTCATCATAAACATGCTAAAAAGCTTCAGCCACGGCCTGAGCCCACCCCCGCCCCTTACACTCAGGCGGCAGCTGGGGCCACTCGACCCTACACTCTAATGCGTGTTGCCTATGACTCACCAACGAAAAAGACTATATGTTTCAGTCTTCCTGGGTAGCTGATTCCTAGTTGTGGTGGGTAATCTCAGTCCGAATTTGGAAAGCGGTGGGCCTCAGCCCCGCCCTGCAGACTGACAATTCTACAACATATGGAGCGCCTACTGTGTGCAAGGCATTGTGGGTAAGTCCATTAATCTCTCTGGGCTTTCCGTGTCCTCATTCAAAATGCATAGAATAATCCTGTCTGCTTTCCCTCCCTATCGGGGCTGCATGTCTCAGCCACGCTGTTCTTTTGATTTCTGCAACATTCCCAAAGTCTTTTCCTGCCCCAGGGCCTTTGTGCATGCTGTTCCTCCTACCTGGACTGCCTTTGCTCTTGCTTTTGACACCGGAGGCTTCTTCTTAACCTTTCTGTCTCAGCTTAACTGTCACCTCCTGACCACTTACAGTTAGTTCCCTCCTAATATTCCTTCTATTGGCCATAGTTCTTTAATCCCACTTACCTCTCTGGGTAATTATGTTTGTTTCTATGTGTCTGTTTAGAGTCTGTCTTTCCCACTGGAATGTAAACTCCAGGAGGGCAGGGACCTTGTCTTTATCACTCAGCAATGTGTTCTTCTCATCTAGAGGGGTGCTTGGCACATAGTAGGCCGACATAAACAAAACGATGTGGGAAATATTTTCTCCCTGAGGTTTTTGCCAGACATATGGTTGCTGAGGGAAAAATCATGACAGAACTGTGTCATTCGAAATGAAAAAAAAAAAATCAGGCTAAAGGGAGGAGTTTGTTGAAAGCAGTTTTGTTTTAGAAACCAGTCCTCGGAGTCTCATCACCAGACACAGTCTTATGAAAGTCAAACAAAAGGAATAGAAAGCATAAAAAGCTAACTTTTTACTGGGTGCTCACTATGTGCCAGGAACTGTTCTAAGTGTTCTACACAGATTATCTCATTTAATCCTCATAATAATGCAATGATGTCAATTCTATTATTAGCCCCATTTTACAGATGAGGGAATTGAGGCTCTGAGATGTTAAGCAAAGTGCCCAAGTTCAGGCAGCTAGCGTGAGGCAGAACCAGAAGTTGAACCCAAGGCAGTCTGAGGCCATGAACTGAATCACGATGCATGCCCCCTGCAGCCGCGAAGCTACCCTGCCACAGCCCTGATCGGCTAACCTTCCCGCTAGACTGGGAGCTCCTCAAGTTCAAGGACTCTGTCTTCTTCATTTTTGCTTCCCCTGTGCCTAGAATAGAGCTTGTTCCAGAACAGGTACCAATCAATATTTGTTGAGTAAGTGAATGAGTGAGAGAGGGAGTGAATCCATGTTCCTTTATTTTCTCAGGCTCGGGCTTATGGACTCATGTTTATTTCCCTGCGTTACATTAAAATGTAGCACTGGCGACAAGGTGTGTTCTGATGCAAGAGGTCCCTCTCCCTGTGGGATACAAGGGGGACCGGCGCTGACTGGGAAAACGGAGGCAGCATCTCTAGAGCAAGGCGCTTGATTCTAAGCATTTCGTTTTGTCGTCCATCTAAAAAGTAGCTGGACCTGTTTAGGACTTAAACAAACTTTCAGTGTTCCAATCCCATCTCAAATCCTTTGCAGAACGAGGCAGGGTGTGGAGGAGGAGGGGAGAGTTATAAATAAACAAATACCCACAAACCGGCTGGTTTTTTAAACAGAATTTGCTTCAATCAGCGCTGCGCCACATTTTCCCAACTGGCCTCCGTCATGAGAACAAGTGGGAACTTTCATACTGAATGGCTTTATTTTTTTTTCCAACCAGATGAATGGCAGAAGTTTTGGCTTGGGAGGCAAATTTCAAATCCTCGGCACACAGTTTGCTGCCCTACTGTGCCCCGTCCATCACACACAGTGCCCGGCACAGCCTACCCAGTCACCACATCTGCTGCTTCAGCCCTCCGGAATAATTGGGTCATTGTTTTATTACACCAGTGAGAGAGCTGCAAGCCTGTTAGGATTATGTCATTGACATTTGCGTGAAAAGGCAATCATGATATGCTGGTCATTTCGCACAGCTGGGAATGCAACTCTGTTGTCATTATTTGAGGTTCTCATCCAACCCCTCTGACTTTGTGTCACAGCCCAACCAGTGTAAATGGATAGCTCTGATGTCTGTCACCTTTCAGAGGTTTTCTCGCCCTTCAAAAGACCAAGCAGGAGCTAACTCTTTTCATGCACTTGGACTTTTCTGCTTGTAGGCACAGCGGGCTGAAGGTGAGAGATGCCTGCCTTTCCTGCGTGTGGAGGTGTACACTCTAGCGGCAGAATGTTGCAATACAGTGTCATTTATTCACTGCTGATCAGAGCCAAGGACAGTTTTGGCTGGAGAACAAATGAGGGCTAACGCTGTCTGTGGAGGAAGACTATTTAGACAATTTATGAATCAGAGTTCTGCGGCAACTTCTATTGTGTGTTATTTTCGGCAGGCCCCCGTGCTTTGCTTGCAGTTGTCAGTAAGCTTAAGCGCGGGTCTCTGCAAGTGAAATTCAAGCCTATTTGCACTTATCAACAGGTATTAATGAGGGCAGAACATCTCAGTTGCAAACAAGGAAATGATTAGCGCTGATTATAGAAGTATAAACAGAGCTCAAATTCATGTGCCAATTCTTCTATTGCAGCCCACTGATCTTCTCCCACTAGTGTGCTAGCTGGAGTTTTATGGCGTGTGGCCATTCATGTACTCTTCGAAGGAATCCATTACAGACACCTGTCCATCCCTCTTCTGGTCCCAGTCCTTGCCAAGCCAGCCCTTAGCAGCCACCTCGAGGTGTGACAGGCACAGGCGGTCCAATAAGGGAGTCAGCTGAAGAGACGCAGTGGCTTAGAGGCAAATCTCCTAATCCCCATTGCCATGACTATAAAGAACTCAGGTTGCTGAATTTGTCTTGGCAACTGATTCCAAGTGCCTTCTGGGCGCTTTGGTATTTGCGCTGTTCCAGGTTCCTGCCTTTGATCTGTCTTTTCCCTATGGCTGCAGTTTCCCTTTCTGTAAAATGGGGATCTGGCTGGGATCAAATGAGACAACTTACCCAGACCTGGCATAGTGCCTGGTGGAGAGAGAGTAAGTGCTCAACGAATAGTACTTTCCCTGCCCAGGCTTCTTCTGGTTGTGTTCCCTGCACCTCCGACATTGGCAGACCAGGGCCTGTTCCCTCCCTTGACTGGCAAGCCAGGTCGCCTACTCCTCAGACAATCCAAGCTCCCTTCTCTGGCGGCCTTCTGTTGTCCTTTACCTGTCACCCTGTGGCACTCACTATTAACCTGTTGAATTCTGCCAGGGAATTCTGGCAGGGAAGAATCAGTTTCCTGATAGGAATTTGCACGTCTGGGCCAGATACAAGACAAGAGGCCAAGCCATATTTACCTGCCCTCCCCAATTGTGAGTCAGTCACCCACATTCTGGTTACAACCAGATGTTTCACACCCGGGACAGCAATGCCACCCAAACGGTTGCTTACAAGGAACACAGGGTGGTTTTCACAACAGAAATGTAACCTGTGTGTCACTTCTCAAATTTCTTAAAAGCAGCTACCATACCTGGGTACTCTTCCCTTGAAAATGACCACCTTGTTAGGCGTCTTGTAGGAATTTTCATTTGGAAGCTCTGGGAGTGCTTATATGTTCTTTCCAAGGGGGTCCCTGACTGCTTTAATTGGCGGGGAGTTAAAATATTGGAGAAGATACGAGATCTTCCCCAAACTCACCTCCTTTCTGAAAATGCTCTTCAGTTGCCTTGGCAAACAGCCAATCCAAACACTAAAAAAGAGTCAGAGAATGCAGGAATCCTGAATGCCATTCTCGGTGCGTGCCCAAACAAGAATGGCGGGGGGCAGAGGCGGCACAACAGAAAGTGGAAAAAAGGTAGTTTTTGCATCCCAGACTGGGAGCTGATCCCACCCCAACGTGTCCGGTGTCCCCTCGACTCATAAAGAGGAGAGAGGACATGTGGTGACATCGTGAAAGTAGACTTCCCTGCCAGGGTCAACCGCTCAGCCTGACAGGTTGTCCAGTCTGGCAGGTCACCTGAGGGCCAAGAGTGAAGGGTCAGTCCAGTGAGGTCACTGATCAGGTTTCAACTGCTTTGACTTGTTTTTTGCTGCTTTGGCTCCCTTGGTTATTGGTGCATTTGTTTCTACCCATTTGGGAGGAGCTGACATGACCTACAGTGTGTGTGTCAAATTTGTCCTTTTCGACACTTAATCACATTCTCAGAGACCCTCTGAGATGCAGCAACTGGGTGATTGTGCCGTGAAACAGTGGCTTCGTTCTCTGCATTCACTGGGAATGGTTTGTTCCGATAATGTTCATTTCCCACTGTTTCCAACACGAGGTATTACATTGGAAGAGACAGCTGGTTAAGTGTTTAACCAGCTCTTACTGGGAATTCTCTCTTCCTCCTTCAGATCTCATGCAGATGCTCAAAGGTGTCCGGAGTTTCTTTCATGCCATTTTGTTGAAAATCCATATTCACTAATTCAAATAGACTTTCTGAGTCGTTATTATGTGTGAGGTACTGTACTATGATATGCTTTATACCATATCTTATTTCATCCTCAGCACAAAGCTGTGAGGTAGGTACTGTCAGTATCTTAACTTTACAGATGAGGAGACAGGCTCAGGGAACATAATGCAAGATCACACAATCCATATATAGGGGGCTGGGATTCAAACCCAGGTTTATCTGAGCCAACGACACTATAATTCCTCCACATACACATAGCATATTTCAGGCCCCTCACAGCCCTTGAGAACAAAATGAATCCTTGAGGAAAATTTCCTACTCCACATTTTGCTAATTGTTACAATTACTACTGCTATTACTACTGCTGCTGCTGCTGCTATGGTTACTGGTCCTATTATCTTTTTCCCAGCACTGGCACATGCTTTATACCTAGCTGCCAGTTGTAGAGATCAAGCCCAGGACCACATGAGTCCAGTGCACCCATTCCACTTTTTTGTGCTGCTTGGAATGCCACCTGGGAGATGGAAGACATACACCACTAGGGTAGGTTACTGATTGCTAGCTCAACTACCGACATTCACCCAAAGGTTATTGAGCACATATCAGATCTCGAGTTGTTCATAAGACCTTCCAGGTAGACAGATATGGGAAGCACACATTTAAAGGTATTAAATTTACCTGATGTAAAAAACAAGCATGACCTGTAATTCATATACTAGAGTGTGTAAACGGGGGACTGTAAAAGGCTTGAAAGAGGCTGGGCTAGTTTAATCGTGAGAATAAGGAACAAGAAGGCTCTGCATAAATCAACTATACTCCAATATAAAATAAAACTTAAATTAAATTTTAAAAAGGCACAGTCCTGGGCTTCCCTGGTGGCGCAGTGGTTGAGAGTCCACCTGCCGATGCAGGGGACACAGGTTCGTGCCCCGGTCCGGGAAGATCCCACATGCCGCGGAGCGGCTAGGCCCGTGAGCCATGGCTGATAAGCCTGCGTGTCCGGAGCCTGTGCTCCGCAACGGGAGAGGCCACAACAGTGAGAGGCCCGCGTACCGCAAAAAAAAAAAAAAAAAAAAAAAAAAAAAAAGGCACAGTCCTAAGTGGTCCCCATTTAGTCTTGACGACCATTATTCTCTCGTTCCCTTTTCTGGAGCTGAGGCTCAGAGACGGTAGGCAATATGCCTTAGGTCACACAGCTCTTCAGTGGCCAATCGTTTCTATCTCCAGATCATCTCAAGCCGCTAAGTTGCATCGCCTCCCTTACTTCCTGACTGAACTCCAAGGCAAGGGTTCTCTACTTTGTTTCCTTAAAGTTAAAATGAAAATTAAAATCAAGGAGAGTCTTGTTCAACCGATCCAAGAGGATAAACATTCGAAATAGCAATTAGTAGGTAGAAATGTTGCCAGGAAGAGCTATACAAAAGCACAGAAAGACACCCAAGGGAGTTAACAATGTTGGGGGCGGAGCAGCGGTTGCATGTTGATGGTTAATTGGATCCCCGCCAGCCCTTACCTTCCTCCTTCACCTTCCTGCTCCGCAATTTCTCAGGTTTCTCTAGAGAGCACTCCCCACCTAGAGACAGCCCGAGCCGCCACAGGAGGGCACCAGGCCAGGACTGGCAGGCCTAGGGCAGTCGGGCTCTGGGTTGGAAACCATAAATAACCACTGTAATGAAAGCCAGCTTTGGCCAAGAGCCCTGTCATTTCTTAAGAGATTCTGGGCCTCTTGTATGGACCTAGTTACTTGAGAAAGGCCTAGCCATAGTATATATAACAATGATGATAATGATATAACCGTTGCCCTTTAGTGAGCATTTACTATGGGCCAAGCCCTGTGTTGAACACTTAACAGACACTAACTCATTTAACCCTCGAGCAGCCCTATGAGAGCAAGTGCTATATAGTTTCCCCCATTTTCCACAGGAGGCGTCAGGCTCAGAGAGGCTAAGTAACTTGCTCAAGTTCATACAGCTGGTGGGAGCTAGAATTCGAAGCCTGGAGCATCTGGTTCCCAGGCCAGAACTCTTAATTCCTGTATTTAATAAATGTCTGTTAAAGGAATAAACAGATGAATGAATGGACAAACGTATTAGTTCATTTCACTTTACTTTAACAAACATTTATTGAGTGCTCTCAGCCCCTATGCTAAGCATTGAGGATTCCAATGTTAAACGTTTACACACAGGCACACCCCCCTTCGTGGCCCCTGCCCATGAGCTCACAAAAGCACTCTCTAGTGTGGCACGATTTCTTCTGGGGAAAAGTAATCTGAGTTTCTTGAACAGCAGTTTTTAATGATGCTATTAAATTTAACCCAAAGCGGGAGTTGTGCACCGGTGAGCGAAGAGTTTCAAATGAGAAAGTGTCTTTGATTAATCATCGATTCAGCCAGGGAATGGTTACTACCAGAAATGGAGCTGCCACTCCTATCACATTAGCTAGCTCATCTTCCATCTATCATGTCTGTATGCTGTCGAACCCTCCCCCGGTACAAAAATTATCTGTACTCTAATGGACAATTATCCCATCCATCATGGTCCTGGTCGTGCTGATTGCTGGCACTCCACTTGCCCACGGAGAAGACTTAACAAGTAGTCACGACCGATGATGCACTGGAAAATTGCTCATTTTTACACATTTCAAATCCACGCCAAGTGAATGCCTTTGCAGGCTGCCCTTTAAGCTACATTTGTTTCCATGGCTATATAAGAGCAGGTTATGAATTCTTTACCTGTGTGTGAAATGTGGCCTCTGAATATTTCAAAAACCCCTCTAGGCAACAGCCCTATACATATTAAAATAACAAGCGAATGAAACACACCTGGGGTAATAGCAGAGGCGCAGGCCCTGTACCTGGGGTGCGGGAGGCTGGTCAATCATGTCAGGGTGATCACGGTCTTCCTTTTCCTTTCCAGGTATTTTGAAGAGAATCCCAAGTTGCTTAGGGTCAAGGTGAGGACTCATGGTGCTGAAAGCAGGGGTTAAATGGACAGTGAGAGATGCCTGTTAAATTCCCTGGGACTATTGCTGTGAGATTTGAGGGCAGAAATGCCCCCCTCCCCAACCTCCCACCCCAGGTCTGGTAACACCTTTAGCTTTTGATTACCGTAACCAGTATGTCCAGTACAATCAGAGTCACCAGTTGCCCAAGGCAAAAACCCAAGAGTTGTCTTTCCCACATCCTGATTTCTCACCTCTATATTCAGCCAGTCACTAAGCCCTGCCAAGCCTACTTCCTAAGCGTACCTCAGATTTGACCCATTTTCTCCATTCCCCCTGCCAATGCTTTATTTAGTTTAGGACTCCCTCGCAGTCTTCTCTTGCCTTGATTCCTTCAGTAGCTTCCTGGTTCCTCACCTCTCTTTTTCCCCTCGGTGACCATTCTCCCCACAGTGGCCCCAGCGATCTTTCCAAGATGCAGATCAGACCATTTCCCACCCCCTCCGCCACTGAAGTGGTACTGACTTTACAATACCTGAGACCAGAGGCTCCCAAAGTGTGGTCGTGGTGCCAGCAGCAACAGCATCTCTGAAAACCTGTTAGAGTAGGTACTTCTTAGAGACCTACCGAATCAGAAACTTGGAGTACCACACCCCCTTCCCAATTCGTGTCTGACAAGCCCTCCGGGTGATTCTGATGAGTGTTCAAATTTGAGACCTCCCACCCTAAAGCCCCGGTTCTCGATTCTGCTTGCACATTAGAATAAACCCAGGGAGCTTTTAAACATTCCAACGCCTCCCCCACTGGCTTATTAAATCCAAGTCCCTGGGGGTGGGAGCTAGTCATCAGTGTTTTTTCAGAGCTCCCCAGGTGATTTCAGTATGCAGTCAAGGCTGAGGACTACTGTTCTCCAGGATGAAGTCCCAACTCCTTAGCTTGGCATTTAAGGCCTATCTCTTTGGTCCTATCTCCCCCTGTTCCTCCTATGCTCCTTCTAGAATCGAGTGATAGGGAATCATTTACAATTCTCTGAGGCCATAGACAGTTTCTTTCTTACCTCTGGGCATTTGCACTCAGCTCTCTCCCGCCCTGGTCCTCCACCCTCCCCCTCTTCACCTAGCTGACACCTTCTTATCAACAACACACAGCTCAGAAGACACCTCTACAGAAGACACTTCCCTGACCTCCCCAGTCTGCATTAGATGCCTCTCCCCTGCATCTAGATACTCCCACAGCATCTACATCACAGCACTTTCCCCATCGTCTTGTTATTCTCTGCTTAGTTGTCTGCTTCCCCTACCAGCCTGAGAACAGGGATTATCAGCCTCTAGGACAGTGCCTGGCACACAGTAGATGTCGCAGGCTACTACACATTCTGTGCCCTGTTCCTGGGTTGCCTGTCTGTGCCTTGTCCATGGGGTGAATTTCTACTCCACCTTCAACATACAGCTCAGATATCACATCTTCGCGGAAATCTTTTCAGAATCCCCTGTCTGGGTTAGGGACCCTTCCTCATGTGCATCCCTGAATCGAGCCCCTAGCACCGTGCCTAGCATGTGTCAGGTGCTCAGTAAACATCTGGGGAATGGATAACTGAATAAAGTGAAGACCCTTTCCTTCTCCATGTCTGCTGCCACCATTGCGGTCCAGACCCCCGTTGCTTTATTGCAATAGTCTCCTGACTAACCACCATCTCTCCTTTCTCCAATCCATCTGTCACCCACCCCGACCCCACCACGTGGCTTTCTAAAACCACAGTCACCATAGCCTTCTCAAACACTTTCAGTGATTCCTCATTGTCCGCAGAGCAGATATCAGAGTGGCATTCAAGGCCCTTCACAAGAGTGCCTTGCCTTTCCAGTCATGCCTCTCCCCATCACCCTATATAGGACTGGCTACATCATTTGTGGGTGGGCCCTGGGGCAAAATGAAAACGTGGTGCCCCGTTTTAAAAAATTATTAAGACTTTCAGGACAGCAACAGCAGCACATTCAACGAAGCAGGGGACCCTTGTGAGTGCAGGGTCCTGTGCTCGGGCACAGGCCTGCCCCTGCATGTAGCCAGCGTGCTAGCCAAATGAACTCACCGTTCCCTGAACTGCTGTGTGGCCTCATTTTCTCCATGACGTTGGTCAGGCTGTTCCCAGTCTCCTCTACCCCTGTCACCACTCCAAAGCTCCTCTTGCCCACAGATCCACCTCTTCCCTGTCCTGCAGGGACCTCCTACCATTCCAGACCACAGTAGCTTCTACCACACAGCCTGAGAGCCATGGTTATGGCTGTGTGTAGTCATGTCTCTGTACTGAATTTTAAGCTACTTGAGGGCAGAGACATTCTTGTGTTCATCTTTGTCATTTCTACAGATCGAACACAGCGCTTTGTACTCATCTCACTCATTGACTGACTCAGGGAAAATAGGCCCCAGCCCCAGTAACCGAATCTGACAATAAAACACTAGACACTGAGAGGCTGACGTGAGTCCCTTGTGATTAGCTGTGTAACACTGAAGGAGTCACTTCCTTCTCGGAGCTCTAGCTTTGCCATCTATAAAAAGATGATACTTCCTCTATTTTCTGCTAATATCTCGTTCTTTGCTAATGTTTTCAAAATCCTCTTTTGTTTTTTAATGCACCTAAAATGTAAAAAAAATACATATTTTATATCACATAATTGCAATATCTCAATCTTGGAGGATCTGATTCTGTTTCTGTTGTTGCTGGCTTCATGGTGTGCTTTGTAATTTGGGGTTATGAGCTCATGTTTGGCCAGACTCTACCCATGGGAATCTGGAACCAGATGGAGGGTGTATTCCTCCGGGAAGAATTTGTGTTTGCTTCTTCCAGGTGCTTCAGGGCACTGGTAAGCCAGCATTACTCTGAGTGAACTGTTTATTCCCAAAGGCAGGAGCTGTGCCTTATTTGTCTATATGACCCAGGCTTAGCTTGTAGATGCCCAACATGGATTTGTTGATTGAATGGATGAATGAATAAGGGCTCTATGAGGTTCTTTTGGAAGCCCAATAAGAATTGTAACCTCTGCTGGTAACAAAGGACAGTACGTGCATCAGGAAAATAATTACTAACATTTATTGAGCACTTATTATGTGCTGGGTATCATTCTTACTGCACTGTGTGTATTAATTCATTTGATTCTCACTGTAACTCTGTGAGGTAGGTACTATTAACGTCCTCATTTTACAGAGGAGGCACCAGGCTCAGACAGGCTGAGTAACTTGGCTGAGGTCACACAGATAGTGAATGGCAGAACTCAGATATGAACCCAGAGATACACCCCACCCTGGAGATACATTTAACCACTGTCTTATAATGGAGGAGAGAGCAATAGTCGTGAGAGTAGCAATAGAGTAGAAAATTTCAGTACTGCCAGAGGGACTGCAAGAGTCACACAGGCCATACCAGGTATGGGATGGGACATGGCATGGTCTTATATTGTCAGTTAACCTTGTATGTAGCTCCCCACCCCAACTAGAATAGGAGCAGTATGAAGGCAGGAACCATGGTTTACAGCTCTTTGAAATGTTTAATATATATTTGCTGAATGAACAAATGAATTTAAAATTCATTTGAGATTAAACACGTGAATGCTCTAAATAAAGTATTTCACATGTTGCATGTCTGACTGAAATCGGTGATAAAGGTTTCACTTTGCTTTAAAACCTGAAAATGCCTAGATGTGACCATAACACAGTTGGGTATAGTCACACCTTGCATTTGTCTCAGTGTATGGTACTCAGGACCCCCTGGAAAAGAAGGAAGAAACTTGGATTCTGCCTTCATAGGCCCTGAGGCTGTCAGGAACCAAAGGCCACTGTGTTTGTAACCCGTCCTTTTGGCTGCTGTCCAAATATAGGAGGGCCTGAAGGAAAGGGGGGGTTTATTTGCTCTTATCCTCGCCAAGGCCAGGAAAGAATTTGAGTGTGGACTCTCAGTAAACATTGAGTCTTCCCTCCCGCACTGGTCTGATGGAATGAAATCCCCAGTCTCCACCAATCTTGGTTCAATATTTACCTGGCGGTTTGCAGTAAGCCTGGGGACAGGGCTCCAGAATGAAGAGGAATGGAGCTGAGGAGTGAGGGGAGGGCTGTGTGTGTGTGTGTGTGTGTGTGTGTGTGTGTGTGTGTACTGAGTGAGGAATGGCAGGGGTGGGATTGGGCGGTACCAGGATTGCCAGGCCATGAGAGTGAGGTCTGGATGGAGAGTGTTGGAGAAGAAATAACTCCTCGGTACACACTGGTTCCTTTCCAAGGACTCCTCTTTGCTGAAACGACTTGCCTGGTCCCAAACTTAGAAGTCCAGATTGGGCAGTTAGCCACCCAGGTTCCCAGCTTGGCTTTCCTTATGGGTGTGCAGCGGTGTGATCCTTAAGAGGAATGAAGAGAGGCCCTGGGAACAGGAGTTTGCCCCGTGACTGTGCTGATATATTCATTGCCTCTATCCTGCCAGGGGGCATACAGCAAGTCCTTCCCTCCCCCACTCCCTGGACAGACCAGGACTCACTGCTAGAAAAGCCCTGGGGCCATCGTTGCTGAAGAATGTAATATGGAGCCTGTTGGATTTGAGGGGCATGAGGAACATTCAGGTAGCTGGCGAGGTGTGGGCTGGAAAGAGATATAGGAGTTAGAAGCGTATAGGTGAGAGTTGAAACTGCCTGAAGGGAGTATATAGAAAGCAAAGCAGAGGAAGGGGCTTGCAGAGTTATCATGGTCTGTGAGGCAGGAACAGGGCTTGGGAGTCACATGGGTTTGAGAAACGTTCGTATATTCATCCATCCATCCATTCATTCAACATTTATTGAGCTTTGTGCCACATACAGAGTTTGAAGAGGAAGTTGGGGATTTAAGAGGGAGAAGGGTTAAGAGGGGATCCCTGGGTGGATTCAGTTGAAGGAGAAGGGAGGGGCTGAGTGCCTGGGTTCTCTCCTACCAGGAGAGCACATCTGTTAACACAAAGCTGCAGCTGTATCCCAGCCTGCTCCCCTCACCCCCGCAAGACGGGGAGCCACATGGCGGCTTCCTACACCCTGTACCCCCTCCACGTTCTTTCTAGGCACTTAACTGTGGCGCCAGCTACACCCCTACTGAGAGCTCAGGCCATCCCCAGGGGCGGGTTGGTGGTTGGGTGTGTGGGTAGGGTTGACACTTTTGAGAAAAAGAGTGGGACGGAGAAGGAGCTGTCTGTGTGTCTGTAATTAGCTCCAGCTGCTGTGGTGCGGCAGCACCGGGGGGGCACGGGGAGTGTGAATGCGTGCGGATGAACCTGTGTGCATGGTTCCTCATTGCTATCACTCTATTTTTCACCGTCTTGTGCGCTGGCTTCGGCCTCGCTGCTCTGCAATCTCTCCTGTCCCTGAGGATCCCGAAGGACAGAGTGTTCCACGCAGGCAGCACCAGCTTGAATCACTAATGCTGCTAAGCAGAAGGACAACAAATATAGGCCCCCATATGTCCTGGATACAAGAGCCCCGGCTCTCTCCCTCCACCCCCGCTTCCTGAATGTTTCCTACTGAGTGAAGCCCAGCACTTGAAATTAACAACACCTCACTTCTGCACAGCCTTCTGGCAAAGAGCTTTCACAGCTGTCAGGCCGTGCCTCCTCAGACAGCTCCAAGGGCCAGCATTTCCCAGGTGAGAACCCTGAGGCCCAGGCAAGCAGGGAGGCTGGCACGGGGTCATCTGGCCGGTTGGTGGCAGAACTGCATCCGGGATGCAGGTGCCCGTCCCCAGCAGGGCGCTGCCGAGAGGGCTGCTACCAGGTGGCTTGGGCTGCTGCTCTCTGTGCTCCGGAGAAGCCGGGAGCCGTGACTCCAAGACCTGCCTCGGCAATTGCTGAAAACTAGGACCTCTGGAGCTGAGCCCAGACTAAGCCGTGTGCCTACCGCTGAGCCGGTGCTTATGGGGGCCTTGAACAGGGGTCCAGCATAGCCCCTGCCCTCAAAGAAATGACAACCTGAATGGAGAGACTAAGCTGAGACACCAAGTCCAAAGGCAATTCAAGGGCTTCACTCTTTTCCGCTAACCAGTCTGTTACCAGGGACCATGACGCAGAGACACCTTCTGCATTCACCTTTCTCCTGCCCCAGCCCCGTGGAATGATGGGTAGCAAGGGCAAAGGGTGAAGGATGGGGAATATGGGGGAAGAAAGGAAAAACTAGAGTTTCCGCTGGGTGTCAGGCACAGTGTGGCATATATATGTTATATATATGGCATCTAAATGACGTCTATAATATATCTTTATACACACATGCATACATAATCAGTTTCCATGGATTAACTCATCTATTTACCTGACTCTCATCCATATAAAGGGCTTAGGACAGTGTCTGGCCCATTGAAAGCACCGAGTGGATGCTAACTATTCTTCCTTCTTATCATTGCCATCTTCTTTATCCTTCTCTGCATGCATACTATATGCATTATCTCATTTAATCCTTCTAACTCTGGGAGGTAGCAACTATTCTTTTCATCCCCAACTTACAAATGAGGAAACCAATAGTTTATTATATCCAAGCCTGGGGGGTACTGAGAATGCAAATGAGAACCCAATACCTTTGTACTGGTAGCCTTTGGGGACCTCACCATCTAGCAGGACAGACTGGGGCACACATAAACACTCATGGTCCAACGGTGCTGCGGTCGAGGAACGTAGCAGCGTCAAGGGGTCACTGATGGTAAGTGACCTGGTACCGAGAAGTTAGGCAGGCTTCTCAGATGAAGGACATTTGAGCTGGATTTTGAGGGGTGGAGGCTTTTGCCAGGGTGGGCAGTGGAGGGACGGGAAGGACATTCCGGGCAGAGGGAGCAGTATTTGCATGAAAGCGCCTGTTCTGGAGGGCGGGACGATGGTTGGTGGGGGGCGGGCTTGGCATCAGCAGAGGGGGCAGAAAAGGTGGCTGGGAGCAGCTTATTCAAGGCTTTGTTGGCCAGGCTGAGAGTTTTGCACCTTGTTCTGTGAGCGATAGGAAGCCTCCAAAGGTTTTTGTGAAGGCGGAGGAGGGACAGGCCAGGAAGACAATTCTTGGAGAGGCTCGAAGCGGGTAGACTGATTGGGAGGCCCTCTCAAGGGTCCTGACAAGAAGTGGCAAGTGTTCTGGCCCAGGAGTGTGGCAGTGAGAGCAGAGAGCAGGGGACCAGCCCAGGGACGTGTCAACAGGTAGAAACCGCAGGGCTGGGTGTCACGGAGGGTCCAGGAGAGAGAAAAGGTGACAGTGACCCTGAGCTTCCAGCTCGGGTCCGTGGTGATGCTAACCGCGATCAGATGGGGAGCACAAGACTATGAGCCGGCAGGGGCGTGAGTGGGGACAGGTGACAAGTTCAGCTGGGACCCCGCTGGGTTTGGGATGGCGGTGCGACTTGCGAGTGGACATGTCCAGCAGGAAGCGGGGTGGGAGATGGGCTGAGAGACCACTGGGGTTCAAGTGGCATTAGCTGACCCTGTGGAACCGGATGGAGTGTCTCTTCTCCCGTTTACTCCTCCAGGGCAAGGGCTGGGGACAGAGCCAGGTGAGCCCCAGCATGAAAGGGGCGTGATGTGGGGAGGACACCGGCCCAGGGTGGGAAGACACCTTTCTCCCAGCCCCTCCCAGAAACCTTGTCCCTTCCCCTCGGGACCACTGTCCCCTTTCCAGGGCTGCGCTCCCGCCAGCGAAGGGAGGTGCTCTGTGCGCAGAACTCACGTCACACAGGGGCCGCAAGCCACGGAAAGGACAGTCACTTCAGCTTGGAGTTCTTTAGTGGGGGAGTGTCTTCTAATGAAATCCAATAAATTAGCCACCAGGGATTTGGGACAGAAAGGACAAATACAAGGGCTACACAGTGACCGCTGGAGCGTTCAGTGCAAACAGCTGAGCCTTCTGTGCTGCAGAGCCAGAAGCACATTCACGAGGGCATTTTTAAAGATCCAGTCTGTGCGAACCACCGTGGGTCTCCTAGGAGCCCTAACACTTTAATTAGACCTAGTGGGTCTCATAACCAAATCCCATAATCCCATAAAGCTGCAGCAACAAGTTAGCCACGAGAGTTTCAGTTACACTCTGGATGTAAGAGACCCCAAACTGCCATCTTCTTACTGAGCCTCCAACCATCTCCTCCCGTAGAACTATTATCCAGGATGGCCTGAATCTCCTCTGAAACCCCGAGGATGGCTACTGATTCCTGTGTTAAATCCCTGGACCACACCAATAATGGTTCTGAACACTTTACACACATGAACTCATTTATTCCTCATGAATATTATAGACCCTGTTTATATATATTATATTAATAGTAACAATCATAACAGGTCATGTTTCCGGAGAACTTAATGTAGGCCAGGCATGGTTCTAAACACATTAGACAACATAACTCCTAATTCCACGTGAAGAGCACTGTGAGGTGGGTGTTATTACTATCTCCATTTTACAGGTGAAGAAACAAATCACAGAGAGATTGAATAAGTTGCTCAAGGTCACACAGCTTATAAGAGGCCTGGGCTGTGAGTCAAAGCCTGCCAGTGTGGCTTCCGTGTGCTATCAACCACCCAGGTCTTCTATAGCCCCCAATAGCTCAAAACACCTCTAGATAAGAGCTCTCTGTCCATTTAGCACCTCAGACTGATAGCATGCCTGATTTAGGTCTACAGTTCAGATATTTAAGACTGCTCTGGGTCTTTGTGAAACAGCCTAGGAGCTGCTGTCTGGATGAGAAGTCAGGACTCAGAAAGCATTTACACAAGCTCCTGGATAGAGTCAAGATGTAGGCTGGGGCTGGTTATAGGAATCAGAGCCCAGTGACCTTCCTCCCTATGCCCTGCCCTCATTCCACAAGATGGAGGGTCATCTTTCTTAAGGTGTGGCCCAAGGAGAGCTTTTTGTGTGTGTGTGTGTGGTATGCGGGCCTCTCACCGCTGCGGCCTCTCCCGTCGCAGAGCACAGACTCCAGACACGCAGGCTCAGCGGCCATGGCTCACGGGCCCAACTGCTCCGGGGCATGCGGGATCCTCCCAGACCGGGGCACGAACCCGTGTCCCCTGCATCGGCAGGCAGACACTCAACCACTGCGCCACCAGGGAAGCCCAAGGAGAGCTTTTGAAACGTGCAGATTCCAGAGATGAACCCCAAACCCAGACTCTGTATCTCTATGGAGATTGTAGCTGGAACATGCATTTGAGCAAATTCTCGGGCTGAAATAGTTCCAGAACCGCTCTCACTTAAGTCTTTGAGAGGATGGAGGCCTGTCTTCTGATTCTGGAGGTACCCAAAGCATGCCCGGGGGGCTTCCTGCCCCTCCCCTTTGCCCAGCAGAGAGTCAGGGAGGGCTAGAATGCAGAGAGCACGCTGAGGGCCTGCCTGCACAGAAAGCAGAGCTCTTTTCTGCCACCGCACCCCTTGAAGGAGAGTGAATTCTGTATCCTCAGGAGAGGGTGGGGAGGACGAAGTGAGGAAGTGAAGGAAAGCCTCTTAAAGCTGCAGCACCCTGAGGCCCAGACAAAGGAGTGTCCTGAGGGAGGGAGGGAGGGTAGGGGAGGGGTGGGGGGTAGTGCATTCGTGGGTCAGCAGCCACAGGATCAGGGAGCCACAGCAGGAGTGGCCGTGGCTAGGTATTGATGCCACAGCGGCAGTGAACTTTACAGGAACCGGAGACTCCAAAATTTTAGGTGGGAGTCCTTTCCTTTTGTTGAGTGCTCGGGGAGCTGCACCCTTCTGGTCCCTGCCCACCCAGAAATGACTCCATCTCACCACTAGGGAATGGGTAGCAAGGCTCAGCCTGCGGTTGGGGAAAGCCAAGAAAAAGATTTCATGAATCCTTAGCTAGTGGTGAATCTGTCTATTTAGTTAGCTGGGGATGGAGTGGATGTAAAATTAGTGAGAGGAAAGGCTTGGGAATGCTCTCATCTGGTGAGGCTGGGAGGCGAAGGACAAGAGGGCTACTTTAAGGAAATGGTGAGCCCCCCCGCCAAAACCCTGGTGGTGTTAGATCTGCACCCATTCTTAGATGATGATTCATACAGCAGAGAGCTGGGAATCTTAACTGTGGCTGATTTTTGTTAAGCATTTACTTTGTACCAGGCACTATGCTGGGCTTTACATGCATCATCTCATTTCACAACACTCTCTGAGAGATCCTACTAATATCGTGCCCATTTTACAGATGAGGCTGAGATAGGTTATATGACTTGCCCAAGGCCACACAGCTAGTGAGTGGCAGAGCCGGAATTTCAACCCAGGTAGTCTTACTCTGAAACACTGTTTACTAGGCCCTGGGAAGGACGTAGGGATGTGCGGATGCCTCCCCCTTGGCCTGTGGTTCTGCATGGGCAGCCCCTCTTTGCATCTTACAGCTAGCTATTGGTGAACCGGGTGACTGACTGTATCTATCATGAATCCCCTTGGGTATGAGTTCAACTCTGGACCCAGATGAAGGAAAAGGTGGGGCAGAGTCTCCAAGTCTATTTCCCTGTGTGATCCCCTCCTCTGAACTGCCCTCCTGGGCTGGAGAAATGCCAGGGTTGAGGAGTCACAGAGTATTTGATCTGTTTGATTCTTTGTACTGAGGCCTCAACATTTTTGAGTCCCTAGCTCAGTGGCTCAGGAAACCGAGCCCGAGGCTGCCCTTGCAGGGAACTCTTCTATCTCCTATCCCATGCTAGTAGATGGGGTTCTTTCTCCTCCATGTCCCCCGTTTCCTTAAGTGGCTCTTTGTCCTATTACCCAAATCCTGAGTCTCTGCCTTAGTAAATTGTCTTGTACTTCATTTTAGCAAGAACTTTCCCTTTCTGTCAATGGACGTTCTTGGTAATTTTGGCCTTGACCCGGGTCCTGCTTCCAGACTCTTGCTCTGAGGCTTATCTTTGTACCTACAATGATCTCATGTTCCTTCCTTCTCTTCTCCCCTCTATCAGAATTTGCTGCCAGGATGGGATGCATCCAGGTGAGGCTTAACAGATTGACCCTCCCAAGAGGTTGGCATTTTAACTGATGCCAAAGCCCTGAGTCAAAGGAATTATGTACTTAAGAATTTTCAAGCCCTTGGGAGTAGATAGGGAGAGATTTGGAACGGCAAGGGAATGTTCTTAATAATCCTGGAATGCCATAAAGTAGACATCAAATTCAGGCTACCACCAAGCCAGAACCTGGATTATTTTGTTATACTCAGAATCCATCACATAGGACGATCTCCCTCCTCTCACCCATCACTCAAGGCTTTGACTAAAAAGTCTTCCAGATTCTGAAGTTCTATGATGCAAACATCATTTTCTCAGAGCTCTTTGGAAGGAGGAGGGCTGAGAAGCTCCATGAGTTACCAACGACCGCACAGACAGGCAGTCGTCAAAGCAAAACCGAATTCCTCCCGAGACTAGTTTCTTTCTATAGTCTGAGAACTAATCCAGTCTCCACCAGAGACAAGGTGAATTTCCTTTTTTCATTTCTCCAGTACTGATATTAACAGTCTTCTCCTCAAATCCTCCTCAGACCCGGCACTCTTAGCAGAATACAAATAAGGAGCTGCTTATTTTGCCAATCTGAAAAATTAAAGGTAGCCAGCCTTTCTTTTTCTCTGCTAAAGACAATGTTCCTTCTATGGTGCCGTGTGGGAAAAAAAGGGCAAGACCTTCTGACCTCGTTCTGTTCTTATTCATGGCCCAGGAAGTCATTATGAAAGCCCAAAGGGACACTGTTTTTAGTATGGACCCTGGCAGGTTTATCCAGATGACTTCCTGTAAAGGCATTCCTCACCCTCACCTCCAAACATATCCTGTCCCCTAAGAATGATTTGGTCTTGGTGTTGGGGAGAAGGATAGGTAACAGGGCCTGGCTCTGTCATCTGGGGCTCTTTGTTTTTAATTAAAAAAAAAATTTTTTTGGCTGCGCTGTGTCGCACGCAGGATCTTAGTTCCCTGACAACCTGAGTCCCCTGCTGTGGAAGCGCGGAGTCCTAACCACTGGACTGTCAGGGAAGTCCCCATCCGGGGCTCTTTTGAGGGAACTTCGCTAGTCTCCTAAAGAAAGGGCCGAATGTCCCCTTTGGAGCAGTCATTGGAACTGCTTTAGGGACTGACAAACTGGCCAGAGACAGCGTCCAGTCTCTCGGGAAAGTGGTAAAGTAGAGCATCAGAAATGCTCCTTTCCTGGAGAGCCTGTAGCTCTTATGGCCTCTCTTTCCAGCCAAATAGGAAGGCACTGGAAGGGGCCCTCTCCCCGCAGAGCATGGAGCCTTCCCATTGTGGCAGTGTTTCTAACTGGGCTGAGAATCAGCCCGAGCCACACTGCTCTTTTCACCATGGAGGAGTGTCTAAATTCTCATTTCGACCGACCCTCCTGCTTACAAGTACCTCTTTCCCCATTTCAACAAATCGCTGCATAAAAAAATGGAGAAGCCAGTAGCGGCTGTGCCCTCAATAGTAGCTGTGGTTGCATTTAAGAAATTCAGATGCCGAGGGTGCACTTCTCCCATTAAGTCCAACATGAGACATCAGGTGTGCACAGCACCGCTGAACAGAAGACCCTGAAGGCCGGGTAGAGTTTCTGGTATGCTGGGGGCTTGGGAAAGAACAAAGAGGCACTTTCATTTTCTGAACTAAGAAGCACGTCGAGGGCTGGGGGGAGAGTGTCAGGAATTCTTCCAACGTCATGGGCCTGCCCACACCTGAGTCAGATATTGATGACCTTCCCCAGGCCCTGCCCTCCTCTCCCCCTCCCCAAAAGACAGTACAAGTGACAACGAAGCCCGGTACTTACAGGTGCAGAGGATTGTCGGACGGGAAAATGGAGACCGCAGGCTCCTGAATGCCTGCTGAGTGGCTGAATCAGATTAGGAAGTGATGGTTGTAAGAATAAGATGTTTGGAAAACCTTGTTGCCCCTCCCCTGGTTGTTTCAGTCCACATCCAAACTCAGACCATCCCCCCCCCTCCCCAGGACATGTGTCCTTCCTGGCTGCCTGGTGCCTCCATGCCCCTTACCGTGAGGGTGCTGGCAGCCACACTGCCTCTTGGAGCCTCTGGCCCGGCAAGGTAGTCAAGCTCCTGGGATTAGGTTGGCAAGAACGACTGTCCTCCAAACGATCAGCCCAGAGGAAGAGAGCGAGCGAGCAAACCCGAAAACGGGTCCAGGACGGAGCGCTCCCGGTGCTGAGCATGTCTCTGGCGTATTCCGAAAGTGGCATCCACAGCAGAGAAAGTGTCCCAAAATAGCTCAGGCTGCCAATGCCTCACTGAAACCTGAGAAAGAATTGCTGAATTCAAAGATCTGGGTCGCTGTGGGTGTGTGATCAAAGTGCGGATTTGTTGGTAGGAGGAACTCAAGCCATGAGCTTAGGAGAGACACGAGGTCGCCCGGGGCACGGCCTGCCTTCTCTTTTCCAACTTGGTTAAGTTGGCAGTGGTGTCAGAAAGTTCCCCTGTGCTGAGACAGGGGGCTGGCAAGAGGTCCTAGGGATGCTGTTTTCATTCCCAGGTCTCTGATGCACTAACAATGTGAAAGAGCAGGGCTCTATTTTCTGCGTTTCAAACACGGGAACTGACACTGTGTGAAGGTTTCTTTAAGGTATTGCTCCATAACTGATGAAACTCCCTTTCCAGTAGATTTTTCATTTCTTTTGGCCTTTGGCATAAGTAAATGTCAGCTCCTAAAACATCAACAGAGAAGAGCAAACAGTAGGGTCTCTGTGATTTCCTTGGGATTTGAGAAATCTCCCCTCCCTGGCTTCTGACTGGATGGTGTCTGTACATTGCTGCCTATGGCCATGGGAAGGATGAGGTCCACCCAGGCACGCTGTCTCATTTTTGTATTTGCTGAGACCTTGGGACATTCTCCTTTAATCAGGTATGTTGAAAATTTTAGGATTGTCTGCAGAGTGTGGGTCAGTATGTAGAAAGTTCAGCATATGTCTTCCTTGGATCAGCCTTGGGGTTTAAGACGAAAAAGCACAGCATTTGGTTTCTAGTTCCAGCTCTGCCTGTCTTTTGCTGTGTGATTTGGGGCAAGTCAGTTTTCTGCGCTGGACCTCAGCTTCCTCCGCTGTAAAATGAAGACAATCAATCATCCCCATCCTAATCCTAATCCAATGGTATGAATAGTGGAGATTAATGCAAAGGGTCACAAGAATGCTACTAGGGGAAGGGCTTGTCGCTCTCAGTAAATGGTGGCAGTCTTCAGTTCTTCAAGGGACCCTGACCGGTAGCCACTCGAGTCCTGTATCAACATGTTGACAGTGAGCCTGACATATACCACAGCACTAGGTGCTAGGAGCTTCATGCCTACTGGTCAATATTATTTCCAATTCCAAGCTGTAGGACTTTGGGCCAGTTGCTTAGTGCCCAGGAGTTCAGTTTCCCCATCTGTCAAGTGGGTATACAAATTAATAATACAGGGCCACAATCCTTTATCTGAAACCACTGGGGCTAGACATGTTTTGGATTTCAGAAGTTTTAGATTTTAGAAAAGCAATAATGTACATAAAACATATATAACATCCCTTGTGGGATCTGGGGCAAGTATCCTGTGATCGAATACACTAATATTTGTAAGCTGGATAAATGAATAGCCTCATGCCAATTCAGGCCCACTTTGGCCACCAAATGAGCTTGCCACAAAATTTCAGTTTTCAGAATCTTTTGGATGTCAAAAAGCCAGGTAGGGAATTGTGGACCATGAAAGAAGCTAAAGTCTCTTCAGTGCATGCCATGCACCAGGTGTGGTCCTAAGTAGTTTATATGCATTCACTGATTTAGTTGGACCAATAATCCTATGAGGTAGGCATTATTATTATCATCATCATCTCCATTTTACAGATGAAGAAGCTGAGGCTCAGAGAGGTTATTTCACTCGTGCAGACTCCCAAAGCCAGTGAGGGGCAGAGCTGGGATTCTAACCTAGATAGTTGGGCCTCAGAATCTGTGTGCTCTTAACCTAACCACCTTCTCTACCTACTCCGTGGGGTTAAAATGAGGCTTCAAAGGCCCACAGAGGCCAAGCAAGTTACTTTTTACTTGAAAAAGTAAAAGTGGCTTGTGGGTACTGAGCCCACATGGTGAGCCAGTGCCCCATCTACAGGGAGCAGCTTACTCAGCTCCACCTGATTCTTGCCACCTCAGAACCAGGATCCAAGCCTTTCTGTGTTTCCCAGAGAAGCCAGAAATCCAGCTTTATAGGTGAAATCTCCTGACTTTCAAATGTTGGCAACTACTTTAAAAAATGGTAAAAACATTGCAGGGGTCAAATAAAATCCGTCTGCAGTCTGAATCCAGCCTGTGGCCGCCAGTTTGCAAGCTCTGCAATGAGGAAATAGATGTGAAAGTGCTTTGAAAACTTAAAAACGTGTTCTAGACGCAGACGGTCTCATTTTTAGGGTTAAGGTTTTTTTTTTTCCCCCTTCACTGTGTCTAGTTTTTTGAAAACTGGTGTTCCTAGACTGATGGAGATGAAAAGTTGGAATTAAATAGAGACTTCAGTGAACTTGAACGCTTCATTCCTTTGGCAAGCTGGATAAATGAGAAGCCTAGGTGTACTGGACGGGCTAAGCCTCAGAATTCCTGCCACACCCACGGGCCCCTTCTAAGGAGTTTCCATCCGCAGACCCTAGCAGAGGGAAGGAGCAGTTTCTTATGAATAGGTGGCTATGTTTGGTGCCCGCGGGACCCTGCATCCCCCTGGCCATAGCCGATTGAGCCAGGAGAGGGCATCTGATTCAAAAGCAGTCACTCTATAGGCTGGCAAGTTGCCTAGGAGGGAACCTGGGATGAGAACTTTGCCCAACAAGCACAGTGGTGACTAAATTTGGACCAATGAGAGTCTCTGGCTTGGGCAGTTTGAATACCAGATCTAGAACGAGTGAGCAGTTGGCAACAGGGGCAGAAGGCAGGCAGCAGGGTCCATGAATAAGCAGGTCCAGGAGAGATGACTGAGATTCAGCTATAGGTGCCAGACACTTTACACATGTTTTTTGTTTAAAACATTCAAATACCCTGGGAGGTAGGTACTGCTGTTATCCCTGTTTTAAAGACAAGATAACTGAGGCGAGGTAACTCGAAGGGCTGGGAGCTGGAACCCAGGTTTGTTTGATGTTAAAATCAGGGTGTACAAACCCCTAAGCCAGCAGTTGGTAAACTCTAGAGGGTTTCAGAATCACTTGGGTCAAAAGGCGGATTCCTTGGCCTCACCCCAGACCTACTGAGTCTGACTCTTTAAATGTGGAGCCCACCTCCCCAGGTCGGCCTGCATTTTAACAGTCCTCCCAGGGGGCGACTCATGCAGAGGGCTTCCCAGCCTCCACTTGGAGAAATGCAGTTGGATCGAGTATGGCAGGTACTGTAAACTGCTTTGCCTTCACCTTGAGAAACAAGGTCAAGGTCGACAGACGTGGTCAAAGTCCAGTTGAAACTCTTTTGGAAATGGGGTCAATTCTACACATAAGAGGACATCAGTTTGTCCTCTTTTCTGATCCGGGAAAGTATCCACTGACACCAGTTACCTGGGGGAAGATGACAGGCCTGAGATGAATGATCAGCACTTTGTAGAGAAGAACCTACCTGCTCTTCAGCGGGCAGAGCTCACAGCTGCCATATGTTCACTAGGCATTTTCCATGACGAGCACACACTGCAGGAGAACAGGAGAGAAAATGACCCAATGCAGAGACATACATTGTAAACAATGGGGTTTAAACATGTACGCCTGCTTCCTAGGCTGAACATAGACGTTCTTCTCAGACCTAGAATAATTGTGTAAAAATTCCATCTGTGCTCTTATTTACACCATCGATAAAAGGGGCAAACAGGACGGGATCAAGGCTAGCAGCCGCCTTCTAGATTGTTGTAGAACCCCAGTCTAGCCATGGTATTGAGCCAGTTGTGAATTCAGCTTCCTTTAGGAACTCTCCCTGGAGAGACAAGTAATAGTCTGAAGGTTGCTTGGAGCGTCTCAAGTCAGAAACTGCTTAATGGCATCAGGCACATATTCCTACAAGACAGTCATGTGGTCCAAGGGATGACAGAGGTCAAATGCGCTGGCCAAGTCCTGCCCCAACAGGGCTTGAATTTGCACTTGGCAAGTTTTATTTCTCTCACGCTCCTCCCTGTGGACACTTCCTTTATCTATGTTAATGTCCCCACTTAGGCTAAGGTCAAACTCTGTTCTTGCCTCTTCTGGCAGGAAAGACTTCCTGTCTTACAGGTATCTTATCTTATCTGTGTTGATATTTTCACTCTGAGTGAAAATCACAGCAGTCCACAGGTGCAGTGAGAAAGTCAGAGGACTACATAGCCAGTGTTTTGTACAGCGAAAACTATTTCATTTAAAGGACTGTCCTTTATTCTGAGATTGTTTCCTTCTCTTTGGGGGTTTAAAGAAAACCCTTTTTAGCAAGTGATAATTTGGGTTTGTTTTGTCTTGTTTGTTCCTTTACCTGGAAAAATAAAAATCTGACAACCCACTGTCAGTTCCCCAGTTTTTTGGTTTGCAATAGCTGCCAGTCTTGGGAACCTGGTTTAATTTGTTCAGTTCTGCTGGAACCTCTGGGTACCCCCTATCACCACTTACATCCTAAGTGCTTATAAATTACCTGCTTCATGATCTGTGGCAGAATCTCTCCGAGGATTGACATCAAGCTTACAGCTCTGGAGTTTACAGTATACCGGTCTGTAGTTTCCTTATTTAAGAAAATTGGGACGCTGCCCATTTGCAGTCCTTTGATATCCCTCCTGTTCTCTCCAATTCCACAGATCCTTCAGGACAGCACCTAATGCAAGGCAGTTCCATTTGCTCTTCTTATAATGTTCTTTTCCCTATAGAGTTGGACATGCATATACATGTTGTTTGGGGAATTTGCGGCACATCCAATGAAAGTGTAATTCCCAACTAACAGTCAAATCCTTCTCTTTGGAGCTACCCAGAACACACCTACCCTCTCTTCCATATGACAGCCCTTCAGAGACTCGAAGACAGTGTGTGACTCTCCTGTGAGTTAAGAGCACCAGCTGAGTCAGACAGACCCGAGTGACAAGCCCAGCTTCACTCCCTCTCAACTGTGGGAGCCAAGGTAAGTTACTTGATTTTATTTTCTCTCTACTTTGGTTCTTTAGCTGATTTATAAAATGAGGGTAAAAACCCCACTTCATTGGTTTATTATGCAATAAATGACGTGATGTATGTAAAGAGCTTAACACAGTGCCTGGCAGGGTAAGGACTCAGTAAATGCTAGCCATTTCCCCCCTCGATTTATAAAGAGCTGGGTGGGCATTTTAAGCATCAGGGCTGTTGGGGGAGGGGGCGAGCAAGGGGGTGAGGAGGGTCTCTCCCTCCCTGATTGATCAGGGAAGGTAGAGGACCCTCAAGTAGATCAGGTATTTCTTTAGCCTGAGGTTGTCTCTTTTCTGTTATCTGGGTGCCTGTTTGCTAGGGCTGGGGGAGAGGATATCGTGCAGGATCTCAGTAAAGGTTTATGTTCAAGAGCTGGGAAGCTACTTGTTGACATATTGAACCATCTCTTGTTTATTCTTATTTCCCCCGAGCAGCTAGCCATGCAATCCCCCAAACTCAATTACCTTTTGTGAGGCGGCGGGAGCATGACACCTCGTAGCCGTATTGATCACTGCAGACTGGGCCAGACGTGAGGGATCTGAGATGCTAAGCAGAAGTTTCTGGGCTTTTCCTTCCTTAGTAGGCCTCCCCTCTCTGTGGCTGTAAAGACACTGGCACGAATACAACGGAAGTCTGTGACCCAAATGGGCTGAGACTGCAAGAACTCTCTCTCAGTAGCTGCCTTAGAAGCCGGCTGATGACAAATGGTCACAGTGGACCAGAACTTGAACTCCTGGAGAGCCCAGTGTCAGAATGGTTTTCTAACTGTAGCTCTTTGCATACCCTGGGTTTTGCAAGCAATTGCATGATATGAACTCCAAATGCCATTGCAGCTAGAAAAAGTTTGGAAGGAGACACACCCAACTGTGAACACACTTGAGGGGATGGGGGGTGGGGAAGGTGCAGGACTAGCTTTATGTGTAGGTAGGATTTCAAGTTTTTATCCTGAGAATATATTCCTAGATTACTTGTATAATTGTTAGGCATAAATAGAAGTAGAAAAACAAGAAATTGTTTTTTTGATAATAATAAAAAATAAAAGCAAGTCATTAGAGACAGTTTTCAGAGGTCACTACTGACCAAGGATCTGAGTGGTGCAAGAATTAAGCCTATTGGGGGAGAAAGATTGCTTGGGTGGGGAGCTGTCAGGGACACTCAGAGAGAGGAGGGGAGAGGGCTAGAGATAGAACCCTAGAGGAACACACCTTTTAAAAGAAAGAAAAATATATTTTTTTCTTCTAGTACAAGCAACATGGGTCCATTATGAACAAACGAGAAAATGCAGCTAAGAAAAACAAAAGTAAAAATCCCCTTTAATCCAGTCACTCCGGTATGGCCACTGTTAACATTTTGGTATATATCTTTCCAAACTGTATTTTTTTCTATGCAAAAATATACATATTTATTTCATAAAAATCAGATAATCCTTTTCACTGGCCACTGCAGATGCACCATGATTTGTTTAATCATTAAGTGGATTGGGTTCTAACATTGGCATTTAGGTAATTTCTAAGTTTTTATGGTCATAAACAGCACTGCTTCCTAGCTGTGTGACCTTGGGAAAGCTAGCTAACCTCTCTGTGCCTCTGGCGCCTCCTCTGGGAATGAGCGTGACGATAGTACCTACCTCATAGGGTTGTTGTGAGTAACAAATGAGATCTTGCACGTAAAGTGCTTAGCACAGTGCCTGGCACAGTAGATGTTAGCTTTTACTATTAAGTATAATAATAATAATTGTCATTGTTGTTGTTGGGTTCCCTGTGAGTAGTTTTTGCTTTAGGGGAGGGGGAGAGTTACTGGAATTTTTCTTTTTGAGTAGTATACTATAGTGAGTTCTGGAGTCAAACAGAGCTGTATGCTTTTGGTCATGTCAGTTCACTTCACCGAGACTCAGTTTTCTTATTGGTAAATTGAGAGTTAAAAACAGCTGTTAGGATCAAATGAGAGAATGCTTGTAAAACCCTCAGTGTAGTTCTTGGCGTATGGGAAGAGTTCCAAGTCAGTTGGTATTATTACTATTATTATTATCACTACGATGATTCAGCCATTAGTTGGGGTGGGAAGAGGAAGGTGGCACTTGGAATGTTTCTAACCACTTGTCTGTTTACAAAGAGAGGAAATGATTCTTGAATCAGACTGACCCGGGTTCAAATCTGAGCTTTGCCATGTACTAGTTCTGTGACCTTGGTCACAACTTCTCCAAGCCCCTTTCCCCATTTGTAAAAGAATATATATATATATATATATATATATATATATATATATATATATATATATATATATATATATATATATATATCTGATTCGCTTTGCTGTACACCTGAAACTAACACAACATTGTAAATCAATTATACTTCAATAAAAAAAGAAAACTGGAAAAAAGAAAATGAAGGAAAAAATTTCTAAAGCAAAAAAAAAAAGGGGAATGGCGTCAGTGCCTACCTTGCAGGTGTTGCCACGAGGCGCAAAGGATACAAAGCAAGTGTCGTGCGTAGCCCGAGTGCCCAGGTATTGTTGGTTGCTAATTATTGTTCGCTGTTGGAACATGGGGAGGTTTATAACGACCTGAATGCCTCCCCGCCAGCCCCTAGACTCTGAGTCCCTGGGGTACTGGAACTTCACCTAAAGGCTTTGCCCTATCCAGGGCTCAGGGACCACTTCTGCCTTTAGTATAAGGGTTTGAGGGCTCCTGATTCAGAAGGTTAGAGAGCTCTGGCACACCTTCCTGTTAGTTCTACTCTGACCTCGTGCCCCAGTTCTAGAAAACAAGCTGAAGCCCTGCTTCTACGAGCAAGCCCTCACCTGGTATGCTTAAGATATTGGCGTGCTTTTCTTGCCAGCTGTCTGGACACCCTGGAGCCTCGCTGTTGAATTCTAGCCCTGTGGTAGAGTCACTGGTTGCCAGATTTCCCTCCGAGTCTCTGACACCGGGGCCAATTGGCTTTTTAATTGTCGCCATTGCTGGGCTCTCTGAAGCCCCACGGCCCATCCTTCCAAACCGTGGTTTCCCTGCACCCAAACGTCTTTGAACTCTTCTGCCACTGCTCCACTCAGCCTCCAGCCCCGGTTCCCTTCCCTCTAAGCCCTGCCTGCTCTTCCACAGCCCACCGGTGGCAGTGCCTGGCTCCCAGGACGCCAGTGTCTGCGCAGCCGCAGCGGGAACATCTCATTTCCCGAGCTAGGACACTTTCGGTCTCATCTCTTTCTTTGTGTGACTCTCCTCTTTTCTTTGGGACGGCCAGAGGCGGGCAGAGCGAGCTGGTGCAGCTATTGGGGGCGAGGGGAAGCAGGGTGGAGTTGCATAGGCCAAGTGCTATGCACTTCTGGAGCTTCTGGAGGGCTGTCAAGTGAAAGGCGGCCAGAGGCAAATGTCAGAGCCTATATAGAGGCAGGAATCTGGGACCAGAGAGACAGAGCAAGCACTAGCAAGTCAGGAGCAGTGGGGCGGGTGGGCGGGCAGGCTGGCTGGCTGGCGGGCAGGAGGGGGGTGTGGCAGGGGATAGCTAAGGGAGATTGCAGAGAACAGCTGCTGGTATTGGGTCTTACTTTAATGAACTGGCTGGGCATGGGGCATAAGTAAGTTGGCCAGACCAAAAGAGCTAGGGGCGCAAAGGACACACTCCCTCTCTTCTCCCTAACTGGCAAGGTAAGATCTTTCTGGCTTTTGCCTAGTGGGGGACTGTGGCGTGTTCAGGGATTTTTCTAAAGATGGGGGTGGGGGTGGTCATCTATCACTGCCCTTTTGACTCATCTTTCCCATTGCACCAATTGTTAGAGTAACCAAGGTGCCAGCAGGAAGGCCAGTATTTCTTTTACTAAACCCCATCTCGGGGTTGTCCAGGCTGGAGATGGGGCGGGGTGCTGTCTTGGTAATGTGACTGAGTAAGAGGGAGAGAGGACACACAAGGTGGATCATTATAGCACAGTGGAGAAGAGTAGGGGGCTCTGGAGTTGGGTGGACCCGTGAATCCAAGTGACCGCAGGCCAATTATTAAGCCTCTCTGGGCCTGAGTTTTCTCCTTTGTAAGATGAGGATAGGATACTACCAAAATCTCTTAGTGTTGCTGTGAGGACCAAATGATGCACGTAAAGTGCCCGGCAGAGTGCTTGCCAGTGAGCGCACGCTCAAGACATGTTGACTGTTGGCATTTCTCTTGACAGTATTCTCAAGATGATTATGGAGGCACACCGCACAAGATTGATGACTTCTGTGACATTGTCCCAAATGAACAAGTGTTCCACTGGGGATATGGGCGGGCTGTGGGGAGGTATCAACATCGTGTAGTGTGCGTGTTGGTTTCCAAGCTCTGTGCCAAGAAACCCCTCTGGGGGCTGCTTGTGGGAGTGTGCCGGAAGGCTGAGGCTTTGGGATTGCCCACCCACATGTCGTCAGAGAAACTTGAAATCTGTATCTGCTAGAGACTGGGCTTCAGTGAGCCATGATCTAGGACATCAGAGAGATAATTGAATGCGGCCTTTAGGGATGCCAAAGGCTAGGCAACCCCGAGGAGGAAGCAATAGTCAAAGACAAACAGTTTTTATTGTCACAGTGCTCTTAGTCTAGCCCCAGCCCCAGTTAATCTGAGAAATCTGGTAAAATGGGAATAATACTACTATCTCTTATAAGATTCAAACAGGTAATGCTTACACATCTCTGTGCACTATAGACAGTTTAAAGTTGTGTACAGTTACCTAAAGTATAGTGCCTGGAGCACACTAGGTGGGCAATAAGTGGTAGTAATAGTGGCGATTTTTGTTATTAATAATAAAAATGATACTAAACAGGATTCTCAATTCATGGAATGATGTTCTCAACCATTGATCAGTTAAATGCCTTCCTTTTCCTGAGGAAGGCATTCAGGGCCATCAGAGTAGTAAAATGGGGACTAAACCATTGGCAGGACTCAATGAGCCCAAGGAACTAACGATTATCCTGGGGCAAAGGGCGTTCTCATCCAGGCCTTCCAGTTCCTTGGCTGGCTTGCTAGTGCTGTGGTGGGAGAGAGCAGAGCTCTGGAACCTGCACTTTTCACAGTTTTCCAGCAGGTGGTGCTGCTGTTTCATTTGACCAGGACCTCACGGGCTCTTGGCTGCTGAAGTTGCCCGCATTTATAGCTTTTATAAACTGAGAGGGTGTGCTGTGTGACGCGGTGGGTTGCTTTGAAAAGGATAGGGGTGGAGAGGATATTTGCTCCAGCTTCAAATTTGTTTAATGTTGCACAGCTTCTTTAACTTGATAGGCCCATCTCCGATGCCACATAGCTGGCAACACACAAAAAAAGTCTCCATCGTGGATCATTTGTCTATTTCCCAATCTTCTTGATATTTGCTTTTGACTGCTAAACTTGTTTTCTGTTTACAGATTTTCTTGCCACGTGGCCTTCAGCAGGACCCCTGATATAATTGCTTTAGAGGTTCCCTCCACACTACCCTTTGGCCATGGCAGATATGTCAATACCCTTACATTCACTGCGATTCAGCAATGTGCTGACGGAGGAAAGTGTCGACCCCCAAAACAGGGAGACGACCTGCTCTGGACCAATGATAGAGAACAGAGCAGAGGTCCAAATTCTGCATTCTAGTGTCCAGCCTATGGTCTCAAGTTCAGCGTCAGACCCTGGAGGGATGTCCACACAGCTGATGACATCCCCAGCCTTTGACACCATGGCCGTACCTCTAATGGGAGCAGCAAACTCTGGAGCACTGTCCCCACCACTAATGCCAGCCTCAGACTCTGGGACACTGTCCCCATTGTTAATGCCAGCTTCAGATTCAGAGGCACTGTCCCCATTGTTGATACCAACCTCAGACTCTGGGGTGCTGTCCCCATTGCTAATGCCAGCCTCAGATTCTGGGACACTGTCCCCATTGCTGTCCACTTCAGAGTATGGATTAATGTCCCCAGGGCTGATGACAATTCCTGACTTTGGAACAATGTCCACGGCACTCATGGCAACACCAGATTCTGCAGAAATATCACCACTGGCAATGCCAGCTCCGTCCTCTGAAGCGATGTCCACACCATTGATGCTAGCCCCAGATCCTGGAGAGATCTCCCCACTCCTAATGCCAGATGTGAACCCCGGAGTGATGTCCCCACAGCCAATGCCAGCTCCAGGCTCTGAAGGAATGTCACCATTGCAAATTACAGACGAAGACACTGAAGCAATGTCTAAAGTGCTAATGACTGCCCTGGCCTCTGGAGAGATCTCTTCACTGCTCATGTCAGGCACAGACTCTGAAGCGATCTCCTCGTTGATAATGTCAGCCCTAACTTCTGGAGCAACGTCCACCCAGCCAACGAGCACCCAAGACTCTGGGGAAATGTCCACCCAGCTAATGTCAGGCCCAGACTCTGGAGTAGTGTCTTCACCACTTATGACAGCTCCAGGCTCCGGAGCAATGTCCTCACTGTTCCTGTCAGTCCCTGATGCTGGAGAAATGCCCACATTGCCAAAGCCAGCCCCAGACGCTGAAGCGATGTCCCCACTGGTAATGATGGCCCTAACCTCTGGAGGGATGCCCACCCAGCTGATGCCAGCCCAAGGCTCTGGAGTGATGTCCCCACGGTTAACACAAAATCTAGACTCTCAAATTGTGTCTAGTCCACCAATGAGAGCAACAGCCTCCGGGGGGATGTCCACACCGCCAGTGAGAGCCTCAGACCCTGGAGCAAGGTCGACACCAAGAATGAAAGCCCCAGCCTCTGGAAATGTGTCCACGTTGCTAAAGACTGTCCCAGACTCTGCAGCACTGTCCACCCCACTGATGACGGTTGCAACCTCTGGAGCAAAGTGCACAGAGCAAATGTCAACCACAGCCTCTAGAGTGATGTCCACACAGTTAGCAATGGCTAGAACTTCTGGAGCCACATCCATGGGCTTTATGAAAGTCCCAGCCAATGGGGCGATGTCCACACTGCCAAGTACAGCCCCAGTCTCTGAAACAATGTCTATGCTACAGATGACAGCCTCAGCCTCTGGGTCAGTGTCCACACCGCAAATGAGGGTACCTGTCTCTGGAGCAATGTCTGTGTCACAAAGGAGAGCCACAGCCTCGGGAGTGACAGCTGTACCACAAATGAGAGCCTCTGGAGCCCTGTCCACCCCACGGATGACAGCCAAAGCCTCTGGATCCATGTCCACACTGTTAATGAGAGACACAGCCTCGGCAGTGATGTCCGTGCCCCAGACGAGAGCTATGGCCTCGGGAGCATTGTCCAAGCCACTAACAACATCCAAAGCCTCAGAAGCAATGCTCATGCAGCAAATGACAACTGCAGCTTCTGGAGAGATCTCCACAATGCTAATGAGAGACACAGCTTCTGGAGCCGTGTCCATGCCGCAGATGACAGACACTGCCTCTGCAGCGATGTCCACACCGCTAATGACAGCCGCAGCCTCTGGAACTATGTCCATGCCTCTAATGAGAGCCCCAGGCCCTGGAGCCATGCCCATGGCACTAATGAGATCCACAGCCTCTGGAAAGATGCCCAGTCAGCCAATGAGCACCCAAGACTTTGGGGGGATGTCCATGTCACTCAGGAGATCCATGACCTCTGGAGGGATGTCCCTACTGCAGACACAAGCCCCAGCCTCTGAATTGATGTCTACACCAAAAATGAGAGCCCCGGCCTTTGGGGCGGTGTCCACGCCACTGATGAGAGCCTCAGACCCTGGAGAGATGTCCCCAGCACTAACGAGACCCCCAGCTTCTGGAGAGATAGCCACGCCTCTGAGAGCCCCAGCTTATGGAGCAATGTCTACTCCACAAAAGACAGCCACAGCCTCTGGAATGATGTCCAAGCCACAGATGAGGGCTCCAGTCTCTGGAGAGATATCTACATCGCTAATGAGATCCACAGCCTCTGGAGTGATGTCCGTGCCTCAAATGACAGCCGTGGCCTCTGGAGGGGTGTCCATGCCACCGATGAGAGCCCCAACCTCCAGGGCAACATCCACAACGCAAATGATGCCCACGGCTTCTGGAGAGATGTGCATGCTATCAATGCGAGCCCCTGCCTCGGGAGTGATGTCCCCGCCATTATTAAGGGCTCCAGTGTCTGGAATTATACCCATACCCCTAAGGAGACCCTCAGCCTCTGAAGCTGTGTCCACAGAGTTAATGAGAGCTCCAGCCTCTGGAAAGATGTCCACCACACAAACAACAGCTGTGGCTTCTGGAGGGATGTCCAAGCCATTCATTAGAGCCACGGCCTCTGGAACAATGCCCATGCCATTGATGTCAGCCATGGCTTCTGGAGAGATGTCTATGCCACTGATGAAGAGCATGGCCTCTGGGGCAACATGCACACTGCAAAAAAGGGTTGTGGGTTCTGGATCTACTTCCTTGCCACAAATGACATACGCAACCTCCGGAGGGATGTCTGCATCACCGATGAGAGCCTCAGCTTCTGGAGCAACGTCCTCATCGCTTATGAGAGCCTCGGCTTCTGGAATGATGTCCATGCCATTTCTGAGAGCCACAGCCTCTGGGGGGATGTCCATGCCACAAATGGCGGCCACGGCCTCTAGAGGGGTATCCATGCCGCTAATGAGGGCTCCAGTCCCGGGAGCCATGTCCACACCACAAATGGCAACCACAGCCTCTGGAATGATGTCCACTCTGGAAATCAAAGCCACAGACTCTGGGGAAACATCTACCTCTCACATCAATGTCACAGCCTCTGGATCAAAGTCCACACCACGCGTGACTGCCACGACCCCTGAAACAATGAACCAACCACCAGAGGAAGTCCCATCTTTTGGCATGCTGACCCCAGCACTCTGTTACCTCTTAGAAGAACAGGAAGCAGCCCGGGGTTCATGCTCTGTGGAGGAGGAGATGGAGATTGATGAGGAGAAGCAAATGAAGGGATTTTTGAACGATTCAGAGAAAATGGCCTTTCTGGTGTCTCTTCATCTGGGGGCAGCAGAGAGGTGGTCCATCTTGCAGATGGAGGTAGGAAACCCCCTCTCCAATGAAGATAAATCTTTCCTGAGCAGATCCCAGGGCTTATATGACTCCCTATCTGAAATAGACATCCTCAGTGCCGTTCTTTGCCATCCCAAGCAGGGCCAGAAGTCAGTCAGGCAGTATGCCACTGACTTCCTCCTGCTGGCCCGACATTTGTCTTGGTCTGATGCCATTCTGCGGACCAGGTTTCTGGAAGGACTCTCGGAAGCTGTTGCCACTAAAATGGGCCGGATCTTCCTGAAGGTGGCCGGCAGCCTAAAGGAGCTAATAGACAGGTCTCTCTATACCGAGTGCCAGCTGGCTGGAGAGAAGGATTCCCCGGGCAGCTCAAGCCAGGTTCTGCCGTCAGCCTGTAAGCGGAATAGTGAGGATGCAATGGAGAATGAACTGAACTCTCAGCAGCAGACCGAGGAGGTAATGATGGGGAAACACACTCAAGGTTTCTGAATAGAAAAATGAGGTAATGATGGCAAAGTCACCCTGCTCCTTTGAGTAGCCTAAGGAAGAGGCTGGGAGAGGCATTGAGCTCCTAGACACTAACCCCCAACCTAGAGTTTCATCAGCGGGCCTGGCTGTGTACTTATTTTGGGTGTATTAACCACATGGAGGAGACATGCCCTACCCAAGATACAGAGGACCTGGGATGGTTAAAGGTCCAAGTCTTCTGATTCTGAGGGAAATGGCTGGGCTCAGTCCCAACTCTGCACTTATTCCAGGTCCAGTTCTAAAAGAGGGGTCACGTTTTGGGGACTGGGTCCCACCTACAGCCACAGGTGTTATAGGCCCAGGTCACTAGGGAATTTGGCCAGTCTAGTCCTTGATCACATTTTATACAAATAAGGTACATTAGCCAAGTTGCTTGACCTGCTAAGTTACTGAAATTATCCAGGCAGAACCCCACTTGTCATAGTAAGCATGACTCTTACCTCTGCTGTTTTTGTTTTTTCTCACTCCCAGCATCAGCATGTTCCCAAACGCTGTTACTACCTGAAAGAGCATGGAGACCCTCAAGAGGGTCTGCACGACCACCTTCGACAGAGCACAGGCCATCAGAAGGCCCCCACTAACAAGTAATGCTACCTGGACTCTTCTCCTGTGATATCCAGCTTGGCTGCTAACTTGAGGACTGGTTGCTGGACCCATTCCATTCAATTACATCATTAAACCTTGTGGCCTTCCCCCTTCAGCATCCCCCTCCAGGCGCATCCCACCCTATCTCCCACTTGGCTGACTTGACCTTCTCTTTCACCCCACATGCCTTTGACCTGCCCCAACAATCAGAGCGTGGACTTCAAGAGTGTTTGGCATATGAGGTTCTGAACTCCCATTACCACCGAGGCCAGTCCTAGTTCCTGGTCCAGGGAGAAGTCTAGGCAGGAGAAACCGTGTCCTACCTCAAAAACACCTTAGAATGTCTTGCCACGTGTCATCAGGCAAATTTGAGGAAGCCCTGGTCCCATTTCACCTGGCAGGGGAGCCTATAAGGAGAGTGATGCCCACTCCAATACCATCCTTTTCATCCAGTAGACTTGTCCCTATATGCCCCAACTCCTAGCACCTAAAATGGGTCTCCAGGGCCCTTGCCCTGTCTATAGTCTCCATCCTGAACCATTCGTTTCGACCCATAGTAGTAATCTTAGTAATGGCTAACATTTAATGATTATGTGTTGTGTGACAGTTACTGGGCTAAACTCTTGACAAGCATCATCTCACTACGTTCTTACCATAACCCGACTTGTTCTTGTGTTGTCAACTTCTTACCTCTTGAGCTATTGTCAGTGGCTGTTGTCTTGTCCCTCAGTGTCAAATCTCTAGCTCTGACATTTGGGTGACCCCCTCAGTTGTTAATTGCCCTCACTCCCCCTTGGCTATTGTGCTTTGTGGCCAGCCCTCTTGATAAAGATCTTGGTCTTTAAACAGGCATAGATAGTTAGAGCGTAATATGAGCAGTGTTTGCCTTAAGGTGGTGGGATTATGGGTGTTTTAATTTTCTTCTTTCTACTTCTCTGTACTTTCCTGATTCTCTACAGTAAGCATGTATTACATTTGTAATCGTAAAAGTAAATAAAGTCCATTTATGAAAAAAAAAGAATTAACTGTGGCTAACAGAATTTGATTTGTTGAGTCCTTCATTCAATCAATATTTATTATCTAACATGTGCCAGCCACTGTTTTGGGGACAGACAGATAAGAACCTTGATCAAATGAAAACTTCATTCCAATAAGCAAGAAAACACATATGTAAGATAGGTTGAAATCATGGTGAAGGCTATAAAGACAAGAAATAAGAATAATGGGGAATTTGATACTAACAGAGCCATTTTATTTATTCAAAATAGTCCATGTAATTGGTTTACTCAAAGATCTTTTAAAAACAGTAGGAGTGACATGATTAGAAACATATTTTAGAAAGCTAACTTGGCAACAGTTTGGATGTAGGATAGGGAAAGGGTCAGAGAGCAGTTACGAGCCCCCTACTGCAATAGTACAGGTGACTGACTCATTAGGTGACTCAATCTAGGGCCAGGGCAGTGGGGATGGAAAGAGAAGGACAGAGACGAAATTCTTTCTGAGGATTCAAGTCCGCTGATCCATTACCCTAAACACTGGGTCTGATTCCAGGAAGAGGAAAATGATGCTCAGAAAAAAACAAAGATTAGCAGACAAATTGGCAGCCCCATGGTGATATAGATAAGAATCTGGCTCTGTGGGCTGCCTGAGGATGCATCAATCACCAGTGCTGTTGCCTTGGGGGAAAAAGAGGGTGCCATTAGTTGGGAAAACCAAATTCTAGGTGGTAGGCCTCTGGGGACCCATTTTTCCCCTCTTCTCTGACCCTGTTGCCTCACACCTGGTCCAGTCCAGGCCCAAGCAGACTTCTGATCTCCCTGTTCAGCCAGAGTTGCTCTTAGCTCAGGAAGGTGCTGTTGACTTTACTCCCTACTGAAAAAGAAATTGATGAAACAGAATCACAATCTGAGTCTAGAAAATATATACGGGAAGGAAAATGTCTTAAAAATGAAGCTAATTTTCTGATAACCACAATAATGGAGAACCATCGCAATTCTTTGCTTTATTTCTCTCCCCAGTCATTTTTCTTCCCTTTGCTTTTGCCTTTCCTCTCCTTTAAGCTAACGTCACTAGAGATAAATGGAATAAATGAAGCCCATTCACACACACCCTGCCAGTGCCCTGTCCCTGCTCTTCTGCCCACCTCAAAGTTATAATTAGAAATGACCACTCAGCATCTACATGGAGCTGGCTATCATATGCCCAAGTACTTAAGACAATTTCATCTGCTGTAAAATGGTGTTTCAAGTTTCTCCAGGCCCCACTGGCCCATGGGTAAAAATAAGGTCCCATAAGCAGTAAAAACTTGGATGTCACTGACCCCGTGTCCACCTGTGTTACAGGACCTCAGTCCCTTGAAGATTTCCTCCTCTCATTTGTGGAAGATCCCGACAGTCTCCCATATTTTGATAGTCCTCTCCTGTTCCTCCATTCCTACCCTGCCTCGGTGGAGGTTGACTGCCCACATGGCTACGCAAGGGCAGCCGCCCCGCCCCGCCCCAGCTGCTGGTGGGTGCCTCTGGCTGTGGGAACACGGAGGCCCCTGAAGGGGTGGGACGTGGATTCTGCAAATCCACAAAGGGCCTAAAAGTTGCTGCCTTCCCTTCAGCTTTGGCTGAAGCCACTGATGGGTTCATTGGTGTTGGGAGTCAGGGTGATAATTCCCCTCCTCATACTGTGCCACACTTTGTCACCTGGACACCGAAACCATACTGCTTCTGCCCTGTACCTCAGTGAGGCCCACGTGAGAAGAGGGGCTTCAGTTTCTTCCTGCAGCAAACTCTCCCCTGCTGCCCCTGCCCCCATTGCCCTGGCTCAGACTTCCAGACTCAGTTCCTGTGTCTGGAGAACAAAAGCCATCAAGTCCTCCATTTGGACCCCACTTTCAGCCCCTGTTTCCGTATCTCTAGCCCTGCCCCTTAAGGCACTGGAAGTCCGCAGATCTCATCAAAACCATTATCCTCCAGGTGAATAGATGCCAGGGACTCTCTCCAAATGCCCAGTTGTAGGGTCCAGGTGGAGAGAAAATGTCACCCTGTCCTGGTCCTCTCTCCTTCTGCCATTCTCTCCACCATCACCTGGTCTCTGTCTCTGCCCCTCAGGGACCAATAGTGTATAGACCCTTCTCCTGAAGGTCACTTCCTCCATAAAAGTATAGGCTCGGGCTGTCATTGAATGACTGATGCTTCAGACAGTTTCCAAACATTTCTGAGTCTCACATTGGGATCACCTGAGATCTTATTACCCTTAAACCTAAGCTCGGCCCTGAGGAGGTTGGGAAGTGGGTGGGTTAGGGCTAGTTGGGACATATTCAGCATCCAGTCTCTTCAGGGGTGTTATTTAAACTGTGGGGGAAGATCTAAAAGTAAATCCTTGGCTAAAGACTGGCATAAGCCACAGTTTAATATTGCCATCTATGGAGCATTTATCAGGAGTCCAAGCTCTGGACTAACTGCTTTATCTGGATTATCCTATGTAATCTTCAAAATGACCATGTGAAGTGGGTGTTCTCATTGATCCAATTTTATTTTATTCTTTTACCAAGAATCTCCGGCACAGAGAAGTTAAGTAACTTCTAAAGGCTAAAAATGAGCAGGGCTGGGATTTGAACACATGCAGTCTGACCCCATATGCAACCACTCCATTATATAGGCATGGCTTCATTACTCAGAGCCAGATGGCCACTGTGAAGACTTACCCTGTTACCCTGAACAAATTTGCCGCTCAATAGCAGCCAACATTTGAAGCTCATAAAGTCTGAGGCCTGACCAAAAATGGCCCTGCTTTCCCCCTTCCCTATCTTAGATCCAGATGTGAGTCCTCCTGAGAGTATTTAGAAAAAGTCTTTAATATTCAAGGAAAAGAATCAATCATTGTGGGATGTTACTGAACTCGGGAGGTTCTGCCCAGGGGCTAGCTGCAGCCCCAAAGTAGAGCAACCTCTGTTCTAGGCTCTAGCCAGAGAAGGAAGGTAAGATTCTCCCTTGGGCATCTTCCCACAGAGAAAAAAATGCATCTTGGGCCCGAGCATCTCTGAAAGTGGAAGGGATTTCTGTGGTTACACCAAGAGCTGGCTTTTCTTTCTCAGTACTTATTTCCCCCGCTTTGTCACTCTTCTCTCAAGAAAGGGGGGAAGTGGGTAAGGAAGGAAGACGATCAATCATTTAGATACTCCATATCCCTGCCTTCCAATGCCATCCTCTTCTGCCTTCCCTTACCCCTGCCTTGGAAAGTGATCCTAGATCTAACACTGGTGTTTAATGTATTCACATTAAAAAAAGGCACCAGACACGTCTGGTTTAAGCAACTTGATAGAGAGAAATTGGAGTAGCTGCTCCCATTATAAACTCAAAGAACTGCTGGATAAAGTGTGGGGGGAAATTCACAGCTGGGCCTGAAATAAAGAAAGGAAAATCACCAGGGGCAAAAAGACAAAGAGGGATCTTAATGGCAGACCAATAAGCTCTGGAGCCCTCCAGGGTGAATGTGGTGGAGCCAGAAGAGATATAGGCTAGCTGACAATAGAATATTTACATAGCACTTGAGCAGCAAAACTGTGAACTTCTAATTCTATACACTGCTCAACTATCACTTGAGAGTCAGTATGAAATGCAGACATTTTCCAAGAAAGACTGAGTCAATTCACCATTCATATGAAACGTGCTGCCTTAGAGCTGGACTGGGCTTGGGGAAGCTGGCAAGATTTAAAAAGAAAAAAAAAAAAAAAACTCTTACACTTTGACAATCTTTGCTGAGAATTTTACTGGTCTAAGCACTGATGTATAAATGGGTACTGGACAGACTGACCCTGGCTTTCCCACAATATCCTCTAGTATCTTCTTTTATAATTTATTATATTTCTGCTCAGAGCTTTATTGAGCTGTAATTCACATACCGATAATTCGCCCATTTAAAGTGTACAATTCAATTTTTTCTAGTATATTCACATAGTTGTGCAACCATAGTCACAATCTAATTTTATTTTATTTTATATTTTACCACAATCTAATTTTAGAACATTCTCATCACCTCAAAAAGAAACCCTGTACCCATTAAGCAGTCACTTCTCATTCCCCCTGCCCCCCAGCTCCTGGAAACCACTAATCTATTTTCTGTATCTATAGCTTTACCTATTCTGGACTTTTTCTACAAGTGGGACCACATATTAGATGTGCCCATTTGTGTCTGGCTTCTTTCATTTAGCATAATGTTTTCAAGGTCCATCCATGTTGTAGCATGTGTCAGTACTCATTTCTTTTTCTAGATGAATAATATTCCATTGTATGGGCATACAACATTTTGTTTATACGTTCATCAGTTGATGGACAATTTGGTTGTTTCCACCTTTTGGCTATTATGAATACTGCTGCTATGAACAGTCTTGTACAAGTTTTTTGTGAACATACATTTTCATTTCTGTTGGGTACATACATAGTATTAAAATTGCTGGAGCATGTGATAATTCTATGTTTAACCATCTGAGGAATGCCAAACTGTCTTCCAAAGTGGTTGCACCATTTTTACATCCCCGTCAGCAGGATATGAAAGATCCAAGTTCTCCACATCCTCACCAACACTTGTTATTACCTATTTTGATTATAGCCATTCTAGTGGGTATCTCACTGTGGTTTTGAATTGCATCTCCCTGATGGCTAACGATATTGAGCTTCCCTCCAATACATTTTTATTACAAACTCAACTATCTTGCAACATATTACCATAAGTACTGTTAGAGGCTTCACTTTTTAAGAGTATTCTGGGAGAAGCTACTTCTTCCCTTGCTCTCCAGTCCACCCTAACAATGCTATTGCCCCAAACCTTTTCAGGATTTTGAGGGGTGATTAGAAAGGCAAATTCTCATGGTCCTTCCCAGATCCATTAACTACTTTCTTTCGACTGCTGCCTTCTGTAACAAAGATTGCCTCAGAACAAAGGTGAGTATGGGTTTGTATTTTGGGGTTTGCTGGAGGCCCAGAAGCCCTGGCTCAAAAGAAAATTCCCAGGGAAATGTGGCCTCTTTCCTGTGGATTCTTCCTCCTTCAACCCCAAACTAAAATAACCCAAAGAAATAATTCAGTTGTGGTCATTCACTGGGCTAAGACCCTCTTATTCTGACACCACTCAGATTTTCTCCATAACCCAGCTCACCGAAAGTTACCATCCTCTACCCTGAGAGAAAGGAGAGAGAAAGAGGGAGAGGGAAAGGGACAGAGAGAAAGAGAGAATAAAATAAAATGAAGGGCTTCCTTGGTGGCACAGTGGTTAAGAATCTGCCTGCCAATGCAGGGGACACGGGTTCGAGCCCTGGTCCGGGAAGATCCCACATGTCCTGGAGCAACTAAGCCTGTGTGGTACAGCTATGGAGCCTGCACTCTAGAGCCTGCGAGCCATAACTACTGAAGCCCGCGTGCCTAGAGCCTGTGCTCTGCAACAAGAGAAGCCACCGCAATGAGAAGCCCGCACACCACAACGAAGAGTAGCCCCCGCTCACCACAAGCAGAGAAAGCCCACGCACCGCAACGAAGATCCAATGCAGCCAAAAATAAATAAACAAATTTATTTTTAAAAAGGTAAAGAAAAACAAAACAAAATGAAAATCTGCATTGCAATTCCAGCTGTGCCAGTCAAGGACAACCTGTGTGACCTTGGGCAAGTCACTTGATCATTCTGGACCTCAGTAACCTCATCTTTATGGTTGTTCAGTTCTCATTAGGGAACCAGACAAGAGGATAACTCCTTTCCAGTTTGGACATGCTCCGGAAGTAGGAAGGTGTCTAAGTGGCCTAGCGAGACAACTGCTGGGGTGGAAGCCCAGTCTGAGCCATTGCTAGAGGGCAGCATTGTATCAGCAATTATTCTAATGACACTGGCTGAGGTGTGGTCGCCTTAGAATTCTTTAATCCAAAAATGTAATCTTTTCCTTTCCCAGAAATGGCATTCTTACAAAAGGAAGCTATTTTATGGAAATCCACATAGAAATCAGAGAGAGAAGAGTATGTCTGACTTTCTGCAAGTTTCATTGTCCATTAACAAAATAAGATTGAAAAGAAAGATTGTGCATTTTAATTTTTAGTTAAACCTGTTTACTTTTGGTCTCATTTGGATACAGTTGCACAAATATCTTTTCCTCTTTGAAGATTCCACCAGCACCACGAAGGAAGTGTTCAGATTTATTTGGAACTTCTTCCAAAGGTTTGGTTCACGGATTCAGTGACAGAATTTCTTACTAGGGCATTTATTATTTTCAGTCTCTTCCTTCCTTGGCTGATATTTATCACAACCCCAAAATGGAATACTTAGGAACTGGATTTGTTATAAAGAATCATCCGTAAGTTTGCCACTAAATCTTTTGATTCCTTGCTATATTTCACAGTGGCTAAGTTTCTGAATGTCTAGGTGACATCCCAAGCCCCCTGTCTGGGGCAAAAAATGTATATGGCTGCAATAACTGTTCAAACCATCTATTTCTATCTGTGTCTCCTTCAGCTATTGCAGGTTCTTCTTTGGTCCTCTATGAGGTCATGCGCCTCTCCCAACCTCATTGCACACACATTTTGTCTAAGATCATTAGGGATTGTCTCCTTGTGATGTGCTGATATAGTTCTCTCATAATTCATTAAGGGAAAGAATAAAATGGATGCTTTGCAGCTCTTATAGCAGTGGTGGTAGATACATTTCCACTTACATGTTTACTCCAATTATTTGGTAGTAGCTGCTTAGAGCATTGTTGAGAAGGATTCTTGTCATATTTGGAATCCATAAGAAAGAGAGCAAATGAACAATTCATTAGTAATGTCTGCTAAGAACAGGGGTGTGGGTAAACAAATCGAGAAAATTGCCATCCTTAAGATAATTCATGCAAATGGCTTTACTTTATTATTAATAATGATAATAATAAGGAAAATAATATTTTAATAGCAAAGTAGGGTATTATTGAAAGGGAACTGGGATATCTCAAAACACATCCAGGCTATGGCTTGTCCTGGTTGGGAGGGTGTAGCTGATCCTCAAGAACTCTTAGAATCAGAGACCTGAATGCCACCAGTATTCTTGGTTTTTATCTTTGCTTTTCATGTTTGCATCTCTCTGTATATTGACTTACTCCTTTCTTCTCTGTAGGCTGGCTTTCTCCCCATAGTGGGTGTTCTGGGCCTCTAGAGCTACTCTGTCCAATATGGCAGCTACCCATCACATTTGGCTATTGAGCACTCAAAATGTGGCTAGTCTAAATTGAGATGTGCTGGCTGTTAAGTGTGAAACATACACTGGATTTTGAAGACTGAGTACTAGAAAAAAAAAAGAATGTAAGATATCCTCTTAGTTTGAAAAACATTTATTTCATGTTTAAATGATAACATATTGGATGTATTGTGTTAAATAAAATATATTATTAAAATTAATCCCACCTGTTTCCTTTCTTAATGTGGCAATTAGAGCATTTAACATTACATGCTTGGCTTGCACTATATTTTTATTGGACAGCTCTGCTTTATAGCACTACAACTTATATAGCTACTCGGGGAGTGATTGAATTCTCTTCAAAAGAAGCACAAAAAATGAGATAAAGAGACCTTATTGGTGAAGCTGGACCAGAGAATCACCCCTAGAACATTCCTATGTGGCCTGTGGAGGAGAGTCACGTGAGAACAAAGCAGATGGGACACAAAGTTGGGGTAGCCTGAGAAACAACTCCCAGTAGCATGGAGGGAGCTACTGGATCATAAAGTAGTAGATATCCTCCAATCTGGGATCTTCTTAAATGCCTTTTTAATAAAAACCCTCTAGTTCCCACAGCCAATTTTGTAGCAAGTTCTATTGATTCTATCTTCATCCACTTTTCTCTATCCTTAATGTATCATTCTCATAGTTCAGTCACTGTCATCTCAGCTGGGGCAAGGCTGCCACTGGCAAATGACCTGTAAATAAGCATCATATACAACCAAAAGACTGTTTCTTCCCTAGAGATAGGCATTTGGGAAGATGATATACACTTATTTCCAAGCAAAACTATTTCAGTTACATCCAGCTTCTGGTCAACATACACGTGACCAGGCCTAAGTCACTGAGCTTCTCTGGGACTCAATGTGCACATCTCTGAATTTGGTTCAGTGTGAAACCTACTTACCATGATCATTGGTGACACTCAGGGAAAAAACCATTGTGAGGGTCCTTTAGTATGCAAAGTATAATTTTAGAGATTGGACTAAACTGCAAAAAACAGTGGGGCAGCACCTCCTTTAGAACTGCCTTAGTTGCAGGGACATATCCAGCAACAACTCTTCTTTCTGTGAAGGTAGATTTGATTCTGAAAATAGTCAGAAATCACCGAGGGTCAAGTCTAGTGAGTGAGGTGTGTGCTTAAGCTGGGTAATACTAAGTTTGTTTTGAAAAGAGGCGTTGATGTAAAGCAATTATACTAGTTTATTATATCCCTAAGAGAGGTTCCAGAAGCGTTTATTGCAATAGCATCCAATGTTAGGCTAGGTGGGTAGTCTCCAGCACTGACTGATCCCATGTACCATGTTCATTGGCATGTGGAGGCACTCAAGTGTTGCTTTTGGATGTACATTCAAAACAGTCTGGGGCTTCCCTGGTGGCACAGTGGTTGAGAGTCCTCCTGCTGATGCAGGGGACACAGGTTCGTGCCCCGGTCTGGGAGGATCCCACATGCCGCGGAGTGGCTGGGCCCGTGAGCCATGGCCGCTGAGTCTGCGTGTCCAGAGCCTGTGCTCCGTAACGGGAGAGGCCACCACAGTGAGAGGCCCACGCACTGCAAAACAAAAAACAAAAAACAAAAAAAAACCAAAACAAAAAAAACCTGCCTGACTACTGGGTGTTCCAAACTCTAAAATAACATTTTATATTTTAAAGAACCCTTTCTCACAAAAGTTGCTTCTCTTGAATGTAGCCAACAACCCTGTAGATGGGGTAGATCCTATTCCCAGTTTAGAGGTGGGGAAACTGAGACCCAGAGATACTAAATGACCTAGTTTTGATGACAAAACCGACCAGGGGCAGAGTCTGGCTGTGATGAGACCATTTGGCTCTGAGCCTTATCTTCTTTTCTGTCTTCTTGGCATCTCCATTTCTATACATGTACATTGTAATAATGGTAATAATAATAATGATAAAACTGAGGCACAGAGAAGTGAAGCAATTTGTCCAAAGTCACAGCTGGTAGTATTAAAGCTTAGATTTGGATGCAGAAACTATTATTTCAGTCTGCTTGCTGATCTGTTTTTTTCCCTAAGCAGCTCATCCCATTTCTTTCTAACCCCTGTGTGTCTACTAGCCCTTGCCAACATACCAAAATCCTCTATATACATCTCTTGCTCCACATAGCTCTCTCGGATGACCTTAGATAACAAATCCAGTAGCGTGCACGTACAGGTAGTATCATTTTAGAGATGGGGCATCAGACATGCATAGGGGAACTATAACCACTGCAACAAATGAACCTGAAAATTTCAGTAGCTTAACACAATAGAAGTTTATTTCTTACTGACGTAACAGCCCAGGGTGGGTATTCTTGGTTAGTGGGTAGCTTTCCTCCATGAGATGTTTCAAGAACATTGGATCCTTCCATGTTGTGCCTTGGCTATACTCTAGGGCCTCAGATTCCATTCCTTCAGTGAAAACTAGTCACATGGCCTCATCTAGATGCAAGAGGGGCAGGAAAATATGGCTAGGTGGCTACTTCCCTGTAACAATTGTACTCTAAGGAAGGGGGAATACAAATTTTGGTGGGCCACTATCCTTCCCTTTCACGCATGCTCAGAAATGTTGCAAAGTCATACAGCTAGTAAATGGTAGAAAAGGGATTTGAAGCCAGGTCTATCTAAATCCAATCTGACCTCTAAATCACTATACCTTCTGTCTTTTTATGAGAAAGCTATTTTCTTCTTTAAAAAATTAAAAACTCAGCTCATCCAACTTATGACCTTCAAGCTGGTGGTAATGCCCATGTTTCAGAGTTCACTTTTGTATATGTGGTTCATATTCACAAATTCTAAAATGATGAATTTTTTTTTTTTTTTTTTTTTTTCTTTTTGCAGTATGCGGGCCTCTCACTGTTGTGGCCTCTCCCGTTGCGGAGCACAGGCTCCGGATGCGCAGGCCCAGCGGCCATGGCTCACGGGCCCAGCCGCTCCGCGGCATATGGGATCCTCCCAGACCGGGGCACGAACCCGTATCCCCTGCATCGGCAGGCGGACTCTCAACCACTGCGCCACCAGGGAGGCCCCTAAAATGATGAATTTTGATTCCCATCCTCTCCTTCTGAATGATCCTGTCCCGATATCTCCATATTACAGTCAATTACTCTGAATCCATTAATTTTTCTTACTTTTTAGGAAAATAATTTACTCTTTGTTTTCACATATATTCCAACAAGTTGGGGGGAAAAAGCGCACAAATTACAGTTTATTTTCTTCCTCAGCTAGGTATTTTAAAAGCAAGCAACTCAATGCTAACTCATTAATTGCAAAATAATTAACTGTTTTAAACTCTAAAACCAATTATTTGACCTGTCACCAACTTCTTCTCTCCTCAGAAGTACTTTGAGACTCTAGATCCACCTGTAGATGGACTCAAAAGAAGTATTTGTATTTCTATGTATCCATGTTCTCTGATGTAATTCTCCTTCCTTACTTTACTTATCAGTTCAAGACTTCTTTCCCAGAATCTCTGATTTAAAAAATCCCCTGGCTGCCTGAAAATAATTGAGATATGTGATCTTTGCTAAAAACCTTTGAATCTACTGGTGATAGTTGAAGAAAAGGTGTAGGCTTTACCTAGGGATGGGACTCAAGTGTTAGCAAGGCCAAGATTTCAGTTCCCCTCCTGGCCTTCTTTTAAGCTTTTATTGTCCTTCTGGAGAGACTGTTCACTGATTAGTGATACTTGGGAAGGGCCTAAAGATCAACCTTATATAGCAAAAGGTCCCATTCTGAGTTTAAACTATGACCATGACTAGGTTTCAGATGTATCCTTGCACATAAGTTTACTTGCGTGAGGGACCGGGAAATTTCCTGGGAGAATTCATCCCACCTGGAGAGAAAGCTAGGCTTGCAAGCTTGGTTCAATTGTCTATCCTTATTGTGGGAGAGGAGGGCTGATATGGAGAACACTGTGGCATCTGTCATTTGGCTGTGTCCCTAACTCAACATCCCTTTAACAGAGTGTAAATAAAATGGGAGGATCATCCCCTTCACTTCACCATAGAATTCCATGCAGCTTTGGTGATTTGAGGACTCCAAGTGGCAGTCCTAATGGAAGCAGAACAGTGCCTGGCAGAGGCAACTATGGCAGCAGATACAGCGGTACCCATCAAAAGCGTGTTATGGAAGCAACAGAGTTGAATCTCGGACTGGCAAAGTGAGTTGTCAGTGTCACAAAGGAATAACCCCCGTTTTGCTGACTGTGGTCCTTAATCCCTGCAAAGTTTTTCCTTGAGCTTTCTGGAGGAGAGGTCACAGGCATGCACAAAGAATTACAGTCAGAAAGCTTTTGGTGCCTGCCATTTTTTCCCCCTTTAGCATTGCAGTAAGCTTTTGCATACATTGCCCCAACCCCAGGTTCTGAAATGAGCACACAATTAGGAACCCTGATAGAAGCAGAGGTCATTCACTGGCATTTGAATTAGCATTAGGGTCTCTAGATCCCCATTAAAATGGCCACATTCTCATGATCTAAAGAGCATGAACATTTGAACCACGTGGGAGAGCCAAATTCTTTGAGCTAGAAAGACAGAAGTGAGATGAAAATTGGCCCAGGTAGAAATGGGTCTGCAAGGACTTGGAGCTGCAGTTCTCGAGTGGAGCCAAATGGGGATGGCTTAATCCAAAAACAAACAAACAAACAAAAAACTGCTTCATGTTATTAACTTTCAGGAATTGTGTTGTATAACATTTGACTTACTGATCTATTAAACCTTCAAGACACTATAGAACATCCAGTACTGTCTTCACTTCTGACACCAGTAGAAGGAGGTATCAGGTGCATCCCTGAATGCAGTTGTACTCTGATGAGGCCCAGAAGGCATTTTCCACTCTTTTTTTTTTTTTTTTTTGCTGTAGCTATTGTTCTCACTTGGCCTTGCTACTGAGGATTCTACCCCTAGTCTGGATACCCTACCTCTAAATTTCTTTCTTTACTCAAACAGTGTCATAGAAAAAGTTTGAGGTTGATAAGACAATGATCGCCATTTTTACTGGGGCACAGGTAACTCAAGACAGAGAAGTATGGAAAACTTGAGGAAATGCACATTCAAAAACAGTATCAGCCATTCATCCATCCATGCATTCATTGAACATTTATTTAGTGACTAGTGTGTATGAGGCTCTGTCCAAAGTGTTTATTGACTATATATATATATATATATATATATATATATATATATATAAAACTAAATGAGCACCTAACCATAAATGTGTGACAGTGTCTCTCTTCAGATACTCCAAAGACAGACAAAAGTGGATTTGGGTATTTTCCTTTTGGTATATATTCCTCTTCCTCCACCTAACCCCTCCACCTTCCATGCAGAATTATTATAGATGATCCAGGAGAGACCCAATTCTGGTAGGCACATAAACGGCTCCCCAGAGCTGTCTATATCCTACTCCCTGGTAACTGAATAAGTTAGGTTAGATGGCAAAGGAGAATTAAGATGGCAGATGGAATTGTTTGCTAATTAGCTGACCTTGCAAGGAGGAGATTATTATGGATCATCCAGGTGTGACAATGTAACCACAAAGGTACTTAGAAGAGGAGGAGGGAGGCAGAAGAGAGAGAACCAGAGTGAAGTAGCATGAGAAGGACTTGGCCTGATGTTGCTGGCCTCGAAGATGGAGGACAGGGGCCAAGAGCCCAAGAATACAGGCAACCTCGAGAAGCTGGATTGGCAAGGAAGCAGATTACCCCTAGAGCCTCCAGAAGGAATGCAGCTCTGCCTGACCCTTGATTTTAGCCCAGCGAAACCCATGTTGGACTTTTGACTTCCAGAACTGCAAGATAATACATCTATGTTATTTTAAATCACTAAGTTGGTGGTAATTTGTTACAGCAGCAATAGGAAAACTAATACATTAAGGAATTGTCTAAATCAGTAGTTCTCAAGCTTGATTGTGTAATACAATCACTTGTAGACCTTTTTTGTGTGTGTGTGTTACGCAGGCCTCTCACTGTTGTGGCCTCTCCCGTTGCGAAGCACAGGCTCCGGACGCGCAGGCTCAGCGGCCATGGCTCACGAGCCCAGCCGCTCCACGGCATGTGGGATCTTCCCGGACCGGGGCATGAACCTGTGTCCCCTGCCTCGGCAGGTGGACTCTCAACCACTGCACCACCAAGGAAGCCTACTCATAGAGCTTTAAAAATCCTAATGCTCAGGTCACACCCCAGATCAATCAGAAACCCTGGGGGTGAGATTCAAGCATCAATATTTTTTAAAGCTCTGCAGATGATTTCAATGTAGAGCAAGACTGAGAACCACTGATGTAAATAAATTTCGTGTATTGCTATGTTTTAACTCTGAAAAATCTTACTTGGCTGAGAACAATCTCTTTTTACCTATTTCTACCAGTTTGTCTTTCAGCAGGACAAGGAAAAGTCAAAAGAGACTGAATCTCAAGGATCCCTGGGCCATGAGGCCAGATGAGGAGAGCTTAACACAATCTCCCAAGCAATTGGAATGAAAGGTAAACCATAGGCAGAACCTTGCCTCTAGCCTCTGTTTTGGCAGATCCATTCTCCTCTGAACGCCTGGATGTGTATTTATTTACAAAATGCCATTTTTTAACTTTTAGTAAGGCACCTAAAAGTCACTGGAAGATGGAAACATGTTGTCAAGCGAATCTTAAAAGGTGATATATCGGGCTTCCCTGGTGGCGCAGTGGTTGAGAGTCCGCCTGCCGATGCAGGGGACACGGGTTCGTGCCCCGGTCTGGGAAGATCCCACATGCCGCAGAGCGGCTAGGCCCATGAGCCATGGCTGCTGAGCCTGCGCATCCGGAGCCTGTGCTCTGCAAGGGGAGAGGCCACAACAGTGAGAGGCCCGCCTACCGCAAAAAAAAAAAAAAAAAAAAAAAGGTGATATATCAAGACTTTCATGTAAGAGAGTAAAGTCAATTGCACACCTGACCAAATAGACCTGTTATTTCCCAGACAGCAGTGTGGGCCATGTCTGTGTTACTGGCACCAGCAAGCTGGAGTTTGGAGTTCTCAGACTAGATAATGGAAAGCTTAGAGTTGCTTTCTGAAAAACGAGGACTAAAGAATAGGATGTATATGAAATTAACTATGTCTTTAGCAGAAATGAATTATATATACCCTAAACCTAATTCCTCTTAAAGACTCACGCAGAATTTCCTGTGGCAAATTGGCCATGACATATAGGTAATGTGAGTCCAGAGAGCCACATTAAGTCTTTCTGGTCACTAGAGAACACACTATTTCATTGCCAATCTTATGACGAAGACATTGTAACTTTCCAATTGACTGTTTTCTGATCTGGCAAGGGGCTTTTGGATTTCTACTCATTTACAGAGAGGGAAGGATGGAGAATGCAGAAAGCCTGCTTTTGTACCGGAAGGTGGGACATGTATATATGGCTGCCATGATCCCATGTTCCTTGGATTAAGGTTTGGTCCAAGGCAAATCAAATGTTTTCTGTAGAGTTGACTCCAAAGGCCTGAGCAGGGAAGAAGGGGGCCAAGACCAGTGGTGTGCTGGAGGTGACTTGCACCAGTTCATGAGCAGTGATTATGTACATCTCTGCATCCAAAATCATCATGATGGTAGGCCATGATGGGAAATTGGCAAATGCTACAGATAATTGGCAAATGCTACAAAGAATTCTCCCACCCCAAATTCCCTCCTTCAGAGAGCTGGTTAAACACTTACCAACACACTTTGACTTACAATACAGTGAAACAGGCTGGGCCTGATAGGTGTGGTTAAAGAATAAGTAACGTTTTGTTTGAAGAAGGTAAGACTTGGGTGAACAAAACTGCTGTCTATGGGAAGAGGACTCAGATACCTTCTTTATTTCCCTAAAGAGTAAATCAGAATCATTGTGCATGTGTGTGTGTGTGTGTAGGTTCCATGAAAACTAGATTCAACTCAATATAAAAACATAATTTATGAATGTTCAGTGCCATTCAAAGGGAGAAAAATTTGTCTCAGGAGATACTAAACTTCCCCATCACTGGAAATGAGAAAAGAGGCTTAAAATCCAGTGGCAGATGTATTATAGAGGAATTTCAAGTATTAAATAGTAAATTGGACAAGACTATGTGATCTCTAATGTCTCTTCCAACTCGAGATATTTTTGATTTTATGGAAGAGTGATTGATAGATTTTGAAGAATTTAGAGAGGTCTTGCATTGCTAAGAGTTCAAAACCGGTATGAAGGGAAATAGTTTGTAAGAGCTCGAAGAATACTTCTCACCCCATTCATACCATCTCCCTCCTAATTGGCTGAATTCATTCTTCCTCAAGACAGTAACTTATAAGAACACAAACAGAGCATGAGGGATTTCAAGGCCTCTTTTCTCTACTACAGATCGACATTGTTAAAGAGGGTCTTTTCTCTGACCAGCTGCCTAATTGTGCCTTAGAAAAAAGCCTGAAAGATATATACATATGTAGATATATATGTATTTTTTTTTGCCAAGTTCCTCTGAGGCTCAAATGCTACACAAAAGGGTGTCCCCAAAGTGAATTAAAATAAGCATTCTACTCAAGCCAGGAAAAAACATCTTCACATTAAATCAAGCAGGCATTGGAAACAACTATACTACAGTGAGAAGTGTAGTTACATGTTTACATTGCTTGAAACTATGTTCTACAAAACCATGTCAAACATAGCAGCTATGAAAAAATAAACATGAAGAAAACAGAGAGGAACTTTAGCATACTGAATGTCTTTTTTTTAGCAGCTCCTCATGATTCTCTTTAGCCTGCAGTCTATTTTCATTAAGCCAATCATGATCTTTAAGCCCTGAGGCACATGAGCCAGTACTGGTTTTCATGGTTTACATATTTATCGACCTGCATGAGATGTTCAAGGTATTCCCGGGTAGGAAGGCAGCTGACTTTTCAAGTACTTTTTTTTACCCCAATCCACTTGGCTGTTGATAGAATGAAGTGAAAGCTGTGCATGCGTGTGTGTGTGTGTGTGTGTAGCTGTTAATGTGATATATGTGTCTGTGACTGGTATATATGTATAATGGGTTTGGTGATACATGGGCCCTGTTTGGTACAAGAAATAGCTTAGGATTAAAACAGCTATAAGAGAGCGCTTTTGGATTGGTAGAGTAAGAACTTCCACAAATCTGCTTCTCCTTAGAAGTAACAAGAACACGAGAAAAATATTCAAAATCAACTTTTTCAGAACTCTGGAAATTAACCAAAATCTTTCAACAATCCGAGAACTGTTTATTCAAGAAAAATGGCTGAATCTCAGGAAGAACCATGAGCTTTATGGTATTTAAACTTGCTCTGTTCCCTTCCCCCTCTTCCCAGCTCAGTGGGAAAAAATCAATAGTTTCACAACTATGGTAGTTGTGAGAACCAGCAACCTGGCAGCCACTGGAGGAGGCAAATAGGTTTAAAAGTTCCCCATAAAGCCCTAGTTTTAGAGACTTGGAATTGTCATTATTTGAGCTGCCTGACAGCTTCCTGTAAATCCCCCCATACAGGGCTTATCTTTATTTGACCTGACTCAGGGCTCACTCAATGTGAACAGTTTTTTTTTAAAAAAAATCAGTGGTGATAGAGAGTCCTGGAGGCAGGACAAACAATATGTTAGGTGGTGTGTTCATGGGAGTCTTCATTTACAAGGTGACATTTGTGCAGACACCCAAGTGAAATGATGGAGTGACCCATGTAGGTAATTGAGGGTGGAGGAAGATAATATTATGCTGGGGTAACAGTAAGTACAAAGACCCGGAAGTAGGAGCATGCTTGGTTTCTTTCAGGAGCAGAAGATATCTTGATTCCAATCTTTCTCCCTCTGTCTTTACTTATTCAGGGGTTCATTTGATCCCATGACTTCAACTGCCATCACTACAGCACTCCTCACCAGGCCCCTGCTACACTATCCCCATGTTCCTAAAACACCAATTCCATTAGGTCATTCCTTTGCATAAGAACTTCTAGTTGATTCTTATTTACCTGCAATAAAAATCCAAATTCCTTCCAACTACCTCCAACTACCTCCACCAATCTGATTTTGTGTTATATTCATCTCTTGTGCTATTTCATAAACTTTGATTCCCATCACTCCTGTACTGATCTATTTCAGTTCAGCTAGTCACTCTCTCAGATGTGATTTTTTTCCCTGATTTTTAAAAATTGTGGTGAAATATACATAACATAAAATTTTACCATTCTAACAATTTAAAGTAGTACTGATAGTGAAGAACTTACTTTTGCCATTTTGTTGTTGTCTGTCTTATGCCTTTTTTTTGTCCTCATTTCTTTCATTACTGCCTTCTTTTGTGTTTTATTATTTCTTTGTAATGGTACATTTTGATTCCCTTCTCATTTTCTTTTGTTTATATTCAACAGATATATTCTTTCTTTTTCAGTGTAACAGCCTCATATGACATATAGTTTATCTGCTCATTTATTTTTCCATTCAATACACATATATTAAAATACTTCATCATACTGGGTTATAATCTAAGCATTACTGTTAAATTAATTTTTATTGGGGTATAATTGCTTTACAATGTTGTGTTAGTATCTACTGTACAGCAAAATGAATCAGCTATACATATACATATATCCCCTCTCTTTTGGATTTCCTTCCCATTTAGGTCACTACAGTGCATTAAATAGAGTTCTCTGTGCTATACAGTATGTTTTCATTAATTATCTATTTTATACATAGTATCAATAGTGTACATATGTCAATCCCAATCTCCCAATCCCTCCCACCTCCCTTGGTGTCCATACTTTTGTTCTCTACGTCTGTGTCTCTATTTCTGTTTTGCAAATAAGATCATCTATGCCATTTTTCTAGATTCCACATATACGCATTAACATACAATATTTGTTTTTCTCTTTCTGACTTATTTCACTCTGTATGACACTCTCTAGGTCCATCCACATCTCTACAAATGACCCAATTTTGTTCCTTTTTATGGCTGAGTAACATTCCATTGCATATATGTACCACATCTTCTTTATCCATTCCTCTGTTGATGGACATTTAGGTTGCTTCCATGTCCTGGCTATTGTAAATAGTGCTGCAATGAACATTGGGGTGCACGTGCCTTTTTGAATTATGACTTTCTCTGGGTATATGCCCAGTAGTGGGATTGCTGGGTCATATGGTAGTTCTATTTTTAATTTTTTAAGGAACCTCCATACTGTTCTCCATAGTGGTTGTATCAATTTACATTCCCACCAACAGTGCATGAGGGTCCCCTTTCAATAGATACATTCTTTGTGGTTACCATAGGGATTACATATAATGCCCTAAAGTTATAGTAATCTATTTTAAGTTGTTACCAACTTAACTTCAATCACATACAAAAACTGTACTCCATTACAGCTCTGCCCCTCTCTACTTTATATTATTGGTGTCAAAAATTACTTCTTTATATATACCAATTAACATAGATTTATTATTTTAAATACATTTATCCTTTAAATCTTACAGAAAATAAAAAGTGGAGTTACAAACCAAAATTACAAAAATACTGGTTTTTATATTTGTCCATGTGTTTACCTTTGTCAAAGATCTTTATATTTTCATATGATTTCAAATGATCATTTGGTATTCTTTCATTTCAATTTGGAGGACTCCATTTAGAATTTCTTGCAAGACACGTCTAGTGGCAATGAATTCCCTCAGCTTTTCTTTATCTGGGAATGTCTTAATTTCTTCTTCATTTTTGAAGAAGAGTTTTGCTGGGTATAGAATGCTCAGGTGACAATTTTTTCCTTTCAACACTTTAAATATGTCATGCTGCTGCCTTCTGCCTCCACGGTTTCTGCTCAAAAGTCTACTGATAATCTTTTTGAGGATCTCTTGTATGGAATGAGTCACTTTGTCTCTTGCTGCTTTCAAGATTTGATTATAGGTATTCTGGGCCTCTTTGGGTTTAGTCTACTTGGAGTTCATTGACTTTCTTGTATTTGTATATTCATGTATTTGCTCAAATTTAGGAAGGTCTTGGCCATTATTTTTTTCAAATAATCTCATGCCCCTTTCTTTCTGTCTTCTCCTCCTTGGACTCCAAAAATGAATATAGTGGTCCCCTTGATCATGTCCTGTAAGACTTTTAGGCTCTAATCGTTTTCCCTCATTCTTTTTTTCTTTTTGTCTTTCAGACTTGATAACTTTAAATATTCAGTCTTCAAGTCCACTGATCTTTTCTTCTTCCTGTTTGAGACTGGTGTTGAATTCCTCTAGTGATTTTTTCAACTCAGTTATTGTGTTTTTCAGTTCCAGATTTCTGTTTGGTTCCTTTTAACAATTTCTATCTCTTTGTTGTCATTCTAATTTTGTTAATATATTGTTTTTCTGACTTCCTTTGTTTCTTAGTATTTTCCTTTAACTCTTTGGGCATATTTAAGACAGTTGTTTTAAAGTCTTTATTTGGCGCATCCAATGCCTGTCCTTCTTTGGGGATGGTTTCTGCCATTTTATTTTCTTCCTTTGATTGGGGCATGTTTTCTTGTTTCTTTACATGACTTGTGGTTTTTCTGTTGAAAATTAAGCATTTGAAAAAAAAACAGTCACTCCTCCCAGTCTTTGTGAATTGATTTTGCACTAAGGAAGACCTTCACTAATTAGTAGGACATGTTGTAAATCTTCAAATTAACCCAGGGTTAACACTTAAGGTCTTTGGTCTTTTGTGAGCAAGCATATTGGCTGGCCCTGAGTGTGTGTTTTTAAAATTCACCATATACATGGCTGCTTTGAAATGTCTTAATTTTTCAAAGAGTCTCACCCCAACCTCTTCTCAGGGTCTTAGATGTTCTACTGTATTCTTCTACCCATATTCTCCTGCCTCAGGCATTGGGAGATCTGTAGACCTCCTGCAGCTTTCATGAGCCCTGGCCACTGTGGGTTTCCACAGCTTTTCCTAGCCTGAGACCTGAGTCAGGTGAAACAGAGCTATCCCACAAGCATCCTTTAGATAAGTCAGAACGTTGCAAATAAGGTCTACTCCTAGACCTTATTCCAATTTTAACCTATTATCATTTCCTAGACTAGACAGACTAGAAGGTCTGTTCCTTCTAGTTTGAGGGAGGGAATTTGGAACTGGGCTATGACTTCCTTCAGACTGTGCCATCTGCACTGGGGATGGACTGGGGTGAGGGCAAATAAAAATGCCCTAAAATTTCCTACTGTTTTGAATGTGGTGGAGGATACAGAAGCAAGAACACTGTGGGCGGAGTGATAGCACATAAAGAAGGACAAAGGTGAACACAAGAAGTCATATTCAGGAGTGACATCCATAAGATGACAGACTAGGTACCTATGGTTCCACATTTCCCCACAGAAGCATTTGAAAAACTACTAGAGGGTGGCTAAAGTAATGTTACAGAAACCCTGAAAATAGTCAAAGGTCTACAGCAACCAAGTAAACACATTGGCAGTCTTTCCATTTAGCTGGAGGATGGAAAAGAGAAAATGGAAGATTCTGTGGGAGGTTTTCAATGGGTCAGTCCAAGAAGTCATACACATTTCATTGGCCAAAACTCAGTCATAGGGCCACACTTAAATGTAAGGGAGGCTGGGAAATATAGTCTAGCTTTAAAGAGTCTGTGAGTTTGTTACAATAATTTAATCATATGAAAATATTTATTAGAATAAAATGATTAAAATTTGTTAACACAAATTGGTTTTATAAAAAAAAAATCTGTCCCTAGGCCAGATGAAGACCCTATAGGCTTTAAATAGAATGTCAAAAAGATAGTACTCACCCCCATACATAATTTAAACTAATAAAACATCCCTAAACTATAAAGTAAGTAGAACAAAGTTCAACAAAGCTTTGTTTTTTCCTCTGTGATGACTACTTTGAGTCATTTTTTAAAAATTCAATATTAATTTTTTTCCAAAAGCTTTTTATTCTAATTCTAATTTTGGGGGTCTCTGTGTTGGTGCGTATGTTTTGACTACTTATTGGGTAACCCAGCTCTGCTTTGGCCTTTTAGAAAACAAAATTAATGTAAAATTATTCTTTAGTTTCACTTTGAGGAGTTTGGGGCAACTATGTTAAAACAGGGGGCCATACCCCACTCCCTCCCTACCCTCATGTCTTGTTTACAGATGCAAAGAAAAAGTTCAAAGAGATTTACTTCTGAGAGAAAGTAAGAGGGATTTCTTGTTCCAGCTTAAAACTCACTGTGTAGACCTCCTCTAGAGGGTAATTCAAAGGAAGACCTGTTTTAGCAGGAAGAGACACAAAAATAAGTAAGTAGGTGGAGCCTATTTTTGACTCATTCCATTAAGTGGTGATTGCTGTTCTGAAATCCAGACCTATGGCTCACACAAAATAAGAATGGGGTAGAAAGTCAAAATCAACCAAGAATTATAAGTAAAATTTAGCCATTAAAAAAAAGCTGCAAATAGATGAGAATGAGATCAGAATCAATATTTCAAGTTCTGTTATAAAACTGATGACATTTCTTAGTTTTTGTTTCCCTCTGTCTTTGGTACTCTCTGATTTATTTCATTGTGGTTAAAAAGTTCTTAACTATTTTATGTTTTATCATCGTTAAATCATATTCATCATTCTCTTATGTAAACAAGACTGTTGATGTAGCGTTTCACTGCAGTTCTTTAATATTTGGTTATAAGAATTAAAACTAAGCATCACTATGTTATCTGAACAGTCATTCCAGCTCAGTTTCAGAGAGAGTGAGCAGGTAATGTCTCCAGCGTAGGACACAGCAGCCTCCCCAAAGTGATCATGTTGTCTTAAGGTTATACAAGCCTAGACTACAGTGTTCACATAAGAAATAGAAAGTGAATATAAGGAGTGCATATCAGAGGTATCAACAACATCAACATGTGAAGCTAAATGAGGTCATAGGGATGAATTTTTTTTAATGAGACATGGGGGAGGAGAGGAGGCAGGTTTTTTAAGTTAAATGATCAACAGTAGGACCTAAGATTAGAGGACTTGAATACTGGTTGACTATAGCACAATAAGGTGAAGGTAAGAGTAAAAAATGACTTATTCCAAGATTTCAAGCTTGGGCTACTGGGGAGACGGTAGAAAAAGAGCATAGATTGGAGGAAATGATAATAGGTTAAAATTGGAATAAGCTTGATTTTGAGGTGACTGAGGACCACTGACATGGGTGATATAGTGTTGGTGGTTGGAGAAATAAGACTATTGTTCCAGGGAGATTCTTGCTAAAGCCAGAGTTGGAGGTCATGTGAGTGGGTGAACATGGAGAGAAGAAAAGCCTAGGGCTGAGGAGGGCCATGATAAGGTGATAGAAAGTTGGGAGAAGAGCTTCTTGAAGAAGACTATGTAGATTTTAAGAGTGGGCAGATTGAGGAAAAGAATATGGGTAGAGAAACACCATGGTGTAGACAAAAGCCTAACAAAGAAAGAAAGATACAAAAGCACAAAGAGTATAGTCTTTCTCTCCAAAGTATCATTGCCCTCCAACTATTCTTTTGTGGGTGCCTGGGTCTGAAGAATGGCAAGGGAAATTGAGATTCTGCTGGAAGACACATTACCACAAGTATCTCAGAAGAAGAGAAGATCCAAATGGTACAAGAAAAATGAAATGATTATGCCCCATGAAGGAAATGTTAAAGGACAAGGCTTTTTGTTGGCTTTTTTCTAATTGTTTGCTAGTAGAATGCAGCAATTAGGATGTAATATGACATATATATATATATATATATATATATATATATATATATATATATATATGTCTTTGGTGAAGAGGAGCCAAGTTGTCCAGAACAGGGATCTAATTCCTAGATCTCTTTATTTTCCTCCCTGACTCACTTTATTTTTTTTAGTCCTCTCAAAAAATGTGTCAGCAGCTTTGCCGATGTCTAAAAGATTTATGGAAACTCAGGACTCAAATAGCACTAATTTTGGATCATGTACTTGCTCAATGTGAAGTGAAGAGTATATCAATATTTCTGTTCTGTATTTCTGTTTTAATGGGTTTATTACCTGGCTAAAAATCTAGACTTGAGGCTATAATATAGCATATTAGGTGTTGACTCCAAAGCAAATTTGTTTTCACTGAGATTCAAAACAAGTTTGTTTATATGTTTGAAATTAAGATTCATTTCCCCTAGATAAAACACATTTTTGGTGTATTTTCCACCCACAAATAATTGTCATCAAAATAGAAAAATACACACTCAAGTTAAGCAAGCAATGCATCTTTATTAATTCAAAATATTTCTGGCATTGAGTCACATACGAAAATAACTCTCACTTCCAGCTGTTGAAGGCCTTCCTTCTAAAGAGAATCTCTGTCCACATCACTAGATAGCCGTTGAAGTAACCATTTTTTCAGTTGTAGTAGTGTTATTGTTTTCCCCTCAGTTATTTGATTGATTTTTTTGCTCTACAGTTGTTTGCCCCTGCCATATACAGTTGAACATAACAACCATTATAAAACCTGCTTGCAACATGGAACAACGTCTGAATTAATTTTCCTGGTGGAGGCCGAGAAACCAGGAACCAATGTCTGTTTTAGGGTATTGTGGCCACCAATTCATTTACACCTTGCTGACAAAGCCCAATAGCAACAACTACCCCAGATACCCAACTTCTGTGAGCACCATGTGAAATGCATCACATGCCTTGTCCTGTTGAATCCCCCCAACAGTCCTCTGAGATAACTACTACTATAGCCCCATTTTGCGGAAGATGCTGATTTAAATGATTTGCGTCAAAGTCACACAGCAAGTAAGTGGCAGAGCTGAGACAGGAATACAAGTTGGTCAAACTGCAAGGTCCATGCTGCTCTATTACCTCTCAAAGTGAGCTGGGCTACAGACAGCCCAAACAGTTTTGAAAAGGAGAAAATATGGTGGAAGCTGTGATGAAGACATCTTAAATATTTTCTCCAATTGTGATTGACGTTAAAAGAGTCAAACTGGTTTGAAAGCTTTTATTTAACCCCCTTTGCTACTCAATTAACAAGTATCTAGAGGTAAATGTCAGGTGAGTCATTTCAGGTCTTAATCAGAATCGTGTCAAACATCATCTTTTCAGTGAAGTCTATCTTGCCCACTCTATTAATAACTGCAACGCTCTCCCACCCTGAATACTCCCTATTCCTTTTTCTTGATTTATTCTTCTCCTTAGCACTCACTGCCATCTAACATACTATAACATCAACCTGCTTATTTTGTTCATTGTCTCCCCAACCAGGATGCTAGCCCGCCAAGGGCAAGGATTGCTCACTATGGTATCCCCAAAGCCTAAAAGTGTGTCTCATACATAGTAGGCTCCTAGTAAATATTTGTTGAGTGAAAAAAAATATTTTTAATGCTCCTTGGCCTCTAGAAGGGCAGCTCTTTGAATAGTATTGTGTACCGGTTACTGATGTTTTGATACTTCTAAATTTCTTTATAGATTTCCTGGGTTAAGTAATGGAGCTGGAGTAGTTCAGGTAAGCCGTCTTAGAAAGGTGAGTTTGGAAGCATGTTTTTTAAAAAGAATAGTGGAGAATAAAAGAAAGACCTCCAAATTGAAGAAATACTATTCTCCAGATGGGAATGATTAGGAAATCATTAAAGGGGAAAGTCCTTGTTCAACAGTTATCAGAAATTAGAATAGATGAAGAGCATAGTTAGCCAAGCGCCCTGAAAGCCGTATAAAGACATTTAGAGTTAATGCGTTAGGGAGAGATAACTGTAGGAACACAATCCACAGATGTCAAGTTTTCTGCTGTCTATGGGCTGTGTGATCTTTTCCAAATTGCTATATTTCTATGTGCTTCAGTTTTCTCATCTGTAAAATGGGAAGAAAAATAGTGCAGTTCCTGCCTCATAGGGTTGTTGTAAGAATTGAAATAACACAGACAAAGTGCTTGGCACAATGCCTGCTATATAATAAACACTCAGTGAATGTTACCTATTATCATCATCATCATCATCGTCATCATCATCATTTTATATTATGAGTCTTCTCGTATGGTTTTTTATTATGAGTATTTTACATTTACAAGTCAAAACTATTGTGGCTTTTAGGGGGCCACCAAACCAAGAGCTATGGTTGAAAATATTGAGAGGGGGGGAACTGGTATGAAAGTCCATCCACAGGGCAGCAAGCATGAATCGCTTTTTATTTTTTAGGTGGAGATGCCCATCTAAATGCTGACACCAGCAAATACAGGATGTGGTGGATTCTGTAGAGCTTCCTAGATTCTGGACAGCCTGGGACAATGACCAGATTTGGGTAGGGGAGGACAGGCTCTCTGACATTTTAAAGTTATGGCTCCGAGGGTCAGCTCTGCACATACATTGCTACTACCTTTCTATATAGACAAATGCCTGAGTGTAATTCCCCATACTTAACTGTTTTATCAAGTGATCAATCAAGCAAGACAGAGGGGAGGAAAATGATTGAGTTGGTATATGAAGTCAAGGTCATGATTGACATTTTGAGTCTTGGACACAAGATATGAAGTTTCTTCGTGACCACATATGGCAGTTGGAACCCAGGACAAAGTCTGTTCACTAGGGTAGTGCAGGTACCCAAGGCAGTTGGTATTTGAAAATCAGCTAGGTCACCATGGAGTACAGTGCACATGCAGTAGGAGTGGAGGCCCCAGCCCCTGGACTGGGATTTGATCCTGGGGAGAAAGCTGAACAAAAACAAGAGTGGCTGGGAAGATCACTCTATGGAAGAGGAGATTATACGGTAAATCTGTGATTATCCAATTTAGTGCCAGTTAGACCTTGAAGGTATGATTTAGACATGTGGAATTGTTTGTGGGGAGAAAGGAATTCAAGTCAAAGGGACTAAGGTAAGCAAAGGAATGGAGCTGAGAAAGCAAAGAGCCGCTGAAATGTAGGGGTAGTGAAGGTGGATAGTATGGGACAAGGCTGGAAAGGTAAGCTGTGGCTATGTCATGAGTGGTCTTAAACCCCAAGCTAAAGAGTTTTAGAATTAATTAAAAACAATGGGAAACTACTGAAAGTTTAGAGTGGAGAAGAATGTGCTTAGAGATATGCCTTAGAAAGATTAATTTGTTGGTAATAAGGAGGGTGAGTTTCAAGGATGTTAACCTGGAGACAGGGAAACTAGTTAAGAGACAATTGCTACTATCTAGACACATGGGAATTTGGGACTAAACAGGGGTGTGGCAGTGGGGGTAGAGATGAAAGGACAAAGTGAAAGGATTTAAGTGATCAAATGGCGTCTGATTGGCACTAGAATACAAGCTCCAAGACAGCAGGAGCTTTTTGTCTGTCTTGTTTACTGCTGAATCCTAGGCACCTAGAATAGTCTCTGGCACATAATAGGCACTCAATAAATAGTTTGTGAATGATGTCTAAACTTTGTGCAGCTTCTACTATGGTCTGAATGCTTGTGTCCCCTTAACTTTCATATGTTGAAATCCTAATGCCCAATGTGATATTATTAGGAATTGGGACCTTTAGGAGGTGCTTAGGTCATGAGGGTGGAGCCCTCATGAATGAGATTAGGGCCCTTATAAAAATACCCCACAAGAGCTCCATATCCCCTTTCACCATGTGAAGGTACAATGAGAAGACTGTGACCTAGAAGAGGGTCCTCACCCAACCATACTGGCACCCAGGTCTTGGACTTTCAGCCTCTAGAACTATGAGAAACAGATTTCTGTTTTTTATAAGCTACTCAGTCTCTGATATTTTGTTATAGCTGCCTGAATGGACTAAGACAACTTCTGTACACTGACCTGTGGTATGTATTTGCACACCTGCCTCCTGACACCAGCTAATCTTTCACACTAGCTCCCAGCCCTGCTCCCACCTCAGTGCTCCCAATTCCTGCTCCTTCAATTATACCCATGTCCCACCATTACATATCTTGTGTTTAGTTTTTTTCCACTCTTCTCTTTCACACATTTTGGTTATATAGTCTAGATAACAAGAATGCTTCTTTAGGACCCAGAAAAGACATTGCGAAAAGGCCACCAAAGAAAGATAGTTGTTGTGTCACCATGGATCAAGTTGAGGAGAGGACAAGAGCAGATTTGAAGGGTCTATGCTGTGAGAAGGAAATGGGCAAGATTTTCCTTATGTGATAACTTGGGCAACAGCTCACAATTTAGTATTAAACACTAATTTAATAAAAAATCTCTCTAATAGGTGGAATCAATTTTAAAATGAAAAATTTAAAAGAAGCCTACCTTTGCTTCTTTGGATACAATTTAAAATAAGTTAAATTATTTACATGACTTTTAAAAAAATACCACCACGTTCTGGTTTCATGATAGTAGAATATAAAAACACTTTTAGACCTTAGTTTTGAAAAAGACCTGATTTTCCAGACAGCCAAATGCAACCAAAAACAGAGACCCGAGTTAGTTCAATTATGCTGTATTTTTGAGGCCACTGAAACTCAGAGCAATGAAAGTGAATTAGCAGAAACCAAGAGAGCCAAATAAAATACGTAACAGTTGGATATCAAGAAAAACTTTACGATCATGCTTGTGATCCAAGCTCGTAGTCAGGAGGAACTACATGCAAAGTTGCAAGTATCTTTGGGACTTTTCAGAAGTAGCTAATGTTTATCTTAAGATCATACTCATATAACATCTTTATATAAGACTTCTTAGTTTGAGAAGGCTTAAGAAATGCTGGGCTTTAATTTTCCCAAGTGCCTTTTTCATAGAAAGTTTGATACAAAACAAAAACCTGCAGTCTGGCTACTGGGGACAATTTATTGCACAGCTGGAGAGAAATACAGCTCATCTAATTCACACAAGACCCCTTTCAGGTATATGTCTTCTGCCAATTTCGTTGAGTAATTTTCGAACTGTTCAAGTGCCACTTTTGCTCCTATTCCCCAAACTCAAATACTCTTTTTGGGGTTTTAGAAGCTGAGGGTCTGACAGAGTTATGAGAAAAGTCATTAGACTTGGGCCTACTCAACACTAAGGGATGATCTGCAGTTAGCCTGCTGAGTTTTTGAGTGTCTAATGCAAAGACAAGCAAAGCCAGTAACTTTGGCCTCTTAAAATCCCCTTGGATGCATCGGTCTATCTGGGTTGATTGCCTACACTGATCAAATAGACTAGAGGACTGCCAGTTCCTTTTTTATGATCCCTCAATTGGAGGGGCCATTTCACAAAGTGAGATCTAGTTAGTAGGTTCCAATTAGTGGAGTCCCAAGGGAACATAGCAACCAGCTATTTTGTTGTGATCTTCAGGAATAATAGGGTGATGGAGAAGCTTGGGCCTGTGTCTTACAATGTCAGAAAGGTTTTCTCAAACATCTTGATGAAGCACAATAACCAATCCTGCCAGGATCTGGTGATTATGCCACCTTTTAGATGAGCCAGAGTGGATAGTTTTACTGAAAGATAGTGGGGATGATCTCAGGATCATCATGGGTCAAGCAAATGCTAATTTATTGTTATCACTAATTTCTTGGAAGGCAATAACCATAAAGGCTGTGACTAGCAAATTATTGCCAGGTGTCTGGATTTGCTTGGGACTGAGGGGTTTCCCAGGATATGGGACTTTCAATGCTAAAACCGGGACAGTCCTGGGCAAACTGGGGCACTCTAAAACTCATCACTCTAACCTTGAGCACTCACTAAGTGAATTAAAGTTTAATCTTGAGCATTCACTAAGTGAGGCAATATATAGCATAGTTTTTACAAACACACACTACGCATTAGACATGCCTGAGTTTAGATCTGGTTCTACCACTCATTACCTGTATGACTTACTGTCAATTAATCTCTCTGATGTTTAAATTCCTCATGTGTAGAAAAAATATATATAGTATTATAACTTACCCCAAAGAGTAGTTGTGATAATTAAATGCACTAAAAATACTATGTCGATCTCAATGCTTAGCACATAATAAGTGCCCCATATTTGTTAGAAATTATTTGAATTTGCTATGATTAGGCTTGGAGGAGGGATGTTGCAGTTATGGAGGGCTGAGGTAGGGTCCAGACAAGGTCGTGGTGTGTAGGGACCTGTCAAAGGCACCAAACAACATCCTTACCCCTTCAAGCACCACTGGATCTGCTGGATCATATGGCCCAAGTGACAGGGCAGTGTGCACAGCATCCTGGACCTGTTGCAGAGCCTTCTCTTGTCCTCGGCCCCACTCGAAACTAGTAGCTTTTTGGGTCACCCAGTAATGGGCTGGTGTAACATATCCAAATGGGGAATATGGTGCCTCCAGAATCCAAAACGTCCCACAACATATTGTGACTCTTTCTTTGGTTGTAGGAGGATCTAGGGTCCAGATCAACTTATCCTTCACCTTGGAAGGGATATTTGATATACCTTCCACCACTGGACCCCTAGAAATTTCACTGAAGTAGAAGGTCGTGAATTTTTGTCAGATAAATTTCCCACCCTCTGATACGCAAGTGTCTTACCAATAAGGCTAGTTGCTACTTTTTGCTTACAAGGTACAATCAGCATAATGTCATCAATGTAACAGACCAATGTGATATCTCGTGAAAACTGATCAAGATCCCTATGTACTAAATTATAAAATAGAACTGAAGAGTTTATATACCCCTGAGGTAGAACAATGAAGGTGTACTGCTGGCCTTGCCAGCAGAAAACAAACTGCTTCTGGTGGTTCTTATTGACAGGGGTGGAGAAAAAGGTATTTGTCAGTCAATAGTGGCATACCAGGCACCAGGAGATGTGTTGGCTTTCTCAAGCAAAGAAACCATATCTGGTACAGCAGATGCAATTGGAGTCACCACCTGGTTAAGCCTACAGTAATCCACTGTCATTCTCAAAGATCCATCTGTCATATGCATAAGCTAAATAGGAATGGGGAGGTGGTGGGAATCATCACCCCTGCATCTTTCAAGTCCTTGATGGTGGCACTAATCTCTGCAATTCCTCCAGGAATGTGATATTGATTTTGATTTACTATTTTTCTGAAACTGTCTATAAGTGGCTTCTACTTGGCCTTTCCCGCCATAATAGCCCTCACTCCACCGGTCAGGGAACCAATGTGGAGATTCTGCCAGCTGCTCAGTATGTCTATTCCAATTATGCATTCTGAAGCTAGGGAAATAACCACAGGATGGGTTCAGAGACCCACTGGACTCACTGTGAGATGGACTGGAGCTAAAACTCTATTGACCACCTGACTTCCACTAGGCTGTACTTTGACTGGTGAACCATAGTGATGTTTTGGGTCTCCTGGAATTAGTGTCAGTTCAGAACCAGTATCCAGTAATCCCTGAAAAGTCTGATTATTTCCTTTCCTCAATGTATAATTACCCTGGTAAAAGGCCAAAGGTACATTTTGGGAAGTCTGGGAGAAAGATTAACAGTCTATATATTCAGTAGTGCACTGGGGTTCTTCCTCAAGGGGTTCTGGGTTTTGTAACTCTAACCTTAACCCTATGTCCTAGCTCAAGGCAGTCAAGCAGGAGAGTTACCTCTTACTCAAGGGAGGGTAATCTTTTTGTTTTATTCAGATCTTGAACTGATTGGATGAGGCTTACCCACATTAGGGATAGCGATATGATTTACTCAGTCTCCTGATTCAAATATTAATCTCTTTCAGAAATACCCTCATAGACACACCCAGAATAATGTTTGACTAAATGTCTGGGCACCTATGGCTCAGTCAAGTTCGCACATAAAATTAACCATACAGCACTTTTAAACAAAAATTTTAAAAATCTGGTTCTCAAATGACACAGCTAAGAAAAGGGCATAAAACACTTTGGGAGAAAACATTCTTAACAGTCTTTTGTCATTTACAGACAGTTCTGGGTGTACTCTGATGCTTTTGCAAAAATGTTCCTATAAAAAGGTTTCATCTTCAAGGCATTCATGGAAAAGACTCTGACAAGTACAGGTTTCTGGTAAGTGACTATACTGCTGAACTGAATGAATAAGCATTTTCAGAACTCTAATGGAAAACTGATGAATTCATAAAAGTGCTAAAAAAAGATCAAGATGAAAAAAAAGTAATTACATGGGACTGAGTGAACTGATGAGGATGATTATAATTTTTGTGACTTTCTGTTTGAATAAAAAAAAAGAATCCCACAAGGACTCAGAAGCAAAAAAATATACAAATCAATTTTCACTGCAAAGTAAAGGAGCTGTTACAGTGGAGGATTACTGGACTGAATGTCAATATTATGACATAGTATGAGTGTGTTTCATGTTTGGTAATTGCAATCATTGTTGCTTTTGTTGTGGTCATCCATTTACAATGCTTGGTGTCAGTTTATTTATCTCTTGTAAAAATAAAATACAGTGTGTGTGAAAAAAAATAAAATGAAATGAAAAAAATCTTTATTCAGTATTATAAAGAACTCATAATTAACTACTAAGAAGCCATAAACAACTCAAGTTTTATTTTTTAAAAATTTATTTATTTATTTATTTATTTTATACAGCAGGTCCTTATTAGTCATCAATTTTATACACATCAGTGTATACATGTCAATCACAATCACCCAATTCATCACACACACACACCCCCACCGCTTTCCCCTCTTGGTGTCCATACGTTTGTTCTCTACATCTGTGTCTCAATTTCTGCCCTGCAAACTGGTTCATCTGTACCATTTTTCTAGGTTCCACATATGTGTTAATATACGATATTTGTTTTTCTCTTTCTGACTTACTTCACTCTGTATGACAGTCTCTAGATCCATCCACGTCTCTACAAATGACCCAATTTCATTCCTTTTTATGGCTGAGTAATATTCCATTGTATATATGTACCACATCTTCTTTACCCATTCATCTGCCGATGGGCATTTAGGTGGCTTTCATGACCTGCCTATTGTAAATAGTGCTGCAATGAACATTGGGGTGCATGTGTCTTTTTGAATCATGGTTTTCTCTGGGTATATGCCCAGTAGTGGGATTGCTGGATCATATGCTAATTCTATTTTTAGTTTTTTAAGGAACTCCATACTGTTCTCCATAGTGGCTGTATCAATTTACATTCCCAGCAACAGTGCAAGAGGGTTCCCTTTTCTCCACACCCTCTCCAGCATTTGTTGTTTGTAGATTTTCTGATGATGCCCATTCTAACTGGTGTGAGGTGATACCTCATTGTAGTTTTGATTTGCATTTCTCTAATAATTAGTGATGTGAGCAGCTTTCCATGTGCTTCTTGGCCATCTGTATGTCTTCTTTGGAGAAATGTCTATTTAGGTCTTCTGCTCATTTTTGGATTGGGTTGTTTGTTTTTTCAATATTGAGCTGCATGAGCAGTTTATATATTTTGGAGATTAATCCTTTGTCCATTGATTCGTTGGCAAATATTTTCTCCCATTCTGAGGGTTGTCTTTTCATCTTGTTTATGCCTTCTTTTGCTGTGCAAAAGCTTTGAAGTTTCGTTAGGTCCCATTTTTTTGTTTGTTTTTATTTCCATTACTCTAGGAGGTGGATCAAAAAAAGATCTTGCTGTGATTTATGTCAAAGAGTGTTCTTCCTATGTTTTTCTCTAAGAGTTTTATAGTGCCCAGTCTTATATTTAGGTCTCTAATCCATTTTGAGTTTATTTTTGTGTATGGGGTTAGGGAGTGTTCTAATTTCATTCTTTTATATGTAGCTGTCCAGTTTTCCCAGCACCACTTATTGAAGAGCCTGTCTTTTCTCCATTGTATATCCTTGTCTCCTTTGTCATAGATTAGTTGACCATAGGTGCATGGGTTTATCTTTGGACTTTCTATCTTGTTCCATTGATCTATATTTCTGTTTTTGTGCCAGTACCATATTGTCTTGATGACTGTAGCTTTGTAGTATAGTCTGAAGTCAGGGAGTCTGATTCCTCCAGCTCCGTTTTTCTCCCTCAAGACTGCTTTCGCTATTTGGGGTCTTTTGTGTCTCCATATAAATGTTAAGAATTTTTGTTCTAGTTCCATAAAAAATGCCATTGGTAATTTGATAGGGATTGCATTGAATCTGTAGATTGCTTTAGGTAGTAGAGTCATTTTCACAATATTGATTCTTCCAATCCAAGAACATGGTATATCTCTCCATCTGTTGGTATCATCTTTAATTTCTTTCATCAGTGTCCTATAGTTTTCTGCATAAAGGTCTTTTGTCTCCCTAGGTAGTTTTATTCCTAGGTCTTTTATTCTTTTTGTTGCAGTGGTAAATGGGAGTGTTTCCTTAATTTCTCTTTCAGATTTTTCATCATTAGTGTATAGGAATGCAAGAGATTTCTGTGCATTAATTTTGTTTCCTGCAACTTTACCAAATTCATTGATTAGCTCTAGTAGTTTTCTGGTGGCATCTTTAGGATTCTCTGTGTATAGTATCATGTCATCTGCAAACAGTGACAATTTTACTTCTTCTTTTCCAATTTGTATTCCTTTTATTTATTTTTCTTCTCTGATTGCCATGGCTAGGACTTCCAAAACTATGTTGAATAATAGTTGTGAGAGTGGACATCCTTGTCTTTTTCCTGATCTTAGAGGAAATGCTTTCAGTTTTTCACCATTGAGAATGATGTTTGCTGTGAGTTTGTCATATATGGCCTTTATTATGTTGAGGTAGGTTCCCTCTATGCCCACTTTCTGGAGAGTTTTTTTATCACAAATGGGTATTGAATTTTGTCAAAAGCTTTTTCTGCATCTATTGAGATGATCATATGGTTTTTATACTTCAATTTGTTAATATGGTGTATCACATTGATTGATTTACATATATTGAAGAATCCTTGCATCCCTGGGATAAATCCCACTTGATCATGGTGTATGATCCTTTTAATGTGTTGTTGCATTCTGTTTGCTAGTGTTTTGTTGAGGATTTTTGCATCAATATTCATCAGCGATATTGGTCTGTAATTTTCTTTTTTTGTAGTATCTTTGTCTGGTTTTGCTATCAGGCTGATGGTGGTCTCATAGAATGAGTTTGGGAGTGTTCCTTCCTCTGCAATTCTTTGGAAGAGTTTGAGAAGGATGGGTGTGAGCTCTTCTCTAAATGTTTGATAGAATTCACCTGTGAAGCCATCTGATCCTGGACTTTCGTTTGTTGGAAGATTTCTAATCACAGTTTCAATTTCATTACTTGTAATTGGTCTGTTCATATTTTCTGTTTCTTCCCTATTCAGTCCTGGGAGGTTATACCTTTCTAAGAATTTGTCCATTTCTTCCAGGTTGTCTATTTATTGGCCTAGAGTTGCTTGTAATACTCTCTTAGGATGCTTTGTATTTCTGTGGTGTCTGTTGTAACTTCTCCTTTTTTCATTTCTAATTTTATACTAAGAAGCCATAAACAACTCAGTTTTTAAAAAATGGGCAAATGGGCCTGGCTTCCTGCCCAGGCGCAGAGCCAGGCCACAGGGAATGTCCCGGGGCAAGTTCGCAGAGACGCCCGCTGTACTCCGCTGGGCTCCGCTGCTCCCTTTATGGCCTGAGGCTTGCTGTGTTCCAAAATGGCTGAGGAGTCCAACAAAGCCATGAAGTACTACACTGTGGAAGAGATCCAGAAGCACAACCACAGCAAGAGCACCTGGGTGATCCTGCATTACAAGGTGTACAATTTGACCAAATTTTTGGAGGAGCACCCTGGTGGAGAAGAAGTCTTAAGGGAACAAGCTGGAGGTGATGCTACTGAAAACTTTGAGGATGTCGGACACTCTACAGATGCTCGAGAATTGTCCAAAACGTTTATCATTGGGGAGCTGCATCCGGATGACAGGTCAAAGATAACCAAGCCTTCGGAAACTCTTATTACTACTATTGATTCTAATTCCAGCTGGTGGACCAACTGGGTGATCCCAGCCATCTCAGCACTGGTTGTAGCCCTGATGTATCACTTCTACACATTGGAACACTAAACACGTTATCAGAAGCCAATGGAAGAAAAGACTGCTTTGGTCCTGGGAGAAAGAAGCCACCGTTAACTGCTTCAGCTGACAGAACACTTCACCTGAAAATGATTTGTATACACCTGTTTTCCTTTCCTCCTACATTAGACACAAAACAAACCAAAAAGAACTGTTCTTTCTACTCCTGAATTTTTAGAGTGTGCCTTTTTATTCATCAGCTTTGTTTTGATGTTCCATCACTATGTCATTTGTTTACTGTGGGCACAATCTTTTAAAACATACCACCATGTTTGGCTATTTGATATGTAATTGTCTGTGATGTTTGGAATCTGATTATTTGGCGGTCATTTAATGTGCTAATCTTTCAGATCCAAGTTATCTGTCTGATGTGAGCAGGGGCATCCTTGGATCTCTTCTTTTTTTTAATTTATTTTATTTATTTATTTTTGGCTGTGTTGGGTCTTCATTGCTGTGCGCGGGCTTTCTCCAGTTGTGGCAAGCAGGGGCCACTCCTCGCTGCAGTGCGCGGGCCTCTCACTGCAGTGGCCTCTCCTGTTGCGGAGCACGGGCTCCAGGCACACAGGCCTCAGTAGCTGCAGCACGCGGGCCCAGTAGTTGTGGCTCGCGGGCTCTAGAGCGTAGGCTCAGTAGTGGCGCATGGGCTTAGTTGCTCCGCGGCATGTGGGATTCTCCCGGACCAGGGCTCGAACCCATATACCCTGCACTGGCAGGCGGATTCTCAACCACTGCGCCACCAGGGAAGCCCCTTGGATCTCTTCTTGTGCTGCTTCATCTAACTGAATAATCAGGTATTGCATGTTTCCAGTGTAGTTTTTTTTCAAGGAAATTAAGGAAGGCCCAGAAATAATAGCTTAAAAATTTCTAATAATTGTTCTACTTGAACTATCATATAGACGATAAAAAGAGAAAGTGGCCTGCAAGACCTAGAAAAGATACTCCATATTTTCTTTGATTAAAAACACAAGCAATATCAACAAAAGCCTGTGAACCATGAGAGAACATTACCACTGTCCCTTCTCTCAGCTTAAACATGTCATTCCAAAGAGATTCTCAGTTATACAGCTTCTCAGGTTTTACAGACTCCTCCTTCAGAGGTGAAAACTGTTTATGTGCTCCTATAAAGAAATGTTGATTCCCTAATTTGTAAAAACACACATTCAAAAGAGATTGTGGGACATTTGGAATCTGATTTTTGAAGAAATTTAGCTCTGGTGATGGGCCATGAAGAACTCTGTTGTGGACTGATTCAGTCATCCGGTCTTTGTTTATTATTCTTTGTGCAGTGCTTTTTCTTTAAATGTCGAAACTTGAGAGATGAATTTATAGACTCGAAGTACTTTGTAGTTAGCGATGATTGTCCATTGGCCTGCTAGCCGACTGACGAGCCATGGAGTTCTTCAGAAATAACTAAACACATTGGAAAGGAATTTGTTTAAATTACAGAGCATAGATTTTTATAATCAGTGACATGTATCACCCTCTGCCTTTTTTGTCACTGGAAGTTAGAGCCAATGTAGGAGGGCAGTGGGGCAGCTGTCTCTATCACATGGGAAAATACCTTGCAGAGGAATCCTTTGTTTAGATTTTAATAAACATAAGCCTGGAACAACAACAAAAAAAAATGGGCAAATGACTTGAACAGACACTTCATCAAAGAATATATATGAATGGCTAATTGGCCAATAAGTACATGAAAAGGTATCTAAAATAATTAGTTACTAGGGAAATGTTAATTAAAATAACAGTGAGATACTAAATCCCAGCCACTAGAATGGATAAAATAAAAATTAAAAAAATTTGTCAGTCGACAAAAACACATGTAGGTGAGGTTGTAGAGCAACCAGAATTCTCTTACATTACAGGTGCATATTAAAGCAGCACAGCCAGTTTTAAAAATAGTTTGGCAGTTTCTGTTGAAGTTAAGCATACACCTAGTCGTGATTCAGCAATTCCATTTGGAGGTATTTACACAACAGAAATGAAAACATATGTCCACACAAAGACTTGCATACAAATGCTCATAGCAGCTTTATTTGTAATAGCTAAAAGTTGGAAGCAATCTAAATATCCATAAACTAGTGAATAGATAAACTGTGGCATAGCCATAAATGGAATACTACTTGGTAATAAAAAGGAATAAATTTCTGATACTGTCAGTAACATGTGAATTTCAAAAGCAGTAAGCTGAACAAAAGAAACCAGACACAAAAGAATACATATTGTATGCTTCCATATATATCATATTTTAGATCAGCCAGAAGTAATCTATGATATATAAATAATGTTAGTAGTTACTTTATTTTTTTAATATTCTCCAATTATCTTTTTAAAAATTAATTAATTAATTAATTTTGTGGCTGTGTTGAGTCTTCGTTGCTGTGCGCAGGTTTTCTCTAGTTGTGGCGAGCGGGGGCTGCTCTTCGTTGCAGTGCGCGGGCTTCTCATTGCAGTGGCCTCTCTTGTTGTGGAGCATGGGCTCGAGGCATGTGGGCTCAGTAGTTGTGGCTTGTAGGCTCAGTAGTTGTGGCTCACGGGATTAGTTGCTCTGTGGCATGCGGGATCTTTCCGGACCAGGGATTGAACCCGTGTCCCCTGCATTGGCAGACGGATTCTTAACCACTGTGCCACCAGGGAAGTCCCAAGCAGTTGCTTTAGGCTTGAGGGAAGTGGACTACAAAGGAACATGAGGGAACTTTCTGGTGTGATGGAAATGTTCTATATCTTGATTGGAGAGACTGTTAACATGAATATATACATCTGTCAAACCACACATTTAAATGGGTGCATTTTATTGCATGTACTTTATACCTCAATAAAGTTAATTTATAAAATATATTATTGAACACCAAACCTCAGTAGATACATACAGCAATAGACTAGATATCACTGAAGGGAGAATTACTGAATTGAATGAAAGATTTCATTCAATGAGGTCTCTCAATGAGGAAATTACCGAGAATGCAGGATAGAGAGCTAAAGAGAGAGAAAACATGAGAGAGATATGAAGGATAGAATGAGAAGTTACAACATTTATCAAATAGGAGTTCAAGGAAGAGAAAATAGGGATAATGAAGAGGCATAATTTTATTTTATTTTATTTTATTTTATTATTTTTTAATTGAACTGTAGTCAACTTACAATGTTGTGTTAGTTTCAGGTGTACAGCAAAGTGATTCATATATATATATATATATATATATATATATATATATATACTTTTCCAGATTTTTTTCCATTATAGGTTATTACAAGATATTGAATATAGTTCCCTGTGCTATACAATAGGTCCTTGTTATTTATCTATTTTATATACAGTAGTATCTGTTAATCCCAAACAAGGAGGCATGATTTAATGGTTGAGAATTTTCCAGAATTGAACATAGACACGAGTGAAAATGTCCACTGAAATCCAAGCAGGAAAAATAAAAGTGAATCCATTCTCAGCCAAATAGGAAACTTGAAAACATCGGAGTTGGCTCTGGCAACCCTTCAGGATCTTAGGGCCTTGTTGTTCTTGTCTAGGTTGCCTTTCTCACTACCTGAATCTTCTTTTTACACTTCCTTCCTCAGACAAATTGTTGAGCTTGAAGGGGAAATCTGAAAAGCATGGTCTCTGAGCTCCCAGGTCTTCTTTTTCCTCTTAATCTCGTCATTCAGAGATCTGGTGGACGTCAGTGTTCCTGGCTCTCTCATGGGGTTAGTATTTTCATTTTACTTCTACCTGTGAAAGGGAGATCTTGGCTTTGTTAAGAGAATTTCAGCACAGAAATAGGGAAGACTAGTTAGTTTGGGCAAAAGGGCCTTCCTGGAACACTGAAATAACATTCCATAAATGGCCACCTGTTCTACATAAGTACAAGATTGGCTGCTGGACTGGTGTGAATCCCTTCTTCCCTACCACACAGTAGCTTAAGGCTGTACTAGACGAAGTGTGGCCAGTCACAAAGCCATGTCCAGTGAATTCTCTAAGATGTTTTATTTTGATTCTATCTGATCAGCACTATATGGCTGTAGCAATGGTAGTCTCTCCATGATCTAGGACTTGTAGTCAGCTCCAAGCTCTCCTTCTAGCATAAATCCATAGCCTGAAAGTCCAGGAAAAGGAGGTGCAATTTAAAGGAGCTGGTCTTGCTTCTGGTGAGCAGCTCTTGGCTGGGTAGAGGAGGAGGTTGAAAATTTGGCAGGCTAATTTTTTAAGGTTTTAAAATAACTGTGGATTTCAATTATCCAGGCTCTTTATGTAGACTTCTCCATGTCTTCATTGGCAGGCCAGGCAGTAGCTGCTGCTTTATTTATTTTAAAACCTATTATAGCTTTTTCTTGATCTAAAGGAGAAAGAAAATTTTCACATATTCACATCATTGGAAGTGTAACTTTTTCCCCCAGCAAAACATGAGACTGGCATGTCAGGAATGCAGATGTTTGTCTATATCTGTGGATTCCAGCCTTTCTCACAGTCCCCTTGCTAATTGTTTTGCCAGGCGGCTTTTGGCTTTTACAAAGCAAACCTGACCTGTGTGTCACTGCCCTTTTTAACAAAATTCAATCTCAAAGAATAAAATAAAGAAGGTACCCTTAAAGGATGTGTGGAAGGAAATAAGAAAAAAACCTCAATCAATAGAAATTGAATAAGAGGTTGGAAACTTGGGGTAAAATTACATGTAACTAATTGGAATTCTTTTCTTTCCATGAGATAATAAAATTAGGCACCTTAATAACTATTCCTTTGGATTAAATGAATGGCCTGAGGATACTGAGGCGGGATGAGGGGGCTAGTCTGTAGTGACTAGGGGACGCAAGTCTATTGCTCCAGCTACAGACAAAATGCGTGACTACTTTCTGAATAACCAAATAGTTTACTGGTAGTTTAACAAAACTGATGGACCAGTTTTAATCAGAGTGATACAATTATTTGAGTCTGTGTGGAAAGACTGCAAATATCTAGATGAAAAACAGGAATAACTTGAATCAATCATTCATATGTTTTATGCTTCCACAGTATCAAACACAAGGAACGGGCAAACAGTTGAATAATTTATTCAATTTTAGCTTTTTTACCTGGATGCTTCTGCAAATACTTTAAGTTATTTAAGGGTAGTTACCATGCCTGATACTCCCTTTTCCTCCCACATAGCATCTACCACAGAACAGCCTGAAATAACTGCTTGATTAAATGGTTGATAGGATATCTGTGAGTCTGTATGAAGAACTTAAATTCATATCAGTCTGTGGAGCTATCTGTGGCAAAGATGTCTAAATGATTCCCAAAGCTTCCTGCTCCCATTCCATGCTGTAGAGTTGCTGTTGGATAGTGGCTATCCAGCCAAGAACTGCATTTCCAGCCTCTGTCACATCTAGAGGGACCATGTGACTGGGGACTGCATTTCCCAGCCCCATCTCACAGCTAGATGAGGACATCTCACATTTAATTGAATTTTGGAGGAATTGCTTTGCGTCATTTTTAAGCCAAAGTAGTTAAAAAGCAGTGACTTTAGTCCATCTCCCTATCTACCAGCTGAATGGAGAGAACTCTCAGGGCCCTGGGGAGGGCAGAAGGATGAGATGGAAGGATCTGGGTCTTCAGTGTCCACGTGAGCCCTCCACAATTACTGTGTTATGTCATTGAGAATTTGGAGTTTATGTATTAGAATAGCTAGCAATTTCTTAATTAATACACTGTGAATTTTAGTATCTAAGCTCTACAATGATCTCTTGGCAGTAACTTCTACTGAGACTGCATGGTATCAGCAGAAAGAGGTAACAGGACATTCTTTTTTATTTTTTTTGCGGTACATGGGCCTCTCACCGTTGTGGCCTCTCCCATTGTGGAGCACAGGCTCCGGACGTGCAGGCTCAGTGGCCATAGCTCACGGGCCCATCCGCTCCGTGGCACGTGGGATCTTCCCGGACCAGGACACGAACCCATGTCCCCGGCATCGGCAGGCGGACTCGCAACCACTGCGCCACCAGAAAAACCCAGGACATTCTTGTAGGTCGCCATTGCCACAGTGCTGTCACAAGGGAACTGTGTGGGATGTCTTCTATTTGCCCTTTCTAAATCCCCTCTTCGCCCTTTTCTTCCTTGCTCTCTGCCCTCTGAAATCTGAACTGTATGATTACATCAAGCATTTCTCTTGCCCTCTGGCATCTGGCTGAGTTTGGCTAATAGGAAACTCCCACAGGAGGTCAGAGGGAAGGAGGAGAGGGAGATCAGAGTATTGATTCCCTTGGCTCTCTCACTGTGAGGTTTCCTAGGGATGGCTGTGTCCCTCAGCCAAGGTCACTGCTCCTCTCAAGGCAGCCTTCTCCACACCACCTTCCCCTCTGCCTTCCAGCAACCATCCTTTACCTTGTGCCTTCAGGTTTAGGGCTGGTAATAGCTTTGCTGCTACTAGCTCAGAGTTACTGCACTATCCATGATGAGGCCCCTATATCCCATCCACTTTTATATAAATAGCCCCTTTTATGTGTCAATTATATCTCAGTGAAGCTGGGGGAAAATAGCTCCTTATTCAACATTTCTCGAATTCTCCTGTTTTTGAGTGTGTCATCTGTTTATGTTGAGACCCCCAATGGTACAGGGAAGCAGAATTAGATGTTCACAAGACAATCTCCGTTAGTCAACATGAATGGGGCCCATTGAATCCACCAGTCGCTTCCAATTCTGGGTATGTTCACTTTTAGGAGGGCTTCTCATTTTCCCCTACAACAGTAGCCATAGTGGCTAAAGACAGTGAATTTTTACCCTATCAGTGGGATCTGGGTTTGTAGCCTAAAGTAGCTGGCTACAAATTTGATATTTCTTCAAAGTGTTATGCATTTGAATTGTATTTTCTACTAAATTTCTGGAGTTTTTTTGTTTTGTTTTGTTTTGTTTTTGCAGTACACAGGCCTCTCACTGCTGCGGCCTCTCCTGTTGCGGAGCACAGGCTCTGGACGCGCAGGCTCTGCGGCCATGGCTCATGGGCCCAGCCACTCCGCGGCATGTGGGATCTTCCCGGACCGGGGCACGAACCCGTGTCCCCTGCATTGGCAGGCGGACTCTCAACCACTGCGCCACCAGGGAAGCCCTAAATCTCTTTGTTTTAAACAAGTGGAGCATAGTAATTACGAGTACTTGGCATTGGTGAGACCAGGCTTTAAGTTAACCTTCAAGTTGGGCTGTCTCCACTGATTATTAACTATTACCTTGGACAAGTTACTTAGTCTCTATAAGCCTCAGTTTCCTCATCACTAAAGTGAGGATAATATCATCCACCTCATGTGGTTATTTTGAGGACTAAATGCCTGACTCATATTAAGTGCTCAGTAAATTTTAGCTCCATATAACCATATGTGTCTGAATAAAATTGATGCTCCAAGAAGATGAGCCTTGCTTATCTTCTAACTTCATGAACCCTCTGTATATAATGACACATATCCCAGTTTGAGAAGCACTCAGACACTTACATAAAGTCTAAAGTAATGTTTAGGAAAAGCAAAGGGGATACAAGGGCCAATTTGCTGATATTTCATTTCTCAGAAGAAAGAAAAGAAGGAAGGAAGGAGGGTGGAAGGGAGAGAGAGAGAGAGACAGAGACAGAGAGAGAAGTATCGTCTTGAAGAGGCTGTATAGCATAGCAATTAAGAACATAAACTGGGGTCAAAATCCTGACTCTGTTACTTACCAGCAGTGAGACCTTGGACAAGTTGCTTAACCTCTATGAGCCCCAGTTTTTTCACCTGTAAAATGAAGGATAATAATGATATCTGTCTCATAGGATTATTATGAAGATTAAATGCATTAACAAATGTAAAATGCTTACAACAGTGCCTGGGACACAGTAAGAACTATAGAAGTGTTTATTATTTCTTAGGAAAATTCAGAACTTAGTTATACTCCCTTATACAGAATGTTTATTTTGAATGGCATATGGAAGGAGGCACTATATGACTTTCAAGTGCTTAGTGCCATTAAGGATTTGAATCCAGCCTTGTCTTGCTTTGAATTGTTTCTTGTGTTTGGAATATACTTCCCAGTTAACCCCACCCGACTTCCTTCCTCTCTACCTGCCAAAATTATATTCATCATAGTCCACCTCAAACTTTCCCAGGCAGTTAGCTGTTCTTTCTCCTCTGGGCTCTCACAGCACTCGGCTTATCACACTGTATATGTGGATACTTCACCCATTAACCCAAGAGTCCTTTTCTACATCTTTGTAACTCTCAGTGTCTGGCACGTGGTAGGCTGTCAGTAAACATTGTTTGAATTGAAACATGTATTCAGCCTCAGTCTATGCAATGGTCTCATTAATCCTCATCACAACCAAGCAAAATAGGCATTACTATCCCCAATTTATAGCTGAGAACTCCAGACCATAGCAGAAGGAATTTTTGTTGTCAAGACCATAGAATCAAACACTTTTCTCATGCTAAACATCAGAAGATCAATCTTTTTCCCAAATGATAGCAGAAACAAGACAGAGACGTGTGAGCCAATTTCAGAGCCATAGTTTAAGGTTAGAAAATAGGACATCCAGTGAAGTTTCCGGGAGAAATCAGTCCATGGTCCTGCCCAGCCAGGGGTCAGAGTTATTCAGCCACAATCGAAAACTTAGGCTGAGACCCTAAAGTCAGTAAAAGGGTGAAAGCCAAGTGGAGACTGCCATAGAATCAGTCACCAGAACAGCCCTGAGGATGGTTATCAAATAGATAATGATGAGCAAATTATTCCTGACCAGTCAATCCAGAAGATAGACACAGGTCAATAAAGTGTTGAAGCTCCTCCTCGCGGAAACCAGGACACCAGACATGATATGAGGAGTCAAGACATGTATCAACCAAGAGATTGACATTTGCCTGTTTTTTCTACCTACGTGTTATGGACCATGCCCAATTCTGACTCTAAGCCAATGTGACAAAGTGAAATCACAACTATTAACATAATTTCCACTAATAAACTAGACCACCTTTTCATAAAAAACACTGGTTTGTAATTGATATCAAAGTTGTTAATTATCAACACTAATGCTTGAAAACTGCCTAGCCACTCAAGTTTGTTAGTTTCTTGGCAGGGAGAAGAAGAGGAAGAAGAAGAAGAGAGAAAGGACTTGTGTTTTGGTCTAAGATGCAGGACCCTATGGTAAATTGTTGCTATTATCGTTGAATACTTTTTTATTTAGGTAATTTAAATGTGGAAACAGTACTATTAGTTGAATCTCAGCTAGCAGGTAGAACACATCTAAATTGTTTCCGGTCAATTCAATCAAAACAGTTGACTATTTTTGTAGATATGGTCTTGGTATAAGGAGAGCCATATTTGAAATATGGTTCATAAATATACAAGCATGTCTCTAATTGTGCAAACAAATTTGCAATAGATGGAGTCTCTTTAGACTTAGGCCAAATCTACAGACACATGATTGAGCTGAGTGTATTTGAAAAGGCTCAGTGTTTCTAAATTGTCCCAGCTTATTCAGATGGCCCCATAAACCAACAGAGTAGAATTTCTAGTTCTCTGCCATTGAGGGGTCACGGTCCTGGGTTAATGAATTGGAGTCACCGATTTTCCATCATGTCTGATTCATGAGCTCTGTCTAGATTCTGTTTAAAGCCTTTCTTATTCACCAGGGAGACTGTCTTCTGCTCACACAGCAAAAGAGAGAAAACCTAATGAGAACTAAGTGGAAAATGAAGAGTTCATTCTTCTTCAGATTCATTTTGGCTCCAGAGTGAACACACATGCTCGAGGGTGTGTTTTTGTAAACCTCCCTTCCCCCTCCTCCTAAGTTACTTAGTTGGCTTACCCCATAGTTGTGACTAAGTTGGAACAGTCCTCCTGGGTGTGCCTTTCTCTTTCTGGAGAGAGTTCAGAAGAAGCAAGATCAGATCGTTTTGACCTGGAGCAGACTAAGTTTGGGGTTGGGATAAAAAATCTTTTGTCTTCTAAGTGCCTTTCACCTTTGAGTGTCTGCTAAGATGTCAGAAGACACAGTGTGAAATCGGAGTTTTTATTCCCATGGGGACTATTGTTGGATTCTACAAAATTTGGCTATGTGTCTAGGATCCAGTTGTTATTTGCAGGGCATAGTTGAGAAAAATGTCCCAATAGACTATCTCGAAGCATATATACAAGTTGCTTCACCCGAATAAATCTATTTTGCATTATACGTGTAGTTCGGAGTCGGTTTGCACACTTATTAGTCCCGGAGAGCCCTGGAGGACAAAGTGTAACGTTTGTACACTCAAAGCCGTTCAAGAAAAATTCAACAGTCCAATTCAGACCTCAAGAAGAGTTCTTTTAATGACTGCTAGTTACTCCTTTAACTGCTATAACTATGACCTGTATTTTCAAATCTCCCCATAGGCCTCATGGCCTTTTGCCAGGGTCCTAGGCACTCTCAGACTTTTTCTTGCCTAAGCTGTTTGAATAAGAAAAAGTCGGCTTCTTTATTCCCAAGCTCCCTTGAGTTTACTTTCCTCCTTCACTTTTCTTTCACTACATTTTGTCCATACCAGAATTGGCCATGTGGACAAATAGAGGAAGTAGTTGTGTGCTGTGATTTCAGAGGCACCACAAGAGAGCACCATGCAAGGATTTCCACTGCTCAAACTCAGTGTCTCTTCTAAGAGCCAGACCTACTTTCTGAAATCCTTTCTTCCCTTGTAGCTGCAGGACCCGAAGTCTCTGTTTATTTCCCTTTCTTCCATAGCTGCCCAGCTTGGAATTTTTCCCCCTAAACCTGGTTGCAGAGTTGATGGCAATCGTGCTGGCCCCTCACCCTCTGCTGATGCTTCTGGCCCCTCACCCTCCACCATTTGAGGGTCTAGAGCTGTGCCTGGGAAACTATAGTCCCCTGTCCAAATCTGGGCATTCTGTAAATAAAGTCTTTCTGTAAATAAAGTTTTATTGGAACACGGCCATGCCCACTGGTTTACGTATTGGCTATGACAGCTTTTGCACTATAATGGCAGAGGTGAGTAGTTGTGACAAGAGACTACAGATGGCCTGCAAGGCTTGAGATATTTACTATCTGATAATTTATAGAAAAAATTTGCTGCTCGACAGGTTTGAAGGTTAATCACTAAAAGAGAACAAGCACAAATAGCAAACGTGGAGCCAAGCTGTAAAATTTACAACTTCTTATGTAATAGTTTCTGGTCAACTGTTTCTGACTCCTCAAATGGAAAACCCAAGTCCAGATGGACTTCAGGTTGTTGCTTTCAATTCTGTGTGTGGGCCTTACCCTCTGCTCCATGCCTTCTTTTTCTCTCAGATGTAGGGGTGGGCAAGTAGATTCAACTCTGTAAAGGTCCATCTTCCCAGCATATAGTCTCAAGATGCAATCCAGGCAAAAACTTCAGATGCCTCCTTTATATAAAATAAGCAATTTGTATCTCTGGGACACCTAGACCACGTGACATTTAGGTCCACTAGGTTTCTTCCTGCACTCTGCACTCCCTACCACCAACTCCATCCAGAAATATACTTACATGGGCACTCTACTTATTTCTTATCTTGGATTAAAATATAAATGTGCTCTGGAAAAGGATGACACAGTTATCCAATAAAACCTTGGTTGGATTCTTTTTATTAGCTTCCTATCAGATGGCAGGACTCTGAGTATCAAATGCTCTCTGCTTCGGAGACTCTATATTCTCCTTTTCCCAGAGCTGAGGCTACTTGCTTTCCTCCTGTAGGCTTCGGCTCCATCTGTTCTCGAGGACCAATCCCAGGCTTGGTCAGGAAGGATTAACAGCCTCCTAGTCTGATACTCTGGGAAAGGGCATTAGGTTAACCTTGTTTTAGGCGAGACCCGACTTTGTGTTCCAGCTCTAACTGCCCTGCAGCCTTATTTCCTGATTACTCATTTTGTCTTGTTTAACTATCTAGTACCTCTAGTTCTACTCTGTCTATGTGCTCTTGGGAAGGAATCCTGTCATAAACCCCTAACCCAGTGGTTGGGGCCCAGGTATCTGCCAACATATATCCTGGATATTGGTTTTCTACCTGGATTTCCAAGTGTCACTAACCTCTGGCTAACCAGTTTTTAATATTCTTTCCAGCTGTGGGGCACCCATGGTCTCATTTTAGATCCCCCAGTGCCTACAACGGGACCATTAAACAAATGATTACTGAGTCTCTGCAGAAGATTCCTTCTCCTGTTCTTAGAGACTAACATTGACTCAATTAAGGGGTTTCCAGCTCCCTAATGGTTACCCCTTGGCCTTCCCACAATGGATTAGAGCCTTGGAGGTCCAAGGACACCAGCCTTGGCTGCAGAAAGAAGTATCATATAGTCTATGAAAGTTCATGGAAAATTTGACTCATCTGACATTTTTGAGGCTGACTAATGTGATTTTCATGGCTATTTTTTGTTCCCCCTATTTACGTTCTTAGTATCATTTTTGCTTGCTTTTCTCACGTTCTTTTTAATGTCTCTTTTTAATATTTGTACACCTTGTCTCTGATGCCTGAGAAATTTGATGAAGACTTCAGTGTGAGGGTTTCCCCTCTAGGATGGGTTACCCTGGTATGAGTTGTGAGGTTTTGACTTAGAGTTCCAAGGATGTCAAACTACAGCCCTAATCTCTCCAGCGTCTTCACCATGGCATCCAGGAGAGGCCGTCAGAATGGGAGACAGGATTCTGGAGGGAGAAGGAGAACCTTACTTTGTCCTCTCCTGAAGCAGCACGTAGCACAACTCCTGACAGAGTATCTACTCATGAAAGCATTTGTTTAATGAATAACAGTATGAATTTTTAAAACGCTGACTTAACCCATTCATTCCATTAACATTTTCTGTAGGTTGTCAGTAGTGTCTTCATTTGGCCTCAATACTCTATCTGACCAAAGTAATTAACCTTCATCTCTCTGCTCCTCCAACACAGTGAGAAAACACAGCCAATGCAATTGAAGAGCATTTGAATTTCTCCCTAAAAGAGAAGTGCTGTAAGCAACACCAAACCTGGAAACTTTGAAGTGGGTGACAGCTTATATTTATGGCATTCAGTAAAATTTCTTGCTTGAAAAGAACATCCTCTTCCATGAGAGACTTGGATGACATGCGGGTGAACTGAGATAGTGATAAACACTGGCTTGGCTTTCAACACAGCTTGGGTTCATAAGGCACAGTACGCCTGGCCTTGTCAGATGGATGAACTCTACAGCAGCGGACAGCTTCCGATGCTTACCAGCTACACCTAGTGTGCTGTAACTGTGGTGCAGCCCAGAATTGGTAAAGAAAATGTCCTGCTGTTTGTTTGTTTGTCTGCTCAGACCTTGTCTCAGCCAGTTTTAAGATGTGCTGACTCTTATCTTCTTACAGTCTTTTTGGGATATTTGTCATCGTTTTATAGATGAGGAAACTCAGACTCAGAGAGGTAAAGGGCCCAATCCATCAATCACCCAGCTAGATTTGAGACTAAACTCAAACTTGGCTTTCCTGATTCCCTGGTTCAGGGTTCTTTTGATCTCCCCATGCTGCCATCCTGGCTGTGGTGACACTGCTCATTCTCACTGGGCTAGCTTGGCTCTATAGCTGTCTCACCGTTGAGGTTATATCTGGCATTTTAACCACTGATTGAAAAGTAGAAAATAATAGTTCATAAACCCCAGTCACTTAACTAATTATTAAACCAAAATACTACATGTACATGTAAAAACAGAAGTCGTCACTCTCCCTCAAAGTAGCCACCTCTCCACAAATTATCCATGTAGTGAATCAATTTAACCAATTGTGTTGGAATATTATTTATCAGCCATGGAAACAATCTGATATGTTTTGTTTCTTTAAGTTTGCCTCAGAACAATTCTGAGGACTTTGCTTTCATTAAAAGACATACTTAAGACACTTTATTGACTTCCCACTGACACATAGATAATTAACAAACATTTATTGTTTGCTTCATACAAGATGCTCTTATAGACACTGTGTGTGTATTGAAAGATAGTATTTCATGAGCAACATAACATATGTGGTTCCTGCCTTTGAGGATCTTAGAATCCATTTAGGGAGAAAGGGCTAATATTTATGAAATGGGCACAGAACAATACAAGAGGTACACAGCCAAGTGCTAGTGTAGGTGTTACTGATTATGAAAAGGGAGAGATGTCCTTAGTCTGGGGGCAGTCAAGGAAGACTTTTCAGAAGATATTGGACTTGATCTAGGCTTCAAAAACCTATTAAGATTTTGATAGGCAAAGGAAACAGAGGAAAGTATTTCCAGGTAGAGAAACAGCATAGGAAATATAGTAATGAGAAACATAGAAGTTAGGATGACAATGAGAAAATCAGTATAAATGGAGTAGAGAGTGTCTGTGGGAGGGTAAGCTCAGCCCAAACTCCTCTGCTTATTATTCAAACCCAACATTAACTGCCCTTGTGTAATCGTGCTACAATCCAATGACTTTTCTTCTTCCCAAAGAGTAGGCTAGAGGATCATTATCCTGATAAAATCTAATGTCTTAGTGGTGTCACCTTCCTCCACACCCAATTGGGACCAAAATCAATCGCATTTCAAAAATTGAGAGGTAACTCCACCAAAGCCTATTAAATCAGTGTGAGCATACAAAAAGCAGATGTAGAACATTGCTCCTTAAATGAATGTTTTGTCCTAGGATGAGCAATGTTGTTAGGGATCATAGGGAAGGTCATGGAAACGGTTTTGGAAGTGTTGGATGCTAGAATTCATTGCCTTCAGTTTCAAAAGAGCCTATTTATCTTTCTCATTTACAGTCAAGATATGGTGAAAGGGAAAAGTTGCTCCTAAGTAACGGCAGGAAAATACCTAATGTTTTAGAGAATGAGCTGGCTCTTGATGGAATTGATCTACCTCTTGGGCAAGCTGTATGTGGTGTAAGTTCTGAGACATTCTTTTCCCTGGTGCTCCCATTACTGCTTCAGATTCCTCGTTAAGCCAACAGTTTGGGAGCTTTCTTCAAACAAGGCTCCTGTGCGCATTCACAAATAAGCCCCAACTCAGTTCCCTGGTCTTTCATCTGAAGATGACCCATCTCATGTGTATTTGAATATATTTCCCATAATTACCCCCAAACAGCTGCATTTTGATGATCTGCCTGGGGAATAACTGTAAATTGTTAAAATACAGTCAGCTCATCTCACCAGTGAATAATGTGCTCTCTGGTTCCACCAAGTGAAAATGAGCATCTCAGATCCTTTTTGTCTGGAATGATTTCCAGGGAAAGAATGAGTGACTGAGACTGCTGACACTTTGGAGAAGAACTGCCTTTGACAGTTGCTCCAACTGGCTTCTTTTGGGATAGGCTTGTATACCATGTAAGGTGACTGATTCCACAATTATCCAACCATTGTTCCCTTGTCTTCCTGTTTACACACATCAGTGTTGTTGGTGTTTGGAAGCTCCTAGCAGGCAAGGAACCTGCTCTTCAGAATTCTTCTCTTCAGAGTTCCCAAGACAAGAGCAAAGGATCTTTTCTCATTGTCAAAATGGCCTTAGAGTTGCTGCAAGACAGATTTGGGGCAATGTGGTTGGCTGTGTCAGGCTCCCAATTCCAGATAGAACTGGAGTGGGTTAGCTAAATAGGAGATGAGGTTAAAAGTAGTAAATGTCCAGATATTTTTATTGGTTTATTTGCCAAATTCTATCCATAACCAATCAGGAAAATGGTAACTTTTTTTATGTAACTAGAGGCAGATTTGGAGAGCAGTTGAGTTTCAAACAGAAGTAGTGCTTACATCCAATGGCAAAATGATGTTTATGTATTTAGGGGTAGGAATTAAGGTTGCTTTTCCTCTAAAACAAGGATTCTCAACCTCTCCCGGAGGAGGAATTTCTGTGGATAGAATCCCCAATTTCTCTTGTTGTGTGTGTCCTGTGGGAGTGTTGGAGACGTCCTGCTCTGGGTTCTCACCACATAGAGATTTAGGGAACAAGTCACACATGGGACAGGTCCTTGGAAAGCCTATGTTTGAAACTCTGAGGAATGCATATGCTGCATCAATGCAATCTCGCTTCTTCAATGAGGAAGTTCCTTCCTGACTGGCTGATGCAGTCTGGAGAGAATCCTTCCCTGGTGCTCTCCTGATTACAAATTGGTTATTTATTCAGTTGATGCATTCACCACAGCCATTCTCTTTCATCTCTGTAATTTACTGTTGGACATTGTGGTATAGTAATTGTCTCAATTTGTTCATATCTCCCTGTTCCATGCCCTTGCCATCTCCTTCCACACTCACTCTGGGGTTGGTTGTGTGACTTGTTTTGACAACTGGAACAAGTAGCAGCTGTAATGTAAGCAGAGACTTGAAAATTGCTCACACATTGGGACTTGCTCTCCTTCACTGCTTACAGGAATCTGTAAAAGGACAGCAGGTGAAGAATCTTGTGCTAGCCTGCCAAATGAAGAGAAATATGGGGCCCAGTCACCCCTTTTTCCCTGTCAATAGGCTACCAAATGCCAGAATTGTGAGTTAAGCTATTTTAGATCACCTAGCTGTTAGCCAACTCACAACTTGACCACTATACCACAGCATGAAAGAACCCAGCAGAGATCACCCCAGCTGGCTCAGATCAGAAGAATCATCAAGGGCAGGCACTAGGGTGAGGTAAGTGAAGTGCCTAGAGCACAAATTTTAAGGAGGCACTCACTCTTAGGATCATGCAAGTACAGAGTTGACAATTGCACAACCCTATGAGTGGGTGCCTCCTTAAATGTTGTGCCCTAGGTATTTCACTTGCCTCCCTCTAATCCCAGCCCAGTGAACCACTCAGGTGACCCACAAAATTATGAACCAAATAAGTGATTGTTGTTTTAAGTCATCAAGTTTTGGGGTGATCTGTTACACAGAAATAGATAACTGGTATACATTGGCTATTTCCAACATTCTCCCCCTCCACTCTCTCTCAAATGGCAGAAACCACCCTGAAGGCATTGAACTGCAAGTCCAACCAAGTTACTGAGATCCTAGAGAGGAGATCTCCTGAAGCAATAGATGAGCAGAAAGTTTTCCATATGAGCCATGGATTCCAAGTCATCACTTGTTCTCGGCATGACTTAGTCTAGAAGTTGATGGCACACCATTCTTCACAAAGTTGGTATTCACTGACTTATTGCTGGCAGGGTGTAGCTGGTTCCTTTTTCTTCTTCTACACCTGGCTCAATCTAATAAGCCCATACTCACACCCTTGTTCTCCTCCACAGTACTCATTAACCTCCTGAGCAAAATTGACCCCTTTGTCTGCTTAGATCCATGGTAATGATAAGGATTTTTGGCTTAGGTGAACATTTGGGTCTTGTGTGCCCACTCCATGGTCATCTTCTAATGTGAAACTAAGAGCAGCTAGATTAACATAACCCACTACCTTCTTACCTTATGAAAGAAAACCTCTTATTAAAATAACAGCAAAAATTATTATCTCTAAATATTCTGTCTTTTTGAGAAAAGATAATATAAAGTAATTTTAAAAAAATTCTGCTATACGCTTAGTTCTCTTTCTCACAATAAACTTCAAATAATCTACCCCAGATAGTACTTTACCCTGATAGAAAATCTTTCTCACACACATCAGACGTCAGAAAGCTGACCCACAGTTACCTGTTTGCGTATTTCAAGCAGTTCAAGCAACTTTCATGCTCTGATAACTTTGCTCTGCTTGCAGTTCATCAAGTGCTTTGCTTTTGTTTCTAATTGCGTTAGTGAAAGTACCTAATGAATAACCACATCATTACTAATTTCAGGGACTTCAATGTGTCTCAGTTTTTTTAATGGGAAGATTGTGTTCTTTTCACATGGCTCTTTCCACCTTTTCCTTTTTAGGTGCTTTCTTATATCTTATACTTTTTAGATCCTAACAAAAAATACTAAAGAAAAGTCAGGATCCATGACTTGACCTTTATACATGTTGAGATGGTCTCTTTCCAATCAAGCCTTCTCTGGACCTAAAACAGTTGTCTTCCCCAGGCAGGACAGGGGGCTCCTCATACATGCTCCCAAGCACTCCTGGCTCCTGGTGTATATTACATTGTCATACTACGTTACTTACTTATGGTCTCTTACTTATATCCTATGCCAGAATGTAAGTTTGTCATGAGTAGAATGGTATCTCACTTTTCTCTGTATCCCCAGCACAATGGCTTACACATAGTAGATGCTCAGTAAATTTGGTAGAATTATTCTATGAATGAATGACTGAATAGGACTAAAAGCTGAAGCTGGAGAACCACTGTGGCCCTTTAAGGCATATAACAAAGAGGATGAGAGCAAAGCCTTTTGAATCAGACTGGTTTCATTCTCTAGCTCCAAATTATACTAGCTGCATGGCCTTAGGCAAGTTACTTAACCCCCTGGTGACTCAATTTCTTTGTCACTTGACACAATGTCTGGCACATGGTGAATAGGCACTCAGAATGGTAGCCTCTCCAATTTTATACTCTTCCCCCTAAATAAAAAATTAAAGAATATTCTTTTAGAATCATCTAGTAAGAGATTCATGCTATGTAGTTAAAGAATAATTCTCTCTCTAAAAAAATGGTAGCCTCTCTCAATACTGGTGGTAGTAGGAGTAGTAACCACTGAACCCTTTGGGCTTTCAAAATGAGGTCGGCTTTCACTATGCAGGGCTCAGGACCCTGAGAGTGCATTGACAACAGGATAGCTCTGCAATAAGTCACACGAAACAAATGGAGCAATTCCCATAAAGGTTGAATTAAATGGTGCAAATATCCATGGTTAGGTAGTTATTGCACTTAGCAGAATTGGTGGGGCCGTAAAATGAGACTGCCCTTTTGTTGTGTTTTTTATATCAACAGACCAGAACATTTTACACTAACAGATGAGAATCACTTTGAAGTGCTTGTGTTGTCCTTCCAAATAACAACCTTGGGGAAACATGCTTACACCAAAGCAGCCACTAGAGCCCAAATATTTTGGACTTTTTTTTGGGGAAATGCCTTTAGAATTGGCCTATGAGACACATAAGAAACAAGGTTTTTATATTTCAGTTGTAGTTACACATCCTGTGCAATGAACGTACACTCCGGGCATCAGCACTGGCCTCTGGCCCTGATTCCACAGCATAGTTTCCCAAGAGCCCAGCTTCCACAGTGACAGAACTTCTAATCAGTGGGGAGAAAGGATTCTTTCTCTTGGATTTTCACAGAATGGTTCTAGGAATGGGAAAGTGTCATCTGTTGTTTCCTACTAGACCTTGGAGTATTGGGACAAAGTATTTTAAAAGTCAAAAATGCCTTAAGTATTTTCACTTTAATTTTTGCTAACTAAAAAAGGTGATGTTTCCTTCATTATATTAATAAAAGTGCTAATATTTTCTACTTCAGAAATGTAATATATTCCATTGTAACAAAAAGTAAAGCATTGTATGAGGAAAAAAATAGTTGTTTCCCCTCTTCCTTCTCCAGTTCTATCTTCCTAATGAAATACACATTATCAGTTTGATGTATGTATTTCCATACTTTTCTATATGTACAGGCACACGTAAATGCATAGGCTTCCCCCCTTTTTTGGTTTGCAAAAATGAAAGCACACCATATACATTATTTTTTTTAATTTAATTTAATTAATTTTTTAAATTGAAGTATAGTTGATTTACAATGTTGTGTTAGTGTCAGGTGTATAGCAGTGATTCAGTTATATATATGTATAACAAAATATTGAGTATAGTTCCCTGTGCTATACAGTAGGTCCTTGTTGTTTATCTATTTTATATATAGTAGTGTGTTATATACATTATTCTATAACCAATTTTTACTTACCAATATGTCATGGACATTCCTCCAAGTCAGTAGTATAGATCTAACTGATTAAAAATATCTGAAGAATATTCTGTTAAATGGATGTACCTTAATTTAGTCTACCATCCCCTTATTGATGGATATTATGTTGTTTCCATTTTTTGTGCTATTATATATATATATATATATATATATATAATGCTGCTTTACATTCCATATATACTTATGCTTTTAATTCTGCAGAATATATTCCCCGCAGTAAGAATGCTGGATCAAAGTGTACGTGTATTTAAGATTTTTATAACTACTGCCAGAACAGAAAAAAGTTGAAATAATTCACATTCTCACCAGCAATGTAAGGAGGTGCTCACCAATATTGAATATGAACAATCTTCTACGTTTTTATTTTTACAATCTGAAGGGTAAAAAGCATTTCCTTGTTATATTAATGTGCATTTCCCTGACTGCTAGTAAGTTTGAGTATTTCATATTGCTGTATATGGCTTTGCCATTTGCATTCTGAGAAACTCTGCTGTGATTCTAAGTTAGCAAGTAGAGATTTTCTGCAATGATTCACCTGTTCATCATCTTTGCTGTTTTCTATTCCGTGGGTTGTCTTTTTCATATCAGATTGTAAGAGCCTTTAAAAATATGAGGGATATCAACTCTTAATCTGTCCTACATGTTGCAAGTATTTTCTCCTGCTTTGTTTCTCTACTGAAAATTTTCCATTGTTTTTAGCTTGTGAATTCCTTTCAAAGGAGCTATTTAGACATTCCTTTATTGTCAAAAAACTTTCCCTGACATTTAACCTAAATTCTTTGTGTTGCAATTTACCTCTCTTTTCCTGGGTCATGGGCCTCATTATTGCTGTCTATATCCCCAGAGACAACTGAGCTGTATCTATTGGAGCTTTCCTATGGACTGAGTGACTAGATTGAGTTGACTGACCAGTTTAGTCAAGCATCTCCTTTGACTTACATTTTTTCTTTCCATTAAATTGACTGGTTGTTTGACTGAATTGACCTCATTAGTCAGTGCCTCTTTTGGCACGGTACATCCGTGTGTGTATACATGTGTGTTCATGCACACCCAGTGACAGAACCACTATCCAGTGGTTTCAAATGTTGCTTTCAGTTGAACTGACCCAATGTGATCCATTTACCTGGCATTGCAATCAGCAGCAGGTCTGCAGTGGAACTATATCCCTCCAGTTGCCCTGCTGGGTAGAGAGAAGACAAGTTTGATTGATTCAGCTGAGACTTCTGTTCTGGTTCTGCCTCTGAGCACGTAGAGCAAAAGTGTGAAACAGGCCTGTTTGGTTGGTGATGTCTCATCTTTCTGGTTCCCTTCCTGGCACAGTGCTGATATTCTCTACACCTTTCTCTCTCCTCCTGTAGCCAAATATCTGTCTTATTTTCCAGTGTGTAAGTTCTTTGCTCAGTGGTTGAAAGTAACCCATTTTCTGGGTGATTCTGAAAGATGAAGCAGTGAGAACAAGGCAAGGTTATGGTTAAGAGGTTGGTGAATAGGGGAACTACCTTCCCAGAATTGATTCTGCAAGAGACTAGTTCTGTGGGATATAAAGAGGGCTTGTGGGCAGAAAATTTTTGTGGCCAAATATTGCATAGAATCAAATGGTTGGGTTTAAGAACCTTCCTGGTCATGTTCCTACTGCGTGAACTTGGGCAAGTCACCTGGGCCTTGGTTTTGTCATTGGTAAAATAAGAATAAACACAGCACAGAGGTCATAAGAATGTTTGGTGGATAGAATAAGCTACTGCATGTAAAATACTTAGCACAAGGCCTGGAACAGTACTCAATTAATGTGAACTCTTCTTACTCATAAATACTTTTTGAAAACTCTGAGTTATACAGATTACATCTCAGAGCCTCTAATGTGTTTATGTGCCTAGTGTATCACCACAAGGTGGGTAGAAAAAGAAGAAAATACATATTAGATCATGGAATTCCTCTTTCTGCCAACGTGATTCTCAATGAACTTATGCTCTTTGGAGAAAACTTTGGGAAATACCAATGCAGAGAAGGAAGACAGGGTTTGGAGACAGAACACTTGGGTTCCAGTTTGACTTGACAATTACCTCTATTGCTTTTGTGACTTTGGGCAAGTCACTTAATCTGTCTGGGCCACAGGTTTCCCACTTGTAAAATGAGAAGCATAAGACCATCTCTTCTACCTGTCTTACAATGTACAGGGAGAGAGGTTTGTAAGCTGTACCCCACTATACTAACACCAGGGACCAGGAGCAGTAGTGACTGCTGTGAATCCAGGTGCAGAAAGAGGTGAAGAGAGGACTCTTTGTGTGACAAGTTCAAGGACATGACCAGTGACACCTCTGGATGGCAGTGATTAGGATTAAAGCATGCACACAACGGAGCTCCCTGGAGCTTGCAGTATGAGGCAGGATTTCTAGGCCCCATCCAAGTCTCTGGGACATTTTCTTACTGCAGTTAATCTTCAAAGCAGGGGTACTTTCTCTAGATGGACAGGAGAGTTCTAAAGAATTCCAAACACCCCATGATCTTTGGTCAGGCCCCTGGCTTACATTATTCACTGCTTTCCTCAATGTGAATTGATAAAACCTCTGTAAATCAAATATATGCCTAATTCATACTAAGATTTCAGTGGCTGGAAACAGTCTTTAGTGTTTTTTTCCAAGGCTCTTTTAAAGGCAACCTCAAAGAAAGATAATACTTACCTGGAATAGCAGGCTAATGGGGAAGATCATCTGAGGCAGGAGAGCCTCTTCAGCACTCCTCAAACCAGATCACAAAGGTGACTGTCTCCTTTCTCTACAAAGTGGACCAGACACAGGCTCAAATTAATTTTTCTTCTGTATTTTGTTTCCAGATACACACAACCCAGTGGAAAGACCATACAAGGAAAGCATGTGACTGACCCTTGTCTGTAACATTTTGGCCAGATGTTAGCTTCCCTGCCTTGGAACCACCCACCATTTCCTTCATCAGTAACTTTCAGCATGCTTCTTCCAGCTGGTCTAGATGGCTGATAAGTAGAGTTGAAAGAACACTGAGCTGGGAGTTGAGACCTAGAAGTCCTATCTGTGCTATGGACTCACTCTGTGACATGGGGGCAAACCATGACCTCTCCTTGAACCTGTTTTCTCATCTGTTGCACAAAGCGTTCGAACTGGATGATCTCAAAGTTCCCTTCTAGTTCAGTCTATAGTTTTACTTGTTTTTCTACACCCTCAGATCAATGTCACCCTCATTCCATCTTTCTGTGTGGAGTGTATCCATTTAAGGCTAATTGCAGGATATTGGAGAGCTGTCCAAGAACATATGAAGCATTGTAATATTTGTTTGAAATTAATCAGATACAACAAAACATGCAGGTGGTGGCTCTTTCCCTTGGACTCCTGTCCCCTGGGATCTTGCCTCCTGGCTCCTGGGATCTTGCCTCCTGGAAGGTATTCACAGGCTCCAGCTGCAGAACACAGCCTGTGGATTATTGCCCAGAAGAGCAATTTCTGTGAATGGGAGGGGAGTTGGTGGTGATGACAAGGCCACTCATTGGGCTCCTTTTCCAGGGGATAGGGGTGAGAATGTTGAGGGATGGGGTGTAGGATAGGAGTCAGGGAATCCAGACTTACCAACAGCAAGAACTGAGGTCACAGCCTTCATTTTTTGGCCCCTGTCTTGTCTGGGAACTGGCTTGGGTTGACATCATGAAAGAGACTGTCTCATGCTAACCCACACAAACCTCCATATATTTCCAAATATACTGATGCTTGGGATCACATAGACACAGAGTAGCTTGGCAGTTTTTTTCATTTCTCATCAGTGCTTGAATCCCCATGGACCTCCCCCAATCCCATTGCCTCTACTTTTCAGCCATACTCAAGTTGAGTTCTCTCATTGCGGAGGCCTTAGCATATGCTGCCTTCAACTTGACTCACTGTCTCCTGTGGGAAATCCCCTTCAAGATATCTCAAATGTTACAGTCTATGAAGTCTTCTACTATTGCCCTAGACCAAGTTGGTCATTCCCTCCTCTATGTTTCCGTAGAATCTTGGACACTCCTCTACAGAATTCCCACTAGGCTGCAAGCTCCATGGACCTCTGATTTTGGTATTGATTTAATTCAAACTCCAGTAAGAGATAAATCCCCAAATCTTAACCTCAATGGCATAACAAAGTAGAAATTATTTCTCACTCCTTTAAAGTCCAGGTAGTGATGGCAGGGTGGGTGTTAATGTTGTGTATTCTGTCCCATGAAGTCAGTCACGATGCAGGCTGATGGAGGTGCTAGCATCTTTAACATGTGGCTTCTAATGTCCTCTTGAGAACCCATATCCAGCCCATTAATGGGAGAGGAGAGAGAAGATCACACACCTAAAGTGGTTTTTATGGGACAGGTCTGTTAAATGGCACACATCACTTCTGTTCACTTTCTATTGGCTGAAACTCTGTCGCAAAACCACATCTAACTGTAAAGAAGGTTGGGAAATATAGTCTAGTTATGTACATGGGAAGAAGAAGGAAAGGATTTTGGTAAACACATAGCTGTCTCTAGAGGCCATAATGCTTTATTCATTGCTGAATCCCTAGGACTGAGCACAGTGACTGGGAGAGGGTTACTATACTGGATCGTGACCTCATGATCTAGTATGTTAGTACCCCAATCAAGCATGGACACATAATAGAAGTTTATTAAATATTGGCTGGTCATTATTGGAATTGCAGTATCCAGGGGGTTCAAGGCGATCTTTTGGTATAACTTACCTCCTAAGGACAATTCATTCTCTAGGAGAGAGCTCCTGAACAGGATGGCTCTTCTGCCATTTGTCTTTAACCCAGCTGTCTCTAATCACCAGATTTATCTGCTCCTCAAACTTCTTGGAACCTAGATGTCAATTCCTGTCTAGCTAGAGACAGTTTCTGAAGCCCTGAGCCTCTTTCTATGTGATGGCTTGTCTTATTCCCTCTCTTGCCCCCTGCCTTTCCCACAAGCATGTGCTCCATTTCTGCAATTTTAGTTTTTTCTTTGCCAGCTACAAGTGTGTTTAGCTACTTCCTGCCCCCATTATTTCCATAATTGGAGGGATAAAGGTGAACAGGATGGAGGAGATGTTGATATCCTAACCAACCCTAGTGTTATGAATACCTCATAATGCTTGTCTCTGCTCTAGCCTAGTCTAGTCCATCTCAGTCCAGACTAGCTATTGTGGTTTAGCCAATAGGCATATTTTGTTACTTGGAGATACATTTCTGGAACCATAAAGAAGACATTGACTAATGGTGACTGGGAAAAGTGTTTTTGTCTTGCAGAATGTCCTACCAGCTAAAGGTCTGCTCAGCCACATGTTGCTGTTCCTTAGGGACCTCTTCTCTGTGAGAAAAATAGAATCCACATTATGTAGGATGGGCAGGATACACCAGTACTTCTGAACAGGTCTGTAGAATCACTTGGACATGACACAGAGAAGCATTTGGCCAAGGAGGGCACAATATTTGGGATTATAGCCTGCCTAGGGTGAGCCTGGAGCAATTTTGTGATATAGCCACAGTAGTCTTTTGCCTCAATTTTCACCACTCCTTACAGGGACCCAGAGCTCTGCACCCCTAGGTTCTCTTCCCTGCTACCCTTGGCCACAAATAACTCAGGTTATTTCCATCCCTAGGAAAAGTACTGTCAATATGCTTCCCCCTTTCCCCATACTTTCCTTGTCATGACCTTGTGATTGGGAAAGAAAGGAATCTAAAGGTCTGACTCAATGACTAATAGAGGAAGTGGTTATTAGTGCCTGGAAGGCAGCTATTCCCTGAATGGCAGCTCTGGCCTGACCCAATTATTTTTCCAGAAAGGAGTCCCTTCACCTCCACAGAATTTGAATCACAGACAACTGGACATGGGACCCTGATTTATTTACTTTTCTTAATTCTACTTTAGAGAAATATGTGAGAGTTTGTTCAACTGACAGAGGCCCTCAGATACAGAGGTGAAAATTGAGGAGATAGCTCAAGGAAGCCCAAGAAACCAAATAAAGGAAACACCTCAGTCTTTGGGCTCACTGGAGGAAAAAGCCAAGAAATGACCCCCTTCTCTGATACCTTGAGGATGAAATGACCACACACTGCTATGGATTGGTTGCAGGTGGTAGTCATAGGGTTTGAGGGGAGGGAGCTAAGTACAAAACTTGAGTCTACTGAGCAAGAGAGCACAAGGTATAGTCATGGGAGCCATTTTTGGAGAAATAAGAACTGGAGAAGCTGGAACATGAGCAGTTCCCTGAAATTTCTATCTGAAAGTAAAAAATAAAAAAACCCAACAAAACAAAACCAGAATTGAGTTAGGGGAGCTTGTGGAGGAAGAGATACCATGAGATGCAGGAGGTAGGGGTCAAGGGTTTGGGAGGGGAGAGAGAGAGAGAGAGAGAGAGGATCTGAAAAAGTTGGCCCCAGATACTTTTTTCCTTTAAAAGAGGAGGGAAATGTTTATCTGGATTAACCAATAAAACAAAGGGAAATCTAATAAACACCGTAAATTCTGCTCCCAAAGTGTTTGCGTCAAACATCTTCCTCCTCTGTGGTATAGTAATAAGGAGACTAGAGAGAAAAAAAAAATCCTGGGGTTGTTTATTTTAAAAAGTGAAAAAGAAACCCAAACAACAGGGGAAAATATTTAATTTAATCATTTGCGGAAAACAATTGCATGAAGTAGCTTTTCTTACTCTGCTGTGAAAACCCCTTCTGAGTCACCAGAGAGTCCATGATTCCAGTGTGTCACTAAAGGAGAATGTCAGATGGATTTTACACACACATGAATCCTTTTAAGGGTAGCTTGATGGGCAGTATCACTTCTGGGACAGGAGGCTCTGGCACCCACCCTTAGAATGTTGATCTTGGAACTTAGACTAATAAGGATTGATCATTACACTCTCTGCTACCTCCACTCACTCCATGGTTCTCAAGGCATTTCTGAGAGCTTTGGCTCTGATTCAACAATCGGTTTTGATGACTTCCGGGAAAGAGACTGTTGTTCAAGTACAAGGACGGGAGAGAGAGAATCCTAATCTTTGTTAAAAGCCTACTTGTTATAGTCAAGTTCCCCTATTTATTTATACAATGATAGAAGCTCATATGCTAAGGAGTTTCTGGTCAGCACCTGAAGGGCAGGTAGCAGACTGAAAAGACATGAGAAATGGTGTGAATCAGTCCCGGGTTCAATTCTCAGATTTGCCCCATACTGACTGTGTGACTTTAGGCAAGTCACTTAACCTCTCTGAGTTTGTTTTTTCATTTGTACAATCAGGCTGATAATAATAATACACACTTAATGTCAACTTTGCAAGAATTAAATGAGAAACAGATGTAAGTGTTCAGTAGCTATTAGGTATAATGATTATAAAATAACTACATTCAAAAATCAATCTATGTAATCCATCATGTCATCAAAGTAAAGAAGAAAATCATATAATCATATCAATGCAGAAAAAACATTTGACAAAATCCAACCCTAACTCATGGTAAAAGCTCTCAGCAAGTTAGGAGTAAAAGAGAATAGCCTCAACCTAATAAGGAACATCTACAAAACAAAAAAACAAACCCCCCAAAACTCCAGCTAACATCATACTTAATAGTGAAAAACTGAATGTTTTCCCTCTAAGACTGGGGACAAAGCAAAATTTCTACACTCATCACTCTTATTCACCATCACAATAGAAATTCTAGCTACTGCAATAAAACAAGGAAAAGAAATCAAAGGCATACATATTGGAAAGAAATAAAATTGTCTTAATTTATAGATGACAGAACTGTCCATGCAGAAAATCCCAAGTAATCTACAAAAATACTCCTTAGAACTAATAAGTGAATTTGGCAAGATTGCAGGAAACAAACACCCACAAATCAATTGCTTTTCTATATACTAACCAACACACAGAAAATGAAATTAAAAACACAAACTATTTACAATTATTCCAAAGAAAATGAATTACTAAGGCATAAATTTAACAAAACATGTACAGGATCTGTACGCTGAAATTACAAGACACCGATGAAAGAAAAAAAGAAGACATAAATAAATGGAGAGGCACTCTGTGTTCATGGGTCAGAAGATAACAAAGTGAAAATGGCAATTCTCAAATTTGTGTATAGTTTAATAAAATTCTTATCAAAATCCTACCAAGATTTTTTGTAGACATAGACAAACTTATTTTAAAATTTATATGGAAAGGCAAAGGCCCTAGAATAGTTAAAACAATTTTGATAAGAGAATAAAGTGGAAGGAATTACTCTACCCAATATTAAGTCCTCTATATGGTTATAGTAATCAAAACAGTATAGTATGATACATAGATAGGTGGAATACAGATCAGTGGAACAGAATAGGCAACCCACACAATTATGCTCAATATACTGTTCACAAATATGCAAAAGCAATTCAATAGAAGAAGAATAGTCTTTTCAACAAATGGTGCCAGAGCAACTGGGCATCCAGCCCAGCACCCAGAGAACCATTTTCATGGGCACACTTTCACTAGGATCCTAATTGTGGGAATGAAGGGGTGATTTCATGTCAGCCTGACACAAGCCTAGCCACCCTGTGAGATATAAGAGGAGGGAAAAGGGAAGACTTTTTCCCCTATGCATTTTAGAGGCTGCATGGCTAAGAATTGTAGGGCTACGTGGAGCTCTTTATCTTATTGAGCTAATGTATTCATTGCAGGTACAGTCAACTCTCAGTTATCCTCAGGTAAAATTTCCAAATTACAGCAAATAATTAGACACATTAGTAGGCCATGAAGCACTTCATGAGTACTGTCTACTAGTTTCTGCTTCTTTTTAGCCTCTCATGAGGCCTGCAATCCAGCCAAAATGATTAGTTACCTCTTTCAAACCAGAGAAGATATATATTAGAAATTCAATAGGTCGAGAGAAAGAAAGAGGACTTTTAAAGAGATCTTTGCCCCAGTCAACCCAACCTCCCTCTCCTTGAAGCCTCAGATGCTATCAAACTTCTTGGTTGCTCAGAAGGAAAAGGAACATATCTAGGTGCACAACAAATACATCTCCAAAATCGATCTCAAGTCCCTCCCCTTCCTACTCTTCCTCTCCATCTCTGTTGTCTCCACCCTAACCCAAATCACCAATCTCTATCTTGCCTGGACCACTGCAGTAGACTCTGAACAGGTAAACTAATACTTTGCTCAGTGCCTTTTGTTGTTGTTGTTGTTTGGCATTCCAATTGCAACTTTATTGTGATTGTCTAATATTTGCAGTTTTTCAAATTGAAAAGCCCAATAAAGTATGGGTAATAAGAGGGTAAGACTGAGGAAAGCTTTACAGAATATTTTGGACATTTAAGATGCATTAGTTATATTATAAAATAGTTGTCATTAAGATGTTTTGTTGTCTTGATAGCTAAAACTCCCCTTTTTATCTTCTGTATACAATTCATTGGCTTAGAAATATCTGTGGTCCTTGGATGGGGAAAGGTTAACCTATAATTCTTTCAAAAAGCTAGTGTTTCCTATTTCTTTTCTCTTTGTGACAGAGCATCTTTTAAGAATGTAAATGCAGAAAGGGGTCCAAGATGGTGGCATAGGAAGACCCTGAGCTCACCTCTTCCCATGGACACATTGAATCTACACCTACATATAGAGCAATTTCTCCTGAAGAAGACATGAGTGCTGATTGAACAACTACTGCACATAGAAGGGCCACATATAAATGAGTAGGAAAAACAGAGACACCATATCCATGTGAACGCCACTCCTGACTCAGTGACCTGCAGTAAGAAGGAGCATTGCTGAGGGACCTGAGTGCAGACTTGCCTGTCTTGGGACACAGCAAAAAAATTCCCAGCAGCTTAAAGGGTACCTATATTATATGAGAAAGAAATCCATTTAATAATGCTAGAGCTTCTGCCAAATGGACAGGGAACTGTTGGAGTCCTCACCAAGATTGGAGGCTCTCTGCTGCTCCCCCACCCCAGCCCCTGCTTGCTCCAGCTCCAGCCATCTCAACAAAGTGGCCTAAGGTGTACTGATCCCCAGACTTCCCTTGGCCCAAATCCACTTCAGCTCCAGCCAGCTTGCAAAAGCCACCAAGGCCAAGCAATCTACACAGGAAATACTTCCACAGAAGGCCACTCCTTCAAAACCAGGAGAGGTAGTTGTTACACCTAATTCATAGAAACAAAAACCGAAAGTCAAATAAAATGAGGAGACAGAGGAATATGTCCCAAATTAAAGAACGAAATAAAACCCCAGAAAAAGAACCCTAATGAAATGGATACTCATATCCATTTATATCCCAGTAATTTACCTGATAGTATACAAAGAAATGGTCATAAGGTTGCTCATTGAACTAGGGAGAAGAATAGAAAAACTCAGTGAGAACTTCAACAAAGACTTAGAAAGCATAAGAAAGACCAATCAGAGCTGAAGAATATAATAATTGAAAAAAATACACTAGAGGGAATCAACAGCAGATTAGATGATACAGAAGAATGGATAAGTGATCTGGAAGACAGAATAGTGGAAAATCAGCCAATTAGAATAGCAAAAAGAAGAAAGAATTTTTTTTTAAATTCAAGAGAGCTTAAGCGACCTCTGGGACAACATCAAACATATTAACATTTGCATTATAGGGGTCCCAGAAGGAGAAAAGAGAGAGAAAGGGGCAGAAAACTTATTTGAAGAAATAATGGCTGAAAACTTCCCTAACCTGGGGAAGGAAACAGACATCCAGGTCCAGGAAGCAAACAGACTCTCAAGGAAGAGGAACCCAAAGAGATTCACACTAAGACATCTTATAATTAAAGTGGAAAAAGTTATGGAGAATCTTAAAGGTAACAAGAGAAAAACAACCGATCACATACAAGGAAAACCCCATAAGGCTATCAGCTGATTTTTTTTTCAGCAGAAACTTTGCAGGCCAGAAGGGAGTGGCAAGATATCCACAAAGGGCTGAAGGGAAAAAAATATAACCTATAATACTCTACCCATTAAGGTTATCATTCAGTATTGAAGGAGAGATAAAGAGTTTCCCAGGTAAGAAAAAATAAAGGAATTTATCACCACTAAACTGGCCTTGCAAGAAATGTTAAAGGGTCTTTAAGTGGAAAAGAAAAGGCCACAACTAGAAATAAGAAAATATATGAAAGAAAAAAAGATAAATATATAGTAAAGTGGATCAGCCACTTAAAAGCTAGTATGAAGCTACTATGTAAGTGGTATGATCAACTATAACTACAATAAGTAGTTAAGGGATACACAAAATAAAAAGATGTAAAATATGTTGTCAAAAAACAAAAATTTGAGGCAGGGTAGTAAAAATGTAGCGAATATAGAATACCTTCAAACTTAAGTGACTACCAGCTTAAATATATGGCTATATATAGAGGTCAATATATATGAACCTTATGGTAACCACAAACCAAAAACCTCCAATGGATATACAAAAAATAAAGAGAAAGGAATCCAAACATAACACTAAAGGAATCCATCAAACCACAAGGGAAAAAAACCAAGAGAAGAAGACAGGAACATAGAAGAGCTACAAAAACAACCAGAAAATGTTAACAAAATGGCAGTAAGTACATACCTATCAATAACTACTTTAAATGCAAATGGACTAAATGCTCCAATCAAAAGACATAGAGTGGGGAATGGATAAATAAACAAGACCAATCTATATGCTGCCTACAAGAGATTCTCCACAGATCTAGAGACACACATAGACTGAAAGTGAAGGGATGGAAAGAGATATTCCATGCAAGTGTAAAAGAAAAGAAAGCTGAGGTAGCAATACACATAACAGGCAAAATGGACTTTAAAATGAAGACTGTAACAAAAAACAAAGAAGGTCATTACATAATGATAAAGGGGTCAATCCAATAAGAGGATATAACATTTGTAAACATTTATGCACCCAACATAAGACCACCTAAATATGTAAAGCAAATATTAATAGACATAAAAGGGAGAAACAAAGAGGAATACAATAATAGTAGGGGACTTTAATACTCCACTTACATCAATGGGTAGATTATCTAGACAGAAAATCAATAAGGAAACACTGGCTTTGAATGACACAGGTGAATTCTACCAAACATTTAAAGAAGAGTTAATACCTGTCCTTCTCAAATTATTCCAAAAATTAGAAGAGGAAGGAGCACGTCCAAATTTGTTTTACGAGACCAGCATTACTGTGATGTCAAAACCAGACACCACGAAAAAGAGACAATTACAGGCAAATATCCCTGATTAACATAGATACAAAAATCCACAACAAAATATTAACAAACCAAATTCAACAATACATTAGAAGGATCATACACCATGATGAAGTGGGATTCATTCCAGGGATTCAAGCATGGTTTAACATCTGTAAATCAATCAATGTGATACACCATGTTAACAAAAGGATCAAAATCATTTGAATATCTCAATATATGCAGAAAAGTCATTTGACAAAATTCAACATCCATTTATGATAAAAACTCTGAACAAAGTGGGTATAGAGAGAACACACCTTAACATAATAAAGACCATATATGACAAACACACAGCTAACATCATAATCAGTGGTGAAAAGCTGAAAGCTTTTCTTCTAAGATCAGGAACAAGACAAGGATACCTAGCCTCACCACTTTTATTCAACATAGTATTAGAAGTCCTAGCCACAGCAACCAGACAAGAAAAAGAAATAAAATGCATCCAAGTTGGAAAGGAAGAAGTAAAACTGTCATTATTTGCATATGACATGATACTATATATAAAAACCCCAAAGACTTTACCAAAAAATATTAGAACTGATGAATGAATTCCATACAGTTTCAGGATACAAAATTAATATACATAAAATAGTTGCATTTCTGTACACTAATAATGAACTATCAGAAAAAGAAATGAAGAAAATCTCATTTACAATTGCATCAAAAAGAATAAAATAATTTTAACCAAGGAGATTGAAAAACTTGTACTCTAAAAACTATAAGATGTGTACTATCCATTATGGCTTTTAAATATCATTTTCCTGATGAGTTATCCACTATTTAGCACACAGAGCTAAAAGTAAGCCAGTGTAATCCATCCTGGCAGACTTTATAATTCAATAATCCCATAATCAAACAAGGGTACCAGTAGCCATTGGCAGAAGCCTGATTGATTGGCAGGTCAGATTCCACTGACAGGTGTCTTCTAGAAGAAATTTTTCCAAGTCCTTGGAGATGACTCTGGGGAATCAGATTGGTTCTCCTCCTCATCTAAAAGAACACCATCTAATCCCAGGTGCAGATTAAGAAAGAGTTGGCTCTGGGAAGAACTGTGTTGTAGGCCAAACCTGTTGTTGGGATTTCCTCTTTCAGCAGATTTCTTCTGTCTCATGGGGTGCAAACCATTCCCTCACCCCATGTACCTGGTGTCCTTCTGCTGTCCCCCTTAATTTCTTTCTCCAGGTGGTACCCTAAGTGGTGGACTTTCCCTTGGCATTCATTATGACTTCCTGGACTAGTTTTGTGACCATAGGCAAGTCATGACCTTTTGCATTATCTTTAATTTTTTTAACTTTATTTATTTTATTCATTTTTGGCTGTGCTGGGTCTTCGTTGCTGTGCGTGGGCTTTCTCCAGTTGTGGCGAGCGGGGACCACTCTTCGTTACAGTGCATGGGCTTCTCATTGCAGTGGCTTCCCTTGTTGTGGAGCACAGGCTCTAGGTGCGCAGGCTTCAGTATTGTGGTGCGTGGGCTCAGCAGTTTTGGTATACGGGCTTAGTTGCTCCACGGCATGTGGATCCTCCCAGACCAGGGCTCGAACCTGTGTCCCCTGCCTTGGCAGGTGGATTCTTAGCCACTGTGCCACCAGGGAAGTCCTGCATTATCTTTAAACTGCAATTGGCACAGGCAGAAAGTGCTATATAGTATGTGAAAGAGCCTAGCATAGTGCCTGGCATATACTAGGTATTAAATAAAATATCTCAGGGTTGTGTTCCCTGCTTCTGATGATAGCAGCCTGCTGTAGGACAGCTAATCTGAATGCTGTAGGACACCTAATCTGAATACTATATTAATTCGGTATAGTTTAGTGTGTTGTCCCACCCCAGGCATTTTCTCTTTGACAACCAATGACTTCTGGTAGCCTTTGTCTGTTGTTTGAACTCCATGGGATGAATCTTCAATGGTAGGTTCTGAAACAGTAGCCAGATAATTGGCAGTGGATATTTTCACGGTCACTACCTAGATCTTTGTATTTGGAGAGCACCTATTATGTAATCTATTCAAGGTTTAACACATATTTTTTATGTCTTCTCTGGTAGACTATATATATTTCAGTCATATTTGGTGTTCCTCCCTGCAGTATCTCTACCTACAGAAGGATAATACTTTTCCACCCTTCTAAAATCAGGCTCTGACATAAGACTTGCCTTGGCCAATGAAATATGAATAGAAGTGGTATGTGTCACTTCCAGGTGGAAGTTGGAAGAACCAGTGCTTGCTTTGTCGCTTTCCCTTTTCTATATGATGTGCTACCTGGCAACATCCCACATGGCTCCTTCTCTGTTAGCCAATACCCCAGAGTAAGGACAACTAAGATCTACTTAAAAATAGAGCTCTCCCCACTGCCCTCCCACCAACCTATTTTGGACATGTATGAGCAAGAAATAAATGTTTACTAGAAGTCACTAGAATTTTGAGATTGCTTCTTATTGCAGCATAACCTAGCTTACACTAGCTTGTATTGCCTCCAAGGATGTCAGAAGAGTGACTATAAACAAGTCATGTGCAGTTTTTACACAACAACTGTTCTTTGAACAGAAGTAAGGGCCAACTTACTTCTTGCTTCAATTCTAGTATAAATATTGAAAAAGTCTAGGCGTGAGAGGTGGCCCTCTAAAAGACAAAGCCTGTTCTGCAACTAAGCACTTTGCCCTCTCTCCCTGGATAATGAGGTAGAACCTCTGGGCAGCACCAGAGGTCCCAGCTCAATGGCTGTCACGACTTTATGGAAAGCATATTATAAATCTTCACTTTCTCTCATCATAAACCAGTGTGAGAGTGGGCATCCGTGTTGCAAATGGAATTTTCTGCTTTTAGTGACTTGACACTTTGGCCCTCTTGTTACAAACCCAGTTTTAATTTTCTTAACATAGTCCAGGCACAGCACATAAACCTCTGCACCCTGGGGAGGCCTATATAGTCAGTTCCATTAGGGGCTAAGCTTTTGATTATATTTAATTTGCTTGAATTGATTACAAGTGTTCCAACAAGTAGCCAGGTGATTTCCTTGTCTGAGAAGCTCAGGGGCAAGAGGGAAACTGAGGTGTTGGAACACACAGAGTAATTGGTGAACTTGAGGAAGGTATATTAGTGACCAGATGGGTGGAAAACAAGGCACTGTCAATGCTTTTTACAGCTTTCAGGTTTGATATTTTTAGAGTCCTTTGTGTCCAGAAAATTGCAAGTGAGAATCAGGTATTCAATAAATATTCAGTGGGCAGTTGTCTTCTTATATTACTTGATCTCTCAATCTTCAGAGAGTTGACCTCTCCCCCCTTGAAATATCCTCTTCTTTTGGCTTCTATGACACTTCTGGTTCTCATGATATCTCTCTAGTTCCTCCTTGATCTCTTTTGCTGGACCTCTACCTCTGCAGAGTTGTTAAATTTTGGCATTCACCATGGCTCTGTCCTAGCACCTATTCTTATTTGACACATTATTCCTGAGCAATTTCACCCATTTCTTTTACTTCAGCTACCATCTCTATATCACCAGCAAATTCTCCTAGAACATCATATCTATATATTCAAATGCTACTGAACATCTTCATTTGGATGTCCCATGGGTATCTGAAAATCAACATGTCCAAAGGACCATATGATCTCCTACCCCTATGCTCCTCCTCCTATATGTTCTTTATATCAGTGAAGGCACTATTAACTACCAAGCTGCACAAACAAGAAACACAAATGTTACTCAAGATCACTCTCTCTTTCTCATCATATCTAGCCAATACTTATATACTGATGACTTCCAAATCTTTCCATATCTATGTTCCCATTGGTTTATAACATCCAAAGGGAAGTTCCATAGGCATCTTAAAGTCAACATTTTCCAAATATAATTCACTACCTAGTCTACTTCATTTGCTTTACCTCTCACCATGCATAAATATCATCTTCACCATACATGCCACGTGATTTTATGCCTCCACGAATTTACTTATGCTATTCCCTCTGCCTAAAATGCTCTCCTTTTCTATATCTGGAAATTTCCTGTTTATCCTTCAAAGTCCAGTACTAATGTCACCTCCTCTGTGAAGTCTTTCATAGCATCCCTTAGAATAAATCTTATACTCATCTATATTCCCATAGCCTAACTACATCTGTCCCAAAACACTTACCATGTTATAACACATTTATATTTCATGTTTTTCTCTCTATTAGACTTTAAGGTTCTTGGTGGCAGGAACAATGCTTTATTAATCTTTGTTCTCCCAGCACCTAATAGTGTGCTTGACACGAAGTAGGCCCCCAATTCATGTCTGTGAAAAGAATGAATGAATTAAATAATATTTTACTTATCTTCATATTTTCAGAGGAATATGAAGAGGATTAGAGATTAATTAGTCTTGGATAGAGATGTTTAAGAGATAATTTCATACATTTCTTCAGGTAATTATTAATCCCTTACATTTATAGACCCTTTAAACTATGAAACAATATCAGGCACATTAAACAGTCCTCCCAACAACCTTGGGAGGTAGGTGGGATAGGGTTGGAGTTATTATCCTCTTATGGAAAGCACAAAATAAAATACTAAAAAGCATCCTGTTAGGTGGTCGTGGAGATGTGACTAGAACCCAGATATATATATATATATATATATATATATATATATATATATATATATATATATATATATATATATATATATATATATATATTTTACTTATTTTTTGGCTGCGCTGGGTCTTAGTTGTGGCATGTGAACTCTTAGTTGTGGCATGTATGCAGGATCTACTTCCTGGACCAGGGATTGAACCTGGGCCCCCTGCATTGGGAGCGTGAAGTCTTACCCACTGGACCACTAGGGAAGTCCCTTCTCTGTATTTTTTAAAGTTGGTGGGGCTTTTTTGGTTTGTTTTTGTTTTTTGTGTCTTGTTGTTGTTGTTGTTGTTTTTGTTTTGTTTTACAAATAGGTCTTATTTTTTTAGAGCAGTTTTAGGTTCACAGCAAAATTGAGTGTTAATTACAGAGAGTTCCCATATACCCCCTTCCCCCCACATACACGCAGCCTCTCCCTCTATCAACATCTTCCACCACAGTGGTACATTTGTTACAATCAATGACCCTACATTGACACTTCATTATTACCCAAAGCCCCATAGTTTACATTAAGGTTTTCTCTGTATTGTACATTCTATAGGTTTGGATAAATGTATAATGACATGAACCCACTATCATAATATTTTATGGAATAGTTTCATTGCCTTAAAAATACTCTGTGTTCCATTGATTCATCCCTCCCTTTCTTCAACCACTGGCAACCACTGATCCTTTTATTGTTTCTGTAGTTTTGCCTTTTTCAGAATGTCATATAGTTGGAATCATACAGTATGCAGCCTTTTCAGATTGGCTTCTTTCACTTAGTAATATGCATTTAAGATTCATCCATGTCTTTTCATGGCTTGATAGCTCATTTCTTCTTAGTGCTGAATAATATTCCATTGTCTGGGATGTACCACAGTTTATTTATCTACTTACCTACTGAAGGACATCTTGGTTGCTTCCAGGTTTAGGCAATTATGAATAAAGGTGCTATAAGAATCTGTGTGTAGATTTTTGTGTGGACATAAGCTTTCAACTCATTTGGATACATATCAAGTAGAGTCAGTGCTGGATTGTATGGTAAGAGTATGTTTAGTTTTGTAAGAAACTGCCAAACTGTCTTTCAAAGTAGCTGTACCATTTTGAATTTCTACCAGCAATGAGTTCCTGTTGGTCCACACTGTTGCTACATTTAGTGTTGTCAGTGTTTTGTATTTTGGCCATTCTAATAGGTGTGTATATCACTGCTGTTTTAATTTGCAATTCTGTATTGACATATGATGTTGAGCATCTTTTTATATGCTTGTTTGTCATTGTTATATCCTCTTTGTTGAGATGTTTGTTTAGATCTTTTGTCCATTTTTAAATTGGGTTGTTGTTGTCTTATTGTTGAGTTTTAAAAGTTCTTTGTATACTGTGGATAACAGTTCTTTATCAGATAGATCTTTTGGAAATATTTTCTCCAAGTCTATGGCTTGTCTTCTCATTCTTTTAAACTTGTAATTTTTTAGAAGCAGGAAAAAAATGGAAATCTTCAGAGACATATATAGATAATAGAATATTTGTGTATGTACCATGAAGAATTTACAAATGCTATATTTTGTGTCATATTTCCCTCATATCTTTATATGCATTAAGCAAATATCACTTTAAAAGTTGATGTTCCTCTTTTCCTCCTTTCATTGTAATCCTCTCCCTTTCTAAATGCAACCACTATCATAACTCTGGTGTATAGCCTTATAGTCTGATTTTATACATTTACTACAATGTACTTGTACACACAAATAATATGTAATCTCTTTTTGTGGATTTAATTTTTTGTGTGTAGGTTAAATACCCCAAAATGGCAGAAAAGAATTCCTGGGCTCTATCCACTCCACTCCAAAACAAAACAAAACAAAACAAAACAAAATCTCATGAGCTGGCAAAAACTGTTATAATCAATTTTGCAGAACTCTGGAATCTGGTCAAAAACTTACAACAACCAAGGGAGAACTTAACAAATAAAGAAGCTGCTGCACTGTAGCATTTAAAGTTACCTGCCTATTATCCCTCTTTCCAGAGTGTAGCAGCAGCCATGAAAATGGCAGCTCACACTCCTGGTTCATGTTGCTAGTACCAGAGAGAACAATACAGACCTTATTCTCAAAGAATTGAGTTTGCTTCTTGTGACATGATTGGAGGCATCTTCAAAGATCAGTGCAAGGACTTACCTTTGTTTTGCTGACTTGGAGTGTTCCCAGGACTGGGACAGCTTTTATTGGGTGACATTTGCTGAAAGAATTTACAGGAAAAAGTATTGCAACATCCTGGGGCAAGGGAGAACAATCTGGACTAGCAATAGACCAAAAAGACTGGGAAAGGTGATACAAAGAGGTAAAATGGGGTTTTTAAATCTCTCATGTAAGGTGGAGAATCAAGAGGACGATGTGCAAGCCCAGGGCTGGATGCCGGCTCATAAAAGGCCTGAGAAGACCCTAAGCTTTCACCTCAAGCTGACCTTCAGGCTCCATGTGAGCAGGAAGTGAAGGCTAAGGCAGAGTTGTAAACAGTCTGGTTAACCATTGAAGGAATGCCCCAAGACAGAACCAATTTGCAAAAACTAGGAAAGTAGTGTTTTTTTCTTTTTCTTTTTTCCCTTGGTTCCAGGCATTTAAGAAAATTCTGTCAAAACACTACCTGATCACTAAGGTAAGAGAACACAGACTTCAGTGGTCACACATGACAAAGTATATAGATTTTACAAAAATAGTTTAGCAAAGACGTTAAACAAACAACAGCAAAGAATCAAGAACAACATACAGCAAGCAGCAACAACAAATCCCAAGTAGAAAGGGAGAGTCTCATTTCCAGAATCTGATATCTAGAGTTGCCACATTATAATATTAATATTTTCCAAGTTTTAACAAAAATTGTGAGGCATGCAAAAAACAAGAAAGTATGCCCATTCACAGGAAGATAAGAAATTAATAGAAATTGTTCCAGTGGAGGCCCAGGCAATGGACTTAGCAGGCAAAGACTTTAAGTCAAATGTCTTAAGTAAGCTCCAAGACCTTAAGGAAATAATTGGAAAAGAAAACCAAGAGAACAATGTCTCACAAAATAGAGAATATCAATAAAGAGATAAAAATTATTTTAAATAACCAATAGAAATTTTAGAGCTGAAAACCACAATAAGAGACATGAAATATTATTAGAGGGGTTCAACATCAGACTTGAAGAGGCTGAAGAAAGAATCAGCCAAGTTGAAGATAGGCCAATTGAGATTATCCAGCATAAGAAAAAGAATGAAGAAAAATGAACAGAGCCTAAGAGATCTGTGGCACATCATAAAGTATACCAAAATATGCATAATAGAAGCCCTAGAAGGAGAGAAGAGAAATGGGCAGAAAGAATATTTGAAAAATAAAGGCCAAAACCTTCCTAAATTTGATGTAATACATCAAGCTACATGTGTAAGAAGTTCAATGAACTCCAAGCAGGATAAATCAAAGAGAGCCACACCAAGGCACATTATACGCAAATAGTCAAAGGACAAAGATGAAGAGAGAATCTTGACAGCAGCAAGAGAGAACAGACTCATCATACACAAGGGATTCAAAATACAATTAATTGCTGATTTCTCTTCAGAAGCTATAGAGGCCAGAAGTCAGTGGGATATTTAAGGTGCTGAAAGAAAAAAGAAACCTGTCAACCAAGAATTCTACATCTGGGGGCTTCCCTGGTGGCACAGTGGTTGAGAGTCCCCCTGCCGATGCAGGGGACATGGGTTCGTGCCCCAGTCCAGGAAAATCCCACATGCCACAGAGCGGCTAGGCCCGTGAGCCATGGCTGCTGAGCCTGTGCGTCTGGAGCCTGTGCTCCGCAACGGGAGAGGCCACAACAGTGAGAGGCCTGCGTACCACAAAAAAAAAAAAAAAGAAAGAAAAAGAATTCTACATCTGGCAAAAAACAATACTTCAAAATGGAGAAATTAAGACATTCCCAGATAAGCAAAAGCTGAGGGAGTTTCTTACTGATAGTCCTGTCCTGCAAGAAATTCTAAAGGGAGCACTTCAGATTGACATGAAAGGACACTAGACAGTAACTTGAAACCCTATGAAGAAATAAAGAGCAATAACAAAGTAGCTACATAGATACATATAAAAGCCATTATTATTATATTTTTGGTTCATAACTCCTCTTATTTTCCTACAGAATTTGCAATGCAAGTGTATTAGGAAACTGTTGCAAATTTATGTTAATGGGTACACAATATATAAAGATGTGGTTTGAAAAATAAGAACATAAAGGGGGGTTGAGATATAAAGGAGCAGAATTTTTGTATACTATTGAAACTAGGTTGGCATTGATTCAAACTTGATTGTTATAAAGCTAAAATATCAATTGAAATGCTGACAATAACCACCAAGAAAAAAACTAAAAAATATACAGGAAAACAATTGAGAAGGGAATAGAAAAGCTACACTGAAAAAAAATCAATCACAAAAGATGGCATTAAAGGAGGAACTGAGGAACAAAAAATATATAAGACATAAAGAAAACAAATAACAATTTAGCAGAAGTAAGTCCATTCATATCAGTAATTACTTTTGTTTTGTTTTGTTTTGTTTTGGGAGGGGGAGACAAGGAATAGCGACTTTATCTGGAAATCCAGCAGACGGAGAAGATGGTGGACTAGTGTCCCAAAGAACCATCTTCCTGGAGTTAGAATTCAGGCTTCTTTCCTACTAAAAGGGGAGGGGGTGTGGTTGGTTGTTGCAGATTTCTTGGTGCCAGAATCCTTTATTCTTATAGCTGTCTGCGTAGGTCTATGTCCCATCACAATGTTCCTATAAACCTCCAAGACAAATGTTATTCTCTGTTTCAGTAATTACTTTGAATGTGAATGGAGTACACTTTCTAATTAAAAGACAGGTTGGTAGAGTGGATTAAAAACATGATCCAACTATACACTATTTACCAGAGACACTTTATATCCCAAGAGAAAAATAGGTTGAAAATGAAAAGATGGAGAAACATCTTTTATACAAATACTAACCAAAAGAGTGTTGTAGTGGCTATACTAATATCAGACAAAATAGATTTAAAGACAAAAAGTGGTCATTATATATTGAAAAGAGTGTCAATCCTTCCAGAAGATATAAAAATTATAAACATATATATACCTAACAACAAAATCTCAAAATATATGAAGCAAAAGCTAACAAAATTGGAGAGAGAAATGGATAGTTCCACAATAATAACTGGAGACTTCAGTACCCTACTTTAGAAATGGGATAGAACTAGATGGAAGATCAGTAAAGCCATAGGAGATTTGAAACACTATAGTGTACGCCAACTAGACCTAACAAACATATATAAACATTCCACTCAACAGTAGTAGAATACACATTTTCTCAAGTGCACATGCAATATTCTTCAGGAGAGACCATACATTAGACCACAAAACAAGTCTTAAGAAGTTCAAAAAGATTGAAATCATACACAGTACTTACTCTGACCATAGTGGAATGAAATTAGAAATCAAAAACAGAAGAAAAACTGGAAAAACTTACAAATATGTGGAAATTTAACAACACACTTTTAAACAGTCAATGAGTCAAAGAAGAGATTACAAGTGAAAGTAGAAAGTACTTAAGATGAATGAAAACAAAAATAAAACATACCAAAACTAACATGATGCAGTGAAAGCCATGTTGAGAGGGAAATTTACACCAGTAAATGCATATATTTAAAAAGGATAAAGAATAATAAAGATCCCAAATCAATAACCTAACTTTACATCTTAAAGAACTAGGAAAAGAGTGAACTAATCATAAAAGTAGTGAAGGAAGGAAATGTTAAAGATTAGAAGAAAAGTAAACAAAATACAGGATAGGAAGACAATAAACAGCAAAACCAAAAGTTGGTTCTTTGAAAATATCAACAAAATTGTTAAAGTTTTTGCTAGAATGACTAAGAAAAAAAGAGAAAACTCTAAATTACTAATATCAGAAATGAAACCAGGAACATAATTACAGACCTTATAAAATTTTTTTAAAATGATTATAAGAGAATACTATGAAAAAATGAACACTAGCAAATGAGATAGACTAGAGGAAATGGACAAATTCCTAGAAACACAAAACTACCAAAATATATGCAAGAAGGAATAGAAAATCTGAACAGACATATAACAGGTAGAGTAGCGGTCCCCAACCTTTTTGGCACCAGGGACCAGGGTTCAGGTGGTAATGCGAGCAATGGGGGGATGGTTCAGGTGGTAATGCGAGCGATGGGGAGCAGCAGATGAAGCTTTGCTCACTTGCCTGCTGCTCACCTGCTGTGCAGGCCAGTGCCTAACAGGCTGCAAAAGGGTACCTGTCCATGGCTCAGGGCTTGGGGACCCCTGAGGTAGAGGGATTGAATAAATAACTTAAAACTTCCTTAAAAAGAAAAGCCTAGAACCAGATGGCTTCACTGGTGAATTCTATCAAACTTTTAAAGAAGAATTAACACCAATTGTTCTCAAAACCTTCCAAAAAATAGAATAGGGAACACTAAATGACTCATTATATGAGGCCAGCATTAACTTGATATCAAATCCAGATAAAGATATCACAAGAAAAAAAATTATAGACCAATATCCTTTATGAATATAGGTGCAAAAATATGCAACCAAATCTAGCATCCTATTAAGAGAACTATTCATTATGAATGAGTGGAGTTTATCCCAGGAAGGTAAGATTGTTTCAACATATGAAAAACTCAGTGTAATATACCATATTAATAGAATGAAGGGGGGAAACTGCAAATGATCATTTTAATTGATGCAGAAAAAGCATTTGACAAAATCCAAAACCCATTCATTGTAAAAACACTGAAAACTTGGAATAGAAGGAAACTTCTTCAACCTGGTGAAGGGCATTTATGAAAATTGCACAGGTAACATCACACACAATAGGGAAAGAATGAAAGCCTTTCCCTAAAGATCAGTATGTAGCTTTATCAGATCGGCCAGTGTTCTTTACATATTTATTAACTCAAGTTTATTGTTTTATTCACTTCATTCAGACATTATGTGTCCCTAGTAAATTTGTCTACTTATCTATCTGCTCCTGAATGAGATGTGTTAAAATCTCTCACTGTGATTATGGATTAGATTATTTCTCATTTTAACTCTGTCAACTTTCACTTTATACATTGGGAGCTATATTTTTAACTCATAGAATTTTTTTAAGTGAATGTCTGTTTATTAATCATTGTAATGTGTCTCTTTGTCTTTATTAATGCTTTCCACTTTAAATTCCATTTTGCCTCTTCTGTCATTTTCCATCCCCCCATTTTCCTTTAAATTATCTGATTCATGATATTTTAGGTAAGTTTCTTATAGACAGCATATAGCTGAATTTTAAATATTTAATCTGAGTGTCTCTGTCCTCAAATAGGTGTTTCTAATCCATTTACATTTTTTGTGACTATTGATATATTATTTAATTTTTGATATATTATTATTTTTTGTTTCTTTCCATGTCACATTGTCTATGGGCATAGATTATTTTTCAGGTTAGCTTTTTTTATTTGAATTGCATTTTATTTATTTTTATACAGCAGGTTGTTATTAGTTATCTCTTTTATACATATTAGTGTATATATGTCAATCCCAATCTCCCAATTCATCCCACCAAAACCCCACACTCTGCTTTCTCCCCTTGGTGTCCATACATTTGTTCTCTACATCTGTGTCTCTATTTCTGTCCTGTAAACCGGTTCATCTGTACCATTTTTCTAGATTCCATATACATGCATTAATACATGATATTTGTTTTTCTCTTTCTGATTTACATCACTCTGTATGACAGTCTCTAGGTCTATACACGTCTCTACAAATGACCCAATTTCATCCCTTTTTATGGCTGAGTAATATCACATTGTATATATGCACCACATCTTCTTTACCCATTCCTCTGTTGATGGACATTTAGGTTGCTTCCATGACCTGGCTATTGTAAACACTACTGCAATGAACATTGGGGTGCATGTGTTTTTGTGAATTATGGTTTTCTCTGGGTATATGCCCAGTAGGGGGATTGCTGGTTCATATGGTAGTTCTATTTTTAGTTTTTTAAGGAACCTCCATACCGTTCTCCATAGTAGCTGTATCAATTTACATTCCCAGCAACAGTGCAAGAGGGTTCCCTTTTCTCCACACCCTCGCTAGCATTTATTGTTTGTAGATTTTCTGATGATGCCTATTCTAACTGGTCTGAGGTGATACCTCATTGTAGTTTTGATTTGCATTTCTCTAATGATTAGTGATGTTGAGCCTCCTTTCATGTGTTTGTTGGCAATCCGTACATCTTCTTTGGAGAAATGTCTGTTTAGGTCTTCTGCCCATTTTTGGATTGGGTTGTTTGTTTTTTTAATATTGAGCTGCATGAACTGTTTATATATTTTGGAGATTAATCCTTTGTCCATTGATTCGTTTGCAAATATTTTCTCCCTTTATGAGGGTTGTCTTTTCGTCTTGTTTATAGTTTCCTTTGCTGTGGAAAGGCCTTTAAGTTTCATTAGGTCCCATTTGTTTATTTTTGTTTTTATTTCCATTACTCTAGCAGGTGGGTCAAAAAAGATATTGCTGTGGTTTATGTAAAGAGTGTTCTTCCTATGTTTTCCTCTAAGAGTTTTATATTGTCCAGTCTTACATCTAGGTCTTTAATCCATTTTGAGTTTATTTTTGCGCATGGTGCTAGGGAGTGTTCTAATTTCATTCTTTTACATGTAGCTGTCCAGTTTCCCCAGCACCACTTATTGAAGAGGCTGTCTTTTCTCCATTGTATATCCTTGCCTCCTTTGTCATAGATTAGTTGACCATAGGTGCATGGGTTTATCTCTGGGCTTTCTATTCTGTTCCATTGATCTATATTTCTGGTTTTGTGCCAGGACCATATTGTCTTGATCACTGTATCTTTGTAGTATAATCTGAAGTCAGGAAGACTGATTCCTCCACTCCGTTTCTTTCCCTCAAGATTGCTTTGGCTATTCAGGGTCTTTTGTGTCTCCATACAAATTTTAAGATTTTTTTGTTCTAGTTCTGTAAAAAATATCATTGGTAACTTGATACGGATTGCATTGAATCTGTAGATTGCTTTGGGTAGTACAGTCATTTTCATAACATTGATTCTTCCAATCCAAGAATACGGTATATCTCTCCATCTGTTTGTGTCAGCTTTGATTTCTTTCATCAGTGTCATAGTTTTCTGAGTACAGGTCTTTTACCTCCTTAGGTAGGTTTATACCTAGGTATTTTATTCTTTCTGTTGCAGTGGTGAATGGGATTGTTTCCTTAATTTCTCTGTCTGAAATTTTGTTGTTAGTGTATACAAATGCAAGAGATTTCTGTGCATTAATCTTGTATCCTGCAACTTTACCAAATTCACTGATTAGCTCTAGTCATTTCCAGGTGGCATCTCTAGGGTTATCAATGTATAGTACCATGTCATCTGCAAACAGTGACAGTTTTACTTCTACTTTTCCAATATGGATTCCTTTTATTTATTTTTCTTCTCTGATTGCCATGGCTAGGACTTCCAAAACTATGTTGAATAATAGTTGTGAGAGTGGACATTCTTATCTTGTTTCTGATCTTAGAGGAAATGCTTTCAGTTTTCCACCATTGAGAATGATGCTTGCTGTGGGTTTGTCGTATATGGCCTTTATTATGTTGAGGTAGGTTCCCTCCATGCCCACTTTCTGGAGAGCGTTTTATCATAAATGGGTGTTGAACTTTGTCAAAAGCTTTTTCTGCATCGATTGAGATGATCATATGGTTTTTATACTTCAATTTGTTAATATGGTGTATCACATTGATTGATTTACATATATTGAAGAATCCTTGCATCCCTGGGATAAATCCCACTTGATCATGGTGTATGATCCTTTTAATGTGTTGTTGGATTCTGCTTGCTAGTATTTTGTTGAGGATTTTTGCATCTATATTCATCAGTGATATTGGTCTGTAATTTTCTTTTTTTTGGAGTATCTTTGTCTGGTTTTGGTATCAGGGTGATGGTGGCCTTGTAGAATGAGTATGGGTGTGTTCCTTCCCCTGTAATTTTTTGGAAGGGTTGGAGAAGAATGGGTGTGAGCTCTTCTCTAAATGTTTGATAGAATTCACCTGTGAAGCCATCTGATCCTGGACTTTTGTTTGTTGGAAGATTTTTAGTCACAGTTTCAATTTCATTACTTGTGATTGGTCTGTTCATATTTTCTATTTCTTCCTGGTTCAGTCTTGGTAGGTTATACTTTTCTAAGGATTTGTCCATTTCTTCCAGTTTGTCCATTTTATTGGCATAGAGTTGCTTCTAGTAGTCTCTTATGATGTTTTTTTTATTTCTTTGGTGTCTGTTGTAACTTCTCCTTTTTCATTTCTAATTTTATTGATTTGAGTCCTCTTCTTTTTCTTGATGAGTCTGACTAAAGGTTTATCAAGTTTGTTTATCTCTTCAAAGAACCAGCTTTTAGTTTTATTGATCTTTGCTATTGTTTTCTTTGTTTCTATTTCATTTATTTCTGCTCTGATCTTGATGATTTCTTTCCTTCTACTGACTTTGGTTTTGTTTTGTTCTTCTTTCTCTAGTTCCTTTAAGTGTAAGGTTAGATTGTTTATTTGAGATGTTTCTTGTTTCTTGAGGTAGGATTGTATTGCTAGAAATTTCCCTCTTAGAACTGCTTTTGCTGCATCCCATAGGTTTTGGAATGTCGTGTTTTCACTGTAATTTGTCTCTAGGTATTTTTTGATTTCCTCTTTGATTTCTTCAGTGATCTCTTGGTTATTTAGTAACGTATTGTTTAGCCTCCACGTGTGTTTGTGTTTTTTACAGTTTTTTTCCTTGTATTTGATTTCTAATCTCATAGCATTGTGGTCGGAAAAGATGCTTGATGTGACTTCAATTTTCTTACATTTACCGAGGCTTGATTTGTGACCCAAGATGTGATCTATCCTGGAGAATGTTCCATGTGCACCTGAGAAGAAAGTGTAATCTGCTGTTTTCGGATGGAATGTCCTATAAATATCAATTAAATCTATCCAGTCTATTGTGTCATTTAAAGCTTGTGTTTCCTTATTAAATTTTTGTCAGGATGATCTGTCCATTGGTGTAAGTGAGGTGTTAAAGTCCCCCACTATTATTGTGTTACTGTCAATTTCCTCTTTTATAGCTGTTAGCATTTGCCTTATGTATTGAGGTGCTCGTATGTTGGGTGCACATATATTTATAATTGTTATATTTTCTTCTTGGATTGATCCCTTGATCATTATGTAGTGTCTTTCCTTGTCTCTTGTAACGTTCTTTACTTTAAAGTCTATTTTATCTGGTATGAGTCTTGCTACTCCAGCTTTCTTTTGATTTCCATTTGCATGGAATATCTTTTTCCATCCCCTCACTTTCAGTCTGTATGTATCCCTAGGTCTGAAGTGGGTCTCTTGTAGACAGCATATATATGGGTCTTGTTTTTGTATCCATTCAGTGGGCCTGTGTATTTTGCTTGGAGCATTTAATCCATTCACATTTAAGGTAATTATCAATATGTATGTTCCTATTCCCATTTTCTTAATTGTTTTGGGTTTGTTTTAGTAGGTCCTTTTCTTCTCTTTTGTTTCCCACTTAGAGAAGTTCCTTTAGCATTTGTTGTAGGTGTGGTTTTGTGGTGCTGAATTCACTTAGCTTTTGCTTGTCTGTAAAGCTTTTGATTTCTCCATCAAGTCTGAATGAGATCCTTGCCAGGTAGAGTAATCTTGGTTGTAGGTTCTTCCCTTTCATCACTTTAAATATATCATGCCACTCCTTTCTGGCTTGCAGAGTTTCTGCTGAGAAATCAGCTGTTAACTTTATGGGAGTTCCCTTGTATGCTACTTGTCATTTTTCCCTTGTTGCTCTTAATAATTTTTCCTTGTATTTAATTTTTGTCAATTTAATTACTATGTGTCTCAGTGTGTTTCTCCTTGGGTTTATCCTGTATGGGACTCTCTGTGCTTCCTGGACTTGGGTAGCTATTTCCTTTCCCATGTTAGGGAAGTTTTCGACTATAATCTCTTCAAATATTTTCTCGGGTCCTTTCTCTCTCTCTTCTCCTTCTGGGACCCCTATAATGTGAATGTTGGTGCATTTAATGTTATCTCAGAGGTCTATTAGGCTGTCTTCATTTCTTTTCATTCTTTTTTCTTTATTCTGTTCCACAGCAGTGAATTCCACCATTCTGTCTTCCAGGTCACTTATCTGTTCTGCCTCAGTTATTCTGCTATTGATTCCTTCTAGTGTAGTTTTCATTTCAGTTATTGTATTGTTCATCTCTGTTTGTTTGTTCTTTAATTCTTCTAGGTCTTTGTTAAACATTTCTTGCATCTTCTCGAACTTTGCCTCCATTCTTTTTCCAAGGTCCTGGATCATCTTCACTATCATTATTCTGAATTCTTTTTCTGGAAGGTTGCCTATCTACATGTCATTAATTGTTTTTCTGGGGTTTTATCTTGTTCCTTCATCTGATACATAGACCTCTGCCTTTTCATTTTGTCTATCTTTCTGTGAATGTGCTCTTCGTTCCACAGGCTGCAGGATTGTAGTTCTTCTTGCTTCCACTGTCTGCCTTCTCTCAGGGTGACTTTTTTTCCACCTATGACTTAGGGCAGAGACCACATAATTGCTGTCCTCAGGCCATCAATTAGTTTTTTTCAAAGAAGACAGCCTTTCCATTTCTCTACTTTCCCCCTTCCCCAGGTATATCTGCTTTAACTCTCTGCCTTACATGGAACTTGCAGCCCTGACTCTTAGTCTCTTTTAAGCATTAAAATTCCTGATCCTGAGAACTATATCTGATTCACTTATCCCTTTGAGCCTCAAGTCTTCAAATCCTACTCACCATTTTGGGTATTTTCTTTTTTTCTTGCACCTGGATATTCCTTTTCTTCCTTTCAAGATCAAGTCTACATTTACACTTTAAAGTCTGGCACTTCTACATATCTGGAATGTGTGAGTTTGTGGTGTGTGTGTGTGTGTATTGGTGGGAACTTGGATTACTTCCTACATTAGCCTAGGCTTTGATCTTGACTGAAAAGGAGCCTGTGCTTTTAACCATTAGGCTCTACTGCCTCCCAGTGTTGTTTTTCCTCTTAGGCTTCCATTATTACCCTTGATGCTTCTGTGCATTGTATAAATAAGGAGACGGAATTTGTGACATGCACTTTCTCTGTACCATATAAATAGACATATCTGTCACACTTGAAGTTATCAAATATGGAAAACAAGTTAGCAAGTTAATTTTCCTTTGTTTACTTTCTACACGAACCAATTATTTTCTTAATTAGCTACAGTTTGGCTTTGATTCAGGACCTTAATAAATGAAAATATTATTTGCCTATTTTAGTTGTATACCACATTTCACTGTTCTAGGGAGCCAAATTCAGATAGTTCCTTCTTATGAAAGCAAGGTTTAAAGTTTAATGAAGAAACTAAAAATTGGTTCTTGGAACTGACGTGTAAGCAGGATCCTATATAGATATGCTGACTGTTTTTTCCCATTCCAGACATTCTGCTTTGACTAATATATTTAGAAGATTGAAGATCAACACCTGTTCCTCCAGTAGTTCTCTCTTGTACAGTGACCTTTGCCTCACCCTGTATAAATACACAGGGTGATTAAGCTGTCAGATATCATAGGGGACTTTTTCAGGGGTGAGGACAATGAATCACTCCTGGAATTTCTCACTGTTTATCCCCCAGATGTCTGCCATTCACCTTGCCACTTATTTCTTTGCCCACTTTTAAATATTAAGCCAGAGTCTCCAAAAGAGTCACCAATGTTGTGGTATTTGAGAATTCTCTATGAAGTTATAGGGCTTGGACTAGATGATCTATTACTAAGAGCCCTCCCAATTCTGGCATTTTATAGGCTCAAATTTCATTGCCAACTACCACGATTGAGGACAGATCACATGACATTAAGTTTGTGCTTAAGAAAGTGTCAATGCTCATGTTTATTGCTACAACAGGACTTCACACAAAACAATTTGTAGTATAGAACTCTCCAATGTCCCAGGGCTTTTTTAGTCGGTGGGAAAAAAAGGAAGGAAACTAACATTTATTGAGTTATCACATAGCATGTATCATCTGAGTTAAAACTTACTGCCTATGAAAGAGGTTCTATTTCACCCATTTTAAAAGAAGTTGAGTTTGAGAGAATTTAATCAATTTGCTCAATGTTGCATATCTAGTAATTAGTGGAGGTGAGATTTGAATCCAAGTCTTGGTTTCAAAGTCTTTCCACAACTCATGCTTCCTGTCTATCTATCCATCAATTTATTCATTTATCATATATTTATTGAGCACCTACTATGTGCCAGATAGGCACTGTGAATACAGTGGAGAATAAGACAAGGTCCTTGCTCTCCATCAGGGTTCATTTACAGCATGAAATTATCCTGAATATGGTAGACCACAGGACAATGAGCACCCCCATGGCTGCAGAAAGATTCAAAACAGATGACTTGATTGCAAAGATCCTGGAGGGCCATTGTGAGATCTGGTTAACACTGGTCAGGAGAGGGACCAATTTTGATCTGATCATCCTTTTATTAGAACCCCAAAAGGACCCCATCACTTTTGACCAAAACAGATGTCAAGTGGTATGAGGGGAACTTAATCCATCTCATGTATATAAGCCTCTGAAAAAAACAGCTTTATTAAGGTATAATATATATACCATAAGATTAACCCATTTTAAGTATATGATCCAATGGTTTTTAGTACATTTATAGAATTGCACAACCATCACCACAATCTAATTTTAGAACACTTTCATCACCTCAAAAAAGAAACCACATAAACATTAGCAGTCATTCTCCATTCCTGCTGTCCCTCCCTCTCTGCTCCAGCCTCAGGAAACCACTAATCTACTTTCTGTCTCTATGGATTTTCCTATTTTGGACATTTCATATAAATGGAATCATGTAATATATGATGCTTTGTGACTGGCTTCTTTTACTTAGCATAATGTTTTCAAGTTTTATCCATGTTTTAGCTGTATCAGTACTTCATTCTGTTTTATGGCCAAATAAAATAGTATACTACATTTTATCTATCCATTCGTCAGTTCACTGACATTTGGCTGTTTCCACCTATTAAGAATGATGTTGCTGTGAACCTTTGTGTACAAGTTTTTGTTTAGGCATCCATTTTCAATTCTTTTGAATATATATTGAGTGGAATTGCTGAGTTCTATGGTAATTTTTAATGCTCAAAATATTAAGGAGCTAACAAACGGTTTTTCAGCAGAGGCTGCACCATTTTACATTCCCATCAACAATGTATGAAGGTTCCTGTTTCTCCACATCCTCATCAATGTTTTAAAAGCCTCTTTAAAATACGCCATGTAGCACTTTGATAATAATATTATTAATATTAATAATACTGACAACATTAATAGCCAACACTTACTTTGTGTCAGGTACTTTTCTAAGCACTTTGCATAAATTAACTCATTGGATCTTCATAGAAACCCTATGATGTAGGTACTATTATTTCAGATGAGGAAATTGAGACACAGAGAAGGTAAATAAATTGCCCGAGTTCACACAACTAAAATGTTTCAGGGCCAAGATTTGAATATAGGAAGTTTGACTACAAAATTTGTGCATTTGACAAATAGGTAACATTTTTTCTCTAATGAATATAGCTTGCATTCTAAGTGTTTTACACCCATCTTCTCATCTCACCTCACAAAATGCTATTTTATCACCACCATCTTATACATGAAGTGACTATGTCAAAGAGAGGTTAAGTAACTTACTCAAGGTCACATGGCTTGTATTTGTGAAACCAAGATGAAAACCCAGGTCAGGCATGCTGAGCCCTTCTGCTCTTTGGAACAAGGCTGGAGTTCAAGCAGCTTCAGTGGTAAAAGTGGAAGGGAAAACAATACCTATAAGCAGTTCCCATGCTTACGGGTAAAAGCTACAAGAAACAGAATCACCTCAACCTTACTAAATTCTCATTGGCCCCTGTTTGCAACTATTTTCAAGTAAAAAGTGAATGCAAAATTAGCTGAGAGGTTCAGGTGAGACTCTGTGACATGGGGACCTTTTTGGGTAAAGAAGTGGAACATTGTCCAAATAAGAATGCATTTCCACTGGACTGTCAACCAGCAGTTGTCACTGGTGCCAAAGCAGAAGCACGGGCTATCCTTTAGAATGGTTTCAATTACATTTTTCTTTAAAAAAAATTAACAGTTTTACATTTAGTATTTTATCTTTCCAGGTAAGAAATCAGTGGCAGGCTCCTTGGATAAGGTACTTGCTTTGATGAATGAAAGGTGGGGGATGTCTTTGTGAGGAAAAATTTAGAAAACATTGGGAAATACCCATAACTCCATCTGTGGGCTAGAACTTAAAAGCCTAAGGTTGATTGTTTGCTTTATCAAACTGACAAAGGCTGTGTGGTGGTGAGGATTATAGGCTACTGTCCTTCTGAGTTCTATTCTGGACTCTGCCACTTGCTTCACATGTAACTTTAATTGAGTTACTTAACTTCTCTCTATCTTGGTTTCCCCACCTGTAAAATGGGCATCATAGCACCTATCACACAGAATCATGGGGAGGATTAAATAGGTTAATACATATAAAATGCTTAGAACAGTTTCTGGCATACAGTAAGATCTATTAAGTGTTTACTGCTTGTATAATAGTAGTAATAATAATATTATTATTGTATGTTGTCAAGAAGAGGTAATATTATAAATCTTACAATGTAAATACCCTGAAATCTTACTTTTAGAGAATTATCCTAAATAAATAATTACATATTCAATTACAAGTATGTTCACCACAACCATGTTTACATAGTGAAAAACCAGAAACCATCTATTAATAATGTAAACCTTCATGCCTTGACAAGGAATGATCTTTACAACATAAGGCTAAGTGAAAAAATCAGGCCATAAAATAGTACATTATAATTTTTTATTTCGGAAAATATGTGTATACACATGCTTGGAGAAAGGTCTGGAATATCGATATATTAAACAGTAGCTATCCCTGGTTGTTGGTCATTTTTATGCCCTCCTGGCTATTTATATTCTATTCATCTTTTCTCAATGAGCAAGTATTTGTGTAATTTTAAACAGTCATCTTAAAAAGTCGAAGCCTGCAACGTCCAATCTGCCTCACCCAGCAGCGGGTTTGGATAGTTAATAGATGCAGCCCGGGTTGCATATGAGGTACTTTACATTCTCCACAGCCATCCGGGGACAGAATCTCAATTAGAACATCAAGGTCTGGCTTCTGCGGCCCCTTGCTGTGTCAGTTCCACCTAGGAGCTGCTGTGGATTTACATAAATTAAACGCCCGCTGGATAGCTGCCATCATCTTGAAAAATGGAATGTGATCAGCATGGGGGAGGGAAGGAAAGGGAAAATTCGCCTTTGTTTCATGGCACCCTCTTCTTGTTAATGCTCATTCAAGACTGCTTTGACCGCAGCTCAGTTGTGGTTTGGTAATTTCCATGGCTTTTTTTTACGATGGGGAAAACAATTTGAGCAGCATTTTCTTCCATGAGAGGCACTCCTTAGGGAAGAGATCTTGTACAGCCGGATCACATGCCATGGGATGTGCGTGGGCTTAGAATCATAGAATTTTCAAAAGAGAGGTGCCCTATGGACTGTCAGTCTAGTGCTGCCCGCAACCATTGTATGTAAGGCCATGCTGACCTTTCAAGAGACAAAAACTCATGTTCTTTTTGTATTTTGTATCATGAAAGCAATCCTTCTTTTTTTATATTTTCTCTTTGTAATTTTTTTTTTTGGCCACGACACAAGGCATGTGGGATCTTTAGTTCCCTGACCAGGGATTGAACCCACGCCCCCTGCAGTGGAATTGCAGAGTCTTAACCACTGGACAGCCAGGGAAGTCCCCTCTGTAATTTTAAAAAGTTTGTAAATAATTTTTAAACATGAACTGCATTTTTAAACTTTTTAAATTTTTAAAAATTTTAAACTTGATTCTGATTTTGATATTCTACCTGGGGTTGGGGGAAGGAGGGTTTGTCCACAATGCCCTCACACATAGCAAGAATCATTGGTCTAAGCCAAGCCTCCCTCTCCATAGCCATTTCTCGCTTTCATTCAGTTCATTGAGTCACTACCATGTTCCAGGGAATGTGCCAGCTCATGTTATGTGCCTTCCCATGAAAAGAGAAGCTCCATAGATTTCATGAGTAAGTCTGTGGTTCAATGTGAATTAGATTCATTCATCCATCCTTCTATCTATTCGTTGAACAAATGTTTATTGAGCATCTATTACATCCTAGGCAATGGTCTCTGTTCTGCAGGTAATGATAGTGAGCTGGAACTTACATTCTAGTGGGGAGAGAGGCAATAACTAAATAATATAAAGTCATGCAATAGTAAATGCTATGAAGAAAAGAAAGTAGGATATGGGAGTACTCTAGATGGGATGGTCAGGGAAGGCTTCTCTGAGGAGGTGACATTTGAGCAGATAGCTGAATGGAAGAGACTGGAGCAGGATCAGAGGCATTCCTAGGGCTGAAGTCTGTTTTAAACAGTTACTTAGCATCTACTTCCAGAATTTGTTGAGGCTCGGGGCAGAAAGTTTCCCCTGACAACAGAATAAGAGATGACCAGGTTCAAGCAAGCAGTGGGAATCATTCGACAGCCCATATCAGAGTCCTGGCATTAGTCAGGCCATGGTTCACAGAGGAGGACGGTGATGCCCATCAGGGTGGCCTGTATCAGGAACAATGATCAGCAGTTGGAACTCTCAGTTCCTTTGGCTCTCAGGCTCTCTGCTTCTGTGATGGGTAAGTAAGTCATGGGTCCCTTCTAACCTCCTCTACTCTTCCTCTATACCCTCACCCCACCCACACTGTAGGGTAACTGAAAGGTCTGGAGGAGCTGCTAGTTCCACAGAACAAAGTCTTAGAACCATTGGGATTGACATGTACATGCTGCTATATTTAAAATAGGTAACCAACATGGACCTACTGTATAGCACAGGGAACTCTGCTCAGTGCTCTATAATAACCTGAATGGGAAAATAATTTGAGAAAGAATAGATACATGTATATGTATAACTGAATCACTTTGCTGTACACCTGAAACTAACCCGACATTGTTAATCAACTAGACTCCAATATAAAATAAAAATTAAAAAAAATTTCAGAACACCAAATATATATATATAATTAAAAAAAATAAAAACCATAGGAGTAGATGCTCTAAAACCCTGTCCCAGGAAGGAACAGTCCCGGTTGTCAGGGCATCCAGGCAGCATTTAACTGAGAGCCTGGGAGGAGCAAACCAGAAGGCCATTTCTGTTCTTGGGAGCAGGGTCACAAGCAATTGTGGGGAGAGAGGGAGAGAAAGCAGGTAAACCCAGACAGGCTTCAGGGAAGACTGTACCAGCAGTAGCTGTGTTTGTAACCTCCCGTCTTTCCTTTTGGTGCCCCCTCTCTGTTTCCAGCACCCCTGATTTAGCTTCCATCCAGATGCTGAGGTTGTTCTCAATTAACTGCCCACTAATCTCCCCAGAAAGTGTAACTTGGAACATCTCTAAGCACTGGGTTATAAACTAATTATCCCAGAGCCCAGGGTTCTGAGGCAGTACTTTGGGGGTCACTGTGGAAAATGAGTGAGGTTGGCTGAGCATGTGGGCTTTGGGGTCCCCAGTCCCTAAACAGATATTTGTATCTGCTATACATACCAGCTGCTATTAAAAGGTCCAAATTCTTTTTTGAAAACCCTCAAAAACAAAACTAAAACTGTCACCTTAAGGTGTTACTTCTTCTGGGAGGCTAGTAGAGTCTAATAGCTAAGAGTTAGGGTCCAGGATAAGGCAACCTGCATTCGATCCCAGTTTCATCATGGCAGTGATCTTGGGCAAATTACTGAAAACTCTCTGAATTTGGGATTTCAGTCATTCTCAAATTACTGGAAATACTTAGTTTCATCATAAGGTTGTCATGAGGATCAGACACAGTGATAGTGTATGGAGAGCTTTGTACAATGCCACGTAATAAGGACATGGTAAAGGTTAGCAATTCTTAGCTACATTTATTAAGGTGTTCTAGAGCCTTGCTACTCAAAGTGTGGTCCATGGACCAGCAATACCAGCATCTCCTGGGATCATGTTAGAAATACAGAATCTCAGGCCCCACTGCAGACCTACAGCACCAGAATCTGCAGCTTAACAATATCTGCTGGTGATTCATATGCACATTACAGTTTGAGAAGCGCTGGTCCAGAAGACATTCAAGACCAAAAGAGTTGATCTTTAATGGTGGTATTCTGGGAGCTATTTGGGAGCCATTAGAGGTCCTTCCTGGTACCCTTCAAATCATACCATGTAGACTGCTACTTTCCTGAACAACAAAGTTGATTTTTCAAGTGAAGTGCCTGACTGCCTCTGGAAAACTCACTCATCTTTCAAGGCACAGCTCAAGCATTCCCTTCTCAGCACAGCATTTCCTGACACACCTGTCCCACCACACACACCCTCATGGAACCAAACACTCCTCCCTTTGTCCTCTTCTTGACTCTGAACTGACTTCTATATCATGTTGCCCAAACACATACAGCAGTTATGGAATGTATGTCCAGCAACTCAGATGTGCAAAAATGTTCTCTAGAATTGAACCAAACTACCCCCAGGAACTTCCCATCCTGTTGGGTAGCGGGAGAGGAAATGCAGACACACAATTCATTGTACCAATTGAAAGAAATCTGCCTCTTTGGATAAATGCTGAGTCTTGCATGTTTTAACCTCATTTCCCCTCCCGTTACATGGGAGGAGTCTAGGAGCTGTGGGGTTGGGGACAGTAGAGCCTTGGATCTCTGCTCATTCTTCTGGGTGCTCACTATTTTCTGCTGGGGAGTGGCTGGTCTGGAATAATCCTTCCGCTCCTGTGCCAATGGATGCTGAAGTGCAGTGGGTCCCTTCTGGTCTTTTAGGGACTTCATTGGTTGAACCTGCTGTTGAAAGCCATAGTCCTAGATATTTGTTTCTGGTTGCAAAGCCCCCCAGATTTTGTATCCTCTTCATTCCAAACACAGGCCTCTGGTGGCCCACTGGTCCTCTCTACCCCTTCAATTTTGGATTTTCTGCATGCCAGTGGCAGGCTGTGAAGAAACAGAAGTGTTACATTAGGCCCATGAACTTTGAGACCTCCCTCCCCTATCACCCAGATTGTTCCAGCACCAAGGTGAATGCAGGTCTTCTCCAAGGGGGCTTCATATCTTCCTAGTCTGTTCCAGTTAAGAAGCAGCCTTCACTGCTTTGGTGGTGTCTACCAGGCCCCTCTGGTATCTGTCCACTTGCTCCTCTCCTTGGTGGGAACTTTCTTTATATCCTAGACTGAGTTCTCTTTACTCTTGGTCTATAGTAAAACCCCAAGCTTTGCTTTGAATATATAAAGGGAGCTTCTGGTGTTTGAAAATTCTTTTCTTCCTTGATAAAACCTCATTTTTAATGACTTTTTAATATTTATTTTAAATTTTATATTGGAGTATAATTTACAATATTATGTTAGTTTCAGGTGTACAGCAAAGTGATTCAGTGATACATACACATATATCCATTCTTTTTCAGATTCTTTTCCCATATAGGTTATTACAGAATATTGAGTAGAGTTCCCTGTGCTATATAATAGGCCCTTGCTGATTATCTATTTTATATATAGTAGAGTATATATGTTAATCCCAAATTCCTAATTTATCCCTCCCACCCACATTTCCCCTTTGATAAACCTAAGTTTGTTTTCAAAGTCTGTGAGTCTGTTTCTGTTTTGTAAATAAGTTCATTTGTATCATTTTTTAGATTCCACATATAAGTAATATCATATGATATTTGCCTTTGACTGACTTCACTTAGTATGATAATCTCTAGGTCCATCCATGTTGCTGCAAATGGCATTATTTCATTCTTTTTTATGGCTGAGTAATATTCCATTGTATATATGTACCACATCTTCTTTATCCACTCCTTTGTCGATGGACATTTAGGTTGTAAAACCTCATTCTTAAGACTATTGTCTAACAAGTGTTCTTAACCATTTTCTAACATGGTGGCCTTCTGTAGCAGACTGATGGTGCCTATGGATCCCTTCTCAGAAAGATATTTTAAATAGATTAAATAAAGTACATAGGATTACCAAGGAAGCCAATTATATTGAAATATAGTTATAAAATGTTAGAAAAACATGATAGAATGACATTTGTGCTTCTTTATCAATTCATTTAACGATAAGATCTAATTGCAGGTCTAGTAACCACCACAATTTTGAAGTAATGATGAGGGTAAATAATATTTTGAGATAGCTACAGCATTATTAATTTGATATGAAAATGTGATTTTTATTGATGACAAAGTCATAGGTGTGGCTAAAATTACTGTGGTTTGTTGCCTACAGTCATAATGAAAGTAAGTGCTGATTTTTGATGAGAGATGTGTGAAAGTTAAAATGCACTTTGTCCTTTGTGTATTTTTTGTAACTTTGGATCACATGTTTTTTAAAAAAAAAACACGACTCATCTATAGACTAAAAAAAAAAAAACCCAAATCTAATCTGACAGCCAAAGCTAAGCAATGACTTACAGTACTATTCTAGCTGGTATCCACTCTTACCTGAAGAGTGGAAACCTATAGATTCGGTGAACCCCAGGGCATCAAGACTTACAGGGGATGAAAGATCTATTTGCGTAATAGTTTAAAAATGGTTATAGCCATTATGTTATTTATTGGCACTGATTTGTTTTCCTATCTGTCTCCTTCATTAGACAGGACACTAGTCCTTGAGAGCGGGGATTGTGTTTTAGTCATCTTTGTCTCTTAGGAGCTAGCCGGACACATGGCAGGAGATCAATAACTGTCTAACATATGAATGAGCAAATCAACTAGCTTTGCCAGAAAATCAGCAGGACCTAGCAGCCTGCTGAGCCATTCATTATTCACCATTCAGCTCCTCTTCGCACTCCAACCATTGCAAGCTCACCCTCAAAGTCTCGCTCACTCATCTCAATTCCAATGCACTCCAACCCTCAGCTTTTAGTCCCTCTTCCCTTCAACACACATACACAAGCACACACACATACATCACAGGAGGATGAGTCACTTAACCAACAGCAAATGCCACAAAACACTGCTACCATCTATTCATTCAATACATGATTATGATGCTCTTACTATGTGCCAGTCTCAGAACACAGAGCTAAGGGTACGGAGCCAGACATGGTCCACACTCCTCCATCTTGAAGTTGATAGTCAAGGGCAGTGACCTTTGAATTGTGTCCTGTAACTTCTTGGGTTCATGGAGAGTCCTTAGAGGCTGATATAGGGAGAAAAAACTGTCAGAGGACTGGGTCCCCTTCCCTACTTCATCTAGAGTAGCTACACTTTTTGCCTATTTTACATATTGAGTTTAATTTTAACTTTTATTTTTTATTTTTATTTTTTGCTGTACACGGGCCTCTCACTCTTGTGGCCTCTCCCATTGCGGAGCACAGGCTCCGGACGCGCAGGCTCAGCAGCCATGGCTCATGGGCCCAGCGGCTCTGTGGCATGTGGGATCTTCCAGGACCAGGGCACAAACCCGTGTCCCCTGCATTGGCAGGCGGACTCACTGAGTTTAATTTTTAGAAAAAGTTTCATAGCTAAGAAATATTTGAAAACCACTGCCCTAGTGGAAGTCCCTGGCCATAGCAGTGATTTGAGGCTTAACTTTTCTAAAACCACCTTTTTGAAATGATAAAGGAAGAGCTTGTGTGTTCAGGATTTAGCCCAAACAAAGAAAAGTTCCTCTCATCCTAAAAGTCTTCAGGGAAAGAGATTATAGAAGACAAAGTCCCTGTCCCCTTGGATATCTGGTCATCAGAACCTTTCTGCCTTTGATAAGGGCAGGGGAAGGGGCTACAGGGAGAGCAGCCGTGTGGCCTCTGTCCCTAGCTGTGGGCCCCAGCCACAAGACCTACAGGAAGGAGATGTGGATTTTGCAGAGAATGGAATTTCCTGAGTGGTCATGCCACAGACACCAAGCTGATGCCTTCTCCTTGGCACCCCTCTTCCCTTTTCTGCCTTTATAAATGAGATGGCAGAGAGAATCAGGAATGCAAACTCACCAAGGCCAAAATGTGGTTAATTCCACTGATGGCTGGAAGTCAAGACCAAAAGTTTTAATACAGAATGGTGCCCATTTTAGACTGCTTTGTTTAGATGGGGAGTGCAAATTAGAAAAAAGTAAAAGGGGTCTGTGGAGACTGTGTTTGGAAGCATATAAAGCCCATGGTGGGAAAACATTTCCTCCAAGAGCTACCTTCTCCAAGATTGCATTACTTTGTTTGCTCTTAAGGGCAAATGTGGGAACAAAGAATTTGAATTTGATTGGCTAAGCAACTGCCTCCTTCCACGGCCATCTCACCCTAAGCCTTGGAAAAGGTCAGACTGTGATAGTGGCCCAGTCTGAGTGGTGAGGTATAAGATAGGTGAGGGTATAATAGGAGTGAGGCACAATGGTTGGCACGTAGTAAGAAAAGAAGCAATGGCTTGCTCATTCATTCATTCATTTCCTGAGAATCAATTATGTGTCAGGTACTGTGGGAGGTGTTGGAAATACAAAGACACAGGCATAGTCTGCCATCTTGGAGCATGGAGAAGTTATAGCTCTGTAAATTTTAGTTTACTCATTTATAAAGTTAGGTCAATCTGAGTAGCTCCCTCATGGGGCTGTTAACAAGGACATAGTGGGTTAAAGCCCAAGTATGCTCAACTGAAATATTTTGTAGATTTTATATTAAAAACAGATTTTTCTCTACTTACCTGCTTAAGAGTTTATAAATATTCCAGAAAAAAAGATGAATATGAGGAAATGAGGCAGGAGAGGTCCAGAAATTGTTACTATGGCTATGGAATCTCTCCATAAGGATTTGCATCTAGGCTTCAACCTGTGAATTTGGTCAGATTGTGGCCAGGGATCTACTGCCCCAGTTCGTTAGGGGGCCTGAATTTCACAACTCCAGCTGCCTTCGGAACTGACAATATTCCAGCAGAGTTAGTAGTTTGTTTCCTAATTGATTTTGACCCTGAGGGGCATCATGTCTATACAATAACTTAAGTCCTGGCTTCACCCAGAAGCTGCAATATTAGTGGTATTTTTCCCAAGAATAAGGACCCTCTGATCCTAAGGTTCCTGGGTCCTCCTTTAGTCAGAGTTTGCCCAATAAGTGTCTCTGTTTTAGTGCCCTTACCTGCCCTGTTGAACTCAGGCATGGCCATGCAACTTGGTTTGACCAATGAAATTTGAGTAAAAATGGTACCAGTCACATTCAGGCAGAGGCTTTAAGAGCCAGTGTGAGGTTTGCCACATTCCCTTATCCCTCTTCCATGTCAACTGTAATGTTCTAGATAGAGGCTGATCTATTAGCCCAGGTCCTGGAATGAAGCTAACATGGACCAGAGGGTCAACCAAGCCATGATGGACACATAGCATGAGTGAGAAATAAACCTTTGTGGTTCACAGGTGAGATTTTGGAGTTATTCGCTACTGCAACATAACCTCACCTATTCTGACTGATATAAGAAGTGCTGAGTAAATGTTAATTCTTATTATTAAGCAGAAGCTCCCACTTTCTCATTTTACATGAAATCACAATACATCATGATAATGAAAAATTTAGTAATTCAACTGGTTGCTTTATCTCCACCAATAGTTTTCTGTTTATTAATGAAGCCCCCTTTTCAAATAAAGTTCTACACAGGACTTCAATATATAAAACAGATAAAGGCAGTAGTTTATTAATATAAATTTGATAACCCAAATACATATTTACTTATTATAAAGGAAAAGTAACAAATATGACTGTTTTGATAAACACAAACATTTGAAATAGGAAATTATGATGCAGTTGTACCAATTCATTCGTACAAATGAATTTGTTTTGGTTGTACAGTAGTAAGAATATTCTGACCCATAATGATAAATATTTGCAGATGGTTGTTTGTATTCCCTCATTCAACAGCATGCTATGGACTTATATTCTTTGATTAAACTGGATGGGAAATGAAGTCTGTTTTGAGCTCCGCACAAAAATGAATCACCTAGCAGCTCAAGTTAATGCACTGTTGGTCTTCAATGTGTCATGTGTCAAAATTTGGCATATATAACATTTTTGAATGTGTGTTGTTTTTAGTTACAGGTTTTTTAGTTACAAATTTTAAGCTGTTTACAATAATCTTTAAACGATATTCAGATTGATGTTAGAATTCCTGGGCCATTTCTTCAGAATCCTTGGAAGGAAACAAAAATATTTACCTACATCAGTATTTTCCAAGCATCACTCATTTATATGCCACCTTCACTATTTTTGTTATTTCCATAAACCACCTGTCCTATTATTCACTTAATATCTTTCATCAAACTGACCCACTTTAAAAAAAATGACCTCATCCTAAGCAATAATATTTCTGAAATAATGAGTCTAATATAATATTTGTATTTTTCAAACATATATAAGAATAAATACACAAATTTGAAAAAAAAAGTGTCTGTTTACCAGCTTTCACTTTGCATTTGCTATTGGCAATAAATACCACACTTACAGAAATACTGACCACAATCTAAAGCAATCTATTTGGTTGTGGGTTTTTTCATATGATTTTGTGATCATTTTTTAAAACAATACTGAATTACTCTGATTTACATCTTGATTTAGTACCACGTAGAAACAGCCTAATATGTTATATTTCATTCAAACTTTTCCTGAAAAAGAACCAGAGTGCAGAACCAGTTTTCACCGGAGTGTAAAAAGAACCAGGGGAACAGATTTTGTGTGTGGAATGGGGCATGAGAATTGTTAGGGTAACTGAGGGATGCCTACTAGGCTTTAGGCTACGCATCTAAAAGGAATTCACAAAGTATGTGGTAGCAGTAAAGGACTTAATCTAAGAAAGTAAGGATGTCTTAAGAATTTAAACTGTAGTTTTTTTCAGACCAGCCACAATGCAAGGATGTCATCTGTAGATAAAAGAGTTGCATTGGTTCCTTGGGTTTTTAAGGACAGTGACATCAGATACTTTTGAAATAGAGGATGTAATGAATAGAGGCCAAAAAGTAGAAAGTATCTCCATTATAAATTGACTTCAATGATAATATCCACTGATGCTTCAAGACTTTTTTTGCCTGCTTCAAACCCTGACAATTGACAGGCTCTAGGAGTAGCTCTATAAAGGGGGCAAGTGTAAACACATTGAGAAACAGAAAATCTTTGGGAAATGTTCTGAGAAAAAATAAAAACAAAACGGTCCACTTTAATGTCCAAACTGGCAAGTTTCTCACTGACTTACAGCCTGAGTCCTCCTCAGAAGAAACTCATAAACATCAGATGCTCTTTTGTTCAGCTCTATAACAGGGCAACAGCAGGAAACACCTGGAGAACAACTTGGAAATCCAGGGGTTGGCTAGCTTTTTGATTACCTTCTGCCTTTGCACTGCAAGACAGCCTGGGTTTGACTCTACCATCTGGGAGTCTCCTGCCACATGTGATACTTGATGTAATGACATTGCAACCTTTTAGTGTTTTGGTCACTGGGTCTTCCAGGAGGGGACTTTGTTCTTCTACGTGTGCCATTCTTATATAGAGTGGAGTTCTATGAACATTGGTCTAGGAGCTGAGCAAAATAGCAGCGTTAAATCTCTCACATATGGCACCAGGAGACTGAACCAAAATGTTTATTGCAGCATTGTTTGAAATAGTGTAAAATTGGAATCAGCCTAAGAAATCATTGATCAGTGACTGGATAAAGTGTGATATATTCTTATAATGGAATAATATATAATAGTACAAATGAATGAACTTGAAGTACCTGTGTCAACTATGGATCCAACTTGAAAAAAATTCATAGTATCATGTCATTGATACAAAGGTTATCAACATGCAAAGCAATACTATATATTGTTTAGGAATATGTTCATATATATACATTCATATGTAGTAAAAGTACAAAGAAAGAACATAATCATCTTCAAGATAATGGTTACTTCTGGGAACAAAGGGAGGAAAATGAGCTCAGAGAAGAGTATACAAAGGGCTTTGACTATGTTTATAATATTTTATTTATTAAGCTAGGTGAGTTCATTACATTTTTCTCTACATCTTTTTAATGTCTCATATCTTCATAAATAAAAAGCATTTTTCAAATATGCTCATTGCAACAGCTCATCTGACAGAGATCCACCAACTTCTAAGGATCACTCATGTGAGCTGAACTCTTCTATGTACTTAGAACTGGAAAATTGTACCAACAAACTTGTGCTGATCCCAGAAACGGACAGGCTATTTGGTGTTGCTTCCTCAAAAGTGGGCTTTGGATTGTAAACTTTCTGGGAGGGGGAAGCCACTAACAACATATAACTGGATTAGACAGTCACCTGGCAGGGCCCTGAGGGGATAAGACCTGAGACATGTTTGTTGGCTTGGAGAGGACAAAGACAATTCTAGAGCAGTGGCCAATCACTTTTTTTAAAAAAATGAGGGTCATTTCAGGAAAACTTAAAATGCTTATGAGCTGCCTTTGTTTCCCCTTATTTGAAATGAAAAGAGCTTTATTGAGTTCTGACTTAGATTATTCACTTTGTAGAGTAAAACAATGCCAATGAGACCATTGGTTCTGTCACTAGAACATTAATATCCAGCCATATTGAGGAATAGCTACCCAGAGATGCCTTTCTAATATTTCACTTTGCAATTAGGTTGTGTGTTACGAGGTTGGATAGCTGTGTGAGGCCTGTGTTTCTGTGGGTAACTCATCACAAGTCTAGAGTTCAGGGGATGACAAACTGCAGCTCATGAGCCAAGTCAGGTCATGGTCCACTTTTGAAAAGAGTTTTATTGGAGCACAGCTATGCTCATTAATTTCTGTACTGTCTATGACTGTTTTTGCACTACAGTGGTAGAGTTGAGTAGCTGCAACAGAGACCAACTGGCCCACAAAGCCTAAAATATTTATTATCTGGCTCTTTACAGAAAGTTTATCAACTAGACTAGACATGAGAAACTGACCAGGCAGGACGGAGCTGAGTGGAGCAGAGGAGGCACTGGGTTGCAGGCAGCAGAAGGGAGAGGCAGAAGAAGGGTAGCTCAGGACCAGCTGGGTCTATTTCCCCAAACCATTGCCAACCAGCTCTATCTGCAACTGCACCGAGGTCGTTCTGATTTTCCTCTGTGACTCATCCAGTGCAGCCACCAGTGATTACCTTTTCTCCTGGTGCCTCCAGACCTGGGCAAATGAAAATCCAGTCATTATCAAACTCTGATGTCCTCCCACCTCTCCAATCTGCTCCTCTACTTGTCTTCCCCATCTCAGTGCTGGTAATTTGATCCTGCCAATTTCTTAGGCCAAAAATATTACAGTCATTCTTGACCTCTAACTTTCTTTACATCATCCATATACAATCCATCAGCAAATGCAGTCAGCTCTACTTTTGCAAGGGTATCAGAATTTTGACCACTTCTCATCTTTCTACCACTACTTCAGTGGCCCAATTCACCATACTCCCCTGCCTGGATCACTACAGTCTCTCCCTAATGATCTTCCCACTTCCACTCTTGCTTCCTTAGAGTCTATCCTCCAAGTAGCAGCCAGAATTTTATTATTTTTTTAATTGAGGTATAGTAGATTTATGATGTGTTAATTTCTACTGTACAGCAAAGTGATTCAGTTATACATACATATATGTTATTTTTCATATTATTTTTCATTATAGGTTATTACAGGATATTGAATATAGTTCCCTGTGCTATACAGTAGGGCCTTGTTGATTATCTATTTTATATATAGTTGTTTGTATCTACGAATCCCAAACTCCTAATTTATCCCCCGGACCTTTCCCTTTGGTAACCATAAGTTTGTTTTCTCTGTCTGTGAGTCTGTTTCTGTTTTTAAAATAAGTTCATTTGTAACATATTTTATTTTTATTTTATTTTATTTTATTTATTTTATTTTTTTTGCGGCACGTGGGCCTCTCTCTGTTGTGGCTTCTCCCATTGCGGATCACAGGCTCTGGACGCGCAGGCCCAGCGGCCACGGCTCATGAGCCCAGCCACTCCGCAGCACGTGGGATCCTCCCGGACCGGGGCACGAACCCATGTGCCCTGCATCGGCAGGCAGACTCTCAACCACTGCGCCACCAGGGAAGCCCTGTAACATATTTTAGATTCCACATATAGTGATATCATATGATATTTGTCTATCTCTGAGTTATTTCACTTAGTATGATAATCTCTAGGTCCATCCATGTTGCTGCAAATGACATTATTTCCTTCTTTTTATGGCTGCATAATATTCCATTGTATGTATACACACCTTCTTTATTCATTCATCTGTTGATGGACATTTAGGTTGATTCCATGTCTTGAATACTGTAAATAGTGCTACTATGAACATTGGGGTACATGTATCTTTTCAAATTAGAGCTTCCTCTGGATATATGCCCAGGAGTGGGATTGCAGGATAATATGGTAACTCTATTTTTAGTTTTTTAAGGAACTTCCATGCTGTTCTCCATAGTGGCTGCACCAATTTACATTCCCACCAACAGTGCTGGAGGGTTCCCTTTTCTCCAAATCCTCTCCAGCACTTATTGTTTGTGGACTTCTTTTTTTTAAGATTTATTTTATTATTTATTTATTTATTTTATTTATTTGTGGCTGCGTTGGGTCTTGGTTGCAGCACGCAGGAAATTCATTGAGGCATGTGGGATCTTTCGCTACAGCGCACAGGCTTCTCTCTAGTTGTGGCGCGCAGGCTCCAGAGTGCATGGGCTCTGTGGTTTGCGGCACACAGGCTCTCTAGTTGAGGCGTGAGAGCTCAGTAGTTGTGGCACGTGGGCTTAGTTGCCCCGTGGCATGTGGGATCTTAGTTCCCTGACCAGGGATCGAACCCATGTCTCCTGCATTGGAAGGCAGATTCTTTTTTTTTTTTTTTACATCTTTATTGGAGTATAATTGCTTTACAATGGTGTGTTAGTTTCTGCTGTATAACAAAGTGAATCAGTTATACATATACATATATGTTCCCATATCTCTTCCCTCTTGCGTCTCCCTCCCTCCCACCCTCCCTATCCCACCCCTCTAGGTGGTCACAAAGCACCGAGCTGATCTCCCTGTGCTATGTGGCTGCTTCCCACTAGCTATTTATTTTACATTTGGTAGTGTATATATGTCCATGCCACTCTCTCACTTTGTCACAGCTTACCCTTCCCCCTCCCCATATCCTCAAGTACATTCTCTAGTAGGTCTGTGTCTTTATTCCCGTCTTACCCCTAGGTTCTTCATGACATTTTTTTCCCTTAAATTCCATATATATGTGTTAGCATATGGTATTTGTCTTTCTCTTTCTGACTTACTTCACTCTGTATGACAGACTCTAGGTCCATCCACCTCATTACAAATAGCTCAATTTCGTTTCTTTTTATGGCTGAGTAATATTCCATTGTATATATGTGCCACATCTTCTTTATCCATTCATCCGATGATGGACACTTAGGTTGTTTCCATCTCCTGGCTATTGTAAATAGAGCTGCAAGGAACATTTTGGTACATGACTCTTTTTGAATTATGGTTTTCTCAGGGTATATGCCCAGTAGTGGGATTGCTGGGTCGTATGGTAGTTCTATTTGTAGTTTTTTAAGGAACCCCCATACTGTTCTCCATAGTGGCTGTACCAATTCACATTCCCACCAACAGTGCAAGAGGGTTCCCTTTTCTCCACATCCTCTCCAGCATTTATTGTTTCTAGATTTTTTGATGATGGCCATTCTGACTGGTGTGAGATGATATCTCATTGTAGTTTTGATTTGCATTTCTCTAATGATTAATGATGCTGAGCATTCTTTCATGTGTTTGTTGGCAGTCTGTATATCTTCTTTAGAGAAATGTCTGTTTAAGTCTTCTGCCCACTTTTGGATTGGGTTGTTTGTTTTTTTGTTATTGAGCTGCATGAGCTGCTTGTAAATTTTGAAGATTAATCCTTTGTCAGTTGCTTCATTTGCAAATATTTTCTCCCATTCTGAGGGTTGTCTTTTGGTCTTGTTTATGGTTTCCTTTGCTGTGCAAAAGCTTTGCAGTTTCATTAGGTCCCATTTCTATATTTTTGTTTTTATTTCCCTTTCTCTAGGAGGTGGGTCAAAAAGGATCTTGCTGTGATTTATGTCATAGAGTGTTCTGCCTATGTTTTCCTCTAAGAGTTTGATAGTTTCTGGTCTTACATTTAGGTATTTAATCCATTTTGAGCTTATTTTTGTGTATGGTGTTAGGGAGTGATCTAATCTCATACTTTCACATGTACCTGTCCAGTTTTCCCAGCACCACTTATTGAAGAGGCTGTCCTTTCTCCACTGTACATTCCTGCCTCCTTTATCAAAGATAAGGTGACCATATGTGCATGGGTTTATCTCTGAGCTTTCTATCCTGTTCCATTGATCTATATTTCTGGTTTTGGGAAGGCAGATTCTTTACCACTGGACCACCAGGGAAGTCCCATGGACTTCTTAATGATAGCCATTCTGACTGGTGTGAGGTGATACCTCATTATAGTTTTCACAGAATTATTTTTTAAGACATAAATACGATTATGATATTCATTTACTGAAAACCTTCCAGTGGCTTCCCACCTCGCTCATAATAAAATTCAATCCTTAGTTTATAGGAAAGTCCACCATTTGGCCCCCTGTTACCTCTTCAACCACCCTCTCCTCCATTTCATCATTTCAACCACTCTAGCCTCCTTGCTATTCTTCAACCACGCCAGGTCTTAGCTCATGATCTTCCCTCTGCCTGGAACAATCGTCCCACAGACATTCCCATGACTCTTTGCCTCACTTCCTTCAAGTCTCTGCTCAAATATTCCCATCTCTATGAGGCCTTCCTTGATCTAAAATGGTGAACCGGGCTTCCCTGGTGGCGCAGTGGTTGAGAGTCGGCCTGCGGATGCAGGGGACACGGGTTCGTGCCCCGGTCTGGGAAGATCCCACATGCCGCGGAGCGTCTGGGCCCGTGAGCCATGGCCGCTGAGCCTGCGCGTCCGGAGCCTGCGCTCCGGAACGGGAGAGGCCACAACAGTGAGAGGCCCGTGTACCACAAAAATAAATAAATAAAATAAAATAAAATAAAATAAAATGGTGAACCCCCCACTACCAACTCTGGTATTTCCCATCCTTCCAAACTCTGCTTTTCATTTCTTCATTCATCGTCATTTGGCACAGTATTTATTTAATAAGTTATCTTGTTTGTGGTCTGTCACCCCTTATTAGGGTTTAAACTCCATGAGGGTAGAGATGTTTGTTTTGTTCATGGTTACATTCAATCGGTCTAAGAAAGTTCCCGGCATATAGTAGGCAAATTTTTTGTTGTTGAATGAGTTACTGGGAACTAGTTTCTAGTAGGGATCTATGGGCCTTGAAAATCTCTGAGAACCTTTGCTGACATGAATTACTATGTTTTTCCAAGATAGTTTCTTATCCTACACACCTCTAAAAGTGAGCATCCAAGAAGAAAGGCCCAGGACTTCAAATCTCTGAGCCCAAGGCATGATGAACCTTTGGTATTAGATACCTCTGGTCAAATGTGACACTTTGCTTTGCTTCTGGAAAGATTACTTAGCTTTGGAGGGACACTATCATCCTTATTCTCTACTCTCCTTCTCTCCAAGCAGGGAGGTTAGGACTTAGTTTTCTTACTTGGTACCCCTCTGCCTTGTTCAGAGTATGCAGGGTAGTTGCTTTCTTTTTCTTTTTTTAAATAAATTTATTTATTTTATTTATTTATTTTTGGCTGTGTTAGGCCTTCGTTGCTGCACACGGGCCCTCTCCAGTTGTGGCGAGTGTGGGCCACTCTTCATTGCGATGTGCGGGCTTCTCATTGTGGTGGCTTCTCATTGTGGAGCACGGGCTCTAGGCACATGGGCTCAGTAGTTGTGGCCTGTGGGCTCAGTAGTTGTGGCTCGCAGTCTCAGTAGATGTGGCACACGGGCTCAGCCACTCAGCAGTATGTGGGATCTTCCCAGACCAGGGCTCAAACCCATGTGCCCTGCACTGGCAGGCGGACTCCCAACCACTGCACCACCAGGGAAGTCCCAGTTGCTTTCTTTTTGATTCTATGTGAGCATGCCCCATCAGGTCAGCTGCCTGAGAACAGGAACAGCATATGGGCAGCTGTGGTGGCAAAGCAGTGACAGCAGCACCTCAGGCAGCTCATGATGTCCAACAAACCCTTTCCCCTGCAACCCAATCTTTCAGCCCCAGGTCCTCCTCTCTTCAAAGGAGCAGGCTCTCTTTTGTTCAGCCCAAGCCACAGTTCCTGGGGGATAAAAGAATCTGTGGCAGCTTGAAGTTGAGGCCAGCATCAAGCAATGGAACAGGCTTAAAATAGCTCCATGAGGCCATAAACTCTTAATGATCCAATCTTTCAGCAGCCCTGGGATGCTGGAGCAAATCCAGCTCTAAAACCCCACTCGCTGGTTGCCAACCCCACCAACAGTGGTCTCTTTGTTCCTCTTATCAGCCTGCAAAATTACACTGTGGCAATTGGGCCATTTCACTATTTCCTTCCTTTAAAGGGCTCCTCAGAGAATGAGTAGGTCACATGGGCATGAAGTGTCCTCTCATCCTTTTCCACCTCAGACCTGGCCTTGCCTTTCAGGAATGATTGATTTCCCATGATAGAGGCTCTGCTCAGGAGATGCTCTAGAGGCACTGGTCTCTCTCTAGCTGAAGTTTTCTAGTCCCACGCTCATCACCACCACTTGCCTAGGAGATTGGTTGGAGAGACTAATATCTTTGAATGCTGAGACCCAGAGAAAACATCAAGATACCATGCTAGCCATTCTCCTGCTTCCAGACCAAGGCAAGTCAGATGGGTAAGAATTTCTGCTATTTAGTAAAAATTTTTTTAAAAAACCTGTTTTGGCAAAAGTGATTGTACAGCCTGCTCTACCCCTGTGTTGATAATCAAAATGGTGTTTCCCTCCAAGAATTTCAAGCCCATTAGATACAGCTGGCAGCGATGCTGTCTACTCTTCTCTAAACAAGTCAAGTATGAGGTCAGTTCCAAGCATGTGAATGTCTTTTTTTCCAATGAAATTTAACATTTATCACCCCCCCCCAGTTTTACTGAGCTGTAATTGACATATAGTATTGTATAAGTTTAGGTTGTACAACATAATGATTTGATATTTGTATATATTACAAAATGGTTACCACAGTAAGTTTAGTTAACATTCATCACCTTACATAGTCATAATTTTTCTTGTGTGAGAATGTTTAAAATCTACTCACTCAGTAATTTTCAAATATATAATAGATTATTGTTAACTATAGTCACCATGCTGTACATTACATCCCCAGAACTTATTTGTCTTATAACTAGAAGTTTGTACCTTTTGACCACCTTCACTCATTTCCCCTACCCTCCACCTGCCACCTCTGGCAACCATCAATCTGTTCTCTGCTTCTATGAGTTAAGCTTCTTTAAATTCTACATAGAAGTTAGATCATATAGTACTTGTCTTTCTCTGTCTGACTTACTTCACTTAGCATAATTCCCTCAGGGTTCATTCATGTTGTCATAAATGGCAAAATGTCCCCTTTTCTGGCTGAATAATATTACATTATATATAATACATATATATGTTAGAGAGAGAGAGGTAACATTTTCTTTATCCATTCATCTATTGATGGACACATAGGTTGTTTTCATGTCTTGCCTATTATAAATAATGCTGCAACGAATATGGGGATGCAGATATCAATTTGAGATAGTGATTTTATTTCCTTCTGATATATACCCAGAAGTAGAATTGCTGGATCATACGGTAGTTCTATTTCTAAATTTTTGAGGAAACTCCATACTGTTTTTCCATAATGGCTGTACCAATTTACTTTTCCACCAACAGTGTACAAGGCTTCTTTTTCTCTACATCTTTGCCAACACTTGTTATCTCTTGTCTTTTTGATAATAGTCATTCTAACATGTGTGAGATGATATCTCATTGTGGTTTTGATTTGCATTTCCCTGATGATTAGTGATATTGAGCACCTTTTCATGGACCTGTTGGCCATTTGAATATCTTCTTTGGAAAAATGTCTATTCAAGTTCTTTTCCCATTTTTAATTGGATTTTTTGGGGTTTTTTTTTCCTTTTTTTTTTTTGCTATTGTGCTGTATGTGGTCATTATATATTTTGGACATTAACCCCTTAACAAATATGTGATTTGCAAATATTTTTTCCCATTCTATGGGTTGCCTTTTCATTTTGTTGATCATTTCTTTTACTGTGCAGAAGCTTTTTAGTTTGATGTAGTTCCACTTGTTTATTTTCACTTTTGTTGTTTTTGTTTTCGTCAGTATATTCAAAAACTCATTGCCAACACCAATGTCAAAGAGCTTTCTTCCACATTTTCTTCTAGGAGTTTTATTGTTTCAGGTCTTACATTTAAGTCTTCAATACATTTCAATTTAATTTTTGTGAGTCGTGTAAGATAAGGGCCTACTTTCATTCTTTTGCATGTGAATATCCAATTTTCCTAACTCCACCTATTAAGAAGAGATTTATTAAGAAGAGATTGTCTCTTCTCCATTGAGTATTCTTGACTCCCGTGTCAAATATTAGTTGACAGTATATGCATGGATTTACTTCTGGGTTCTTGATTCTGTTCCATTGGTCTACATGTAAATATCTTAATTAAAAGCCTGAGTTCTGAACACTGTTGGATGACAATCATATAACAAAGTGAACTTGAAAGCAGATCCTCCCTCAGTTGAACCTTGAGATGACTGCAATTCCTACTAGCATCTTGATTGCAGCCTCAGGAGAAACCCTGAATCAGAACCACCCAGATAAGCTTCTCTCTTGGATTCCTAACCCCCAGAAATTATAAGGTAACAAACTTGTTGTTTACAGCCAAAGAGTTTTGGGGTAATTTGTTATTTAGCAATGGACTAATTCAGGAGTTGAACAGGTAAGGACTTACAGGTAACAATAAGGAGAAATTCTCTAGACGTGACAGTGTAGATACTACCTCTTATCCAGTAGGGAAGGTGAAAATTTGGCTGATAGTAGGATGTGGGTATCATCTGCCTTCTGGCTCCACTTGACTTTAGGTTGTTGTTATAAATGTTTATAGTACCATTAGGAAGTAATATGGTCAAGAGGAGATAGCTTGTCCAGGCTCTGGAAGTTTGGAATTGGTGTGCTGGGTTTTAGAAGGCAGCACATTGTTCCTAAGTTTTTCTCAGTCTTCTAAACTATTGCTTCTGGATAGTCCTCAAGACTTTGCAGATGACTTCATCAGATAATGCTGACATCTCATCATGTCAATAAATATATAGTCATTTTATTCCCTTTTGTTTCAATTAAATAGGGTGATTGATTTAACAAGAATTATGAACCATAAATAAAGCTTTTCTATGAAGTCTCTTGGTATAGCCGTATAGATCTACATCCAATATCAAAATTCCTGATTTTTTAGGCCATTTTTAGGTAACTCAAAGGTCTTTTGGGTCACAGAGCAGATGGAAACCAAGTCATAGTACATGCAGATGACTGCAAAAGGACACCGGCTGCACCCATAACTATATTGCAGAGCCCCCAACCTGAGCATTGTTCTTCAGATTTTTAACATTATCTTTGCCTCTTCTAAATTCTTTACTCAAGAGTTTGTTTTTTACAAAAAACACATAAAACACAAGCCTTGGTTTAACAATATAAAATCACTTGTGAAAAAGACTTTTTTAAAATGTTTTCTCCCAAAGCAATCTACAGATTCAATGCAATCCCCGAAACGTTTTTTGCAGAAATAGAAAAAAATCCTAAAATTCACATGGAATCTCAAGAGACCCCCAAGTATCCAAAATAATCTTGAAAAAGAACAAAGTTGGATGTCTCATACTTCCTGATTTCAAAGTTAGCTACAAACCTACAGTAGTCAAATTGGTGTGATACTGGCAGAAAAAGAAACATACAAACCAATGTCATAAAATAGATAACCCAGAAATAAACCCTAGTAATTATGGTCAGATGATATTTGACAAGGGTGCTGAGACAATTTAATGGGGAAAGAACAATCTCTTTAACTAATGGTGCTAGGAAAACTGGATAGTCACATACAAAAGAATGAAGAGGGAGTCTTACCTTACACAATATACAAAAATTAACTTAAAATCAATCAACATAAGAGCTAACAATATAAAACTGTTGGAAGAAAACATAAGAGAAATGCTTCATGACATTGGACTTGGTAATGTTTTCTTGGATATAATAGCAAAAACACAGACAACAAAAGAAAAAATGAATTTGACTTCATCAAAATTAAAAAAGTTTTACTACAAAGAACAGAGTGAAAGGGCAACCCATGAAATAAGAGAAAATATTTGCAAATCATATATCTCATAAGGGGTTAATATTCAGAATATATAAAGAACTCCAACAACTTAACAACAAACAACCCAATTCAAAAATGGGCAAAAGATGTCAATAGATATTTCTCTAAAGAAATTATAACAATGGCCAATGAACACATGAAAAGATGCCCAACACCCCTAATTATTAGAGTAATGGAAATCAAATCATGAGTTTCCACTTCACACCCATTAGAAAGGCTCTTTAAAAAAAAACAAAAATAGAAAAAAAACACAAAACAGGTGTTGGCAAGTTTGTGGAGAGATTGGAACCGTTGTGCCTTGCTGGTGGGGATGTAAAATGGTGCAGCAATTGTGGAAAATAGTATAGTGGCTCCTCAAAAAAATTAAATATAGGATTATCATAGGATGCAGCAATTCCACTTCTAAGCATATACCTAAAATAATTGAAAGCAAGGACTCAAACAGATATTTGTACATTAATGTTCTTAGTAGCATTATTCACAATAGCCAAAAGGTAGAAGCCACCTACATGTCCATCAATGGATGAATGGCTAAACAAAATGTAGTATATACATACAATGGAGTATTATTCACATAGTCTGAAAAAGGAATGAAAATCTGATAATGCTACAACATGGATGAACCCTAAAAACATTATGCTAAGTGAAATAAGCCAAACACAGAAGAACAAATAATGTATGATTCCACTTATATAAGATACCTAGAATAGTCAAATTCATAGAGACAGAAAGTAGAATAGTGGGTGCCAGGGTCTAGCGGGAGGGGTAATGAGGAGTTGTTGTTTAACGAATACAGAGTTTCAGTTTAGGATAATGAAGTAATTCTGGAGATGGCTATTAGTGATGGTTGCTTAGCAATGTGAATGTACTTAATACCACTGAACTGTACATTTTAAAGTTTTTAAAATGGTAAATTTTATATTATATATATTTTACCACAATAAAAAACAAATTTAAAAATGCTTTCTGTCTACAGAAATGTTTCCCAGCCTGCCACATTTACACTGGCCTCATCCCAATTTCCCACTGCCCAGGATTAAGCAGTCTTCCTCCAAATCCCCCACCCCTGGCCCAAATCAGCTAAATCGCCATGACACCAACCCACTGGAAATAATTTCTTTGTTGGGATAAGTTTCCCAGAGATTGGAATGTCCCTGGTGATGCCACTGTGAAACAGACAGAGCTCTGCAGTTGCTCTGCAGGCCAAATAAGTCCTGAATGTCCCCGGACAAATCTCCCCTCCTCCCTACATCCATTTTGTTCCCCACGAAAATATTTATTATTACCATTTATTTGGCATTTTAAAATTTACATCATACCTTCTCACGTAAACTCTTACTTTTGATAAAACCATCTTGACTTGCCCAAATTCTCATAGCTACTAAGTGGTAGAACTGGGACTTCCTGAACCCAGACCTCTCTCATGAGACTCCTCCCTCCTTGACTGTCTCACAGTTATGTGGCAACATGTTCGAAACTGAGCTCATCAGCTCCTCCTCCAACCTGCTTCTCCTCCTGTGCTTCCCATCTTAGTGAATGGTACCACCATTTTGTCCAAGGCAGAAACCTTGGAGTCATCATTGATATCTTCCTCTGCCTCTTTAAATATATATATATATATATATATATATATATATATATATATATATTAAATAATCTTTAAATATATATTCACTCTCTCCACCCCACTGCCATCTCCCTAGTCCAATTCACCATCTTCTCTCATCTGGACTCCTGCAATAGCATCCTAAATGAGCTCCTTGCCTTCAGTCTTGCCTCTTCACAATTCATTTTCCAAAGAGTATCCAGAGCAATCTTTCTCAAGTCAAGTCTGATCATGATTCATCTGGGCGTTTTGTTCATTTTTGCTATTGTTGGCAGTGGAGCTTTTTAAAAAAAGAAATATTTAAATAAACCCAGATAGATTGATAGATAGATAATAGATAGATAGATAGATGATAGATAGATATTGATAGATAGATGATAGATAGATAGATAAAAGCAGAAGTATCTTGTTGAAGTGAAGGTCAGAGGCCTGAATCCCTGAATATTTTATGTCTCCTACCTTCCCTGAGGCACCAAGGATTCTGCAGAGCAGGAGTTAACAACCACTAAACCACTAATTCTACAGGTTAAAGAAGCTCATCAGATGAAGCTGTTGTTTACCTAGTTTCATTCCTCATTTCTGCTACTCTTCTCTTCTGTTTTAATTAGGATAGGCTAGGTTATGCCACATAACAAACAAACCCCAAATCTTAGTGGTATATAAAATAACAAAAGATATATCTCACTCATCCTACTTGTCTGATGCAGGTCATCATGGACTCTGCTCCACCTCATCTTTATTCTGGGAGAAACGCTGATGGAGCCTCCACCACCTGGAGCATTGCCTGTCACCATGGTAAAGGGAAGATAGCCTGTGGCTCTTACTCTGGCAATTAAATGCTCAACCTGGAAATGACAGGCATCACTTCTGCTCACAATTCATTGGTCATCCCTGGACACAAGGGGGGCTAGGAAGTGCTATCTTACCATGTACTCATGAGAATAGGGCAGGAGATAATTGTATTATTTGGCAAAAAGCACCAATGTCTACCCCACCTTCATACCCTTACTCTAAGTCAGAGTGGGATATCTAAAAGTTTTTAGAATGTATACATGCTGTTCTTTTTGACCTCCTCCCCCCAGTCCTTCTGGGAAGAATCTACTTGATCTTGTAGTTTCAGTTCACACAATATGCCTCTGAGGAGCCTTCTTTCTGTCTTATCTGCTTCTGTTTCTCCCTTCCCAGTCCAGGGCAAGTGCCCTTTGGTTGTGCTCTCCAAAGCTCCTTGTTTCCTTCCAGCATAAATCTTATCACATTCTCTGAATGTGACTGTTTATATAATGTGTTTTTTTACCCACAAAATTGTATATTGCCTGATGTCAAGAACTGTATTCCCAGTGCCTAGAGTGCTTTCTGGCACATTGTAGTTTCTCAATAAAGGTGGAATGAATGAATGTTTAGAGCTTTATCTCCTTGGTCCTAAGCCTTTGCCCATTTGGCACACCAAGCTGCCTGGATCAGAGGAGGAGTTGAAGCTGAAAACTGCTTTCCACTGTGAGTTGAGCAGATCTGGAACTGGCGTAGAAAGTAAGGGTATGGCATTTGGAACTTGAGCTTCATTTATGAGCTAATCCTGGGACACACACTTCCTTGGGTGTAACTGGGGTTAATGAGGAAAAATTGGCTATTCAGACAATTTTATGTTCACTAAGTGAAGAGTGTCATGGAATTTAGACTTCTTCCACAACAGACTCTGTCAAGGAGTTTCTAGCAGCCAAAAGATACATGATTTGGGAGGTAGAGTTGAAGCTGATGTTCTGAACTCTTGTTGTTTTGGGTTTTAGAGTTTTGTTTGCAAATTAGACGTTAGACATCTTGACTGTGCTTGCTCTTACCTAGGGATATGGATGTGTAGCTCAGGTCATTTGTCTGAAAATCTTTACTAGAACTCGACTGGCCTCTTTAGTAACAAAGAGCTCACCTCCAAGGGCAGTACTTAGATAAAATAAAGTCTTTGAAGACATGCTCAAACTCATTAATAATTAGAGAAATACAAGTTTAACTAAGCAGCTCTCAGACTGGCAAACATTAAAAAGCTGATAATGTGTTGATGAAGATATGGGGTTATAAGAGCCCTTACGTTCTGCGTAATGTAGGTTGGTTCGGCTATTCTGGCAAAACACCTCTCACTCAATGAATATTTACTGAGCACCATCCATGTATCAAGTGCTGTTCCAGGTGCTTAGGATATAAGCAGTGAACAAAACAGACAAAAATCGGTTAAAATCTTATGATAATCACTATTTATTATAAGATAATAAAATAATGCATAAATTATTTTATTTATTAGATAGTTATAAGTGATAAGCTGAGAAGTTAAGGCAGGAAAGAGGGATATGAAATGCTACATGGGGATTGAAATTGAAGAAAAGGTGGCCAAGAGAGGCCTCACTGGCTTGGGGGGGGTCATATAGCTAACTTAGTCATATTAGATATACACATTTACTATGACCCAACAATTCTGCTCCTGAGTATATATATCTAGGAAAATCCCCACACAAGCCCATAGGGGGATATATATGAAGATGTTTGTGGAAGTGTTATTTGTGGTGGTGGAAGGTTAGCAGAATCGTAGTGGGAGCCCTTGACTGAGAGAGTGGATAGGTAAAATATGGTGGATGCATGCCATGAAATATTAGGCAACAGTTTAAGTAACAGGATAATATATGCATGGCAACATAGATTGATCGAGAGCATGATGCTGAATGAAAAAAGTAAGAAACAGAATGAGGTATATAACATAGGATCGCTTATGTAGATTAAGAATCCATGCACACAATACAATACACAGTTTGAAAGAATAGATTCAAACAAAAAAACGACATGTTAAACATATTAGAATGGCTATGGGGATGAGGAGAAAAGGGGAATGGAAATGGGTTATGGGGTCTAAAAATAAGATAAAATGAACACAACTCAATATGTTGATTTGGTGTTTAGAGAACCCATATTTCTACAACCTGAGAGTCAAGTGTCTAATTCACTTGCCTCATGTGAGCTTTCATTTCCTCAGCTATACGGGAACAGTATTTCCAGTCTAAGCTACTTTCTGGGGTTGTTGTAAGACTAGTTTGTTGATGTAGGAAGGGACTTAGACAAGTTTAAAGTGAGCACACTTATCTCACACAAACAATCATTATTGTTGCACGGAATGAGCATTTGTTGTTTGCCTTCCTATCATGCATTTCTACTTTGTCCCTTCCCACCAATCCTGATTCCTATTTGGGGAATACATGTAGTTTTGAGGCAGCTGACTATTCCCAGGTGGAACACATGGCTTAGGATAAGCCAGTCACTCATTTCATCCCCTGGCCACAGTGATTGATTTGGGGTGGGCACTTGACCCAAGCTATTGAAATCCCACTGAATCTCAAGACTTTGGCTGGGAATACTGGGCGTCTTCCTTGTTTGGCATGAATGGGGTAGTATGGGGCTCTGGAAGTAGCAGCTTGGACACGAAACTTCTTAAAATACTGCAAAGCACAAAGAAAACTGGATGTGTCCTGAGGTTGGGTTGGTACATATCTCTACACCAGATGGAAATGCTCCCCAGAAAGTGCCCTGAAATGGATTGTTCAAGGTTTTCAGCAGTTCCACACTGCAAATGATGTCAGCTGCTCCTACTTGGAATGAGGAAAAAAGATATCCGCTTTCATACATTTGTTTCCTGATCTGTAGTTGACAAGAGAAAGAATCCTGGAAATAAAATTGTTGCAGGTACCTGATGATTCTAATCCTTCTGCCACATGTGATGAAATAGAGACCTTGGTTTGTAAAGAATGCCCCTCCAGAGGGTCGTGGGCTTCCGAACTGAATGCCGCAAGGGAGCACATGAGGAGCCTCAGTCTGGAGTGTCCTCTGCTCAGCACAGCTTCTTAAGATTCTCAAGGCTGAGTCTATGGAGCAAATGCTTTGGAAATGATACAGCAGCCAAAATGCTAACAAAGAGTGTTACATTCATCATCCAAACTGCTGCTTCCCTTCGGTGGCCTTGCCTTCTGGACAGAGGACTTTGACACCCCCAAGCATTCTTCGTACAGTTGGTTTCCCAGATTTGGGGTAGCCAGGCAGGAAAAGGGAAGAATAAGTCTCCAGAATGGCAGCTCTTGCTTGTCACACATAACATCAGACTTGTCCAGGACACCGATCATGCTTACAGGGCATGATGGAGAATACAGAAGTTTGAGACATGGGTTATGCCCTCATTCAACAGTGTGCTTAGTTAGCAAGACAGGAAATACAGAGTCACTCATCATGCTTCTTCCAAAAACATAGATTATTTTTTGCCTAATTTACTCCTACTTATCCTCAGCTCAAATATCACTTCCTCAGAGATGCTTTCTCTGGTCAAATCCCTGTAATAAAAACTCTCATAGCTCCATGTAAATCTCCTTTGTAGCACTGATCACACTTACATTTTACATTTACTTGTTTTTACAGTTGCTTTTGTTTTTTTTTAAGATTAAAGGCAGTCTCTCTCACTAGACTCTAAGTTTCTTAAGGGCAGAGATGGTCTAAGTCTTTGTTGTTTAACAAGCACATATACAACTTTTACTATGTGTCAGGCAATTTTCTCAATAGTTTACAAATATTAATTTATTTAATTCTCGTAGTAAGTCCATCAGGCATTATTATTGTTATACATACGGAGGAAACTGAGACCCAGAGAGGCAGGGTAGCTTGCCCAAGCTCACAAAACTAAGAAATAACAGAGCCAGGATTCAAACCCAGGGAGGCTGGTTCCAGAGTCAATGCTCTTAACCAGCAGTCCCCAACCTTTTTGGCACCAGGGACCGGTTTCATGGAAGACAATTTTTCCACGGATGGGGTGGGGGTGGGGTGCTTCAGGCGGTAACGCGAGCAATGGGGAGCGACGGGGAGCGGCAGATGAAGCTTCGCTCGCTCACCCACCGCTCACCTCCTGCTGTAGCCTGGTTCCTAACAGGCTGCAGACGGGTACTGGTCCTTGGCCCGGTGGTTGGAGACCCCGGCTCTTAACCATTATGCTCTAGCCATTTTGCTCATCATTGTATCTCCAGTACCTAGTGCAATGCCTGACTCATATATGCTCAATAAACATTTGTTGGATGAATCAATGGATCTTGTCCTTTGTAACCCTAAGTCAGGCAACCCCCAAAATTAGCCTAATAATCACACATTGATCTATAACTCATATACGTCAAACTTACATTTCAGTATGACAACATGATACAGCCCCCTTTGTGATTTTTCGGCATTAGTTTGGGTTTTTTTTTTCTTCTTTAAATTTTATTAATTTGAATTTCTTTCTATTTAGCCAATTAACATGGAGTATCTGAAAATTAATTAACTAAAACAGAAAATATTACATAAAGAAGTTTCAACTACTGGTATGGTCAAGTAAGCTCCTATTAGACTTGGCCCTCTTGCAAATTACAGACTAGGGTTTGGCAAACTATGGCCCATAGATCAAATACAGTCTACCACTTGTCTTTGTAGATGTAGTTTTATTGGAACACAACCACACCCATTGGTTTATATATATTCTGTCTCTGCTTTCATGCTGTAATGGCAGAACTGATTAGTTGTGATAGACTATATGGCCCACAAAGCTTAAAATATTTATTATCTGGCCCTTTATAGAAAAAGTTTGTCATCACCTGCTCTGGAAAAGATACAACAAATAATGACAGGAAGGCACTGAAGAGTAAGCAAAATGTTTTGACACTTGGAAAGAGGGAAGGTAGGGAGCATATTTCCCATTTTTTTACTCCTTTTAACCTGAGGGTGGACTAAAGGTGGGATTGTGAGTAAGTTAACACTCTAATAGAAGGCCAGCAGCCTTTCTGGTATGAAGAATTGAAGGGCAGAGTGCTGGGCAACCATAACCATTGGAAAGTGAGGGGGAAATTCCAGAAAGGACAGAGCCAGAGATGAGGAGCACCAAATTACGCCCAAGTCTCTGACTTACCTCTGAAGCATGCATGTGTAGGACAGATGCAAAACAGCCCAGCTAAATAACCTGAGTTGGCAGTTTGAGTTAATTTACTGCCAACACAAAAGTATCCATACTCTTCAGGGAAATATATCAGAATCTCAGAGCCTCCATAACTTAGCATTCAGAATCTTGAGGTTATAATACAAAACTGCTTGACATACATATGAAGAAACAGGAAAATGTGATCCAATCTCAAAAAAAAAAAAGACAACAGTGGAAACCAGCCAAGAGATAACCACAATATTGGAACTAGTGGACAAGGATTATAAAACAACTATTATAACTATGCTTAATGAAGTGAAGAAAAATATGCTTGCAATCAGTGAAATGTTACAAAATATCGGCAGAAAATTGATATTATCATTTTTTAAAGAACAAAAAGGAAATTCTAGAATTGAAAAATACAATATATGAAATAAAAACTCACTGGAGGGGCTTAACAGCAGAATGGAGATGACGGGGAAAGAATCTGTAAACTTGAAGATAGAATAATAAGAATTATTTAATCTGAAGAGAGGAGAGAAATAAGATTGAAGAAACTCTACAGAGTTTTAGAGAACTATAGAGCAATACCTGAAAGGTCTAACACAAATGAAATTGGAGTCCTAGGAAGAGAGAAGAGAATGGAGTGTCCTACATTTTTAGTATCCATTTCCATACATGATCCTCAGATATTTGTCTGTACTCATTAGAAGAAACTCAAGTAGTTCTTTTGGAGTGTAGTATATCTCCACATGGGTCACACATTGTACCTGTGTTTACAGACCCAGAACTCCTTGAGGAAGAACCCCAGTATACTACCGAAAATGTATACTGCTAATTTTTCTCCCAACCTTGTGCAAAGGGACCTATGACTCTTTACCAGGGTAACTATACCTTGAAGAAAGGAAACAATCAGACTTTTCAGAGACTACTAGATACTAGTTCTGAACTGACACTAATTCCGGGAGACCCAAAACATCACTGTGGTTCACCAGTCAGAGTAGAGGCTTATAGAAGTCTGGTGGTCAATGGAGTTTTAGCTCCAGTCCATCTCGCAGTGAGTCCAGTGGGTCCCTGAATCCATCCTGTGGTTAGTTCTCTCATTCCAGAATGAATAATTGGAATAGTCATTTTAAGCAGCTGGCAGAATCTCTCCCATTGTTTCCTTGAGGGCTATTATGGTGGGAAAGGCCAAGTAGAAGCCACTAGAACTGCCTATAGATAGTTTTGGGAAAATAGTAAATCAAAATCAATATCACATTCCTGGAGGAACTGAAGAGATTAGTGCCACCATCAAGGACTTGAAAGATGCAGGGGTGATGATTCCCACCACATCTCCATTCAACTCTCCTAGTTGGCTTATGCAGATGACAGATAGATCTTTGAGAATGGCAGTGGATTATCATAGGCTTAACCAGGTGGTGACTCCAATTACATCTGCTGTACCAGATATGGTTTCTTTGCTTGAGTAAATCAACACATCTCCTGGTGCCTGGTATGCAGCTATTGACTGACAAATGCCGTTTTCTCCATCCCTGTCAATAAGGCCCACCAGAAGTAGTTTGCTCTCAGCTGGCAAGGCCAGCAGTACACCCTCATTGTCCTACCTCAGGGGTATATCAACTCTTCAGCCTTATTTAATAATTTACTGCATAGGGATCTTGATCAATTTTCATGAGATATCACATTGGTCCGTTACATTGATATTATGCTGATTGTACCTGATGAGCAAGAAGTGGCAACTACTTTAGCCTTATTGGTAAGACATTTGCATGTCAGAGGGTGGGAAATAAATTGATTAAAATGCAGTGCCTTCTACCTCAGTGAAATTCCTAAGGGTCCAGTGATAGGGAGCATTTTGAGATATTCCTTCCAAGGTGAAGGATAAGTTGTGGCGTCTGGCTCCTCCTACAATCAAGAAAGAGATATGATGCCTAGTCCTCTTCAGATTTTTGAAGAAACGTATTTCTCATTTGTAGATTACTCTGTCCCACTTGCCGAGTGCCCCCCAAAGCTGGTAGTTTTGAATGAGGGGCCCAGAACAAGAGAAGGCTCTGCAACAGGTCCAGAGTGCTAGGCACACTGCTCTACCACTTGGACCATATGCTCCAGCAAATCCAGTGGTGCTTGAAGGGGCAGTGGTAAGTAGGGATGCTGTTTGGAGCCTTTGACAGGTCCCTATATGTGAATGGCAGTGCAGGTCCTTAGGATTTTGAAGCAAAGCCTTTCCATCCTGCAGATAACTGCTCCTCTTTTGAGAAACAGCTCGTGGCCTGCTACTGGGCCTTAGTAGAGACTGAATGATTAACCATGAGCCACCAAGTCCCCATGCGAACTGAGATGCCAATAATGAGTTGGGTGTTGTCTGACCCACCAAGCCATAAAGCTGGGCATGCACAGCAGCACTTTACCCAGAAGTGATACATGCATGATCAGGTCCAAGCAGGCCCTGAAGGCACAAGTAAATTACACAAAGAAGTAGCCCAAATGCCAATGGTCCTACTGCTGCTACTCTGCCTTTTCTTCCCAGCCTGCACCTATGATCTCATGGGGAAAAGAAGACTTGGGCTTGGTTTACAGATGGTTCTGTATGATGTGCAAGCACCACCCAAAAGTGGACAGCTGTAGCACTACAGTCCCTCTCTGGGACATCCCTGAAGGACAGTGGTGAAGAGGAATCCACCCAGTGGGCAGAACGTCAAGCAGTGCATCTGGTTGTTCACTTTGCCTGGAAAGAGAAATGGCCAGACAAGCGATTATATACCAATTAATGGGCTGTGGTCAATGGTTTAGCTGGATAGTCAGGGACTTGGAAGGAACATGATCAGAAACTTAATAAGAAAGAAATTTGGGGAAGAGGTGTATAGATAGATCACTCTGAATGGGCAAAAATCATTAAGATATTTGTGTCCCATGTGAATGCTCACCAGTGACCTCAACAGTGAAGGATTTTAATAATCAAGTAAATAGAATGACCTGTTCTGTGGACACCAGTCAGCCTCTTTCCCCAGTTACTTTTTCCATGGCCATTTGGGCTCATGAGCAAAGTGGCTATAGTAGCAGGGATGGAGGTTATGCCCAGGGTCCACAACATGGACTTCTACACACCAAGGTCAATCTGTTTATGACCACAGCTGAGTGCCCCATCCGCTAGCAGTAGAGATCAACCCTAAGCCCCCAGTATGGCATCATTCTCTGGGGTGATCAGCCAGCTACCTGGCAGCAAGTTGATGACATTGGACCACTTCCATCATGGAAAGGGGAGCATTTTGTTTTTACTGGAATAGACACTTACTCTGGATACAGATTTGCTTCCCCTGCATGCAATGCTTCCACCAAGACTACCATCCGTGGACTTATGAAATGCCTTATGCACCATGATGGTATGCCACACAGCATTGCTTCTGATCCAGGAACTCACTTCACAGCAAAAGAAGTACAGCAATGGGCCCATGCTTATGAAATTCACTGGTCTTAGCATGTCCCTCCTCCCCCATCCTGAAGCAGCTGGCTTGATAGAACAGTGGAATGGCCTTTTGTCCACGCAGATACAGTGCCAGCTAGGTGGCAATATCTTGCAGGGCTGTGACAAGGTTCTCCAGAAGGCTGTATATGCTCTGAATCAGCATCCAATATATGGTGCAATTTTTCTGATAGCTAGGATTCACAGGTTCAGGAATCAGGGGGTAGAAATGGGAGTGGCACTGTTTACTATTACCCCTAGTGATCCACTAGCAAAATTTTTGCTTCCTGTTCCCAAAATTTTATGCTCTGCTAGCCTAGAGGACTTAGTTCCAGAGGTAAATGCTTCCACCAGGAGACACAACAATGAATCCATTGAACAGAAAGTGAAGACTGCTGCCCTACCACTTTGGGTTCCTCATGCCTCTGGGTCAACAGGCAAAGAAAAGAGTTATGGTGTTGGCTGAGGTGACTGATCCTGACTACCAGGGCAAAATTGGACTACTACTCCACAATGGAGGTAAGGAAGAGGATGTCTGGAATATAGGAGATCCCTTAGGGTGTCTCTTAGTATAACCATGCCTTGTGATTAAGGTCAATGGAAAACTACAACTCAGTCCAGGCAGGACTACAGTACTAACGGTCTGAACACTTCAGGAATGAAGGTTTGGGTCACCTCATGATGTAAAGAACCACGACCAACTGAGGTGCTTGCTGAAGGCAAAGGTACAGAATGGGTAGTGGGAGGAGGTAGTTATAAGTACAAGCTAGGACCACATGGCTAATTACAGAAACGAGGGCTGTAACTGTCATGAGTATTTCCTCCTTATATCAAGGAGAAGAGCTAACATCACTCAAGGACTTTACCTCCTCTTCTGGGGAAGGAATTAGTGTATCTTCAGTTGTGTGCAGGATGGTTGTTTCATGTTAGGCAGAATTATGACTTTGTTATTGTCTTTATTTGGAGATTAAGTATGGTTAAAGGAGATGCATATGGATACCAAGTTGACAAAAGGTAGACTTGCGATTAAAGGTTAATTTTATGCATTAGCTTGACTCGTCATTGGTGCTCAGATTAAACATTATTTCTGGGTGTGTCTGTGAGGGTGTTTCCACATGTGGTTAGTGTTTGAATCAGTGGACTCAGTAAACTGCCCTTCCCAATGTAAATGTGCATCATCCCATGTGGAGAAGGCCTGAATGAAACAAAAGGTGAGGGAAGGAGGAGAAATTTGCCCCTTTTGTCTTGCCTCACTGTTTGAGCTGGGTCATTTCATCTCATCTTCTCTGGCCCTTGGACTGGGTTATACATAATCAGCTCTCCTGGTTCTCAGGCCTTCAAGCTCAGACTGAATTATACCACCAGCTTTCCTGGGTCTCCAGTTTGCAGATACGGATTCTGGGATTCCTCCGCCTCCATAATTTCATGAGCCAATTCCTCATAATAGATACATATTATTTTATATATAATATAAATTATATAATACTTAATATGTGTATTAAATATATATTAAATATAATGCCTGCCTATCACCTATCTATCTATCTATCATCTCTCTATCTATCTATATCTGTCTATCTATCTCTATATCCTATTGGTTTTATTTCCCTGGAGAAGCCTGACTAATATATCAACTATATGCTGGCTATATGAAACCCACTTTAAGTATAAAGGCACACATAGGTTAAAGAGTTAAAGGATGGAAAATGATATACCATGAAAACACTAAATGAAAGAAAGCTGGAATAGCTATATTAATATCAGATAAAGTAGACTTCAGAACAAGGAATATTACCAGAGATACTGAAAGACATTCTATAATTATAAAGGAGTCAATTCTCCATGAACATATAACATTTAAAAATATGTATGTGTCTAAGAACAGAGCTTCAAAAATTTGAGGAAAAATTGATAGAAGTAATGAGAAATAGACAAACTAACAATTATCGTTGGAGCCTTCAACACTTCTCTCATAGAACAAGTATACAGAAAATCATTAAGGACACAGAAGACCAGAATAACATTATCAACAACTTGACCCAATTTCCATTTATAAAACACTTCACCCAACAACAGGAAAATAAAAATTATTTTTGATTGCATAAAGAACATATACCAAAAGAGAGCATATTCTGGGCCACAACACAAACCTTAAGAAATTTAAAAGAAAAGAAATAATGCAATGATGATTCTAACAGAACCAATATAAAATTCAATAGCAAAGATATCTAGAAAATCTCCAAATACTTGGAAATGAGAGAACATACTTGTACATAACCCACGGGTCAAAGAGGAAGTTTCAAGGGAAATTTTTAAAAATATTCTGAACTGAATGAACAAAAATAAAAATACAACATGGCATAGCTGTGGGATGCAATTAAAGCAATCTTGGAGGTAAATTTATAGCAATTAATGTTTATATTAGAAATAGATAAGATCTAAAATCAGTAATCTGAACTTCTTTGTGAAACTAGAAAAAAAGAGCAAATTAAACCAAAGCAATCAGAAGAAGGAAATAATAAAAACAAGAGCAGCAAGAGGGAAGAGATATGGGGATATATGTATATGTATAACTGATTCACTTTGTTAAAAAGCAGAAACTAACACACCATTGTAAAGCAATTATCCTCCAATAAAGATGTTAAAAAAAAAGAAAGTAGACAGGAGGTGAAAAGTTGTTAACAAGTATAGGAAAAGTAATTAATGGAATTTATGAACACTATTTTTATTTGCACTTCTGTCCATATATAATAAATAACTTACACTCACCTTCAAAAAAAAAACAAGAGCAGAAATCAATGAAACTAAAAACAGAAAAGCAAGAGGAAAATCAGTGAAACCAAATTCTGGTTCTTTTAAAAGACCAATAGAATTGACAAAACTCTGGACAGGTTGACCAATACAAAAAAAGACATAAATTACCAATATCAGTAATGAAAGAGGGGATATCACTACAGAACCCACAGGCATGAAAAAGAAAATAAAGGAATACCACAAAGAACTTTCTGCTCATAATTCTGCAATGTAGAGAGAATGGACCTTGAAGGGTTCTATATGTGTTAAACAATTGAGTATACAGTTAAGAGTGCACAGACCAGAGTGGCCAGAGATAATTTATTCAAAAGGATTACACTACAGAGGTAACAACTAAAAGCCATTAGTCCTTCTATTGATATCTCACTCAAGAACTGACATTTTGCTAACTAGCAGATTGCATGTCAAACCTTTTCTATTGGTGAAACTAATGTTCTAGTATGATGAATGTTAGAAATGGGCTCTTCTTTGTAAAGTGAAATGTATTCAATATATGTGGATTAGGTATAATAAATTGAAGACACTCCCTATCTTTGCACGAACAGAGTATAAGAATCCACCAAGGCTTTTACCCTATTAAAACCTCCATAGGCTGACATGAATGACTTAATCTCAAATGCGTCCTGCGCTCAGCCATTAGGTGAGGAGGATTTCTGACTGCATGGTGTCAACTAGAGGATATGTGCTGTGTCTTTCATAAGGATGTGCTCAGAGCACTTAAAAGGACAGATACCTGGGGCTTCATCAAGTTTATGGAACAGGTTTCATGATGTGTTGTGCCTACTGTGCTAATAAATAAGGTCTGTATGAGGCAGAATTTTATCTAAGCCCTTGTTTTATTAAAATCTGGCATGGAGAGCGTAGAGGAATAGTTCGACTTCTCTGCCTCAAACTTCTTTGCCAGCTATCACTATTTACCAAATAATAGTTGTGCATTACCAAGCGACATAGGTCAGTTTGCATCAGCTAGGTAGTATTCTAACCATTTTGTGTTCATTAACTCATTTATTTCTCAAAGCAATGTTAGGAGACGGGAGCAAATAATATGATAAAACAGTAAGATGAGATGCAGAGAGATGAAATGATTTACCCAAGGTCATACAGCAAGGCCAGGGACCCAGGCTGTCTGATTTCAGTGCTGGTGTTTGAACCACTTCATTCCACTTCACTACCTGCTGTTTTTTATCATCATCTTGTAAGAATATACCAAGTCAGATAAATGATATCAATAGGAATCAGCTTTCTGTGGAGCTGAGGACAGCTTAAATTCATAGGCTCTGGGTATTAGAGGTATAAGGGGCTCAGATATGGGGAGCTTAATATGGCAACTGTATTGACCTCAATACTCCTGATGACATTTGTGGTTGTTTTTTTTTCAAATAACACCTTTATTGAGACATAATTCGCATACCATAAAATTCACCTTTTAAAGTGTACAATTAAGTAGTTTCTAGTGTATTCTGAGTTGTGTGTCTCTTTTCTGTTAGCTCTGTTTGGGGAATTTGGTTCTTTTGTGTTTGTGACAGTAGTCAAACTTTGATCCACAGCCTATTGTTTGGCCATCTTCGCTCCCCAAAGTCAAACCCTGGGTGTTCCACCAGCTTCCTCAAGCATGGATCTTTGTGGAAGTCATCCAAATGAGCATTTAGGGTGACTCCCTGAAACATGCACATTTAATTTTTTTTTTCTTTTGTCAGCTATTAACTAGCCCTACCCAGACCTCCTACGGAAAATACACCTGTGAGGTAGATGGGAGAAGCTCCACCCTACCTTACTGGCCCCAAAATATCTTTGGTATGAAACTTTTAAAGAGATTAAACTTCCTGTTTCAATCATTTCTTCTGGTTCAGACAGTGGTTCTTAATCTGAGGCCACAATCCTTAAGTGAACCAGAGAGTTACCATGAGGGACCTGAAAATCTACCTGTGGATGAGGCATTGTCTTTATTTTGGAAAAATATGTCTTACACGTATATTTACTACTTATTTATAAAATATAAATGGCTGCTGTTGTGATTAATAAAGCGCAGAACCTTCTAAACATGTAGCTGAATTCCTAGTAACTTTTCATTGTATAGTTTCTCAATCAGCAGATATGAAAGTACAACCACCATCATGAGATAATCAGAGAGTTTTGAGCCACAGAAGAAGTCATGTAGACTCAAAAGAGTTGAGGAATTACTGAGTTAAATAATGAACCTACTTCATAGGATATAAGGTTTTCACTTAGTAGGACATCAACTTATCTGCAGTCATTAGTATGGTAGTCTGAATTCATTGGATTTCTTCAGGGTAGGCAACTGAACAACTCCACCCTAAAATCAGAGTGGGGATCAAAAAACACCCCAAGCAAGTCTAGTGGGCTAAAAAGGTCAGCCTTCGGGGTGCCATGTGTGCTTGGGGAAATTGATTCTTTTTGTATTTATGACAGCACTCAAACTTTGATGGATTACTGTTTGGCTGGTACCGCTCTAAAAAGCCAAACCCCAAATGTACTCCAGCTTCTTCCAGTGTTGGAAGACACTCAAGGGGAAACAAAAGGATGCTGAGCACCAAGGGTGGAAGCTAAAAGGGAGGAGGGAGCTGCCAAATACGTGACCAAGACCAAATCTGCTCACTTAAGTTTGTTGGGAGTGCCAGGAGATAGTAGTGTCTATCCCAAAACCTTAGCAGACAACTTGAGGCTTCTTTTGAACTTCTCCTTTCCCTTTTCTTTCCCAGGATCTCCTTCCCCTATACTTGCTTACAAACCTTTCCCATCCCATCCAACGCAGAGTCCCACTTTCTCTCCAAAGCTGTTTAATGAGCTCGAATTGTCTCGTGTTTTTCTGGAGGGGTTCCCTCTTCAACATTGCCAGAATGTCTCAATATTCTTGGAGCTTGTCCTCAGTTTCCAAAACTTCAGGGCATCCCACAGGCCACAGCTCTGACTTCAAATGCACACTGACCTTTTCCTTTCAACCAAACATCCTTCTCCTTCCCTGTTGCATTGCATTAAAGCCTCCTCAAGCCTGATGTCTTGCTCCAGGCATCCCCCTGCCTGCGGCTTGGGGTTAATATCTGGTCCTTTCCAATCCCACCCCATGTGAGTGTGTCTTTGTTTCAGATCCAGGAGAGTAATCATACTCAGACTGGGTCTCCACTAGCCAAAGCAAAAGAGACATTTGAGGAAACAGTTGGCCAGTTCCTGCAGAAGGGGGTTTTGGGTTGCCTGACAACCAACTGATTGCCTCAGTTCTCCTTTCTGCCTCACATGACCTCAGGGCCATAAATGGCTACTTTCCTTGGTGCTAACAAGGCAAGTGTACAACGACTTTAGTTGCTTGAGAAGAGGCTGTATCCCAAGAGGTACTCCTGAGAACTTATTTTCTTAGAATTGCAGAGTAAAAGGTTCCTGAGAACTGGGTTGAAAACTTTGTGTCTGCCTCTCTCCAACCTCTGTCTGACTGCCACCTAGTGGCATATGAGGGTGGGGGGGGGGAGTGAGGGGGTAGAAGTGGGAGTGGTCCACAGGGTGCAGTCAATAAGTGGGTGTTTTGTCTCTGGAGAATTTGAAAACAATAATAGAATCGACTAAAAATTAGACTTATTATCACCATGCTCCAGCAATTCTAAACAATGTCAGTGATAAAATACTTCTCACTTCGGTATGTCACTTCCCCCACTCCAGAACCTAAGCAGTCCCCTTCTCCCCGCTGGAGAGCCGTACTTAATGCTGACTTTTCAGGTAATCCTTCAGATTCACATCTATTCCCTTCATCAAAATTTCCCTGTCTTGATGAAGGGAATAGATGTGAATCTGAAGGATTACCTGAAAAGTCAGCATTACACGTAAAACTAACACAACATTGTAAATCAACTATACTTCAATAAAAATAAATGAATAAAAATTTAAAAAAAAATTCCCGTCTCTTGTGTTCCATCCCTTTAGGGCTCTGCTATCTACTTTCCTTGGTGGAATTGCTTTTTAGGGGAGGACTTCCAGTGGCTACCCCGCTCTCCCTACCAGGAGCGCCTATATGAAAACAGGAGTCACCTGAAGAATCAGTGCTTTAGTTCAATGCTTATTCAAATTCTTTTAAGGCAGTGAAACCTTGTTTGCAAACAAAATACTGTGTGGAACTCCAACTCCTAAGTCTTCTTTAAGCCTGTCCTTTAATGTCATTTCCTCAGGGAAATTTTCTTTGCTCCTCCATGATAAGGTCAAGCCCCCATGATCTACATTCTTGTAGCACCTTGGACTGATTCTTTCATCCCACCCATCCCACCTGGAATCACGTGTTCTCAGGTAGACCTTAACCTCAGTGTGTGCAAATGCCAGGTTTCTCTTGTTCACTGTTGAAACCCCAGAACCAAGCATAGCACCTGGCCCTCTGCAGGTGTTCCATAAAGAGCTGATGAAAGAAGGAAGCCTACCTATTACTATAGCCTATAAGTAAATGAACACTGGATGGCCAAGTCGCATGTCACACTGTGGCTTTTATTGACATCATGGTCAACAACAACCTCCAGATCATTTTTCAGAACCGAAAAAGTGGTCAACCACGTTTTCCTAACTTGTAGTCATGTGATGACATTTTAAAACTAAATGCAGCAGCCTCAGCTCTCAGTTTCTAGTGGGTAAATTTATTCCTCCCCTCCTTGGCATTAAAATCAGGTTCTTGCTCTTACTGAGTCCTGGCTGAAGTCCTGTGGGGACATGCCCTCTCCTTTTCTATACCAGGACCTTTTAGCAATCCCAGGTTGGCATTTCCTTTAAAACCAGGCTCCGATTCCACTTTCTGCCTGAAACAACCCAAGCCTAGACTGTTTTCCCCTTTCTCTGAACTACTAGAGTTCAAGAACAAATGGTTCATCTAACTTTAAAAAACCCTGGAATTTACTGTGCACTTGTTACATGCCGGTCACCATCATGAGCACTTGACATGATCTCATTCAAATGTCACCACAACCCTATGAGGTGAGGATTATTCTTCTCCCCATTGTACAGATAAGGAAACTGAGAGTAAGAGGTGTAGGAAGCAAGGAGAAAGGGAAAGAAATGTGAAGCGTTTGCATGTATTAGCTCCCTGTCTCCTCCTGGTTTCCTGATAGGAGTGGACTCCCTGCAAGGTTTGACTCCAAAATTCTTATTTTATCTTTCATTTTGCTGAGCCTTTAAACAGAAGTGAACATCTTGATCACAGGACTGAAAATGGCTAAAGCCCTTCTGCAGTGTTTCCTCGGGCAGCTATTCGGACAGGAACAGTAGGAATGCCTTGCTTACTCGGTGCCGCCTACTTCCTCCAGCCCCCCCCCCCCCAAATATCAACCCTCCCAACACACACACCCCTCCCTCCTACTGTCTCCATTGTCAGAAGGTTTTCGCTCACCCCAGCCCTCTGCCTGTCATCTTGTAATTGGGGAATTCATTTCAGGGTAATAAAGAGTAGTAGTCTTTAGAAGTGAAAAGGTATCTGAGGGTTAAGCAACTCTCCTTCACGTCACTGAGCCTGCTTCCTTCATGAAGGCCCAGACAGCTGCCCTGAAGGAAATCAGGTTCTGATTGTTGAGTGAGGTAGCTAATGGTGGAGTCCAAGGTTCTCTGAGGAGCGAGGCAAGCCTGGGTCTAGGACGGCGGGATGTGAAGAGGGGATGACAGCACGGGGGACCCGGAGAGCATGTGTGATGAAATGGAGAGACGAGGTTGGCAAGTACAAGCTTTGCCTTCTTTGAGATTTTTGCCTGGAGCCTGCTCTTCACCCCCCTCTCACCCGCCCCACCCAGAAAAGTGAAAGGAAACTCCCTGCTTGCTCATCTCTCCACCCCTCTGCCTGTGCCCCCAGGACGGAGCGTAAGCAGGTACTAATTAGTGCTCTATATAATTTGGCTACGTTCAAAGTTCAAGAGGCTTGTGTGGACTGGCCTGGAGATCTGAGCATCAGATAGAATGTTTCTATAAGAAAATGCATGCTGGATTCCAAATTTTGGGCCAATATTTCATTCCTAGATTGGGGACTGCTTATACTTGGAGGCAACTCAGAACGCCTCTTGTCTACATTAACTTGAAGCCAGGCCTTGGGTCTTCTGTACTGTCCATTTTGTGAAGGCTCTAGATACACCATGTGGGAGTCTAATTATTCACTCATACACATATAGACATGAAAGTTTTGTAATATGTACTGTAGCTATTCTAAATCTTGCACTACGATATAGATAGTATATATAGAAATATAGACGCTATACTTATCCACAATATTGAAGTCTAAGCAAGAATCCTTCACAGCTGTGAGGCTGATACCAGAAATGCAGGGACATCTTGCTTTAAGCACCAAAAGAAAACCTCTATGTGTAAATCCAATATTTATCAGTGATTTTAAAAGACACCTTATGCCATAATGGAAAATAATATAAAAAAATATATATATATATACATGAATCACTTTGCTGTACAGCAGAAATTAACACAACATTGTAAATCCACTATACTTCAATAGAAAATATATATACAGATGAAATAAATAAAAGACACCTTATGGAAAATCATTTTTCAAGGCAAACAAACACTTTTTCATTTGTATTTGTTAACCCAGATTTTATTCGTTTTCCTTAGGTACAGAGAAAATGTCCTGAAGGCTGGCCTCACCCTTGGATATTTAAGTAATCCCTGGACTGCTTTCCTTCCCAGCTGGAGAAAGAATCTCATCACATTGACTATTCACTTGGCAAATATTTATTGAATGTCTGGAAGTGCTGGGCACTGAGTCCCTGCCCTCTCAGAGCTTTCCAGACTTATCAGGGAGACTGTGGCTGGGCAAATGCTTTAAATTTTAACACATGAAGGCATGTGAAAGGTGAATGCACTCAATGTCCTCATCTCTAAAATAGGTCAATAATGGGACCTATCACATTGGGCTGTGGTGAGGATTAACTGGGAAAACATACATGTCAATCGATGACTACAGTGGCTGGCACAGGGTAAGTGTTTTGGTTGTTATTTCCTAGGAGAAGAACGAACTGTGCCTGAAAGAGGTGGACAGTCTGAGATGAGCAACGTGAGTCTTAAAAATTGAGTATGTGTTCGTGAAGGAGAGACATCAGAGGATGAATGTTCCAGGCAAATGGAGCTGTGTGCCGAGGCACAGAAGTACTAAGGACACAGTAGGTACCTGGAGAATGGATTTGGCATGTTGGAGGATAGAGTACATAGGGAGAAATGGAAAATGGTGGCAAACTCTGGGGAGGAGCAGGCAAGGCTCCAGAGAGGAGGTGACATTTGGACCGGGTCTTGAAGGATGAGTAGGAGTTTGCCAGGCAAAGACGAGGGAAGAACATACTAGCGGTGGGAAAACATACACAAAGGCACAAACTTGTAAATGTGTATGAAATATTTGGGAGACTTCATGCTGTAGCTGGGGCTCTGCATTCAAGGACTTCTCTCTTCCGCTTGGAGGTTTCAGAGGTATCTGAACTTGTTTGGCAGACTGGTGGGGTTGGGCCCCCTGAAGTCAATTTGCACGAGGGATTCATTGGGGAATAAAAGCAGTACATGTGCACCAAAGGAAAGAGGGATGAGGGGAACAGACTCACATCTGTCTTACAGGCTTATACGTGCAGACCTCAGAGATATTGCAGGTTCAGTTCCAGACCGCTGCAATAAAGCAAATATGGCAATAAAGCATATTACACAAATTTTTTGCTTCCCTAGTGCATATGAAAGTTATGTTTACACTATACTGTACTCTATTAAGTGTGCAACACCATTATGTCTAATAAAACAATGTGCATACATTAATTTAAAAAGACTTTATTGCTAAAAATGCTAACGACCCTCTGAGCCTTTGGTGAGTTGTAATCTTTTTACAATAGTAACATCAAAGATCACTGATCACAGATCACCATCACAAATAGAATAATAATGAAAAAGCTTGAAATATTGCGAGAATTACCAAAATGTGACACAGAGACAAGGCATGAGCAAACGCTGTTGGAAAAGTGGCACTGAGAGACATGCTTGAGGCAGGGTGGCCACAAACCTTTAATTTATAAAATACGCAATAGCTGCAAAATAAATAAAATGAGGGTGGCTGTGTTCAGCAGAACCTCTCCATATTGGCAACTGAGAAGAGCTGAAAGGGGAACCTAAAGGGCTTGTTAAAGGCTTGTTTCCTTGAGAAACTCCAGGAGACTCTGAAGCACAAGAAGACTGTGCTTTGGTCCATATAATATGTACTCATCAACTACATGTTAGCTGTTTAATGTAAGGTGGCAAAGTTTAACATCGCAGGGGGAGGGAGGAGGGCCTTCTCTCCACTTGTGCACGGGATACGGTGCCACTGTGGAACACTGAGGACTCCAGAGCAGGACCAATGTGGTGGCACTTCTAGGCCAGCAGAAGGAGCACCCTCGGGCAATATCACAGTTGGCGGCTGTGGTGACCATCACGAGACGTGTTCTGATGGAGGCAGCGGATGGCCATTTTTTCCAGCAGTACCTCTCACAGAGGATGACCAAAGCAAGAATGAACCAAAAGGGTGGGTAATGTGGTCGCAGGCAGGACTTGTCCTTGTGCCCTTATGAGATGATCTTGAGGGCTTTCTGGGAATTCCTTGCGGGGGTGGGTAAAGACTATATAAGGAGGAAAAACCCTGCGAGAGGAAGATAAGAGCAAAAAGCAAGAAACATGGGCTACATTTAGGAGACCAAATTGATAGGACTTGCTGAAATTTGGATGTGGGCGATCAGGAAACGGGAAGCCTGCCAGATGGAGCCAAGGTGTCTGGTTTGCATGGGGTTCCCCCAACGGAGGCGGAGCAGTATTGGGACTTACAGCCCATCATTCCAGAAGAAAGTATGTCAGGTATAAAGAGAGACCAAGCCAACAGAGATGACAGGAACGAGGTGTAGCTAATTCACAGTAAGGGGATGGCAACCAAAGGCTAAAAAGCTGTCCAGGCTGTGGGTCAGGAATTGAGTTTCGAGGGCTCCTCATGGGGGCGTGGCTCCTCATGGGGGCGTGGCTTCTCATGTAACCCACACAGCAGGCTCACCCTCCTTTCCCATCACCTTCCACCTTTTCCTCTCTATAGGACCCCTCCCTGCAGCATTCACACATGGCCAAATATCTCCCATATTTAAGACAAAGCTTTCCTTTGACCTCATATCCTTCTCCAGCTACTTCCTTCACCTTTTCTCTCCACTCTCTGTAATTGAGCATCTCTAAATTGTGACCTTGAGCTGCTGTTTCCAATTCCTCATCTCCCCACTCACTTCTGGCCTCTGCTCCTCTCACTTCTCCAATATTTCACCACCAATGACTTCTGTGTTGCTAACACCAATGCGTCCTTTTCTGTCCTTACATTGCTTGACACTGCAGCTCTCTTATATCTTGGCTTCTGTGATAGCAGAGATTTAGCTGGTGTTAGGGGTTTGAGGGACTTTAGTTTGGATCAACATATGCGACAACACTTTTACCCTGCTCCCTATGCAAATTTGCCACTGAGCAGCAGACCCATAATGAGGCCCTCCTGAAGCCCAAGTCAATGGCCTTCTGTCCCCAAGCTCTTAAAGTCTTAACCTAAATAGAAGCCATAAATCAATGGCTGTTTTCAGTGCCATGCCATTTTTGAACACCCACGGTCATGAATGAATGCTCACTACGCACAAGACACTGGTCTAATCACTTCACATGAACTGACCAAATTAAATTTCACTGCAAGATTGAAGGCAAAGGGTGACAGTGCTACTATTATCCCCATTTTATAGTTGGGGAGACTGACACAGCTGCTAAGTGCAGAGCTGGGATTAAAAACCAAGGTCGGCTGACTGCAAAGTTCTCACTCCTAACCACAAGGCGGTAGTGTGAGAGGGGCGTCAAGCTGAGCGTGCAAAAGCCGGGCCTGCCCCTCACCTGTTACCCAGTCCAAGGTCAGTACTGCCCAGACTCAATCACTCACACAACACTCCTGCACAGGATTTTTCCAAATTAAGTTTTTTATTAATTTAAAAATCCAGAAATACAGTGACTACATAAATAAGTACCATATTTAGGTACATGTCCTGTGAGAAGAGTGAAAGGGTAATACTGGTATGTTACTCTTGTTTACATGTTACTTGTTAACTAGAAAATGGCTACAACTGCTAAATGGTGCTTATGGGCTTTGTTGTTCCAAGTGTTTATGGTATAAATAAATACACAAGAAGAACCACATCCATTCCTCTCTACTAACTGCAGGCGGCTTGCTCTCTTCTCTCTCGGTCCTACTCTGTACGCAACACTGAACACTGGAGCTTGGCAAAGGTGTGTCCCAGTGCCTGGGGGAAGGAGTCTATCTAGGGAAGCTCCCTGGGTGTTCCCTTAAGGTTGAGCTTTCAGAGAACACCTGGGTGGGGAGGCTTTGCGGTGAGTCATCCACAAGGGGAAATCACTGCTTTGCTTCAGGATCCGGTGACTCGTTTCCACACTACGGGGATATTGCCACCTCTGGGAGGGAGGCAGCAGCTACTTAATCACGCCCCCAACCCCCTCTCCCACCAATAATGCTGTGGCCTTTCAGCCCTGGATGTCCTCCTTCCTTCCCTCCCCTCCCCAGCCCCAGAAGAATGTGTCTAAGAGGCTAGTCCCCTGAAGGCCTGACCACCAGGTCCCTGTGTCTCTTTTATGAGAATAGACTCCTTTATGCCAGCTTGCCATAAAGACTGGACCTTTTACACTTTTCCCTATTGGTGTCAAATAAGGAAAAAAATGTTCCTCTTACCTATGGTCACAAGGTAGGAAACATGGGATTTCTCAGTCCTTAATATTTAAGTAATCACTAGAGTTCATCCATGGCCCTTCAGAGGAGATAAATCTAGAAGGCAGGCTTGAGATCCCTGCTGTGGAGAATTTATAGTTTTCCCACAAAGATGATTTCTAAAGCCAGGCCTCAGAATGGATCATCTGGGCTCTGGTACTAGGCTGCAAAGAGACATTTTCGGAGCAGCCTTCTCTGGGATCCATGATTCAGATCCATGCTTGGTGCATGAGAGGAGAATGGTAGGAAGGTTTAGATCATTATCAGAATCCCCATTCCCCAAATGAGCAATAATTCTCCTAACTGAAGCTCATGAGGACAGAAACCCTTTGCCAAGTAAAAACCAACTCCCATAACTGGAGAAGAAGGGAAACCGCCCTCTTAAGAAGCTTCTAGAATTTTATCATCTAACCGAAATTTGTGGACTAGAGAACTATGACTTCAAGAGAATAAGCGAGGATTGAGCTGTTAATTGGTGAGTTTTGTTGACTTGAAAACATACGGCTGGCCTTGCTGACTTCTATCAACTCCTTTGCTCAATAACTCTTTTGTCTTATATGGATTCAGTTTCTGAAAATTTTACCCAATTCTAACTCCTTTATGGAGGTTCGGGGAGAAAAGAGAAGTGTGTCATTATGGAAAAGTTCTTTCCCACCTCAAAGTGAAGGCAGCCAGGAAATGGTGTTCCTGTTCCTTCCCAGGGTTGGTGCCATCAACAACCATACCACAGACCCAAGGGCACAGGCTTCTGTTCACAATTCCTTATTCATCCTCCTGGGTACCAACCGCCTCCAAGCTACTTGAGAGCCAGGCAAGGGAAAGAAGGGGAGAGTCTACACTGGCCTTGCCTCAGAATGAAGGCTGTAGTTCACTGTGCATGCGTGTGTGTGTGCATGTGTGTGTACACGTGTGTGTGAAGATGGGGAGTTAATTTTTTTAAAACACAAGACATTCTAAAATTTGAAGAGCAGAATTTCATACAAATATTTTCTCTGTACTAAAAAACTCCTACTAAGCAATTCCCTTCTCTTTCTTTCACTGGAATAACTTTCTAGATAGAAACCCGGGGGTTTTGTTTACTCTTTAACCCGTAAAGAAATGCGATTCTCCCAGAAACTAGAGCAGGGTTGTGGCGTTCTAGCCCTCTTCCTACCACAGAGAATTCAAGACTCTTCTAGTCTCTTTGGAGGAGACGTTTAAGGGCTGACACACCACTCCAATAGAGGAGCAAGTTATGCTGTGCATGGCGTGAATAACCGACTGCATTTGAGTTTGGGGTTTTAGGGCACTGTTGACTTAAGCAAAGTAAGCCTGCAGTCCAGCCGCAGCTTGAGTTTTCTTGCTATACTCTATCCAATACTGTCTGTCTCATCTAACAGTGGCCCTTTTCAGACCTTTCCAGGTACAAAACCTTGACCAAATCTTCAAGCTCCGTTCGGCACACACGACTTGAACACATCTGGCTGATCTGGGCTTCTCCTTCAGTGAAGATCTTCCACTGGCCTAAAAGGCAAACACAGAGTGGCCCAGAGACGTGAGAGGAGGGCAGAGCCAATGAGGTGTAGAACCGATACGCACTCACAGACCTGCCAGGGGAGCTGGAAGATGAGCATCACGTGATTTCAGCAAAACAGCCCCTGAAACACTTTTCTGGTGACAGATACGGAAAATGGGCCAGGGAGTCTTCATTTCAACACACAGCATTTGTAAGAATCCCAAGAATAATACAGAACTGCCTCCTCAGGAGTAAAACCTGAGCATTGGGTTGGCCAAAAAGTTTGTTCGGGTTTTCATAAGATGTTACGGAAAAACCCAAACAAACTTTTTCGATGACCCAGTATGGTTCTTGGGATTTTTACAGTTTACTTAGCATTTGCGAATTGCTCCGCTATCACGTCGCTAGTTATTAGGTGGCTCACTTGGCAGCAGGTCAGATAAGGCACTTTGGAGACCAGTACTTGGTGCATTACTGGGGCTTTGCTTACTCTTTGAGGCCCGAATACTAGTTTGGGTTGCTTGATTATTTACTGCTCTTTTCTCCATTCCTGCCGCCCTCTGTTAAAAACTGCTCCCCTCTGCTTTGTCTTATGCCCACACGCTGGCCTCACACCACCTTCAGCAGCCCTTCCAGCCTCCTATGGCTCCGCAGAGAGTTCCAGCCTCACATCCGCCACGTGATCCCTCTCTGCTCTGGGTGAACACGGCCGCATCCCTTCCGTTCCTTGCCATCCCTGCTCCTGTCCCCCTCCACTCCCTGTTGTCTCTTCCCCCACCCCCTGGAACTGTCCATACTTCCAGCGTGTCCTCACCAACTTCTCTATTCCCCCTTCTGCCATGCTAACTGAGCAAGCGCTTTTGACTGCACACCCGTGCTGAGCACTGGAAACCACCCGATGCCTCTGGACCATCCCTTTCTAACTTTCCTGGTCCCTCAGTGGTGAGATCTTCCTTCCCCTGCTATCATCTTGCTCTGTCGAATAGCGTTCCTAACAAAATGTCTACCCCGGATGCCCTCTTCAGCCTTTTCAATCCTGTGCTCATGGTGTTGCAACCTGGAGAATTCCGCGAGTCCAAGGTCGGCAAGCACCTCTTAATCCAGAACTGTTGTTGAAACTCTTTTCTTTCTCTCGCCACAGGAGACCATGCCCCACTTCCTTACGGCCTCCCTTTCTCTGCTCCTTTCTCCCTGGGATTCTTCACTTTTCCCTATTCTCTCGGATTCGATGGGAAAGGAGAGATGGGTCAGGCAAGGAAGCAGCTTCTACCAAAGCCCTACGGTGTGCCAGGATCTGACAGGCACACTATATACAGGAGTCAGGCTTGCTCTGCTCTGTCCCCAGGTGACCCTGCGGGATCATCTCATTACCTACGTCCTTCAGAGGCACACATCATCTACCTCCATTATGCACCCTAAATCCTAACTGTGACGGGAAGACTTTGTTTAAATCATCTTTCAAGTGCCCCAATGCCTAGCACAGTGCCTGGCCCACAGTATGAACAAAAATATGTTCTTTGAAATTAATTGGTAATTTCAAAAGTCACATTATTGATCCTATAGACTCTGCCTCTTTATTCCTTACAAGAACTCCCAGCTCCTCCATTTGAATTCTCCTACTGTCCAGTTGTCTACCTGTCTCCTGCAGAATGAACAATTGACCTCATCGACCCTATGTCCAGCTGCCTATTGGATAATGCTGCTCATATGGACTTCAAGCATCTTAATCTAAACGTGCTTCAAGTAAAACTCATTTTTGTCACCAATGCCTGCTCATTCTCCAGAGTTTCCCACTGGTGAATGGTATAACTATTCACCCAGTCCATAAAGTTGTTAATATTGGAGTCATTCTAAACTCATTTCTCTCTTTGATCCTGATCTTGATGGTTTAACCTCAGCCCCTCACAGGGACCCCTCCTCCCCTGTCTAACCGACTTAATACAGTCTAATAGCTTCCTACAGACTATCACCAGCTCTCTCACTAAAAGCCCATCTGCCACTCCATTCAGCAAGTACCACTTTCTAAAAAACAGATCTGAATGCATCGTTCGCTTGCTTAAAACCCCCCACTGGGGCTCTCTGGTCTGGAGACCGAGTTCAACTTCTCAGCATGGCATACTGGGCTCTTTAGAGTATGGCTTCTCAAAGTAGGTACTTAATAAATGCATCTGACAGCCGAGAGACATCTTTCCAAAGCCCTATTTTAACACCACTACACTGTGTGTAAGTTTGCAGCAAGCACCCACACTCCTTCCAGGCTCTCTAACTACTTCCTACCTCCAACTCTTCTCAGCTTTCTGTGCACCCTATGTGGCCTTTGTAATTCTTCCTCACCCACACCCACCCACCCACCTCCACATTTCTTGTTTGCTCCTGTCAGAGTCTTCTCTTAGATTGCACCTTCTCCCTAGACTGATTTCCTGACCTGTTGTCCAGTCACACCCTTCTCTTTCAAAACCCACCTCCTCCCTGAAGCCTTCCCAACTAAGCCCACCTGGCTCTCATCTCATTGTTCTTTGCAGATTCCCCTGAGCACTTAGGTATTTAACTCTTTAGAAGTATACTAATTCATAATGAAGGCATTTTCATGTTCTGTCTCGCCCATTAGAATTCCCTGTGGATAGAAATTCTGTGGCTTTTATTCCTTCAGAAGTGCTTACCCCCCCCGGCCCCTCCCCACGCAGTGCCTAGCAGGATCTAGTCCCAGGCTCCATCTAGCGTAGAAAGTGGGAGAGCTGCAAGTATGCTTGAGTGTCTGAGTGCTTTGAAAGAAACACGACCAACTGGGGCAGTTCCAAACAGTCAAACAGAGCTTTGATACAACACAAGAATCGATATGCAGGCATCTTCTCTCTTTCTCTCTTGTCCCCACCACTGAGGACATAGCCTTCCAGATGTGAAGTCTCCACAGATAAGACCAGACCTCCCACCCTCCTGAGACTCTGGGTTTAGTCACCCACAGGAGAGGGAGACAATATCCTCTGATGCTGACATGGACCATGGCTCCTGTTCAGTGAGAGCACTGAAAACTAGATGTGTTTTCCAGGGAGGAGTAAAGAGAGTCACAACTTACTCAGGGTTGTCCTGGTCACCAGCTTGAAGTGATGGAGCTCCTCAAACATCCTCTTGGAGATCTTCTCAATATGGAAGTGCTGGAGGATGCCTGGGGCCAAGCACAAAGTGGGGCAGGTGGTCAGGCGCTCTCTATCTGGAACCACCAACCTCTTTTTCTGCTTGGGCTGAGCATATCATCTCACTACTGGGGCTTAGGAGTCTCGAGCGGGGCTGTGTGGTCTGCTTAACCAGGAACTTGGACGGCTTGAGGGTTATAATTGACTCCATTGGTTTCATTGGCTCACTGACCCCTCCCCTGGTTCTCCAGAGGACAGAGATAAGGGAGACAGAGCTGCTGACCGTGGGACCCACTCCTGGGGAAAGCCACAGAGAATCAAGCATGGATGCTGGATGGAGTTTCTGCAGCCAAAGGCAGTATTAGACATTCTGCCCTTGCCCCTGGTCTGGGTAGACTATGTCCCTGCCAAGCCACCGGGCTACCCTCCTGGCTTGGCAGCAAGAACCAGCAGTGGGTCTTGCAGACAGGTTGTTTGTGTAAATGCAGAAGCCATCCTTATTCCTGAACTCACTAGAAAGCATATATTCCTTTGGGGAACAGTCACAGCTCCTTTCCCTTTCCCTTATAAAAACGGGCAGAGCGAGAATAAGGGGGCTCCCACAGTCTCAACCTTGCCTGAATAGCTTTTATCAGAACAACACGTGAACAACTGAAAACTGCCTTGCAGTTAAGGAGCAATGTTACCAGCCCACTTAAATAATCCTCAAGAGGTCTACAGGGAGCAACGGACATGGAGCCTGGGTTTTCCTCTGTCCACTATGCACAGATCTTGATTACCCAGTGCTGAGAACAAGAGCTTATTTAGAGGCGACACTAGCAAGTTGAAAAGCATCCATGCATTTCTGTGAGGCGAGAGATGTGGGGCGATGGATGCATAGTGAGGTCATTGCTAGGGAAGCCAACAGAACAGTGCTTAGTCCTGGTGACCAGTTACAGAGGAGTTAGGGAGTTAGAGATGGCAAATCAACATTCCTGGGTCTAGAGCAAAAATAAACAGGGATGGGCTTCCCTGGTGGCGCAGTGGTTGAGAGTCTGCCTGCCGATGCAGGGGACATGGGTTTGTGCCCCAGTCCGGGAAGATCCCACATGCCGCGGAGCGGCTAGGCCCGTGAGCCGTGGCCACTGCGCCTGTGTGTCCAGAGCCTGTGCTCCGCAACGGGAGAGGCCACAACAGTGAGAGGCCCGCGTACCTCAAAAATAAATAAATAAATAAATAAATAAATAAATAAACAAACAGGGATGAGCCTTATATGTGTGTTGTAGCATATTTTTAAAGGGGTAGAGAGGAACTTGTTCTTTTGAAAAAGAAAGAAGGGAGAGAAAAAAGGCCCACAAAAGCTAGAGCAGTTGTTTCTCAAAGGATGGGTCCAAGTGCCACTTGTATCAGCATCACCTGGCTATTTGTCCCTACCGGGGGCTGACTGAATTCGCACTTCTTGGACAGGGCCAGGTAACTGTTTTTTTTTTAAATAAATTTATTTATTTATCTTGGTTGTGTTGGATCTTCACTGCTGTGCGTGGGCTTTCTCTAGCTGCGGTGAGCGGGGGCTACTCTTTGTTGCAGTGTGCGGGCTCCTCATTGTGGTGGCTTCTCTTGTTGCGGAGCATGGGCTCCAGGCATGTGGGCTTCAGTAGTTGTGGCACAGCGGGCTCTAGAGCACAGGTTCAGTAGTTGTGGCACATGGGCTTAGTTGCTCCATGGCATGTGGGTTCCTCCCGGACCAGGGATCGAACCCACGTCCCCTGCACTGGCAGGCGGATTCTTAACCACTGTGCCACCAGGGAAGTCCCGGTAACTGTGTTTTAAACCAGCTCCTTGTGTGATGCTGAAACTTATTCAAGTTCGAGCACTCTGGAGCCTTATGCGGGAGCCAACTGAAAAAGGATGTGCGTTATTTCCCAATTGAAATCTCACCTCTACACTCGGATTCCTAGAAAACTTGACCAGACTAGATCAGCCCTAGTCTCATAGCTATGGGATGGTTTGAATAGCTGCAGGGATGATGTTTTAAATTTGTCTTACTGCAGAGTCCCCAGCATGGTTCGAGAGACTCAGCTGTGCACTGAATGACTGCATTTTCATGCTTGTTGAGCTTCCTCTGGGAAACAATGGTAGACTACAGTTTGGGAGTTTAAAACCCTGGCTGTACATCAGAATCACCTGCGGAGCTTGCAGAACAAACCCTTAAGCCAATCCTTAACCCTTAACCCCACTTGGCCAATTAGTCAGACTCTCTGCAGGTAGGCTCAGGGATTTGGTATTTAAAAACCTTTGCAGATGATTCTGATGTGCAGCCAGGGTTAAGCAGCACTCCTCCAGCCTTGGTTGTGTGAGAAAGACAACAAAACCCAAGAGTCAATACTTACTTTTTAGCCCAGGTCCTGGTTAAAGCTAAAGGCCACAACAGCAACGGTGGGAGTCATATGTTAGTTTCTAAACAATCAGGAAATCTTCTGACCCAGAGGAACAGGTTGAAGCAAAATGAAGGTGAGTCTTCCATTCCTTCCCTGTGTCCCCTTTACAAAAATAGTGCCAAGAAATTAATGTCGTCTGGCTCACCCTTTCGAATGGTCCAAACGTGGACCTCTACCTGAGGCGGTCTCTCTGTCTCCAGTGCAATTTTTCTGGTGGTCTCCCCATCTTCCATGAACACAGACTCATACACGGGCATGGTTTCTTCTCCACAAAAGTAGCCTTTGCTGTCAAAGCTTTGGCCAGGAAGTTCTTCTGGAATCAGGAGGCAAGTAGAGATTTGTCATGGTTTTCCAAAACTAGGAGCAAACCTCTGTATTTATGCATCTCTTTGTTCATAGCACCACACAAGCATCAAAAGTGGACAATCTACAAGAACATTCCTACAGAGATAGAAATCCCACCCATATTTCACTGGCTCAGCTGTGGCTGCCCCTGTAATAGCCACGAAATCACAAAGAAGCACGTGACTTTCAGGTCCGCGTGATGACAGAACACTGGCCCCAAAGCTACACTGGATCCACCACCACCACATGAGAAGTGGATCTTCGCAAAGAGGAAGAATGTGACGAGGTACAAACCTGCTGGGCGCTTAAGGGAACACAGGATTTTCGATGCTGGGTCAGGATCATGGTTGGGCTAGCTCAGTGTTGCCAACAGAGACCCAAGGAATGGGCTGACAGAAGGCCTCGGTTAGCTTCCCTGACGTCAATTAGGTATACTTAGAAAACATTTATGACACTCATTTATGTGCATATACTTGCCCAAAGGATCTATCCAAATTGGCTTGACATTTCTGAACGCTCTTTTGATTTGTTTGTAAGCGGAATGCTAATACCGGATCAACACCAGTGCCAAAACCTAGATGTCAGATTAGTCATATGTATGCTATGCCAAATAAACAGTTGGAAGACACAAAAAAAATTGGTCAAATCCCTCAACTATGGATCATTTAAAGTATAAACTAACTTGTTGGATTTCAGCTTCCAGGCATAAAGGTAGCAGCCCCCTCTTACTCCCCACTCTGCTCCACCCTCCTCTTTCCTCAGCCCGCTACTGAAAGAAGTTTCCCTTGGTTGGTTATCCGTGACTTAACTTGCTTTGCTGGCCTTGTAATCAGCACCCTCTTCAGCTGTGTACTTAAAGTGTAATGCTCAAATCGGGAACAACGAAGACAAGCTGAGGACACCCTGAAAAATTCTGAATATGTGCAGAAGCCATCTGTAAGCACATCTGATGAAAGCGTTGGGTGTTGAGTGCTTTGGGCCCATGACTCTAATTAGGGGGACTCATTGTTAGCCAATCAGAGGCACTCGGACTAGAGGTTGTAATCAAATTGCTATTGCATGTCTCTTGCTGACCTGATTAGCTCTCCCATCCCCACCACCATTTTGGCACTGTAAGGACAAAATCCTAGTCTTCTCTGGATGATTCCAGTTTGGATTACTCAATTCGTAGATTATCCTAGAGTCAAGCTCTCTTTCTCCTTTTGGCTTTCTTTTTAGTTATTTAATTACTCGGTGGGCTGGTCTTTGTTGGCGATGCATTAGGTGATGAAGGGACGTGCACTAGCGTTTTCCAGTAGGTGGAGGGGGGAGGAGGTCATGGAGTATACAGGAACCTCTATGTATTTAATTACCACCTTTAGAATGAGAGCCGGGTTCCTGTGTTAAATCTTGCTCACCAGCTTAATACTAGCTATAGCTATCACAGCCATATGAAATCCATGATGGCACTGGAAGTACCTATCATACACTACAAGTTCTCCCAGTGTCCTGAAGAGTTATCCTGCCCCACCACCCCCCCTCCAAGAACTTAATTTACTCACCAGAAGGAATCTATAAACAACAAAATCCATTAGTGACTCAACCCTGGCTGGCACATGAAAATATTAAGAGTAAACAGAGCGTGTCTTTCAAACTACCTACTCGGCAACCTCTTCATTCCACATCGTCCACTTCAAGGTGCTTCCTGATCACTGCACGTGAACCTACTTTCATTTCCTTCTGGGGAAGTATGCCATGCCTGAAGTAATTTCTGGGCATTCCCACTTCCCACGAGAATGCTCCTGTCCTGAGCCCTCCAGAACTAAGAAATTGAGAAACCACTCCGTATGGAAGTGGGGATGACTGATGCAGGAGATGTAATATCCCAGCCCAGGAAACAAACTTGAAGTCTTACCAGGGGCTTTTTATGCTGTAACCCAAAAGGAGTGTGTCATTACGGGAATTCCAGGTATATTGGGGTGGTATGGTGGGGTGGAGAGGTGAGTTGGGGAACCTTCAGGGAGTAGAAGTCCTACACAACCCTGCAGATGGCCACTGACACATGAAGCAAGGCCAGCCTCTACCAGAGCAAAGACAAGAGAGAGAGGTGAAACTCACGTCCTTTATTTTGGCCTTAGTTTGTTACTGGAGGGGCCCGCAATCATTTGTTCTAATGAAACTTTTGGCTGGATCATCAGTGAATTTTATTTGTCTCTTTTCCCTTCTCAATGTGAATGACTGAATTTACCTTTCTTTTTGCTGTCGATCTTCTCCTCTCACTCCTTTATTCCTTTTCCTCTGTGTCCTGTGTCATTTTCTAAGAGGCTGAGGATGTCATGATCTTCCCTTTCTCACCCCTTCACATCACTCAGAACTACTCAAACATCGTTCTTCAGAGAAGCCAACCCTGACCAGCCTTTTGAAAGCACTTCACCCTGCCTGTGCCATTCACTATCACCTGATCCTGTCTGTTTTTTTCTTCCCAGTACTCATCACCACTGAACATTACCTTATCAGTTTGTGTTCATTGCCTTTCTTCTCCCACTAGAATGTAAAGAGCATTACTGGCAAGTAGCCTGAGTCTGTCTGCTTTATCTCCCTATTCTCAACACCTACAACAGTGTCTTGCACACAGAAGGCACATAATATGTGTTTCCAGATTGCATGCTGCGTGAACAAGTGCATGCCCCTTGAGGATCTGAAGTTGCTGAGTACCCGGGCCTCTGTGGATAGTGACTCGTGCAGGGCAACGTGACTATTGGGAGACTTTCAATTTGCAGACATCCATGTGTGGCTTGCTGAGGGCAGGTGACAGAATGGGACAGACACTCTCTCCTTCCATGTTGCCCAGTAAGTCCTCTATCTCTACACGTCTGAGCAGCACGGGAAAGTGGGAAAAGCCACTCTTCCAGAGAAACACATTGTCAATGAGGCTCTTCAATATACTGCCAATTGGGTTTCTGAGAGCAGTGTTTTAAATAATAGCCTCTATTACTTTTTCTAATTACAAAAGTCATACACGTTTATTGTTGAAAATTTAGAAAATACAGATAAACAAAAAGAAGAAAATAAGAACTACCCATCATTCAGTCACCCAAAGATGGCCACTGTTACATTTTGCCATATGCCCTTCCAGTCTTTTTTTTTGGCTAAGCATATTATCAATGCTTTCTCTATTAAAGAGAAGAAAACGGAGGTGTATAAAGTGAAGTGACTTGCCCAGAGTCACAGAAATAGATAATAAAATCAAGGTTTGGAACCCAGGTCACTTCCAGCCCATTGTTTTTTTCCAGGCCAGCAGAAAATGTTGACTGATAAAAAAAAAAAGGCAAATCAGTTACTTAAGTGTTGGTTTTGACACACGAGCTTGAGAAAAATACAGTCCGTAGTATTGGGGTGACAGAGTACTGGATTGATGATCAAGCATTCTAGCCCTGGCTCCACCACTGGTTTTCTGTGTGACCTAGATCATAATACATATTGTTTTCTAGCTTGCAGATTTTGTACTTAACAGATATATTGCAAATATGTTTCTGTGCCATTAAATCTTGTTCTATAGTGATTTTTAATGGCTATATAATATGCCACAGTACAGATATACCATAATTTATTTAACCATTTCCATACTGGTGGACTTTCAGTTTGTTTCCAATAATTCGCTATTATAAACAGCACTGCAGCAAAAATCCTTGTTTGTATATCTCTGTACATCTCTGATCACTTTCTTTGGATTTCTAGGAGTAGAACTGCTTAGCCAAAGAGTATGAACATAAAGGTTTTAATAAATGCCACCACCTGAAAGGCAATGCCTGTCCTGTGTACTGTGCTCACACCTTTTTGATTCCTTCACTCTTATTTGAATCACGTACAGCAATACAATCCTAACCACACAAAGAAATGGGATGCGGTCTGAAGGTGTGAGATTCAAGTTGGAATATTATATAGTGGGAGGGTTTATCTTACCTGGGTAGTTTAGGTAACTATTAGTTTGTGTATGAAATTATCTTGTTGTATTACTTTTATGATGATAGGCATTAGACCCTTGACAGGAGAGAAAACTGTGCTGGTAGAACTACTTCCAAGTGACACTAAAAGGCCTGGGGATCCAGTGAGGTGGCAGACTTGGAAGTTACAATAGGTTATCATGGCTGGGTGGCTGCCATGTTCATATCCTCAGAATGTGCTCTCTCCGTGCCCCTAGTGAGTACACTTCCTCAACAATTTTAATGCCCCAATTCTCCACTCCGTATCAGATAGCTCCTGTCCTTCCTAGCCACACTCTGCCCCTACTCTGGAAGATGAAGCTTGTGACATTAAGAAAGATTTTGTTTGTGCCATAAATCAGTGCTTCTCAAACTTTAATGTGCATTGCAATCACCTGGGGGACCTTGTTAAAATGCAGATTCTGATGCAGCAGGTCTGGGGTGGGACCTGAGAGTGGTTTTCTCACTAGCTCCCAGGTGCTGCTGGTCCATAAACCACACTTTGATTAGCAAAACCATAAACTACCCTGGGCCTACAGCAGTGGTTCCCAAACTTGTCTGCAAATTAATATTGTGTGGGGATCTTCTAAAATTCCAAACCCCAGGCCACAACTCAAATCAATTAAATCATAATCTCTGGGGATGAGACAGGTATTTTTTGTTTTTTTTTTAGTTTTAAGAGTTTATTTGAGCAAAAATTGGTTCAAATTGGGTAGCATCTAGTCTAACAGATAGAAAGCAGCTCCAAGGAGCTGTACAAAATGAAAGACTTTTACAGGCAGAAGGGAACAGGAACAAGGAAGTTATATTTGGGAAAAAAAGCGGATTGGTTATTGCCAGGGCACTTTCCTTTAAGGGATGGCATGGGTCTATCAGGCAGGCGACCTCACTAGTGTTGATCAGGTGACTCCTGATTGATTGGTGTAGGATTTCATTTCTGGGAGAGTGAAAATTGATTGTCTCGATTTGGTGACATGGGGCTTAGCAAAATTGACTCCATGTTGGGCCTGTTGTCTTGTTTTTAGCAGAAGAGACCACCTGGTCCTAGTTTCCGTCCTCTGTCCATCCTGGCATCCTTCCACACTGCCCTCTGGTCCTTGGTGGTCCAGCCACACTGACGGCCTACTCATCCCCGGGCCTGTCTAGTCCCCAGTTGTTGGTCCAAGAGACACAGGTATTTTTAGAAGCTCTCTGGGGGATTCCAATGTGCAGAGAAGTTTGGGAACCATTGGCCTACATGAAGATGCTCAAAATACATATATACTGAATACACTGACAAAGTTCATGTCTGTCTGCTACTCATGAGGAATTGCCTAAACTGAATAAATGATTTAGCTCTCTGCCTACACTTAAAAACATTTGCTTTTTAAAAAAATATTTATTTATTTATTTGGCTGTGCCGGGTCTTAGATGTGGCACGTGGGATCTAGTTCCCTGACCAGGGATTGAACCCGGGGCCCCTGCCTTGGGAGCGTGGAGTCTTAACCACTGGACCACCAGGGCAGTCCCTAAAAACATTAGGTTTTTCATCTGTGTTTACAACAGTGCTTTGCAGGTAGATATAAGAAATGATAAACTCATGTGCCTGGAAGTGATTAATTCATTCAGTCCTAGAATGTTAGAGCTGGAAAGACCCTAAGAAATCTACTCTAACCCTCTCGTTTTGCAGAGGAGGAAACTGAGGCTCAGAGAGGTGAAGTGACTTGTTCTAGGTCACACAGGAAACCAGTGGCAGAGCCAGGGCTAGAATGCTTGATCATCAATCCAGTACTCTGTCACCACAATACTACGGACTGTATTTTTCTCTAGCTCGTGTGTCAAAACCAACATTTAAGTAACTGATTTGTCTTTTTTTTTTATCAGTCAACATTTTCTGCTGGCCTGGAAAAAACAATGGGCTGGAAGTGACCTGGGTTCCAAACCTTGGTTTTATTATCTATTTCTGTGACTCTGGGCAAGCCACTTCACTTTATACACCTCCGTTTTCTTGTCTTTAATAGAGAAAGGATAATATCATTATAGCATTTTAGAATTGGAAGGAAGCTTAGATATCAACTATTCCAAACTTTTCATTGTATAGATGAGGATGATGCAGCCTAGAGAAGATCTGGCACATTTCCAAGGTCACCCAGCAAGTTAGTTATTAGGACCAGAACCCACTCTCCTTCCACTATGCCTTTCTCTGAAAGGGAAAATGAAGGTGATTGTGCTTTGATGAGTTAAACGGTGATATAAACAAAGGGTGCTATTGTCCTTCCTAATAACCACGATAACCTAATTTCTCTACTATTTAGAAAAGCAAGGCTTAAGTTCGGCCCTTAGGGCTACGTGGGACCAAAGGTGTGGTAGACACAAGCAAATCCCCAGCCTGTTTCTGAGAAGTCACTTTCTTCCAAGCAACCATCTTATCAGCCCTTCAAGAGAGGAGAGAACGTAGCTTGTTGTCAGTTATTAGTAGAACTATTACCATTACAATTATATGGCAGGTTGTGGTTATGTTTCTGATACTCAAAGAACATTGAGAATGACTATGTGGGGATCTCAGTCAACCAAAGGCAGGGCTTCCAACCAACGCACCTTTTGCCTTTTTACCTGGACACACCTTGCAGCACTTTCCATCTATTTTTTGAGGATACTTGCAGGGGTATCGACTGGGGCAGTGGATTTTCTTGCACTCTTGCTTGGTGATATTACAGGTGCACAGCACACACTCCACAATGCCAAATGCCCGGAGGTTTGGGTGCCAGGACTCGCCGTGGGAATAGGTCTTTCCATTGGAAACACACACTGGAAGAGAACACAGGACTGGAAATTAAAGGCTAGGGAGCTGAAATGGGCCCTGGTGCTCAGAGCCCAGGACCTGAACCCCTTAAGACATCAAGCATCCTTTGTTCTTGTTGTGCCCGTGGAGATGTGTTTACAGAGCAGCCTCTGTAACCAAAATACAGCTTGTGTCTTGCTCTCCTGTCAGCAACTATTCAGGATCTTCAACAGAGGCCTCTGGATGCCCACAAGGGCCTGACACATAGTAGGCCATCAAATAGTATGTTTTAAATGGAGGAATGAATGGATGCATGAAAGCAGAGTTCTAGCTGTCCAGGGTGTCTGATAAGGAACCTCTGCTAGAATGTAGTGTTCAGACCCGTAGTTCCATAGAGGATTGGGATGGCCCAAGTGGATGTGCTTCTAGGCATGAAAATCTCCCAGGAAGGTTTGCTGTCCAGGGAGACTAGATGCAAAAACTACTGGTCTTCTCAAAGGGCCAAGTCTTTCCAGATCCTGAAGCAAATCCATTCAGAATGTCAAATGCTATGAGAATCTGATCTACTAACACAGATGGGTACGGAGCTCAGTGGTGCTGACTTACTCTCTGGAGTGGGAAGGAAGGTGCTGAGACAAGACTGAGAAGGAAAGGACCCACCCCTCCCGGGTAAGTGGTGAAAGGTAGCCTTTTACGCCTCTAATCTTCTGGCAGTGTCCTGTATCCTCATAGTAGCTGCAGAGATTTGGCTACAGCGAATCACTGACTTCTCTAGAGATACCCTTTGGTGGTCTCACATTTGCTGAATGGAAGAGAAGTCACCAGCTCCATGTTTTCGGGGGGGGGGACAGTTTGCAAGAGCAAGCATCTGGGCTGCAGGCTGAGGGGCCTATGAAGGGAAGGAGTCACAGGAACATCCTTCAGTGCAAACCAACCAAAACATATCCGGCTTTGACTGTAAGGCACGGAGCTAAGCTCCAGTATAAGACCTGCACAGAGCCGCAAATAGGGAGGTCTGAGAATGAGTTCTCTCTTTTTTGAAAGTGCTGAGACATTCTGGAGATTTCCAGCCATGACGGGGACTGGGTGTGTTTCTCATTATTCCCATCACCTCATCATGCCCAGGGAGACCTGTCGGTATCCCAATCAACAACATCTCTAGGGTGGGTTGTATCACTTAAGGTGGGGCGAGGGTGGGAAAAGTAGCTCCACTTGGGGCGTTTCTTAGGAACTGACTGATTTGGCTGCAAGACAATGGCCTCAGAAGGATGAATCATTGGGCTATTTCTCTCATCAAATCCACTGGGTCACATTAGGAAATATGGACGATGTCGGCTGCCTTTTCCTGTCCTCTGCAAGAGCTGCTAGAGTACTAGGCGCTCTAACAGGTCAATCCATGTAAAGATTTCCAAGAACCTAAGCCAGAGAAACTCCTAATCGTACAGTGAGATAGAATAGGGGCTTGAAATCTAAACTGTTGATGGAATCACAGGACAAGATGGACCAGATGTGTTGTTCTCTCTCCCGCCAACCCCTCTTCTCTCTCCTCCCCAGACAGTGACACACCCTTCTAGACAACAAGATCATGTGGGTGCAGACTCCGCTTTGAGAAAGTTTAGGCTGGACTCTAGTTAAGAATGGTGGGGTCCTACTGCTTCTCCTCTTGAACTCTAGCAAGGGACAAAATAGATGTGTCTCAGAGGAACACATTGTTAGCAGGAGGGCTAAGGAGCAGGGCAGGCAGGACCCCCAAGGTTATATAGCCAGGTCCCCTCTCCCCTGAACATCTGGACTAAGGGAATAATCCAGACTGGGTAAGAGCCTACACATCAACTCTCTGGGGGGAAACACAGCCTTCTCCCCACGAACAAATTCTCAAGATGATTTCGATCATCCAGCTGGGGCGCTGGGAGTTGGAGATAGGGACAAGTGACTCTCCAATGAACTATAATAGAGAAAGGTCAGGAGAGAACAGCTGCATCCAAATCAATGGGGTCAATGAATAAATGTAAACCAGCTGGGGCCTTTGTAGGACATGGAGAAATCAAGGGATGAGCCTCTGCCCTGAAAATGAAGAGGCCTGTGGAAATTATGGGATTTAGGATTTTCAAAGACCATTTCCCCACACGTTTTTTAAGGCTTTAAAATACTTTCAGAGCAAATGGAATCTATTGAAGGCAATTTAGGATTGAAAATCAAACTGCATCTTTACCTAACTCCTCCTCCTCATTTCATAAATTCATATCAGAATGCCTTGGAATTTAAAAATAATAAATTTCAAATCAAACCCAGATCAATAGTAAATATTTCCAATTCTTCTAATACCTCACCATTTTTTATTAAGAGTTTTATTTTGAATGTTCTTTTTTTAAGTTTCAAAAGCAATTTAATTTTTTTATCTGTAATCTGAAATTTACATCTAACTAGTAACAGATGTGATCAACTGGCTTTGGCCTGACCAGCTTTGTTGAGATTTATAGTAGGAGTTCTTTGTAACGGATTGTTTTTCACCCATGTTATTCAATCATTTGGCTTAATAATTTATTACTTTTAACCCATTCAGAGAGCTGCCTTTGATTTGTTTTTCCTTTAAAGGAAACAAAACATGTTTGTGGTTTCATAAAAAGGAACCAGCTGAGCTTTTGCTCTGACGAGCTGGTTGACAGGATGCCTAAAGGAGTAAGAAGCAGTCAATTGTTTGATCGAATTTCTCCTCCCCCGCCCCCAGACCCCCGCTACTGGCCGGGAGGCGGCGGGGGTGGGGTGCACGCGGTGGCTGGAGAACTCTGTGCGGGAAGGAACGGTCCGTGGATGTGTGTGCTTGGCCGAGTGGGTGCTCAGCCAGGAGGTTTCTGGATTTCTCACTGGGTTACTCACTTCTAAGCATAATCTCCTCCTATGAATTAGAATCTCTGAGTGGGGAGCCAGGAATAAGTGTCTTTAACAAGAGCGCCAGGAGAAGCCGGGGCAATGAGGGGTGAGAATTGCTATCTCTATGGTTCAGGTGAGAGCTTTAGAGGCGTTTAGAGCCGACTACCTCTGAATATTGGGTGTCCTGCTGGAAAACAAACCGCCTTTCATTCTGTTAAAGCCCCAGCAAACTTTCCCAAATGACCGTCAACCCACAGAGGCAACGGAGAAAATGCTGGAGGGTGCATCAGGTTCACTGCTTTCTCACCTTTGGTCCTTAATAAGGACAGATACTCCTGAAATATAAACTATGGTCTTTGGACTGTATTTAGGAAAGTCCTAACAGTCCTCTGGAGTCACTTGTCCACACTCGCTTGGTAGACCGGATGGTGAGTGATCCACATGAGAATGTCTGATATGTATGGGAGAAAGGGTCCTTTCCCAGCTCTGCAAAGACCAGGGCTGCTGAAGCCCCGACAGGGTGCAGTACCAAAGAAGCACGTCCCTTACCCTGGCCATGCTTGTGTTTGTTATTGATGACGATCTGCACGATGGTTCCTGACGCTTGCTGCGAATCCATGAGTGCTCCCCGGTGACTTCTGGCCCCGGGAAAGCGGGGCAGACCTCCAGCCTGTCGGCTTGGTGGGGGATCATAGTGCGAGCGGTGGTAAGAATGTCTCTGTGAAATGACAAAGGACAAAGTCAGCCCCCCGAATCTACCAATGAGAAGACTGAGATGGACTTAGCTACCTTAGAAGCTGTTTGATCGTTTTTAGTGATGAGCTCTGATCTTAACTGCATGTCCACCGAAACCAACAGAGAAATTGGGATGTGGCGGAAGAACAGCACTGGCAGCATGCTGAGATTTCTCTCTCTTCTGGCAGGAGACTGGACTAGATTCACAGACAAGCTCCTGAGGGAGAAAAATAGCCCAAAAGGGTAAAGTATCTTTCCTGCTCCCAAGAATCTCACCTTCAGGTTTAAGAATTTACATAGTCACCTGCAAGGCAAGGCAGAGTGTGACAGAGGCCACAGAAGAAGGATAAAATGCTGTGCAAATTAGGACGAGACAGAGAGCTTCTAGTTGCGGAGGGTTTGTGACCTGGGCCATGAAGCATGAGTAGACTTTTTACAGGCAGACTTGGTGAGGAATATTCCAGGCAGAGATTTCCAAGTTGAGAAGGTGTAGCAGAGAACATAGAGTCCATAAAAGGGAACAGCCGAAGGATAACATTCCAAAAGTGGGTTAGAGCCAGATCATGGAGGACTTGCAATGACAGGCTAAGGGGCAAGGACTTTATTTGGTAGGCAATAGAGGTGAGGGTGTAGAAGCCTTTCAGGGATTTATTTTTTTTAAGTACGTAAAAAAATCAGAACTGTGTTTCAAAAGCATTGAGCCCTGACAATGTGTACGGTGAACTGGATAGGAGGAAGAGGTGGGAGGCGAGTCTGGTCTGGATAACAGATACAGAGACTCCAAACGCAGGCAGCGGCATGAGGGCACAGAGCAGGGCACAGATACCCCAGACGTTTTATAGACAGAAGAATGGACTGTGCAGGATGGCACTAGAATGTCAGCTCCACAGAGGTGAGGACTTTTGTTGTGTTCACTGCTGTATCTGCAGTGCCTAGAACAGTGTCCAGCATCTAGAAGGTGCTCATCAAAGCCTTGTTGAATGGACGAAGGAAAGCTGCGGTCCCTCATGAAAGTTTAGAGTCTTGTAGTACAGACAACCCCATCATTGCTCTTTCAGCAAGGGTTCAAGACACAGGATGAGCCAACTATTCTGCTACCCACCCCTCGCCCAGGAGATGAAGTAGAATGGGGTTATAGGAGGATGGAATGGATGATGAATAGAACCTTAAGGCTTGAAGCCCAATAACACTGGGTTTTAGGGGTAATTGTCAGGGGTAAGGGAAGGGGGTGGGTCCCACGAAAGAAGCTTTTGCAGGCAATTACAAAGGAATATCCTTACACTCAGTGGTAGAAATAGCAAGGAACATTGAGAAGGTAGTTATGGGATCCCCTAACCCCACCATCCCCCAAAACATTTATTTTAGTTATGTTCCATAGACACACATGTTGCAAACTTAGCTTTCGGAATTATTATTGCTCTCCTGGTTAGGGGGTGGGGAGGCATGGGTGAGAGAAGGCGAGAGCAAACAGGAGCTGGAGTAAGAGAAAGAGAACATTATCCTATATCTAAGAAGAGCCCATGCTGGTGCGTTGCTATAAAAACTCACACAAATAAGAGTTTGCACCAATTTATTATCATGTGCACAGACAGGATTCTCAGTGCAAATATTTTTCATTCCCACAATGGCTCATATGTCTCTTTCTGCCACAATCACTCACATTCCACAAAGGCCATTACAGATTGTTCTGCCCTTTCTGGAGTTTGGCAAAGTTTTCCCAAAGGAACACAGAGAGGACAGTTTGGCTGGTGGGTGTCCTACTGATGCTGAAAGGAGGGGGTTCGACGGGGCTAGAATTTGAAAGGGAAGGTCGCTGACCCAGGATAAGCTGCGAGTACAAGGAGTTCTCTGATTCATGAGGGTGAACACGAATTGAAAAACTGTTCTTCGGTACCGGGGACTCTGATTCTGGACATATGATAAGGGGAGAAAAATGATTCAAGACACACAAAAAAGGAACACAGGGCTTTTGATCAGAGGCCAACCCAGCCCTCCCCAAACCTCATCTAAGTCTTTTATTTTACAGACAGAGAAACTGAGGCCAAGAAGAAGAGGGGTTTTATTTGGGGTGAGAGTGATAGTTGAGCTTTTGGAGATGGCAAGAGAGTGGGAGAGCGGGAAAGGAGAGAGGAAGAGGAGGAGGATGTGGGAGAGATCACATCTGCTTAAGCTCAGGGATCCCCAAACATTTGCTTAAAAGCTGCTCCAAAGAAAATTCTCTCCCATATAGAAGTCTGCTACAGTGTTCACAATCACACATGCCACTGGTCGCCATCTCGGCTGCACACAGAATCACCTGGGGAGTCGTAAAAACACTAATCCCACCCACAGGGATTCCAATGGAATTGGTCTGGGGTAAGGCCTGGGCATCAGGATTTTATATACTCCTCAGGGGACCCTAATTTGAAGCCAAGGTTGAGAATAACTGACATAAAGGATCTTCTGTTTCGGCCCCGGGGTTGGGGTGGTGATGTGTGATTTTGATTTAGGAGTAATGGCTCTTTCAGAGTCGCTCCCCTGAACGAATGAAAGAGGCTTACCAGGGGCCGCTCTGACCTTGGAACTTATAGCGAAGGAGAAAAAGGCATTAACGCCTTGGAGTTGTAGTGAAATTGGAGGTTATCTTTAAAACCAGCTGTGAATAAGCTGTTTGAGAGAGCAGGTCAAAACCAGTTAGGTAGAAGCGATCACACGTCTAGGCTTTGTTTTCTTCTGCTCAATATTTTGGTATTATTTGATTTACTGACTTGAAGGACTGTCAAATATCTTGGGCTTCTGAGATGGCTGTTACACAGTTCTTTCCTGGTGTTGGAAAATCTCCGCCATTGAAGAAGTTACCCAGGAGTTTCTTCTTTACTTGTTCTAAGGTCTAAGATATAAGGGTTTTATCGGCAGAAACAGGAAAACATGAAAGTTTAGAAATGGCCTCAGAAGTGCCTTCCTAGTTCTGATCCTGTGCTACAGTTTTGCAAGATGTTACCATTGGGGGAAACTGGGTAAAGGGTACACGCCATCTCTGTGTTCTCTCTTACAATTGCAAGTGAATCTACATTTACTCACAAAATTAAAAGTTTAATTTAAAAAATGTCTTCAGAATTCATTATAATCCACACAGCCATGAGCACATTACACCTGAGTCATGAGTAACCTAGGACTATCCCTGTCTGGGAGACACTTAGGCCAGTTTCCTATCCAGAGCATTGTTCTGAAAATGTGAATGAGACATGGATTTTTATGTGTTTCATATTGTTTCTATGCCAAATTCTTTCACTTTTCTAATGGTAAATCTCCGAGTAATCTATTGGGGGCAAAATCGGAGTTTGGTCGTTGTCCAAAACAAAATTATGCTTGCTTTCATGTTTTGGCTTTCCACCCTGTGCCTATTTCTCTCTCCTCACATTCCTCCCTCCCCCCGACACACACACACTTCCCCTGATGGTACACGGACCAGTTCATATGAAGTTATGATCTGGAAATCAAACAGAAACCATTTCAGGTTTTTACAAAGTAGTCATCATTAAACCACTGGTTCTCCTTTCTGTGCACTTCGTAAAACTTGGTTAAAATGATGGTTTTGAGTCCACTTGGCAAAATAAACCAATCAGCTTTGTTTCTGTTGACCCGAGGTTGTGATGGTTCCCTAGGAATAGGAACAGTCTACTAAAAGGGACACTCTACTGAATCAGAAATGTGTTTTTTTTCTCCCATGTGGAAAGTTGGGCCTGCAAATGCTATTCAGAAGGGATTCTCCTACCTTCTAATAAGTTTGAAGAATTTCTCTCTCGTTTGGGACAAAGTCCTACACATTAACATTAAGGAAAAGCCCCCCCGCCCCCAGCCTTTGCAACACACACACATACACACACATTTCGCTCTACCTTCCACGCCCATTCATTCACCACATATTTATTGGGTGCCAACTATGTGCCAGGTACATACTTTTCTGTTACTACAGATGCTATTTATTATTTAAATCATATCCCGCAATATCTATCCCTTGTAGAACAAAGGAAAATATTTATTTATAATAAAGTGGAACCATCTGGACATTTTGGCCTACCAGGCACAAATGTTCATTTCTAAAGATAAGTCTTGAACTCCTTTGAAAATCTATAACTCTTTCAAGGCCCTGCCTTCTATATCTGACCTCTTTTGCTACGGGAAGTATCAGATTAAGTCCAGCCCTATGACCAGCAGTTTAGGAAGAACAATGAGGCTGAAAGACAATGATGGAGGTGGGGGCAGCATGAGACAAAGTCAAGAAGACTAATTAATGGCATTACCAGCAAGACCACTGAGGGGGCCATAGTGCTTAGTGTTGGGGGCTAAGGCGCCCAGCTTAAGGTGACTGAGACCTAACTTTGGCTTAGAATGGCATCTGGTTGACAGCTACTAATTTAGCCACTCTCGACTTCCTACCATGATTAAAAAAAAAAATGGGGGCTGAGGAAAAGAGGAAATTCACAACACAGAACAGGGAGACTGACATCATCTCCCATCAGGATCTGGAAGGAATCTCACTTAGTATAAGGCAGATACACTGCTGGATGGAGAAAGTCTTTCCTTGGGGTCTATGTTAACCCACAAACTGGGAAGCCCACGCTCTCTTGCAGGAGTGCTGCTTTTTTGAGATATCCAGAGTATTATTCTCCACTCCATTCACAAATCCTTCTCCATTCATTTGGAAACAAGAATGTCTAGAAAAGAATATGACTAGACAATAAAACAAATACAGATCCTTTCATCTCCTTGCTGAGGGTGTTAGCGATCTGGGGGCTTGCAGGTCAGAAGTGGCACATGTGATGGCCTTAGCCACACTGTGATGTAGGTACTGATCATTTTATTAGGTCCTGGATCAACACCTTCTTCCATACCCTCATGATTCTTGGGCCTGACCTATAATTCCATAGACTCTTGCCCTAATATCCAATGTTTGTTGAGAACTAATTTCCAAGGTTTTAAAAATCATTTAAATTTGATTTATTACAAAACTAATACATGCTCATTGAAAAATATCAAATAATACATAAGATACAAAATTAAAAAATCAAACGTTACCTTTCCTCCTGCCCACTTGCACCCCTCTGAGAGTACCACAATTAATATATTGGTATGTGACCTTCTAGATCTTTTCATATGCATTTACTCACATGCATACACAATTTTTACATAAGGAAATGATAGTATAAATTGTATCCTGCACCTTGTTTTGTTTACATACTATATCTTGGCGATTCCTCCACTTTACTACATTTTGACGTACCACATTCTTTTTAACAAATGTATGGTGTCCTATAGATTGGGTGTGTTTAACCAAACCCCTATAGATAGCATTTAGGTTGTCTCCATTTGTCTTGCTTTTATGGAAATAATTCTACGTTGAATGCTCTGTATACTTCTTTTGTATGAGGGTATGATGAATACCCATTTTTTGCAACGAATGCCTTGGTACATTTTGTACTTTTTGTACACTTTTTTATTGGATGAAAGATTCTTTAAATTCTATAGCGTTTTACCATTTTCAAAAGTTTCACACTCATGATTTCATACAATCCCATATGGACTCATATAAAGTCCTTTAATGTGATAGATCCTTTGAACCGCAACATCTTTTCTGATTTTTAGCGGTTTGAAGTGTTGCTCTACTTAGACATGTATTTCTTGGAGGGATTCTCTTTTGTTAATTATTTCAAAATAAAAAGGAATAAGAGACGCTACTACTATGCACAAAGAGATGCCCACTCCTAAGGCTTATTCTGAGATTAGCACCAAGAATAGAAATGAGAAGATGTTGCAGGTTGAGAAGGGGAATCTGGCTGCTACCTTTCCTTTCTTCCAGCTGTATGACTGAGAGCCTAAGGCCTAGGGGAGGTTTCTATGGACATGTCCAAGGTACCTGTGCCCAAAGGATGGGCTGACCTACCTTACGATCCCACAGAAGGTCCTCACTGTTGAGGCTGGGGGTGGTGACTTGCCTTCCTTACAGAAGACAAAGATTTGGCAAGTCATCCCGAAAGGGTACCAACTTCTAATCTAGATGAAGGGTGCCTAAGGGCTGGGCTATGATTTCTTCATGTTCATGTCATGGCCCCAGTTACCAATTATACAATGCACTTAAATGGTTCCAGGTTGGTGATGATGGCATTCACACTTCTGAGGAAAGGGAAGAAAAACGGTGTTAGAGATGGGCCCTTTTATGGCATTGCTGGGACAGTACCCATGGAGGGAGGGAAGTCTGGCCTGATGCTGTGAAGTATTGAATTATTTGAGCTATTCACACTTACTGCTTCTCTGTTGGCAGGCTGCCTGAAGATATCACCATCAGAATGTTCCCACGACAATTCTCCATCCCCTGTTTATTAAAAAGAAATAAAGAATTATACATACATAGAAGGGGAAAATATTAACCTGTGACCCAGTAATATTTTGGGTTCTATGATCCCAAGGTTCTTTACACATTTAAGCTGTTGTGGCTGTCCTTCAAACAGCAATGTTGAAAGATTTCTCCCTGGGTGTGCCTCATTTTTCAAGACAACTCTGAAGAAAGTTGCCACTTTCTAAAACAGACCATCCAGCAATCTTACACAGAATTTGGAAAATAAAAGGGAAAATAATCACTTTCCACTGTAATATAGCCATCATTGTCACATTTGCTTATTTTATTCTGAAGATAGTTAAGTCTTTTACAGGTCATATTCAACTTGTGTTTAAACTACCCTTCAAAAGTGAGAGTTTTGAGGATTTGGTCTGTCATAGTTTGTTAAATTCACCATTATGCCTCTGAGGAGTTATGACTTGATCTGAAAGTTAAGGTAAAACTTGCTGTGGTTAGAGTGTTTACATAACCCATATCTTCTATTTTTGCCTGAGACACCTTTCTCTGGGTCTCCACAACCTACTTTTTGAACAGCGAATCCCTATCATTGCTGTCTTCCAGACTAACTGCTTTTAGGGGGAAGATTTTACTTTCAGCCTTGAGAAAAGCAAACTCACAACAGATATGGATATTCCTCAGCTGATTAAAGATAAAAAATAAGAGGATAATCTCCAAAAATACTGTCTTATATTATCTATGACCAAACAAGCAGATGGGAAGAGCTCGGTCTTAGAGATATTTGTACCACTCTAAATGAGTACTATTTATGTGTGTGTTTGTGTGTGTGTGTGTGTGTGTGTGTGTACCTGGTTGAGGATAATCCAATATCTATTCAACCATATATTTCATGGGATAACTCGGAATACAAAAATGTATAAACATTAAGAATTTTCTATTCTAATTCATCTCCCAAGCTTTCAAAACCTAACTCTAACTAGTAATGTGTTACTGGTCAAGTACTGTTACTGGTTTAGGGCTGGAAAAAGACCTCAAGATTAATTTGATACCAATATTATCATTGGGTAGTGACATAAAACATAGCATGGCTTAAACCTCCATGATTCAAAGATCATCTTATGGAAAAAATTATGAATTTTGAAGATTTAACTATGATTGCTACATTCATCTTCCTAAAACATCACTTTGATTATATAATCATATCATTTCCTGATTTAAAAAAACCTCAGTGGGTCCCCATCTAAGACTCTCTATTATCAGCCTCCACCTCATCTTTACTGAGCACCTACCTCTGACCCAACTATCTTAGCTACTCTACAATGGGAACCCTTTGACCTCTTTACTCTTCACTGAAACTGTGGCCCCCATTCTTGGTTCCATGTTTTTGCTCATGTTATTTTTCTTCTGAAATTACTTTCCCAGCTCCCACACTCCGTAGCTCCTGTATGACTATAAAAACCATGAAGGTTTTCCTCCTCTACAAAGTCTTCCTCAAGTTCTCTCACATATTTCTGATTGCCTAAAGGACTTAGCATTCTGTAGCCTTAGAGATGTACAGGACTTCAGGCATAATTTTGTCCAACTGTTCCATGTAACAGGTGGAGAAACCAAGGCTCAGAGAGAGCAAGGAGCTATTTACTCACATAGCGAGTTGATGAGAGCTTACAACCCAAATCTCAGATTTCCTGGCTCCCAAATAAGTATGTCTATTCTATAAGAGCAGGGTTTATTAATTTGTGTTATTAATGGCTGTATCACCATGATCTATAACGGTGCCTGACACATAATAGTCACTCAATAAATACTCATCAAGTGATAGAATTGGGAGGCCTTCTCTTATCACCTATCTAAAATTTCAAATCCCCTCTGATACTTCTTATCCCCCCTCTTTGCTTTTTGATCTTAGGACTCAACAGTATCTTACAGTTTATATATTTTATTTGTTGTCTGCTTTATCCCACTAGAATTCTCCTATGAGATGTTGATGATACAAGGATCCTGCCTTGTCTCCCTAAAGAGACTGTAAATCCCTTGAAACCAAAGACCATGTCTTAGACCTCCCTCTGTGTCACCTACATCACTGGTTCTCAAAGTGTGGTCTCCAGACCAGCAACATCAGCATAAATTGGGGACTTGTTAGAAATTCAAAATTTTGGACCCCACCCCATACCTAGTAAGTCAGAAACTCTGGGGTGGGGGGTCAGTGATCTGGGTACACATCAGGTGCTCAGTATATGTACTGAGTTGAACTTCAGTAAAACAATACAGAATTAAGTACTTAGCCAATAGCATACTTGCCTCTTCCTGGTTATTCCATGTCTGAGTAAAGATGGTAGACAAAGATTACACTCAGACTATCTGGAAACCCTGACTAACTTTGTAAGAGTGAAGATGGTTTCACCTTTGTTTATGTCAAAAAATAATGCCCAAGTCATAATGGCCATCATTAAAAAGTCCACAAATCCTAAATGTTGGAGAGGGTGTGGAGAAAAGGGAACCCTTTTACACTGTTGATGGGGAATGTAAATTGGTGTAGCCACTATGGAGAACAGTATGGAGGTTCCTCAAAAAGCTAAAAATAGAGTTGCCATATGATCCAGCAATCCCACTTCTGGGTATATACCCAGACATCACTATAATTCAAAAAGACACATGCACCCCAATGTTCACAGCAGGACTATTTACAATAGCCAAGATATGGAAACAAACTAAATGTCCATCAACAGATGAATGGATAAAGAAGATGTGGTACATATATACAATGGAATATTACTCAGCCATAAAAAAGAAGGAAATTTGCAGCAACATGGATGGACCTAGAGATTATCATACTAAGTGAAGTAAGTCAGAAAGAGAAGTCTAGACAAATACCATATGATATCACTTATATGTGGAACCTAAAATACAACACGAAATAGAAACAGACTCACAGACATAGAGAACAGACTTGTGGTTGCCAAGAGGGAGGTGAGGTGGGGGAGGGAAAGATTGGGAGTTTGGGATTAGCAGATGCAAAACAGTATACACAGGATGGATAAACAACAAGGTCCTACTGTATAGCACAGGGAACCATATTCAATATCCTGTGATAAACCATAATGGAAAGGAATATGAAAAAGAATATATATGTGTATATATATATATACACACATATATATATAACTGAATTGCTTTGCTGCACAGCAGAAATTAACACAACATTGTAAATGAACTATATTTCAATAAAATTTTTTTAAAAGAAAATAATAACACCCAAACGTCAGTTAACATACATTGAACACTTCTTGGGTGGAAAACCTGATACTAAGGCAGAAGGAGAAGAGAAATCAGGGCTGGACCCTTGCCCTCAAGACATTTACAACCTGTCTGGAGGTGACAGGAAATCAATATAGAAAAGAGCCTAAAAACACACAGAGTAGCAACTGGAAACACAAATGGAGTATACATGCTTAGGAGATATTGAATGTGTGGAGTGAGCAGTCAGATGTAATCGTGGAAAGCATCCCCAAAGAATTGTTAAGTCATGTTTTTAGAAGTAGATACTGCAGGGTATAAACAGTCATATGGGCAGAAGGTATCGCCAACTGGAGGGAACGGCATTTGCAAAGGACCAGAGCTTTGGAAATAGCAAGTCACATAGTGGACACAGCAAGCAAGGTGTGGCTTGAGTGGAAACTTCAGAAGTGAAACAAGAGAAAGGGGGGGCTGGTGGAGAGATAGAAAGGAAAGGAAGGAGGGTGGGAGGGAGGAAGGGAGGGGGATGGGTTGTTGAGATAACAGGGTGGTAAATAATTCCTGTATGGACTTCGAAAAGAGACTGAAGAATTCATATTTGATCCCGTTACCAATTTTTAGGTAGAGGTGCCTATGGTATAAATGATATTTGTGGAAGCTTATCCCGGGAAGGGAGTGCTGACTGGTTGGGGAGTAATTGGAATCAGGGAGGCCAATCAGGAAGCTATTGTAGTAACATGTGATAGGCCATGAGAATCTAGATGGAGAAGAAGGGGGTGAATCACACTACTGCAGATAACAAGAAAATGATAAGACCCTGATGGAATATTTGATAAAGGAGGAGGAAGGCAAAGGAGAAAGTATAAAATGACTCTAGGTTTGCAATCTGGAGAGCTGGGGAATGGCGCTGCCCTCGACAGTGACTGAATGGGTATGGACTTGGATTTACTTGCTCCGTTTTAGCTGGCAGTGGTGGGTCTAAGCTATGTCCTGACCCAAATGAAAATATGGGACCAGAGAGAAGATTTGAAACCAGAAAAGATTTGCCAGCAAAATGGCAAAACAAAATGTAAACACTATAGTGTGTGGTTTCAAGCCTAATCGAAGTAGTCGAAAGAGAACAAATAACAAAAGAAAAATGAGAGAATAGCTCTCCTCATCAAATGCCCTTTTTAAATGTAGATTTAATGATTGGTATTGACATGAAATGTTTATTCAGCATGACCTTCTAAGAAGCTCAATTTATTGCATTTAGACCCTAGAGTCTTAAAATGGCTTTTAAAGAGTATCTTTAAATACTTAATAGTCCAGACAGAATCTTAAAGCAATATAGAATCATACAGTCCCTGTTAAATAAGCAGAGAGGCAAGATAGCAAAGCAACGAGGCAAGTCAGTTACCGCACAGACTATTAAATACCCTGTAATACAAGTTCAGATGAATGTGTCATAACCACCTAAACATTTGCAGACAGTTATGTGTACCTAAATTTGAACTATTTCACTTCATCAGAAACTACTGGAGCCATTACTTCCGTGTGTGTATGTGTGTGTGTATTCTCAAGTAGCATTGCCTTTGAGCTTTCAAAGTCTTCAAAATGGCATTCTCTAAGCTTGCACGTTCTATAAGTAGCCACTAAAGGTTTCAACATTTTAGTTATTTTATACATGAACCATAGTTAAACTTGAATTATCTTCTTAGATGTTCACATTAGTGGTTCTTTAGACTGGGGCAGCGTCTATCTGGAGAGCTGAAAATAGGTTTGTCCATTTACAATCTTATACCTTATACCTTAGATATTATAACTTAGATATACATACATAAAGTACATAAAAGAAAAAAGTAGGCACCAAAGCCCTAGAAAAAAACCTGTTTCTGTGCTTTTTTTCCTGATTCACTGGACAAATTATCTTGAGTGAGAGGAAGCCTCTTTTTTCAGCCAAGTCATTAAAAGAAAAAAAAAGAAAAACAATGATTCTAATGGAGACAGATGGATTCTAGCGAATTCCGAGAAGCAACAAGATGTAATTTTAACCAATTTTTAAAACCAAAATGAAAAACAACTCTAGTGTACTGTATGTCAAACAATATTCATTTAACCTTAAAAGCCACATGTGTTGTTTATTCAAACCTCAATTATACTCTGAGTGGTACCCTATGGAGATGGAATGGCTTGGCTTTCTGGTAATGGGAGAAATGGAGAACAAGTATTTGAAAAATGGTCAAGAGCTAGGCTAAAATTCAGACTGTTTATAACTCCCATTGCTCCCATTAATCTCTGGTTGGCTGGAGCAGGTCACAGAAGTAAACCCTGTACTCTCAAAAGGACTAAGTGTACAGAGATTATGAGATACCATGAAGATAAACCTCAGACAGCAAAACTACGCCAGCATGTGGCCAGTTCTGAACCATACACAACATCATAAATAGGGTGTCCATAGGTCCTGATTTATCTGGGACAGCCCAGTTTTATGCCTGTTTCTCTGACAGGCATAATTATTAAGATTGCCTCTCTCACTTTCAAAAGTGTCTCGGTTTGGATGATAAATTATATGGTTACTCTAATCATAAGGCAGATAGAAATTTTAAATGAATCCCCAAGACAGGGGGAAGTGATCTCCGTGACAAGGGAAACTGATCTCTGTATTTTCAGAGGAACAAGTTGATATCAGCAGAATCAAGGCAAATGGTTAAGGTTTTTTGAGGAAAAGTGGGAGAGGGCAGAGAGGAAGAAACTGATGGTGAAGTCTCCACCTACTACGTGCCAGGTTCCTTGGTGGGCCACTTTACAGCCAGTACTCAATACCCAAGCTGGAGGCGAAAGAGGGAATGGAAGCAGATGGCTCTGGGGAGGCTTTCATCAAATATCTACTTCTAGAAATTCTGTGGAGAGGGAGCAAGCATGCTGAAATTTGAGGGAAACTTTAAAGAACACTGGTATAAGGATTCGCCATTGGTAGATATGTGAGCTCCCAATAATGATATATAGTATTGAAGATGCCCTCCAGTGTCTCATAAAGTGGACAGTCATTTTTTTTTAGAAAAAACCTTGTTGTCAAATAAAGCACTTTATTGCCTAGGCTGCCAATACAAGCTCTTAGCATTTTAAACAAAATATCTGCTTGAGAAATACTAAGACACAGACAAGGGAGGTGGGGGGACTCCTGCCCACAGTGGCAAGCCAAATCCAAAGAAGAGTACTAAAGTATCTAGAAAAATCAGAAATGTGTTTCTGTAAAAGTGCATTGTGAGAGTGCATATGTTTGAAGGAAGGCATCATGGGAGAGGGAATAAAGAAACTTAGACAGTGCCCACGACCTACATTCTGCTCTTTCAATGGAGATGTGGTTAAACAGATCCAAGTTCATGGTTAGAAATGGGGTCTTTGTGTCCCAGAGTGGTCCCAATGAATCTGCTGGAAGTGTTAGCATATCTGGCCCCTGCGAGCACAGTCATCACAAAGTCTGCTCCTCCCGGTAGCCTCAGCGTTAAGAGTGCCGGAGGTTGCTTCACATCCCCAAGCTGAGAGGCATCATAGTAATAACAGCAAAGAAAACAGCCTGGAGCCAGACTGCGTGGGTCCAAATCCTGGCTCTGCCCCTTCTCACCTGTGTGACTCTGGGCAAGTGAATGAACCTCTCTGTGCCTCAGTTGATAAAATGGAGACAATAATACCTATCCCATAGGGTTGTGAAGATAAAATGAATTAGTATATGCAAAGAGCTTAGAACAGTTCCTGGTACACTGTTATGTCAGTGTTAGCTATTATTCCCCCTCCCTCTTCTTCCCATCTTTTCCCTCCACTTCTTCATTCTTCTCAAGAGTAGCTTACATAGGGGAAAACCCAACTTAAGGGACCCTCACAAGGGTACTATGCGTTTAACAAAGGAAAGCGTCTGTATTAAACAAGCAAGTGAAGCCTAGCAGAAAGAGAAAATTTATGCCCACACCTAGAAAAGGAATAATATCATTTCTAAAGTCAGGGTCCTGGAGATACCCCCAAAATTAAAATGGCTGCAGAGATTCCTTCAGCTCATTCCTTCTAAATTAATGATTAGAATTCTCATCATTATGCTAGTCCTCTCCTTCTTTTTATCTTTATTTAGAAAAGGAGTTTGCGTTTTAATTAAACCTCTTTTTCTCTCTTGGCTTAAAGTAATGCTTGAGAGGACAGATATCTGCTTCTTTGGGAGGCAGTGCAATTTACATACTCATAAAGTGGAGTGGTAAAACTCCAAGTACCCAAATAAAGTACAGTCCTGTGCTACCACATTCATAAATGGAAAATAGCAAGCAGGATGGAAAAGGGAAACTCAGTGATCCACCAATGTTTACTGTCTTGTCAACCTGGAAATGAAAAGCCGTCAGTTTAAGGTCCTTCTTCTTTCCATTTTGGCTTCCTGGCCCCATCCAAAGAGGACTGGACTACTTGGTGGGAGAAGGAGACATGGGTCTGGTTTTAATAGCCAAAGCTAAGGGAAAAGTGGATGTAGCTATTCCAGCAATTTGCTTAAACCAACTGGATAGTTATATCAATTTTCCACTTTGTCTGCGCCATGGAGACCTGGACTTTGTAAGTTCTTACAGTTATAATGTAGATAATATTCAAATATGATTCCTCTGCCTGACATCACTCTTCTTTCTCATGTTTCTTTTTCCTCTGTTTATACTGTCAGTCAAGAAATCAGATTAATTTCCATAAATGTTGAAGTCTAATTTCATGAAAACTATTCTAATAAGAGTAATGGGCATACCCAACGGTGTGTTTCTGGGCAGTCATGGCATCCCTTGAAGTAGTTAGAAGGACAAGGCTGAAAGAAGAGTGGCTTTAACCACCCGTGAAGAAATAATTGCTCTGAAATGCTTCACTGGGAATTTCTTATTTTTATTGTAGAGCCAGACTCATATACACATGAAAAACCCTCCAACCCAGCAACAGGATGGGGCATTATTGACCTTGACAGGATATCCCAGATGGCCAGTTAAGAATCATCACTCTTAATTTGTTAAACACAGTATGAAAGTCAATGCTGTCCCATCCACCGTCTGAGGGGTTTTCTGTCCAAGAAGAAACATTCTAGACATAAAAGACATGCCAAGAAGGAACATGATGACCTCAGAGGGGTGGGAGTCCTGTGATAGTCAGCAAGCACGTGGAGGTGAATTCTGAGTACACGGGATGGAAAGAGAACAAAAACCACCTGAAAGTTTCTATAGAAGGAGAAAGCTTCCAGTTGGGGTTTAGAAGAAGAGGAGAGGTAGACAAGGATAGAAAATCCCTAAGATGGTCCCTAAGATGAACATGAATGATTCACTTTTGAAAAGGAATTACTAGTGGTAGTCAGACTTTTCTATAGCTATAAAAAGATTGGAGTGTTTCAATACATTTTGAAGTTTAGGTGACACATACAAAGTAGTGTTTCTCATTAGCAATGTTTCCTTCCTATCATTATGACCAGGAGATGGTAGTGTTTCTGTAGAAAATGTGGGCAAAAACAAAAAGAGCTCTAGACTGATATGTGAGGATCTATATTTGGAGTGTTATTTTCTCTAGTTTCCTGTGATTTTGAAAACTTTGAAAAATTTGGTAGATTTTTGTGATGTTAAAAAAATAAAATATCTCACATACCACTTCCCTTGAGATCTCTGGGTTCCAGCCAAGATGGCGTCTGAGGTGTAATTTTGCTGCTTTTTGGAAAGAGACATCAAGAGTCTTACGTAAAATGGCAGTTGTCTTGAACACTGACAAATTGCTTTTAAACAGTTGCTTCCAGTTTCAGTCACCTTGAAGGAGTTAGCAAAAATATCTCAATTTCATAAAAAGAGATTCAATTTTCATGCTGGGCTCACTGGAGATGTTTTGGATAAATGGGCTTGGGATGAGTAAATTGTGAGGTCAGTTATTTCTCCTGCCTCTATCCCTAGCCAGGACTGCACTTGGAGTGCTTGTCAAAAGCTTTTCATAACTGTGGCTCTCTTTCCTTTTAACAAATCCATCACAAACTATATACTTAATACTATGCTAGGGGAAACAGAGGAAGAAGATGGTCCTTTCCTTATAGAGTTTCCCAGTTGAGGAGCCAAGATCCATAAAACAGTGAACAATACAAGAAATATTTTTAAATGCTGTATTCTACAATCAGACCAAGCCCTGAAAGTGGTCAAACAAGGAGACCAATGAGGACTAGAGTGATCAGGTAAGGCTATTTAGAAGAGGTGCAATGTCAGCTGGGGTCTTGAAAGATGGGTAGGATCCTAATTGGTAGAAGAGAGGTGGGAAACTATTCCAAGCTTGTGGGGATTAAGAGTCAAGAGAGGCACATAATAGGACATAGGATCAAGATGGCAGCATAAGAAGATCCTGAACTCACCTCCCATGGACATACCAAAATTACAGCTACTTACAGAGCAACCATCTCTGAGAGTGACCTGAAGACTAGCAGAAAAGATTTTCCACAACTAAAGATATCAAGAAGGAACCACAACGAGACAGGTAAGGGGGTGGAGATGCTGTCCAGTTGGGACCCATGCTCCTGGCAAGGTGACCCATAAGTGGGAGGGATATAAACACAAATGTCCTACCCAAGGAGTGAGGGCTCCACATTGGACTCCCCAGCCCAGGGTTCCCACACCAGGAAGACAAGCACTCAAAACATCTGGTTTTGAAAACCAGTGGGGCTTACATTTAGGAGAGCTGGAGGGCTGAAGGAAACTGAGACTCTGCTCTTAAAGGGTGTGTGCAAAAATTCATTCACTCCAAGTACCAGAACAGAGGCAGCAATTTGAAAGGCACCTGGGTCAGACCAACTTGCTGATCTTGGAGAGCCTCCCAGAGAAGCAAGAGGCAACTGGGACTCCCCTGGAGACAGAGATGCTGGTGGCAGCCCTTACTGTAAGCTCATTCTACCGTGCTGATACTGGCACTGGCAGATACCATTTTGGAACCCTCCCTTTAGCCTCTTAGTGCTGGGGACCACCCAACCCACCAGTGCACCCATAGCAGTCATGAGCCGCCAGGTTGCACAACCAGCCATGCCTGAGGCCTGCCCTACCCACCAGTGTACCTTCAGCATTAAACACCAGATTGCACAGCCAGCCAGGTCAGGGGCCAACCATGCCTACCAGCGCACCAGTAGCAGTTAGCCTTGCCACAACTGCATGTAGCCCATACAGGGGACACCCGTGGATCATCTGGCTCTGGAGACCAGAGAGAACCATGTTGTTGGGTCTCATAAGACATCTTTTACATAAGGCCATTTCTCCAAGATCAGGAGACATAAAGTCCCTACCTAATACATAGAAATAAACACAGATAATTAGGCAAAATAAGGAGACAAAGGAATATGCTTCAAACAAAAGAACAAGACAAAAACTCAGAAAAAGAGTTAAATAAAATAGAGATAAACAATCTACCTGATAAAGAGTTCAAGGTAATAATCATAAAGATGTGCACTGAACTTGGGAAAAGAATGGAAGAACACAGTGAGAACTTCAACAAAGAGTTATAAAATATTAAAAAAAAACAATCAGAGCTCAAAAATACAATAACTGAAATGAAAAATATGCTAGAGGAAATCAAGGGTAAATTAGATGATACAAAAGGATCAGTGACCTGGAAGAAAGAGCAGTGGTAATCAACCTAGCAAGACAGAAAAAGAAAAAACAATTTTTAAAAATGAGGATAGTTTAAGGGGCCTTTATTACAGCTTTAAGTGTACTAAAATTCACATTAGAGGGGTCCCAGAAGGAGAAGAGAGTGAGAAAGGGGCAGAAAACTTATTTGAAGACATAATGGCTGAAAACTTCCCTAACATGGGGAAGGAAACAGATATCCCGGTCCAGGAATCACAGAGAATCCCAAAAAAAGATGAATCCAAAGAGATCTACACCAAGACATATCATAATTAAAATGGAAAAAGTTAAAGAGAAAATTTTAAAGGTAGCAAAAGAAAAACAACTAGTCACATACAAGGGAAAGTTATCAGCTGAATTTTTAGCAAAATTTGCAACCCAGAAGTGGGTGGCAAGATATATTTAAAGTGCTGAAAGGAAAAACTTTACCACCAAGAATACTCTTCCTGGCAAGGTTATCATTCAGAATTGAGAGATAAAGCATTTCCCAGACAAGCAAAAACTAAGAGTTCATCATCACTAAACTGGATTTACAAGAAATGTTAAAGAGTCTTCTTTAAGTGGAAAAGAAAAGGCCACAACTAGAAATAAGAAAATACATAAAAGAAAAAAAATCTCACTGGTAAAAGCAAATATATAGTAAAGACAGTGGATCAGCCACTTAGAAAACTAGTATTAAGGTTAAAAGACAAAAGTCAACTATAACTAAAAAAAGTAGTTAATGGATACACAAAGTAAAAAGATGTAAAATATGACATCAAGAACATAAAACATGGGGTGGGGGGATAGTAAAAATGTATTGCTTTTAGAATGCATTGAAACTTAAGTGCCTATCAGCTTAAAACAATCTGCTATATATCTAGATCAACATATAGACCTCAAAGTAATGACAAACCAAAAACCTACAAGAGATACACAAAAAATAAAGAAAAAGGAACCCAAACACCACGCTAAAGAAAATCATCAAAGCAAAAGGGAAGAGATTAAAAGAAGAAAGGAACAGAGATAACTACAAAAACAACCAAAAAACAATTAACAAAATGGCAATTAAGTACATACCTATCAATAATTCTTTTAAATGTAAATGGTTTAAATGTTCCAATCAAAATACATAGGGTGGCTGAATGGATGAGAAAATAGAACTCATCTATATGCTTCGTATAAGCGACTCACTTCAAACCTAAAAACACATAGGTTGAAAATGAAAGAATGGAAAAAAGATATTCCATCCAAATGGAAACAAAAAGAAAGCTGGGGTAGCAATACTCATGTAAGATAAAATAGCCTTTAAAATCAAGACTGTAAGAAAAGACAGAAAAGGCATTACATATTGATAAAGGGGTCAATCCAACAAGAGGATATAACACCCACCAATATTTATGCTCCCAACACAGGAGCATCTGAACATGTAAAACAAATATTAACAGACAAAAAAGGGAGAAATTGACAGTAATACAATAATAGTAGAGGATTTTAACACCCAACTTACATCAGTGGATAGATCATCCAGACAGAAGATCAATAATGAAACACTAGTCTTAAATAACACTTTAGTCCAGATGCACCTAATAGACATATACAGAACATTTTATCCCACACCAGCAGAATACACGTTATTTTCAAATGCACATGGAACATTCTCCAAGAGTGATCACATGCTAGGTCACAAAACAAGTCTCAATAAATTTAAGAAGACTGAAATCATACCAAGCATCTTTTCTGACTAAGTGGTATGAAACTAGAAATCAATTAGACAAAAAAAAAGTGGAAAAAAACACGAACATGTCGAGTCTAGACAACATGCTACTAAACAAAGAAAATCAAAGAGGAAATTTAAAAATACCTTGAGACAAATGAAATTGACAACACAACTTTCCAAAATCTATGGGACACTTCAAAAGAAATTCTAATAGGGAACTTTATAGTGATACAGGCCTACCTCAAGAAACAAGAAAAAATGTCAAATAAACAATCTAACCTTACACCTAAAGGAACCAGAAAAAGAGGAACAAAGCCCAAAATTAGTAGAAGGAATGAATAAAGATCAGAGTGGAAATAAATGAAATAGAGACTCAAAAAATAATAGAAAAGACCAATGAAACTAAGAGCTGGGTCCTTGAAAAGATAAACAAAATTAATAAATCTTCAGCCAGACTCATCAAGGAAAAAAAAGAGAGGGCCCAAATAAACAAAATAAGAAAGAAAGAGGCAAAGTTACAATTGACACCACAGAAATACAAAAGATTGTAAGAGATTACTACGATCCAATTTGTCCAGCAAATTGGACAACCTGGAAAAAATGGATAAATTCCTAGAGACACAAATCTCCCAAGACTGAATCCGGAAGAAACGGAAAATCTGAACAGACCAATCACTAGCAGTGAAACTGAATCAGTAATCAAAAAACTCCCAACAAACAAAAGTCCAGGACCAGACAGTTTCACAGATGAATTCTACCAAACATGTAAAGAAGACTTAATACCTATCTTCCTCAAACTATTCCAAAAAACAGAAGAGGAAGGAACACTCCCAAATTCATTCTATGAGGCTAGCATTAACCTGACACCAAAACCAGACAAAGACACTACAAAAAAAAAAGAAAATTACAGGTCAATATCCCTGAAGAGCATAGATACAAAAATCCTCAACAACATACAAAATGCCCACTCTTGCCACTTTAATTCAACATAGTAATGGAAGTCCTAACCACAGCAATAAGACAAGGAAGGGAGACTAAAAACATCCAAATTGGAAGGGAAGAAGTAAAACCATCACTATTTCCAGATGACATGATACTATAAATAGAAAACCTTAAAGACTCCACCCAGAAACTCTTAGAACTATGGCATTTTTCACAGAACTAGAAAAAATAATCCTAAAACTTGTATGGAACCACGAAAGATCCAGTATAACCAAAGCAATCTTGAGAAAGAACAAAGCTGGAGGCATCACACTCCCAGACTTGAGACTATACTACAAAGCTATAAGTAATCAAAATAGTATGGTACTGGCACAAAAACAGACACATAGATCAATGGAAAAAATAAAGAGTGCAGAAATAAACCCACACTTATATGGGCAATTAGTTTATGACAAAGGAGCCAAGAATATACAGTGGGGAAAGACAGTCTCTTCAATAAATGATGTTGGGAAAACTGGACAGCTACATGCATGAGAATGAAACTGGACCACTTTCTTACACCATATACAAAAGTAAACTCAAAATATATTAAAGACTTAAATGTAAGACCTGATACCATAAAACTCTTAGAAGAAACCATAGGCAGTATGCTCTTTGACATCAGTCTTAGCAATACTTTTTGGATCAGTCTCATCAGGCAAGGGCAACAAAAGCAAAAATAAACAAATGGGACTACACCAAACTAAAAAGCTTTTGCATAGAGAAGAGAACCATAAACAAAAAGAAAAGGCAGCCTACTGAATGGGAGAAGATATTTGCAAATGATATATCTGATATGGGCTTAATATCCAAAATATATAAAGAACTCACATATCTCAATATCAAAAAAATAATCTGATTAAGAAATGAGCAAGGGACCTGAACAGGCATTTTTCCAAGGAAGACATACAGAAGGCCAACAGACACAGGAAAAGATGCTCAATATCACTAATCATCAGGGAGATGCAAATCAAACCACAACGAGATATTACCTGACACCTGTCAGAATGACTATTATCAAGAAGACAAGAAACAGTATGTGTCGGTGAGGATGTGGAGAAAAGGAAACCCTTGTGCACTGTTGGTGGGAACGTAAATTGGTGCAGCCACTATGGAAAACATACAGAGGTTCCTCAAAAAATTAAAAATAGTACTACCATACAATCCTGCAATTCCACTTGTGGGTATTTATCAGAAGAAAACGAAAACACTAATTAGAAAAGATGCATGCCCCCTTATGTTCATTGCAGCATTATTTACAATAGCTAAGATATGGAAACAACTCAAATGTCCATCGACAGGTGAAGAGATAATGAAAACATGATACACACACACACACACACTGGAATATTATTCAGCCATAAAAAGAATTAAATCTTGCCATTTGTGACAACACAGATGGACCTTGAGGGCATTATGCCAAGTGAAACAAGCTAGACAGAGAAAGACAAATGCCGTATGATCTCTTCTATGTGGAATCTAAAACACAAAACAAACAAACAAAACAAAACAAAACAGAAGCTGACCCATAGATACAGGGAACAAACTAGTGGTCACCAGAGTGGAGGGGGGGTGGGGTGTGGGTGAAATGGATGAAAGGGATGAAGGGGTACAAACTTCCAGTTATAAAATAAATAAGTCACGGAGATATAATATACAACATAGGGGATATAATCAATAATATTGTAATAACTTTGTATGGTGATAGATGGTTACTGAACTTATTGTGGTGATCATAAGGTACATAAATGTTGAATCGCTATGTTGTACACTTGAAACATATAATATTGCATGTGAAAAAAAGAGAGGCACATAACAGGGCTGAAGGTGGGGAGGAACATGGCATATTATAAAAAGAGAAGTGTCAGCCTAGTGGAGAAGGTGTGTGTGTTGGTGTCAGAGAAATGAGGATGGGTAGTGGGTTAAGGGTCCAATTGTTTGACAGAGGGCCTTTAAAAACAAGCTGCAGAACTGAGATTGGATAATATGGTAAGAAATGGTAGACACTGGCCAACATGATCAAGTAGTTCCTTAAGAAGCGAAGTATGAACTTGAGTATATGCAGCGGGTGCAGTGCAGGAAGGACAGTATAGATACTCCTACAACATAGAGTGGCTGGTTTCATGGTGGGATCAGAAGTCAAGGATCCTGGGAGGATAGGACTGCCACCAGTTATCCCCCCAACTTTTGAGTCAATCCTCCCACACCCTGCGATGCAGAGAGCAAAGAGGAATATGGTGTGAGTTGAGGCCGGAGAGATGGTCTTTAGAGTCTTCCTTCACCTCTCTGAGTAGATCGATCCCTGTCCATTACTGGCTTTTGTAACACCTTTCCTTTGCAGCATGTGGCACAGTTGCGATTTTATATTTACTTGTCTTGACATTTGATAAATGTCTGTCTTTCCCACTAAACTCTGCAAGGACTGGTTCCAGTCCCAGTCTGTTTTGTTTACCACTGTATCTCCAGTACCAGCACAGTGCCAGGTACTCAATGGTTGCTCGACAAATGTTTGCTGAATGAAAGAAGGTAGACATTTACACTCGGGCCTCTCTGAGCCTAGAGAGAGTGTTCCCCTGTGGTTGGGAATAGGGAGGTTGAGGCCTTGATGGGGAAAGATGGGCAGTGCGGTTACGCTCTTGGGATTATCTGCCTATACCAGTGTGCCACGCATGTCCTCTCTTTCCCTTTATCCCCCTGCGGGAGGAGGGGCTCTTGTCACACTCCTCTGGATGGTTCCCACCAAACAGCATAAGAACCTGGGACTCCAGAGCCAGGCCAACAATGTTAAAATTCTAGCTCTGCCACTTATTACCATGTATTCTTGGGCAAATCAATTAACTTCTCTGCCTCAGTTTCCTCACCTGTAAAATGAGGAAAATAATAGTCCCTACTTTGTTGTGAGGAGCAAATGAGCTGTTACACACATGAGTGCTTAGACCACTGCTTGGCACAGAGTAAGTGCCACATATGTACACTGTCTACCAAATACAGGCTTGGCTCTCAATACAGCAGATAGCTTACCCAAAATATGTCTCCCTTGCCTAGAGTCCAAGAACACAGCCTTCCCCTTTGCTTTGGCAAGACAGGAAGAAGACAAGAAGCAGAAATGATCAACGGTGGAGGGAAGCTGGGAGTGAGGCCTGCCTGCCCAGAATGTGGCCATGGTACAGTCTCTGAAGAGATTTTCTTCTTCTGATAAAGTTTCCCTTAAGGTTCCAGTGGCTGTTTGCACTATGCTTCCAGTCCAGATGAGGTTTGCTGAAATGCCAGCAATGACACACACCCTGCCAACACTCTCCTGACTGTCCTAGCCTCAAAGACATGTCTAAACAACTGAGGCTAGGGTTTAGATTCAATCCATGGCTAAGATTGCTGCCTGACCCAGGAAGAAAGGCACACATTAGTGTTTGGTGACAGTGCAGAGAGCCCGCTTCAATGGGGCCCTTTATATGAAGGTTTGCAAGTTCAGCACTCAAAAAAGTTATTTCTTCTGCAGTATTTTGCCTGCAATTAGGGCAGCCCGCATAGGGGAGAAGTGTGTCTGGGTTGCCTGCTGTATGAGTAATATGCTTACACAAGGTATACCTTTGTTAAAAACATCATTTCAACAGAAAAAAAATAACTAGGTGCTTCAGAAATAAGGACTTCAAGGGAGATTCAATCACATTATATACAACTGAAATATATAAAGAAATTAAAGACAGAGAAAAAAGAATCAGTTTTATGAAAGTGTAGGATTTAGTCTTTAGAGGGAAAGATGAAAGAGAATGGTTTATTTAGGCTGGAGAAGAAAAGGCAAAGAGAGAACTTAATGAATTGTCAAGTATGTGAAGGGGCAATACATGATCAATAATAACTAGTTTTACCCGTTGCTTCTGAGGACATAACAAAAATAAAAGAAATTTAAATTGTGACAAGAGAACCATTGAGAAGATGGTTAGTCCCAGGATGTGTTGCCATGAGAAGGACTAGAAATATAGTTCTGTATATGGAGATTAAGTAAATAAAAAGGCAAGACTATCAGAGATAGAGAAGGTACAATTCTACTTAACCCCAGGGTAATAAATAGAGTCATTATTATATTTTATATGATCACTTGTTAAGCAATAACTCTGTATTGGACTTTCTCTTAGCTTCTATGTCATCTCAGTTAATTTTTACCACCTTTCCATAGGTTGTAGATATCATCTTCACACTTGAGAGAACCGAGGTCCTGAATGGTTCAGTGTCTTGCCCAAGGTCACATCACTAGTGGACAGTAGCTCTGCCAGGTCAAATCTATGTCCTTCTGGCTTCAGAGCCTACCTCCTTTGCATTATATTGCCGATTGGATGCAATAATATGTCTTTTTGCAGTTTCCTTTCTTTTATGAATTGTTCTTCAGTTTAGATTTCACATTATTTTTCCCCAAGCAAAATCACCTTAGCCCAACAAATGGATTGTAGCGATTAGCTGGTTATATTAGTAACTACGTGTACACCTCTGCTAAGAATGAACTCTCCTGGGTGTGAAGAAAAGGGAACCCTCGTGTACTGTGGATGGGAATGTAAATTGGTGCAGCCACTATGGAGAAGAGTATGGAGGTTCCTTAAAAATCTAAAATTAGAGCTACCATATGATTTAGCAATCCCACTCCTTGGTATATATCTGGAAAAGACAAAAACTCTAATTCGAAAAGATACGTGCACTCCAACAGCCAAGACATGGAAACAACCCAAGTGCCCATCAACAGAGGATTAGTTTAAGAATATGTGGCATATATATATATATACACACTCACATATATACAATTCCATTACGTATATATAATGGAATATTACCCAGCCATAAAAAAGAATGAAATATTGCCATTTGCAGCAACATGGATGGACCTAGAGATTATCATAATAAGTGAAGTAAGTCAGACAGAGAAAGACAAATATTATATGGTATCACTTACTTGCAGAATCTAAAAAAATAATACAAATGAATCTATATACAAAACAGAAACAGACTCACAGACATAGAAAACAAACTTACAGTTACCAGAGGGGAAAGGGGGTGGGGAGGAATAAATTAGGAGTATGAGATTAACAGATACAAACTACTAACATAAAATAGATAAGCAACAAGGATTTACTATATAGTACAGGAAACTATATTCAATATCTTTAATAATAACCTATAAGGGAAAATCATCTGAAAAGTATATATATATATATATAATATATAACTGAATCACTTTGCTGTACACCCGAAACTAACACAATATTGTAAATCAACTATACTTCAATTTAAAAAATGGACTCTCTTCCTTTTGGAGCAGACTCAAATTAAGTTGGGGCAAAGATGAGAAAGGAGGCGAGGAACAAAATACCCAGCTTTACTGGCAGAAATGTCACAGCTGTACTGAGAGACAGTACACACACCGTGAGAAACAGGTATGGAAAGATCCAGGGCCTTAGTGAAGCATAAATCAAATCAGGCTGCAACTAATTCCATAGTGACTTGTGAGGGCTGGTACAAACAGCACAGTAAAAAGGATGAGCATGTACGGGTACTACGAATAAGGTAATTTCTTTCTAAAAGAAATATTAATTAGAGTGTGCTAAAGTGAGGTAGGGAAGAAAAAACAATGTGGAGGATCGGGAATGACAACAGGTAATTTCCTACTGACCATGAACCAATGTATAGCCAGTACCATATACCATAGTCAATCAGTAATTCAGAGGAAGAAAAAACACAAATAATATCCTATTTGAGTAGCATCTAATTCAAACCATGACTAACTTTCTGGCAATATTTCCAAGCTAGTGTGCATTCATTCAAATAACACCTACTCTGTGCCCGGTGCAGTGGGGGGAAAAAGATGAGCCCAAAATAGTTTCTGCCTTACAGAGCTTACACATTAGTAGCGATGATAAGACATGGGCACACATAATAAAAGACAAAATGTGCCGGGGTGATAAACTCTACTGGAGAAGCACAGGTGAGGCCCTGAAGAGTCCGAGAGATGAGGGAGTTGACTCCTAAATGACAGGATTTAAAAAAAAAAAAGCTTCCTGGAGGAGGTGGCATTCGAACTGGCCTCTGAAGGAGAAGCAGGATTTAGGGGTGGAGAAACTGGAATGAAGGTGGGAATGCAGAGAAGAGACAAAGGCCTTCCCGCTAGTATTTATTCAAATGTAACCTGAGGTCTACCTGTGTTAGAATCCAAGGAGGCTGCATTTGAGCTAGGTCTTCAAGAACTGGCAGGATTTCCACAGGCAGAGATGCAGGAAAAAGATTTTCCAGAGAAAGGCAACATTCCCTCCTCTCAGGGTTACTACTGTACATGTTAGATACAACCTAGGAAGCCGTTTTGTCTCCTTTTCCTCCCAGCCTTATCATGAAATGGCTGCTGTTCATTCACCCCAAACTGGCTTGCCATATGGTTGGAATTAGATGCTCTGACCAATCAGAGATTGACATTGGTTACTCTTCTACTGGCTTACTCAGGTTTCAGACTTTTAACAGGCTCAATTTAAGTGTACTAAATTCAGATGTAAAGCCATCATTTCAGGCCACTCCCAGTCATCTATGTGGTCTTAGGAATGGTTTCTCAAAGTGAAAACCTATTGACCACCTGCATCAGAATGGACAATGGGCCCTGTTTAAATGCACATCCCAGGGCCCCTTCCCAAGGCCACCAAAACAATCTCTGCAGTTGTGCTCCAGGGATCTGAATTTCAACAAGTTCTCCAGGTGATTCTGAAGCACACTAAAGTTTGAGAGATATTGAGGGGCAGAGGAGAGAGTAAAGGCACAAAGGTAAGAGAACACAAGAACAATGTGGGTAGAACCTGAGGTGCAAGAATGGAAGAATGTGGGCCTATAAAGGTAACTTGAGGCTAGAGCATGAAAGGCCTTCACTGTCAGAGTCGGGGGTCGACAAGTATGCTGCTGGCAACAGGGAACCATTCATTTTAGTGGCAGAGTGGAGTGGTTAAGAGCTTGGAGTCCGGAGCCAGACTTCCAGGGTTCAAATCTTAGCTCTTTGCCTCACCGGCTATATGACCTTGAACAAGGATCTTAACCTCTTTCTGCTTCAGTTTCATCATCTATAAAAAATGCGGATAACAATCATACTCCCCACACAGGGTTGTCACAGGATTAAATGAGTTCATATCTGTAAAGTGCACAGAATTGTGACTGGCATAGAGTAAGCACAATATGTGTCAGCATAAAGCCTTCTGAGTAGGGGTGTAGCATGCTTAAGGCTATCTCTTTGAAAGATTAAGCTGGCAGCAATGTATGGGAGTCAATTACCTATTTGCTACCAGCAAATCCTATCATCTTTTCCCTCTAACTCAGTGGCTGTCAACCTTGGCTGCACATTGGAATCACCTCCCTCACCACCACCCCCATGCCCAGTCTGGACATAAATTTACCAAAATAATTCCAATATTCACCCATAGCTGAGAGCCAATGCTCTAAATATACAGTCGTCTCTCAGTATCTGCAAGGAGTTGATTCCAGGACCTTCATGGATACCAAAATTTGAGGATGTTCAGTCTCTTATATAAAGTTGCATAGTATTTTCATATAGCTTACATGCATCCTCCCACATACTTAAATCATCTCTAGATTACTTATAATACCTAATAGAATGTTAATGCTATATGCATAGTTGGGAATACAATATAAACACCATGTAAATAGTTGCCAGCACACGGCAAATTCAAGTTCTGCTTTTTGGAACTCTCTGGATTTATTTTTTTCTCTGATATGTTGGAACCATGGTTGATTGAATCTGCGGACGCAGCACCTGCAGATATGGAGGGCCTACTGTATTTCAAATTTCTCCAATTTTCTTTATTAGTTCTCACTATATGCGAGACAGTGTCCTAGGTCCTTTTCCTGCATTATCTCATTTAAACCTCCCAACCACTTGGAGGTAGGTGCTAACATTATTGTCACTGTAAAGATTGTTAGAAAGGTGAGTACATCCTGGCTCATGATCACCCAGCTAGAAAGTAGCAGGGCTGGGATTATAATCAAGGCAGCCTGGTTCCAGAGGCCCCCAGTCTGAACCACTACTCTACACTGTGTCCCCAGACCAGAATCCCACTCTCTCATACCAGAGAGACTGCTAAACCCATCCTCCTGGTCTCTCCACTTGTCTTATTTCCTCCCTCCAATCTAGTCTGGACACAAAAACAAGTGAGATCTTTTAACACATCAACTAGATCATGTCATGCCCTGTGCACAACCTTCCAGTGGGTTCCCAATGCACTTAAAAATGGAAATCCAAACTCCTTCCCATGGCCTTGAAGGTCCTGCATGGTCTGACTCCTTCCTGTTCACCCCTCCAGTCTCATCACATGCCAGTTATGACCACAATCACTATACTCCTACCACACTGGTCCCTAGGCTCCTTGAATGCTATAAGCTCTTCCCTGCCTGGTCCTTTGAACTTTCTTTTCTTTCTGCCTGGAATGCTCTCCTCCCAGGACCTTTGCATGGATGACTCCTTTTCATCTTTCAAGTCTGAGCTTAAATGTCATCTCAGAGAGGCCTTTCCCACAATTCAACCTTCACCTCTTATTTTCTATCTTGGTCCTTTATTTCCTTCACAGTACTCACACTGTTTATATTTAGGTATTTGTTTGCTTGTTTGTTTATTATTTGTCTTCTCAGGTAAAATGTGAGTTCCATAAGAGCAAAGAACATATCCTGGCTGCTATGTATGCCACATACGGTTGTACAGGTTGTGTCCTGCACAAGGGTGCCTCAGCTAAGGAGGTACATTCACAAGGATTTTCTGGCAAATGGCAGTCAAGTATCTTAAGTAAGGGCATCCTTTTTTGTAATTCACATAAAGATGCCATATAGTCTAGCAGTGCCCTGTATGTCTACTATATTTACCATTATGTATCCAGCTTCTAGCACAGGGCCAAGCGTATAGTAGACATTCAATAAGCACATTGGATGGAAGGAAAGAAGACAAAATTAGGAGGAAAAGGGGGGGATATAGAGGACCGCTGATAGATTTGGTAATTTGAGAAGAGGCAATAAAAGAGAAATTAAAGGTGATTATGTTTGATTTTGGAAACCTAAAGAAAAAAAATTGGTACTGTCATCAAAGAAATGAAACCCAAAGAAGAAAAAACTGGCTTGAGAAGATGGTGATTCCATTTTGGATATAATTTGAGAAGATGATGCCTTCCATTTTGCTTTTATTAAGTTTGTCACCACTTTACCGTGGGATCTAAAAAATACACCTACATCTGCCCTGCCTAATCTTCAAAATGGTCACATCAGTGCTTTGGGAGGCCCATTCTTCCTTCTAAGGCTGTGTATGGAAATGCCATGTGTTTTACAATACAATAATGTAGGGGCCAAACTAGAAGGGATTAAGGAAGGAGAGACAAAGATACTCACTTTCACATTAGATGACTCTCACCCCTCTCCCCTGGCTGCACTCCAGCCCAGTGCAGTTTCTTTCAGGGAGTGACCCTTAAAAGCAGTGCTTTTATTTTTTCCTTTTGTGATTAAAAGCACCCTTAGAATCTAAGGCTACCATAGAAAATTCCCTTTCCCTAGGACACTGGACAGGTATTTTCCTCTTCCAAATCTCGCTACTCAGGATGGCGGCACCTGGGGTCTTGGGAAACAGGATACCTACCTCTGCACACCCGGCAGCAGGAATCAGGAACAGAGACTGGGAATGCACAGGTTAACTTGGGGCAAGTCTTGAGACCACAGTACACATTGCCCTCCTGCCAAAGAGAAACAGAATTAAGGTCAGAAGGAGCTGGAGTACATGTAAAGGCTTTAGCTCAGTACCTGGGATGAGTAGGGGCTCAAACGTCCTTCTCCCATGCTCTTCCATAGTCAGTTATATGCGCTTCCTAACTTTTATGATGCGTTATATTTTTTCTATTTACTATTTCTCCATGCCAGAGACTAAGTCACAGAAGAGATGGAGATTCTCATCAGGCATGCTGGTCTAAGATGAAACAAAGTAGTCAGTGTGAGGGCTGCCGTGAGACTCCAAACCACCAAATACAGTCTTCCCCCTCTCTCCTCTGTCCATTCTGGTCCATATCGTGCTTCAGCTGGATGTTGGGGCTTTGGGGGAATGCAGATTTGCACAATAGCTGCCTTCTGTAACACTCACTAGAGTCTCCCTTCCAAAACAAGTAGACAAGCTCTTTGGGGTGATACAAAACTATAAAAGATCATCTAAATGGACAGCTCAGTCCAGCACAAGGCAAGGGAGAGGATCAAATGCACTTGCTGGTTACGTTTGTCCTTGCATAATGTTGATTCCCTAAAATTCTATGTTCCAAACATCATTCCTTGAACCTTGATCTTAGTTCTTAGAAGCATACGGTTCTGGAGCTAGGAGGGTTCCTGAAAGGTCATTAGGGAAGCATGGCTACGACCAAATTCTCTCGAACTACTGAGATGCTAGATTTTTACTAAAAATCCCTAAGCAAAGAGATTCTTTAGCTTCCCTTGTCAATCCAGTGTTTCATACCCTTTATAGGCAGAAAAGTTGTTTCTACATCTAACTTCATCCCCTCATACTTCAGCTCAAACACCTATTTTACTCCATTTTTCTGGTTCTATTTATTACATTCTCTGGGCTGCACAAGTAGATGATGATGTAATCAGTATACCTTATTCATGAAGTATACAATTCTTTTGACAAATAATGTCACAGGAATCATCATGATCAAGCATTTGTCGAGAGACTTTTCTCATTGCAGGGCACCAGGAACTGACTGGTTAGTGGAATATTTCAGAGATGGGAACCAAGAGACACCCCATTTTCTTGTGAATTGGACTGAGTGGCCCCAGGTGGTGCCAGTGGCTTTTCCACCCATGGCATTTCCAAGGCTTATCAAATAACTGAGTTCTTCAGATGAAGGCTCTGGTGGTGTAATTATTGTGAAAAGAAGTACAGATCAAGATTATCAGCTCATTTTTGTCCTTTTAAGTAGTCCTAAAGTTTTAAGACCGGGATATGACTGGGTCTGACCTCTTCAACAGAGTTGATCAGGGTTGATTAAGGTCAGGAAGGCTCATGATTTAGATACAATTCATCTTCCAATCAAGCACCCTACAGTGTAGGCTTAAACTAAAAGTACAAGTATGGAAGTGCTCTTATTTGGGTAGGGGATAGCAGGGACATTAAGATACAGGGTCTTACCGAACAGCTGCACTGTGTGCATTGGTTGGGTTGCCGGTTCTGAAAGAGCCCTTCAGCCATGAACAGCTCACCGTGTTGGTAAGTGGTCCCGTTGTACTCACACGACTTGCTGGTCACCTTATTGTTCACTGGGGGTAAGGAGTCTTCTGGGACAGGGTGGAGAAAAACCACACCAAGTATTGGCATCATTGCAAAGAATTTCACAAATCCCAACAGCAGATGGGGCTGTACCACACAGAGGGAGTTAAAAATAGTCCCTAATTCAGTGGCTGATGACTTAGATAATATTAAAGCAGCCAGACAGGAATAACAAATGACATGTGACTATCCATCCATTCCTTCAATTTTGGGGCATTTATTGAGCACCTACTACGTACCAGGCACTGTGACAGGCACGAGAGAGAGATCAGTGAAGAAGGACAAGGCCGCTGCCTTGATGGAGCTAACAGTGTTAGATGAATAAGGTATTAACTTGCCTGGAAGGAGGGAGTCTTTTCTGATGAGGAACCACCTATTATAACTACCCTGGTAACTTTACCCCCTCCCATGTTTTATAACACTTGGTATATGCTTGTATGCTTGTTCTAGCCTCTGGAGTCTTTGCTTCTTTTTAGTCTCTCCACCAACATTGCCCCCTCCTTGCCACTCTTTTCCATCTATTGAAGTCCTGTCTGATTCTGAAGGCTCAGCAAAAGTCCACTTTCCTCCATGAAGCAGTCCCTAACAGCTCCAGCCCACGATCTGCACCTCTCAAAGCATCTGATGTCTGAAACACACCATTTGGCACTTGAATATTACTGTAACTCCTATTTGTGAATTATAGTCTCTTAGCCGACAATTTACAAAGAGCTTTCACATACGTTATTACAATGGAGCCTCCTAAGAACACTGTGAAGCAAGTAAGGCAGATTCTTATCTTCATTTTTCATTTGAGGGTGACAAGTCTCTGATGTTGAATGACTTATCTGAAGTCACAAAGGTAGTGAGTGATGAAAAAGGGAATTGATATCTGGTCCTCTGTCTCTACATTCCATTTTTTCCTACCAACCCATATATACACTTGTATATATTGCTTTTTGAAGACTTGGGACTCCACCTTACACGTGTCTTTCTCCATGGAGTCTGGCACAGGTTTGCCATATAGCAAAAAGGTCAATGCACTTGGTGAGCTGACTCTAAGTGAATGGTTTTGAGAAGTCTTTTCATTGGGCTTCCTTAAAGTACATGCTGTGCACACACATACACACACACTAAATATCAATGAACAAGTGCCCAGGTTAAATTAACCATCAGTGTACAAATTAACAATAGATACAAGCAGAGCTTCGAAAGTACATGCTGTGGGATAGTGGAAGAACAGAAATTAGCGGAGTTGTGTGTTTCATTAGAGTGAGGCTTAAAAAGTTAGACCATCCTGGTAACTCTTCTACATTGTTGGTGGGAATGTAAATTGGTGCAGCCACTAGGGAAAACAGTATGGAGGTTCCTTAAAAAATTAAAAATAGAGTTACCATATGATCCTGCAATCCCACTCCTGGGCAGATATCTGGAGAAAACTCTAATTTGAAAAGACACATGCACCCCAATGTTCATAGCAGCACTATTTACAATAGCCAAGACATGGAAACAACCCAAGTGCCCATCAACAGACAATTGGTTCAAGAAGATGTAGTATAGGGACTTCCCTGGTGGCACAGTGGTTAAGAATCCGCCTGATGGGTTCGAGCCCTAGCCTGTGAAGATCCCACATGCCGCAGAGCTACTAAGCCCATGTGCCACAACTACTGAGCCTGGACTCTAGAGCCCACGAGCCACAACTACTGAGCCCACGTGCCACAACTACTGAAGCCCATGCACCTAGTGCCCGTGCTCCACAACAAGAGAAGCCACTGCAATGAGAAGTCCGCTAACCACAATGAAGAGTAGCCCCCGCTCGCCGCACTTAGAGAAAGCCGGTGTGCAGCAACGAAGACCCAACACAGCCAAAAATTAATTAATTAATAATTAATTAATTAAAAAATATGTGGTATATATTTACAATGGAATATTACTCAGCCATAAAAAGAATGAAATATTGCCATTTGCAGCAAGATGGATGGACCTAGAGATTAACATACTAAGTGAAATAAGTCAGGCAGAGAAAGACAAATATTATATAGTATTACTTATATGTGGAATCTAAAAAAAAAATTACTGTACAAATGAATCTATATACAAAACAGGAACAGACTAACAGACATAGAAAACAAATTTATGGTTATCAAAGGGGAAAGGTGGGGGGCAGGGATAAATTAGGAATATGGGATTAACAGATACAAACTATTATACATAAAGTAGATAAGCAACAAGGATTTATGGTATAACACAAGGAACTATGTTCAATATCTTGTAATAACCTATAATGGAAAATAACCTGAAATATAAACATATATATATATATATATATATACACACACACATATAACTGAATCAATTTGCTGTATATCTGAAAATGACACAATATTGTAAATCAACTACACGTCAATAAAATTTTTTTTAAAAAAGAGACCATTCTTTCTTCCCATCACTCAAAACTAATGAGTCCATTATATGGTGGGTAAATTGTACCTCAATACAACTGTTTGAAAAAAAACAATGAAATTGTTCTCAGGATCTCATTGGAGTGCATTATTGTACTCAACAAGAGATGGAGAGAAAGCAAAAAAGAAGAAGACAAAACAGAATCAAAGAAAAGGAAACCAATTATGGTTATGCTTAATGCTAATTTTACACAAGAAATTTATCTTAACTTCTTCCTATTTATTATTATTGCATTCTTCTAAGATCCCTAATGGGGTGAGGGGAGAATTATGAAAATGAGGCTACTGATACCTCAAAAGGTTTGGTCCATGTCACACAGCTATTAATAGAAGAGCCAACTAAGAAATATAGTTTTCCTGCCTTGAAGTTTCCTGTTCTTTTCACACAGTGGGTGTCAAAACTGGAGGGCAGAAAGGAAATGAAATCGGTCCCTGGAAGAGATATCTGCATTCTCATGTTTATTGTATCCTATGTTTATTGCAGCATTATTCACAGTAGCCAAGACATGGAGACAACATAAGTGTCCATCCTGTACCCCATATTCATGGACGAATGGATTAAAAAATTGTGAGATAGATGTATATATATATACACACACACATATATACATATATATATATGTATATATATATATATATATATATATATATATATATACATATATATATATATATATATAATTCAGCCCTTAAAAGGAGATCCTGGGCTTCCCTGGTGGCGCAGTGGTTGAGAGTCCGCCTGCCGATGCAGGGGACACGGGTTCGTGCCCCGGTCTGGGAAGATCCCACATGCCGCAGAGCGGCTGGGCCCGTGAGCCATGGCCGCTGAGCCTGTGCGTCCGGAGCCTGTGCTCTGCAAGGGGAGAGGCCACAACAGTGAGAGGCCCGCCTACCGCAAAAAAAAAAAAAAAAAAAAAAAAAAAAAAAAGGAGATCCTGCCATTTGCAACAACATGGTTGAACCTGAAGGACATTATGCTAAGTGAAGTAAGCCAGTTACAGAAAGAAAAAAAACCCTGCATAATCTCACTTAAATGTGAAATCTAAAAAATTTGAATATATAGAAGCAGAGATTAGAATGGTGGTTACCAGGGGCAGGGAGGTGTGAGAAATGGGGAGATATTGGTCAAAGGGTACAAGGTTGCAGTTACGTAGGATGAGTAAGTCTAGAGATCTAAAGTATAGCATGATGGCTATAGTTAATAATACTGCATTGTATACTGGAAATTTGCTAAGACAGTAGATTTCAGGTGCTCTCATCACAAAAATAGATGGTAACCAGGCGAGAAGGAGATGATGTTAATTAGCTTAACTGTAGTAATCATTTCAATCTGTGTATGTATATCAAATCAGCATGTTGTATACCTTAAATATATACAAATTTTACTAAAGAAAAGAAAGTTGTTAAAAACTGAGGGGGGCAGGATCACTGAGTCATAATCCCAGCTTGGGTATCCACCTCCCATAACCTTGAACAAGTCACTTTACCTCTTTGGGCCTTGACTTTTCTATCTAAGGATAGGATATGGAACTCAAATCTCCCCTTGCATCTTTAGAGGGCTAACACAGCATGCAAGGAACTCCAGAGGCAAGAAAAGCCACCTCGGACTCTACGCGCTCCCTTCCCAGATTTTCCAAGGTGGCTGGGCTTCTAACCAACAATCCTTGGAACACATTCTGTGTTCCTGGCCGAAAACTGGCAGAAATTCAGTCTGAAGCAAGGCTGGCTTCAGGAGCCCTCAGGAGAATGCTACAACAGAAGTGACCAGGTTGCATGGCTTCTAGCCTCTGCCATTTCCCGTTTCGCATCAAATCCCACACAGCACTCCGAGGAGGAGTGAAGGAAGGACGCTGTCGGGTAAGCAGACCAGCACTCAGCCATCTGACTACAATTGTGTTGCCAAGAGGAACTGTTCCTTCTCCCCCATGAGGGATGATCTTATATGTAAGCAGAACTATAATTTCTGGGGTGCTCAGAAAACACTCCCTTATCCTAAATGTCTCTTACCACCTTTTCTCTCATGGATGCCTAAAATGCCATCGTTAGAAGTTCATTCTTTTGGATTAGGGATTGCCTTTTGGCAATCAGATTTTATAATCCCCAAACTTCTCTGAGAGGATACACATGATCAGTAACATCTCAGTGTGAATAACCTTGTGACAGGCTTTTTCTCCCCCTTCAGAGCAACTGGCAAGCTTTACCAAAAAGTCTGTGGTCCTTTCCCACTTCCTTTGATACACCATTCTCTCCCTCCTAGTACTACCCCTCCTCCCACCCTCTGGAATCCAACATCCTCATGCTGGTGGCTCTCTTCTCCACTCTCCCTACCCTCAAATTTCTAATTCCTTAGTGGGCCAGTTCTTGGCTAGTCAGAAAGGCCACTTGTAAGTCAGCTTCCAGTGTTTATGAGATAAATGCAAACCTGTCCAGAGCTCCCAAGTAGGGTTGCTAATCTCCTTGACTCCGAGCCCTCCCTTCTTTTGCCATTGCTATTGTTACTCAGGTTCCTATTTTATTCTTGATGGCTGAGCCTGATGCCAGTGTTTCCAGCCTGGTTCTCTCTCATTCTAGTGGTGTAGTCCCAGCACAGCCACAGTCCATTCTGGAGGTGGTGGTGGAGAGGGTAATATGGAGATGAAGGTAAAGGGCTTGGAAGAAGAGGTTATGTTCCCTTTAATTCCCTTGAGACAGACAGAGAGAGAGAGAGAGAGAGAGAGAGAGAGAGAGAGACACATACACACACACACACACGAATACTATTCAGCCATAAAAAAAGAATGAAATTTTGCCATTTGCGACAACATGGATGGACCTTGAGGGCATCATGCTAAGTGAAATAAGTCAGACAGAGACAGACAAATACTATATGATCTCATTTATACACGGAATCTTAAAAAAAAACAAGCTTGTAGATATAGAGAACAGATTGGTTGTTGCCAGACGCAGGGGGGTAGGGGGGGTGTTGGGAATGGAACGTACATCATGGTGAGTATACTTAATAATATTGTACTGCATATTTTAAAGTTGCTAAGAGAATAAATCTTAAAAGTCCTCATCACAAGAAAAAAAATTGTAACTATATATGGGGACAGATGTTAACTAGACTTATTGAGTTGATCATTTTGCAATATAAACAGATATTGAACCATTATGTTGTACACCTGAAACGAATATAATATACCAATTATACCTCAATTAAAAAAAAACTACACCAAGATAACCATTTTTCTTATCAGATTTGCAAAAATCCAGAAGTTTGATTAATAAACTCTCTCAGCAAGGCTGTGGAGAACTGATACAAACACTACGGAGGCAATTTAGCAATATCATTCAATTTTAAAATATATGTATTTTCTGAATGTACATGTATATAACAAAAATTAAAAGGAGGTCCAAGGAAGAGTGTGAGGGATACACTCGTCTTTTAAATAAATGTTTCCAAAGCTTATCATTTCATCTAAAGTGGAAGTAAAATAGTTACTCTTTTGACATGGATTCTGTCATAAACATGGCTTTAATATTCTCTCTGCTCGTTATATGTAGATATATTTTATTTCTCCAAACCACTTATAAACTATTTGAGGTTGTAGTTTATGGGCTCTGTTCCTTTGTTCATACCACAGTACCCAGCACAAAGCTAGGTGGAAAGAAGATATTTAACATGAACCTTAAGAAGAACTAAGGTTTTGAAAACTAATCTACTTTTCATGCTTATACCTGAATTCTATGGGAGAAAATAAAGTTGTTGATGTGGCAAATAAAAAATATATATATGTGTATTTTTGACCCAGCAATCCTACTTTTAAGAATTCACGCTACAGATATACTTGCGTGTGTGTGAAAAATCTAAAAGTTATTCACTGCACCATTGTTCGTGATGACAAAAGATTGGAAACAACTTCTGTGTCCATCAATAGACATCTGGTTAAATATGTGGTGGCTCATTAATACAATGAAATAGTGTGTAGTCGTATAAAAGAATGCGTAAGCTCTCTAGGCACTAATACAGAAAAATAGATTATTAAATGAAAAAAAATCACAAAGTGCAAAATGATTTGGATAATATACTGCCTTTTATGTAAAGAGAATATAATTTTTTAAGAGTATGTATTCATATTTGCTTATATTTTCATAAAGAAAATCTGGAAGGATACATAGGAAAATACTAAAAGTTATAAGGGGGGACCACATTTTGAGGAGAAAGGTAAGAATTGAATGGATGTGGGACAGGGGTGAATTAGACATCTTACTGCATACTTTTACATACACCTTTATGAACATAAACATATATAATCATATACACATACACGCATATGCATTCATATTCTTGAATGATACAAATGTATTTTCCACTGAAAAATTAAATTTGAAGAGTGTATGTTTTAAAAAAAACTCTAACTCAAGGTGAGGGGCTAAATTTGATGACCATTTTGGGTCCTTTCCAACCATGGAAAATCAATCCTACAGAGCTGGTCATAGTAGCCAGCTCTATTCCTACTAGTGGGACAGACCCTAGCTAGGACTCTTGTGTTCCCAGTGTGACTACAATGAGATGGTTCTCTCCTACAGACACTATTTAGCCCCTTTGGGGAGAGTGGGGGGCTATTACACTGCTCTCTGAAACAAACTGTTTTAAATAAAGTCTGTAAATTTGAGCTGACATCTGGGCCTTGGCCCAGCTAGGAAGAAAGCAGGCAAAGAAGGGTGCTAATGGGAAACCTCCTGTGCTCCTCCAAGGAGGGAAGAACAGCTGGGCACTGCATCCTGGTCAAGATAGGTCAGAGCATACATCAAGGGTGTGACACATCTTGCAGAATCAATGCATCCCAAACAGTGTGTATCTATAGTTTCCCTCCAAGAACCTTGCTCACCCTCTGAGGTCATGTGGGTCCAGGTGAGTTCTTCTTTGGGATGCTCACTGAAATCAAAGGTATTGCTTCAAATGGGTCCATGAGCTAAAGCAATGATGCCTACCATTTCGATTTCTCCCTGTCAGCGCTCCAAGCACTATCACTCCTTTTTGCCCTGGGTTGCTCAGAATGATGACTTATCTAGACCTGCTGTCCTTAGGCAGAGACCTATGATTTTCGTATCTTCTCCAAACTCTCCTCCTCCATAAAACCTTAACTCTTCTGTGTCCCATCACATTGAGGCCTTGCTAGGGGGGCTTAGCACTCATCTTATTGACTAATTCATATCACGGTGAGAATGGAAGACAATGTTTGAAAATAGGTTATATTTCTAGATAATTAAATTGTAACTTAGGCCTTTGATGCTTTATCTATAATGAGATTGCAGAGCACAGGGCAAGGAGTGTGAAACATTCCAGAACTTAAGGCTCAATGCAGGGGCGCGGACTAAAAATACAGCCTCTGAGAGCTGTCCCAGTGGGAGGAAAGGCCTTATTTCAGGGTGTCCAAATTGTGTTCAAATTCCACCTCCACTATTCATTAGATCCCACTTATTAGCGGAGCAAGTCATTCAACATTCTTGAGCCTCGGTTCACACATCGATAAAATGGGGCTGATAATAGTACCTACCTCACAGGTTGTTGTGAGGATCAAATGAGGTGAGACCCGTAAGTGCTCAGCCTAGTACCAGACGCATATTAGTGCTCAGTGAATGCTGTCATTGTTACGTTACTATTAGCTGTAAATGATAGGGTTTCTGGAAGGCGGAAGGCAGAAAGCAGGCTGGGGCTGCCTAGTCCTTACAGTACCTGTTATAGGCTGAATGTTTGTGTCCCCTTCACCAAATTCATATGTTGAAACCCTAATCCCCAGTGTGATTGTACTTTGAGGTGGGGGTCTTTGGGAGTTGGGGCTGTCATGAATGGGATTAATGCCCTTATAAGAAGAGACAACGGGGAGATGATCTCTGCTCTCAGCCATATGAGGACACAGGATGAAGATGACTATCCACAAGCCAGGAAGTGGTCTCTCACCAGACACCAGATCTGCTGGCACCTTGATCTTTGACTTTCCAGCCCCTAGGACTGTGAGAAATAAATGTTTGTTGTTTAAGCCATTAGTCTATGATATTTTTGTTATAGCAGCCCAAACTGACTAAGACAACTGTCTTTCACTATCCTGTAGAACTTCTCAAATATTGCCAGATTCTGAGTGGTGACTAGAGAGTCACTTCTGAGCCCATCACGTTCACTAAGAATCCTTATATGGCTCAACTTCCAGCTGACTCCATTTGCCCTATCCCCCTGTCTCAGGGGGGAGCCCACCAGGAGTGATTTCTTTAGCCAAGCAGCTGAGTTCTGGCCAGAGCCATCTATCAAACCTATAGCTGCTGCTTTGGATTTCCTGAGGGTCCCAGAGAGGTGAATTTATGAGTCAGAAGGGTCACGAGTGTATTTGTGATTGAGTGGTCTTGAAGGGCAAAGAAACCAACTTTCCCACTGCATTTTGGCCATCATTTCCAGCCTCCTCTCCTGCTGCATGCTTTCCAGAGCTGCTAAACAAAAGTCACTGTTGATTGGTTTGAGTTTCATCTCTGTTTGGGTTCAGTATCTGAGCTGTTCTTTGGAAAGCGGTTCATAGTTTTCAGTTTAGAATGCCTCTCCCTTTCTCCCCTTCATCCATTTTCCTTCTGTCCACCCTTCATGGCCCAGCTGCAGTCTCACCTCTTCAGGGAAGGCTTGTCTAACTACTTCTGCACTCAAAGGTTGCTTTGGGGGAAGGGAAAATGATTGGTAGAGCAGACTGCTCGTGCCATGCTAGAGCTTCCAAAGGTGGCAAGTTCACTCTGTCCCTAACTCTCTTCTTCTCTGCTCTGCCAGAGTGCCTGACGTGGCCCCAACTTCAAGCATTAGTTAGAGTAGGGCCCTGCCTTTCCAAGAGGCTTAATAAGTTCATAGTAATGAATACTGAAGGTTGGAGCAGTTCCCCAATAAAGAGCAAAATCTTGGGGGCAGGGAGGAGAACAAAAATCACAGTGAGACACCACTTTGCACCCACTAGGACAGTTACAATAAAAAAGAAAATAATAATAAGTGTTGGCAAGGATGTGGAGAAAATGGAACCTTTGTACACTGCTGGTAGGAATGTAAAAATGTCAAATGGTACAGCTGCTGTGCAAAAAGGCTTGGCAGTTCCTCCGAAGTTAAACCTAGAGTTACCATATGGAGCAGTAATCCCACTTCTAGTATATACTCAAGAGATCTGAAAGCAGAGACTCAAACAGATCCTTGTACACGAATCTTCAGAGCAGCATTATTCACAAGAGTCAAAAGGCAGAAAGCGCCCAGTGTCCATTAGTGGAAGAATTGATAAACAAAATGTGGTGTATCAAACAATGCAATATAATTCAGTTAGAATGGATGAAACTTGAAAACATTATGCTTAGTGAAATAAGCCAGGTCACAAAAGGTCACATACTGTATGATTCCATATTTATGAAATATAGGCAATAGGCAAATCCCATAGAGACAGAAAGTAACTCAGCGCATGCCAGGAGCTGAGAGGAGGGGAAAATGGGGAGTTGACTCCTAGCAGGTATGGGATTTCTTTTTGGGATAATGAAAATATTCTGGAATTAGATAGTGGTGGTAATGGCAATATCTTGCAAATGCACTAAAACCAATTTAACTGTACTATTTAAAAGGATAAATAGGATGCGAATTATATCTCAAATAAAGCTGTTGCCGAAAATCCTGAACGACTAAACATCCTACCATGCAGGCACAAAGGCTGAGTATCAGTGTGGGGCAGGCCTGGACAAACTGAAGGTGTTGTGTACCCTGGTGACAGGGAGGCAGGTGACGAATAGAAAGGTAAATGACAAAGGGAGAACCACAGAGGGGTGGAGGGGGTCGATCCCAATTCATCATCTTGTCCATGGGGTACCCACTCTGGGAGATGGGGTAGGTCTGTCAGACAGCTGAGCTAAAGGAGGGGCGATGAGGGGAGGACCTTCCCGTTTTGAATCTTCAAGGAGACTCTTCAGCATGACTAGTGGCCTCCCTACTCCGACCCCCGGCCCAACCCCTGGTGGGGTCCCAGGCCAGGAACTTCCTGCAGCAGATTCAGCAGATCACTCTGCAGCTCAACAGACAGACACAACACTCTTCCCCAACCAAGAAGGTGCCGAGTGAGAGGAAACAGTCATCTGCCGGTCCAGCTGGACAGAAGAGAGGGGAAGAGGGCACTGAAAGCTCACACCCCCGGTGTGATCCCAGCTCATCCCCTCCTCATCTGGAACCCCTCTGCAGGCTGTTTTTCATCCCACTTCCTTTCACATTTCAGCTGCTGTCAGTCAGTAGCTGACCCTGCCTGAAAACGCCACCTTGTCAGGCAGATGAGGAGAAGGATGGCTTGAGGAGAGGCTTTGTGCAAGAGGTGAGCATCCCTCCGTGAGGCAAGGGGTGACAGCAGGCCGGGCACTCGATCTGGGGGAGAAAGGGAGCACGTGTATTCTTGGCTGGGTTGGGCCGTTGACTTGCTGTGTGATGGGACCGCTGTCCCTTTGCATCTCTGGGCCTCGGTTCCTAAGGAACTTTCTGCATTCGTGAGTATGGTGAGTGCGTGTGTGTATGTAGGGGGTAATCGTTTCACTTGCTTCTACTTTACAGGGACGTGGAAGGAACAAACCAGATTCTATTTCTTGGAAAGGCCTGGGGAGAAAAGAAGCTACGTGCAACGTGGACAATTGATTCTGATTATCTCCAGCTTACCAAGTGCAGTCCGTCTGAAGGCAAAGAGAGATGTATAACTGAGTCTGCTCCAGCGGTCCGGCATCCAGAGCCTAAACATCCCATGAGGGTTCTGCCAACTCAGAAAAGACCCCTCAGCCTTTCAGGTAGGAGTTCTAGCCTGGCTGTGTCAGTCACCTGCCTGTGGGCAAGCACCCGGAGCTGAAGCTCTGGGTACGAAGTAGCATCACAGCACGGCCCAGCCAGGGTGATGAAGCACATCTCAGAGACGCATCCCCTCGGCTAAAGAACACTCTACTTCAGACCAGCCGGTCCCCATCCCCACTGTGTCCCTTGCCAGCTGTGCCCTGACTCATGCTAGACCCAACCACTCCCACAGACTACCCTCTGCTTATTCACATCCTACCCAGCCCTCACTATCTGTCAAACACACTCTGATTCCTTGCAGCAACTCCAATGGTCTGCCTGTCTGTACCCTACAGCCTAGCACCTGCTAACAGGTAGACTGCTTGCCGAGTGATCACCAACTACATAGCAGGTGGGGCTTCTGTCTTGACCTATCTCCTCCTGGCTCTAGCACTGGAACAAAGGGACAAACACCCAAATAGTGACATGTACTCGAATACTGAGGGTCTAATATTAATTTTGTTAAGCGATAAGTGTGCACCTCCAGGAGTGAGGTCCTTTTTCATTTAAGTCCTAGAGAGCTGGAGAGAAATAAATAGGATTCTCGAAAGTGATTCCGAAGTGTATTTTGAGTGTATGAGGGTACATGCATTCTTCTGGGAGGAGGGTCCGTGGGTTCCATTAGATTCTCAAAGCATTCATGACCCAGAAGAGGTGCCCCCACTACTTTAATACAAAGCGAGGAGCCTGTGGGTTTCACCTCAGCAGTGCCGGATATCTGCAGGCAACTCAGTCCAGTTTCTAGGGCTCTAGGGCTAGGCACGCTTATTTTCAGCTTTCTGTGGGCTCAGAGCTGTTACTGGGGAAAGCTTCCCACAATCCAATCTTCATAGGGAACCTCTATGTTCTTTCCTGTCAAAATGTCTTCTTAGATGTGGCACATATATACAATGGAATATTACTCAGCCATAAAAAGAAATGAAATTGAGCTATTTGTAATGAGGTGGATGGACCTAGAGTCTGTCATACAGAGTGAAGTAAGTCAGAAAGAGAAAGACAAATACTCTATGCTGACACATATGTATGGAATTTAAGAAAAAAAAATGTCATGAAGAACATAGGGGTAAGACGGGAATACAGACACAGACCTACTAGAGAAGGGACTTGAGGATATGGGGAGGGGGAAGGGTAAGCTGTGACAAAGTGAAAGAGCGGCATGGACATATATCCACTACCAAACGTAAGGTAGATAGCTAGTGGGAAGCAGCCGCATAGCACAGGGAGATCAGCTCGGTGCTTTGTGACCGCCTGGAGGGGTGGGATAGGGAGGGTGGGAGGGAGACGCAAAAGGGAGGGGATATGGGAACATATGTATATGTATAACTGATTAAATTTGTTATAAAGCAAAAAAAATGTCTTCTTCCACTTTACTGAACAGCTTTATCATCAGCTCCACTATTCAGCTCATGGACCATTCCAATCTCATTACATAAGCCATCTAGGGTTTCCCATGTATATCTCCAAGAGGAAACTAGAAATGTCCTTCTCTCTTGAGAGATGGAAATGAGGCCTAGAGCTTCCAAAGGGACACCGTTATTTAGTGTCAAAGCCAGGATTCAAACTTAGGTTTCCTAATTTTACACAGAGCCACAAAACCTGAGGGCAAGAGAAGCCTGCTAAAATCAAGTCCAACAACTGAGGAAGAAGATAAAACACAAATCCCTTTGTTTTCAGGGGCTAATTCCCAAATCTCGTATGTTCATCTGAACTTGGGTGTGTAGCCAAACAAAAAGAACCCCTTCTGCAGTGGATCTGATAGGTTTCTCTTATTCTTTTGCTACTACCTGATTTTTTTAATTTGTAATTATCCATCGGTGTAATAAATGGACTTGCAGTTGACATGAAAATGTTAAATCAATTCTTCTGTATGATGCCTAATTGTTAATGACAGGTTTTGTGGTAGCATGTGTGTCACTCACTGCCTTCCTCTTCTCCCTAAATAAAGAATGAGTTCTACTATTACTTGGTTAGTTCTAATCCTTTGGAAACCAGGCTTTTTTTTTTTTTTTGAAGGTCAATGACCCTTTGAAATGGACAAGTTAGTCACTACCCTCAAGCAGCATTTACAGAAACAATGTGAGGCATCTGGCCGAGACAGTGGGGAGTGCGGTCAAGCATTCCTTTGTATTGCCTACACCAGCATTTCCCAAGTCCACTCTGCAGAGCACAACTCGTCCACAAGACGCTCTGTGAAAACAAAATTCTGTGCTTCAGATAAAGCTGGGAAAAGATCCATAGTCTCTGTTCACAATATACCTTTCGGCATGTTAAAGGATCTCAGAAATCCCACAGTAAAGAAACCCATTTAACTACAACCCAGCATTTTCTCCAACTGACTTTCCTGAGCCACCAGACCTCTTTTTTCTCATCTGTTTAACAGCTATGAACATCCCAGAAACACCCTTTGGGAAGCACTGTCCTATACCACATCCAATAACTAGATATTTTGAGAATCTGGATATTTGCTATCTCGTGGACACTATAAAGTACTGAATTCAGGACCCCTCTCCCACTTCCGGTCACTCAACCTTCAGCTGAGACCCAGCTGAATGTTTCTCCTACCGGGCTGCATAGCATCTCCTGCATCTTTTGTTTTCTTTCTTTCTTTCATGTGCGAGCACTGCAAACCAAGAGAAAACGCCCCGTGTGAAATACTGTCGAGTGCTATTAACTTGAAACATACAGTCTGGCCCTAGGAGTTTGGGTTGTTCCTGTATATGACGAGAAGCCAGAAGCCGGTGAAGTGATCTGAGCAGTGCAGTTATTCGATGAGATTTACATTTCTGTAAGACTGTTCTGGGATGACTGGAGGAGAGGCCGTGAGCTTGGAGGCAGGTCCTGTCAGGAGGCTAGTGAAAGAGCCTATTGCCATCACATTACAGACTAAAGGAAGAAAAGAGGCATTCAGTGCTTGAGGATTAATTGAGAAAACTTATCCCCAAACACGCTTTTCGTTGTGTTTGGAAAAGTGTTAGCAGCAGGCTTCAGAAAGTGGTCCCTGGAGGCCATTGGCAGAAGCTGCAGGGAAGGCGGTGGCAGATGAAGCCTCAGGGCTGCTGGAACATCTGCCATGTCACCGAACTACTAGAGGAAAACAGAAAAGAGCATGTTTCTCCTCCCAGGAAATCTTTTAAGAGCCAAAGCCAAAGTCCCTGCTGGGCAAAGAGGAACTTAGGTAAGCGTACACAATACAGAGAACAGAAAGGACATGTTAGGGAATCTAGACTCAAAAGGACTCCACTGCTGATTGCCATAGGGTGGTGACTGTCCCTCAGGAAACGGAGGCATGAACAGTAAAGCAATGTCAAGGATTCATGCAAATTTCCAGTTTGAAATTGGGATTCTTCTTCTGGCAGCCAGGTGCTCATACGATGGCCCCTCTCCTCACTGTAAAGTTATTAGTGGGGAAGGTGATCGTAGGGGTCAGGGATTAAAAAGTAAATAAGGTTTGTTACCATCTTTGCATTTACCAAGGCTAGAGAAGCAGTATGAGGCTGAATCATTGCTTTGGATCAATAATTCTCAAAAAGGGACCTCAATTCTCAAGCAGACCACGGTCTCTGGTGGGAGTAATTTCAAGCTCCACCCATTGGCCCAGCCTAGATTGGGAATCACTGAACAGAGTGAGAAATGTCATTGATGGGAGTGAGGCATATGTGGACAATTTAGAGGCAGAAAAGAATTGACAGCCACAGTTCCAATAGCTGCAGTAATAGCACCAATAACATTAGCAACTGATCATTAACAACTCGTGCTTAATACTGTATGTTCACGTTCATTAGCTCTTTTCTCTCTACGGCCACCCTATGAGGTAGGGATTGTTATTATCTCCCTTTACAGATGAGGAGACTGTTAGGAAGTGGTCAAACCAGAAGTGGAGCCAAGGTCTTGGGCCCAAGACCTGGAGCTACATGGCATTGCTCTCAAAATCTAGGTTGCACTGTCTGAAACTACAGCTGGGATAAAATGGCCCCCCACACAAAATCTTTTTTGTCACTCTAATTGCTTTTCCTAAGTTCTTCTCACTGTTGCCTCTGAAAAGGAAACCACTCTCTCTCGATCACACATTCAGGCACATAGAAGGGCTAAAACAAATAGAAGGTGGCTGATCAAAAGGAAGTACGCAGCCACCTCACCTCATGTTAGCCTCAAACGGGTGGTCCCTTTTTGAGAATTATTGATCCAAAGCAATGATTCAGCCTCATACTGCTTCTCTAGCCTTGGTAAATGCAAAGATGGTAACAAACCTTATTTACTTTTTAATCCCTGACCCCTACGATCACCTTCCCCACTAATAACTTTACAGTGAGGAGAGGGGCCATCGTATGAGCACCTGGCTGCCAGAAGAAGAATCCCAATTTCAAACTGGAAATTTGCATGAATCCTTGACATTGCTTTACTATTCATGCCTCCGTTTCCTGAGGGACAGTCACCACCTTATGGCAATCAGCAGTGGAGTCCTTTTGAATCTAGATTCCCTAGCATGTCCTTTCTGTTCTCTGTATTGTGTACCCTTACCTAAGTTCCTCTTTGCCCAGCAGGGACTTTGGCTTTGGCGGGTGGGTGGGTGGCACTGTAACCTTGGGTCGCGTCTTCTTGAGAATGGTAGAGAAAGGGGATGTTTAAAAACTGCAGGTGAGGGGGCTTCCCTGGTGGCGCAGGGGTTGAGAGTCTGCCTGCCAGTGCAGGGGACACGGGTTCGAGCCCTGGTCTGGGAGGATCCCGCACGCCGCGGAGCAGCTGGGCCCGTGAGCCACAACTGCTGAGCCTGTGCGTCTGGAGCCTGTGCTCCACAACGGGAGAGGCCGCGACGGTGAGAGGCCCGCGCACCGCAATGAGGAGTGGCCCCTGCTTGCCGCAACTAGAGAGAGCCCTCGCACAGAAACAAAGACCCAACACAGCCAAAAATAAATAAATAAATATTAAAGGCAAAGAAGAAAGGGGAAATTGTAGATAGAGTAAGGATCTAGTTTAAAAAAAAAACAAACTGCAGGTGACCTTATTAGTTACTGGGCCAATGAAATCATCTTGGAACAGAACAATTCCCTCTACAGAACCTGAAAATGGCATTGGATGGCCAGCTCCTCTTCTCACAGACCACCAACCCTCTACTGAGATGAGGTATGGGGACCAGCAGCATTAGTGTCACCTGAGAGCTAGTTAGAAATGCAGAATCTCAGACACCGCCCCCCCCCGCCCACCCAGACTGCCTTAATCAGCATCTGCAAATTCCCAGGGATCATGTGTACATTAGAGTTTGAGAGGCACTGCTTTAGGGCTTCTGGTCCTAGAGCTCATTTTCTTCAGAACCTTCAATAACGCCCTAGAAATGAGTTGCCTTCTCAAAGGTTAATGAGTATTGAGAAGGCTTTTCACTCCCACTTCTGAATGTTTGCGGACGGTGCTTGTTCCACGCTGCCTCAATCTATGGCCCATGGGGGTACAAATGCAAGCGATCTTAGAACTGTGTTCCCTGCCAACCATAACCTTTGTCTCCAAAACCCATGTCTACAAGAAATGGCAAAATACATATAATTAAAGACCAGGATCCTAAGGAAGTGAAGGTATCTATGCAAAATCACAAATACTTTGGGACTACAGCAGTGGTTCTCAACTGAGGGTGATTTTCCCCCAGGGGACATTTTTCACTGTCATGAGTTGGGGAGGTGCTACTGCATGGAGCAGAGCCCCCCTCCCCACAGCAACTGCCGCATTGTGTTTAGCCACTAAGATGTGGGGATTGTTAGGGCAATTAGCTTATCCTAATTCTTTTGTCTTTACTCCCTCCTCTAAAATCAGGAGCCATAAGTTTCATGTTAGCCCAGAATGTTGCATTAATATCACCTACTATCACTACGTACAATTCACTTTCCACCTCCCTCTTCCATCTTGACAACCGCTCTCCATAGCACGAAGGGCAGGAACTGCCCAGAATCAATATGCCGAGAACTTCCTCTCAGATTCAAATCCCCACTAAAAGCAAACCAAAGTAAAATCACACCCAGAGGCCTGAGAGGCCCAACTGTTCTCAGACCCGCTGCCCAAGGGCAATCAATCCTTGGATCCAAAGGCCTGAAGAACCTGTCCTGACTTTATGCTCATGGCTGGTCTCCACAGCCTTTTAAGGAATGATTACTGTCCCAATGCTTTAGTTCCTAAGCTATCTCCCCATGTGTCAGTGCCAATGACCAGCAGGGTGGAGGGAAGCCAGGCAGGGTTGGGCAAAAGAGACCTTAGGCCAGATCACCTAAGGGCTAGGCAAGGAAGGATATGAAGAAGAAACCTGGGAAGGAGTTCCTGGAGTGTGTGGTAGACATTAGGGCTAGTCATCAATATTCCAGCTCTCCTCCTGCCAGGCACACGGCAGCACTGTACTTCCCTGTGCCCTAGAAGTCAAAGTGTGGCCACGTGGCTTGCTCCAGCCAATGATCCATGAGCAGAAGCAATCTGTGTCACTTTTGAGCAGAAGCCCTTAAGATCCAGGGCACAACTTGCTCTGTTCCCTCCCCAGGCCACTGGAATTAATCTCCAGATGGCAAGGCTCTGTCAGCCAGGGTCTTCGGATGAGAATGACATGTGCTAAGCTGAGACAGACATGCAGTGTGAGTAGGAATAAACCTTTGTTGGTTCAAGCCACTGAGATGTGTAGGTTGTGACTGCATCAGAATTCAGCCTATTCTGATTGTTATAGGGTATCCAACATTTGATCAAGAATGGACTTTCATATTCAAACTGGGAAAGATGAAAAATACTCTGATTTTTATATCTCTTCCCCCAAAGAACTGAGGACAAAACAGAAGTCACTTCCCCAAAGTGATACTCATAGGCCCTCAAGCAGCTAAAACCAGGTCTCCCCTACTAACTGGACTTAGCCCATTGTGTCTAGAACAGGGATCATGGGCCAAATCTGACCTGCAATTTGTCTTGTAAATAAAGTTTTAGTGGACCATACCCATTCACTTATATATTGTTTGTGGCTGCTTTCGCACTACAGTGGAAGAGTTGCTGTAACAGAGACTGCATGGTCTGCAAAGCCTAAAGTATTTATTATCTGGCCCTTTGCAGAAAAAAAATTCCCGACCCCTGGTCTAGAAGAAGTCAAATGAAAACGGATCCATGGAGTGTCTGGAAAAGAAATCCAACATGCATTGCCACTCGGAGTAAAGAGTACATACTCTTGGTAGCTATGTAGCCGTGAGCATACACAGATCAAGAGTTGGTACTGGCAGGATTTTAATGAGTGCTTCAGGCCTTTTTGGAGATAGAGAAGCAAAGGGAGCCCCGATACAAATGACTTCCAATAAGCACATCTTTATAGTTCTGTTGTTTAGTAACCCCTCTCCCCTAGCATTGGGGTGGGGACAGGATCAGAACAAAGGATATACACAGTATATGTCAGGATTAGTGAACCTGACAGTCCTCAGGATGACTCAGTGGAAAGTTGCTTAAGTGCTGGCTCAAAATGATTCACTGCCTAGAGATTCCATGGCAAGTGAGATGCTTAGGCTAAACTGGGCGGTACGGTTTGTCCACCTCCCTGAACTCAGCACAGGGCAAGCAGGCCGGCCCTAAGTGAGGGAGCAGGCTCTTGGAGGGGTTGATGAGGGTCTCAGCCCACTGGACGCAGCGTCTGCTGTGGCCACTGGCTGCCCTCTGGGGGTGGGGGTGTATATGGTGTGGCTGGAATGCTAGGAATTCTGGGCTGGCTTAGCAGGCACTCCAACTGGCTTGGTGTTCTACATGCTCCAAAGACTTTCTCCAGTGTCCTTGGCATCCAATGACTATACTTGGGCTTAAGATTTTTAGGGATGGGCGGGTCCCTGGAAGCCTTCTGTCTCAGCACTGGATCACTCCTTCTTTAGGTGGTACCAGCAAACGAGCTGGCCATTCCACTGCAGATGGGACGCAGGCCATTTGCTCCCTTCCTTGGCCTGGCTCTGGGCAGGGCTGCCTGGAGGAGCCAGCTGCTTAGCTGAAACTCAGCTTTAGGTGGCTGTGAACAGGTTTTGCTTCAGTTCAGCTATTGCTGAGTTACTGTTGGTGGCTCTGGGTTGGGGGTAAAGGCCTGGGCTGGGAAACAGGGAGAGGAGAAGGGAGATGAGCAGATACTTTGCTTGGACCTATGAGTTAAATTGTCTTCCTTTTCAGCAGTTGATTCTGAAGTTAGCTTGGAGGGGTGTTTTCTCGCCATTTCTAAGGTGACCAGTAAGATATGGGGCCCAAGTCCTACTTGTGGTACCTTTAGTTCTTAGGTGATTGCGTTTGGCCAGAGGAAAAGTGGAGAAGGGACGGAGTCATGCCTGATGTTCCTGGTTACCATGAAGTCTACAGAATTCAGAATGCAGATGGGGCCTGGAGTGCAAGAGCTACATCATTTTCATCAGCCTGCTAGGCAGCTTTGCAAGGTTCTCTGGTCTATACCCGAACACCTGCATAAGCCATGGCCACATCCATCCGCAGAGCAGAGGCCCCGCCTCCCTCGGCTGAGATAACGTGAGCTCTGGCTAGCTCAAACACACTGACTGAGACAACAGATTTTCTTGGAAAATATAACATAAAAGATAATACATATCAGGAAAGGCTTAGAGAATTAATTCATTCCCCAAACATTTGTCCAGAGCCTACAGTGTGCCTTGGCACATGAGGAGATAAAGATACTTGGGTTCCAGATTATTTTCAGTTATCAGTTTCAGTTTTCATCTCAGTTACAAGCAGTGAAGAGAGTGGAAAGGAGGAGGTTATTTGTTCTTTTGAAACTTCTCTGCAAGGGAGATGGCGCAGAAGCACAGTCCAGGAGGCAAGGAGACCTGGGTTCCAGTCTCCCCTAATTATAATGAGCACTGTGGCTTCAGATAAGTTATAGAGTCTTTCTCAGTCTCCCCATTTGTCCAATGTGAGGGGAGGGGGCTGGACGAAAAAACCCTTCAAGACATAATTTTCTGTGGTCATAGAATATAATTCCTGCCCTCAAGAGGTTTAGTTGCAAGACACTGAACAGACACATGGAAGGTACATCCTTAAATTTAATGCAGCAGAAAAGTATGCAATAAATGGTCTAGAGTCATGCCATCTACTGAAGAAGCCACTGGTCACATGTGTCTACTTACATTTAAACTCACTAACGTTAAATAAAATTTAAAATGCAGTTCCTGAGTCATACCAGTCACATTTCAAGTGTCCAACAACCAAATGTGCCAGTGGCTGCCATATTGGACAGTGCAGATGTAGAATATTTCCATCCTTGCAAAAAGTTTTACTGAACAGCACTGGTATAGACAACATGCCCCAAAGATGTCCAGAGAACACAGAACTTCCCCCCCACCATGACTCCTAGGCCTGGGCTCATTGCGTCTGTTTAGCTATGAGAAACGCTGACCATCCCAGACAGTGGGACTCTGCTCTGGCCACCATGATTGCCCCAGTCAGGGTGCTCAGCCACTCCACACTTCCTCCACTGACTGCTCCTTTGATCTTTCTCCAGGGCCTTTGGGAAAGCCAGAGCCTCCCAGTCCTCTCATGAAAACTTCCCTATTAAACAGACCTATGAAGAATCTAGATAATCCAGCAATTCATGCATCTTTTAGAGCTCCCTGGGCTATTTGCCCAAGAGGTATGGTATGCAGAGTCTGACAGAGCCAGTGTGATTGATCAGTGAAAGTCAGTATTGTGTTTATTAGTTGGAAGACGCGAGCAAGGCCAGCACTGAAGAGAAAGTCCTTACATGCTCCCTCCACAGCACTAATACCATGAAAAAAATTATCCAGTTTAATCCCAAAGACTGATTTCAAATCAAAACAAAGCAAATAAAGCAAAGCAAAACAAAAGGAACAGTGAGAGAGGCACAAGGACTCCCCAGGGTTCCTCTAGCTTGTGCGATGGGTGTGGGTGTGAGGGAGTGAGTGTGGTGCAGTGTGTACATGAGGGTCACGGCGGTGTGAGGGGGGGATGGTGGGGAGGGTAGGCAGGCTTGGAGGCTTTGGGGGTGAGGGCTAGGCGAATGTGCTCTGACTCAGAGGAGGACTCTCCCTCTGCTTGCTTCTCTCAGCGGGGAGAGGAGAATTTCACTTGTGTCAAACAACCTCATGCCCAATTCCTCTGAAGGGGGGCAGGGAGGACAGTGTCTAACACAGAGAGTGTTAATGGCTGCTATTCTAACAATCTAAACTCACTGCCCCAGGGTGCCAGGAGAAACTAAACAGTCTTAACTGCAAAGGGTGCAATTTTAAAAAATCAAATAAATAGCTGAAGGCACACTCACACTGAACTAGTGCCCAACTCGGTGTCAATCAACAAGTTTCCACTGAATGCTGGACAAGCCACCCCCTCTTCCAAAAAGAACACAGAAAACATTGCAAGTTCAGTTTGGGGGCAGCTGGATGATCTTATGTATCCTGTCCTTCCCAGTTTTTTTCCCCCCTTTTGCTCATTCCTTCTTCAGCTAAGACTTTTGTTCCCTCATCCAGCCCCTCCCAAGCTGATTTCTTTCTAATGCATCTCCCTGGCTCTGGCCCTCAGTGCTATGCTGCTTCTATTTTGTGTTCCCACACATGAGGACAGACCTGCTGACCTAGGCCTCCAGGCAGGGCTGCCCCGTCTGCACAACAACAGCTTCCCACCTGCCCTGTGCCCCAACTGGAGACCGAGAAAACAAACCCAAATGGACACCAAATTATGGCTCCATTTGCCAAAATTTACATTTTGATAAGCCACATGCTGAAAAAATCTATTGTTCTAGGCTTAGGATGTGGTCTAGGCAGGCACCTATTTGAAACTAGCCAAACACGGCCACTAAGTCTTAGCATAAAAGCCTCATCTCCATCCTGGCCAGTGTGTTCCTACTTCCCCAGACTGAACCCTGGCCCTGTATTCTAAGATAATGATGAGAGCTTGCATTTATGGAGGGCTTACTATGGGCTGGGCCCCGTGCTAAGCGCCTTACGTGTACTAATTCATCTAATCCTCACAACAGTCCCTTGAGGCAGGAACTACTTACCTACACGTGCGCGCGCGCGCGCGCGCGCACACACACGATCTCACCCACTCAGACACGCACCTCACACACGCGCACACTGGTACTGAGTGCGTGTCCACTGAAGGAAGCCTCTCTGCCGTCTCCTCAGTGCTCGGTTCTTAAAAGTCCCCACCCCAAAGTCTCTCCACTGACATCTAGAATTCTATCGGTTGTGATTTCTTTTAGTTAAGCATTCACCTTATCTGTTGATAAAGAGCGAAGCCCCCCCGGAAGGGGTAACCCAGCCTCCTTCCCACCAGGTGACAGTGACAATGGGAGAGCTGAGTGGATGGGAGAGAGGGGAGCATGTGGAGGACTGAGAGAGAGGAATGGGGGTGCAAAAAGATGTCTGGGAGTACTAAACACAAATGTCTCCTCCTCCCAATGTCTGCAGTGAGCTGGGTGTACAGAGTAATGTCAAACTCTAGGACAGGGCTTCCCTGGTGGCGCAGTGGTTGAGAATCTGCCTGCTAATGCAGGGGACATGGGTTTGAGCCCTGGTCTGGGAGGATCCCACATGCCGCGGAGCAACTAGGCCCGTGAGCCACAACTACTGAGCCTGCGCGTCTGGAGCCTATGCTCCGCAACAAGAGAGACCGCGATAGTGAGAGGCCCGCGCACCGTGATGAAGAGTGGTCCCCGCTTGCCACAACTAGAGAAAGCCCTCGCACAGAAACGAAGACCCAACATAGCAAAAATTAATTAATTAATTAATAAACTCCTACCCCCAACATCTTCTAAAAAAAAAAAACTCTAGGACATATGAGGTCCTTTGAGACTAGGCCTCCATCAACCTGACCTTTCCAGCCTCTTCCTTCCTGCAAAGTCCATACTCACTCCAGTCATGCCCCCCCACACATGCCTTTGTGCATGCCCTCCCCTTCCTCCTTCTCCAACTGGCAAAGTCCCATTCATCTCTCAGAACCCAGCTTGGATGTCAAATGTGGACTCCTCTCTTAGGAGCCTGGCTCCCGGCTCTTGTACAGGGTCTCTCTCTCCTGTCTCTGTCTGATGGGCCTTCATCCATACCTCTACTGGGGTACTCATCATGTTATGTTGTAATGATTTCGTTATGCCTGTCTCCTCCACTAGACTATGAGCTCCTTGAGGCAGGGACTCTGAAACCTCAGCACCATACGTGGGACCCAGCCCCAAGCTTGTACTCAGTGAAATGAATGAATGAATGAGTGAATGAATGAATGAGTAGACGTGCACCATCAACTCTGGTTGGGAGGAGACTCCCTTTCCTGGGCTTCTCTGGGTGAGGCTGCTATCCAGTGTTTCTCAATAGGGTCACCACTGGAATTTTCTTGTTCCTACTCACTTCTTCACTGCATTGTGTTCCTACTCACTGTGAAACATTTAGCATCCCTGGTTCCTGCCCACGAAATGCTAAGGACATTCCACAACCACTGTGATGACCAAAACAGTTCCTCAATATTTCCAAAGCCACGAGGGTGGTAGGGTGATCCTGCCTGGTTGGGAAGCAGCACTACAGCAATGGTTTCTACCCCTGATCCCGGTGGTCTAAGAGGCCCCCTGCAGTACGGTCATGCTGTGCTCCTGCACAAGGTGCTGGATGATGGACTCCAGCCAGGATGTGAATTAGTAAGAAAGTGGGGAGTGAAGCAGCCCTGGCCTGCTAACAGGAATTATGGCAGCCTAATCAGCACACAGCAGTACAAAGAATCCTGCTCAATGTTTTTACGACTGGGGGCAGGGGGAGGGGTCAGACCTAGCCAAAAAAATTAAAAACCCGTAAAGCTTTCAAGGCAGCCCAGAGATTGTTACCTTGTCTCTGAGTGCATTCTCAGCATTGCCCCCATGTTTCTGGCAAGGCTCACTCTACTTTGAAAACATCAGCATTACTGGGCATCACCCTCACTCAGGGCACCTCTGAAAATCTAATTAGAAAGAAATAGAAAAGAAAGGCAGAGGTGATGCCATTTATTTTATCCTTCTGCCTGACACTCATTAAACCTGTCACCTCTTTCCTTTAGACACCCCACAGCTTTCTTTTTTTTTTTTGCTTATTTTTTTTAGCTTTATTTTATAACTATTTTAAAAAATTGAAGTATAGTTAATTCACAATGTTGTGCTAGTTTCAGGTGTACAGCAAAGTGATTCAGTTTATATATATATATATATTCTTTTTCAGATTCTTTTCCCTGAGGCTGGAGACATATGGTCAGTGCCTGGGCACGTGGCTGCTGTCATTGGGCTCTACGGGAACAAGTACCGAGTTTCAGGCTTTGCCCGCATTCTCTCTTAGAGATGTAATCTGGGGACTCAGGATTTAAGTTCTTTCTCTCCCCTGCGGTACACTGCCTTGCATATATATATATATATATATATATATATATATATATATATATATATATACCTCTTTATACTTTTCAAAGCAATTTCACACATCCACTTGGCTTTCACTGTCAATAAAAACCTTCAGAGAAGGTAGGAATTATCACTCTTATTTTGCAAGTTGAGAAAACAGGCACAAAGACGCTAGCTGGCTCTGTGAAAGTCCCACACTGAATTAGGGGGAGAGCAGGGTTAGACCCCATCTCTTCACTGGCTGTGTGCCTTCCTGCCTCCCCCACCTTGATAGCACAGTACAGCCTCACCTGGGGGGAGGGAATGTCATACCCATACAACCGGAGCTCTCTCTCCATCCCAAATGTGGTCCTGATTCTGGAAGCTAAATGGGCCCTCTAGTCAGTGATATAGACCTAAAGCCAGATGGCTTCATCCAGATGCCAACACACTGGTGCACTCTGCAGCTTGGAAGTCAAAGCCCCAAATGCCCCCAAATGCCTTCTTCCTAGTTCCAAGGGCATACCTGAAGGACAGAGAGCACACCCTTCTCCAGACTTTGGTATTGCTTTGCTTTGTGCAAAAACAAGCAGACAAAACCCAGACCAAACCAAACCACACAACAAGAAGACCAAAATAATATAGACAAGTAAACACAAATAGTAGTCCCCAAACAGCCATATGCACATACACAATCTTCTGCTCAATTGTAACATTTAAAGGTCTTCTGGTCACCTTTTGCCTCCAATCATAATCACCAAAACAAATGAAAATGTAGTGCCATTTAAAAATATGTTATGCTGGGAAATACAACTGACAGACCTAAAACATAAATGTACAGTTGAATTGAGGATTATAAAGCCAACACCCTTGTAACTACCACACAGGTCAAGAAGGCTCCATCGCTCCCCACTGGAGGTAACCACAATCCTGACTTCTGGGACAATCACTTCCTTGCTTTTCATTATAGTTTTATTACATTTATGCACCTCCCTCAACAATATAGTTTAGTTTTGCCTGTTTTGAACCTCATGTTAATTGAATCTCATTACATGCATTTGTGCATGTCGGTGCATCTTGCTCTTACTCAGCGTTAAGCTTGAGATATAATCTACTGACTTTCAAAAGACTTCTGCTCCCCTTATTTAAGCCTGGAAATCCTTCCTTGTACCTAACTTTTTATGCTGAAGCTCATTTTTGCCCACACTCCCCATTTGGAGATGGAAGGAGAAAGCTAATCAGCATCCTCTAAGACCCATTTATCTTTCTGAAGTTTGTTGAAGTCCCTTTAGTCTTTCTTTCACCAGGCTCAGTAATCACACTTTTCTTTCAACATTGCCTCATAGGTTTGATACTCTAGTCCTTTAATAATCTTTCTAATAAAACCATACTGAATAGCTCCAGACGTGACTGCCCTCAGAAAGCAATCTCAGAGGAGGCCCTTTCGGCGATGTACTTCTCCAGGTAAAGGGAAACAGGGATACAGTTCTACCCCTATGGATTTCTCCAAAAGATAACAAAACCTGCCAGTAATCAGCTCCTAATACATGATGCTCTCTGAAGTTCCCTGGGAAACATTAATAATGAATATGTCTGTCTTTCAAAACCCAGCATTTCACAGTCATTACTGGCAGTTACTGCTTGTCAGACCTGTCATTGTCAAAGACAATGCGGTCTCTGCAGTCTTCCTCATCCTATGAAAACTATGCTCAGAAAACCAACATTTGCTAGATTCTTCTAAGACCCCTTGGTTATCTCCTGACTTTGCTTTCTCATCTCTACCACCAGCCTCTTCTCAAATTTCTTTTCCATTCTTGTCCCCATTTAAAAAAGAGACATGCTACAACATGGATGAACCTGGAAGACATTCTGCTAAGTGAAATGAGCCAGGCACAAAAGGAAATATACTGTATGATTCCATTTATATGAGGTTCCTAGAGGAGTCAGATTCACAGAGACACAAAGTAGAATGGTGGTGGCCAGGAGCTAGGGGAGGGGGAAATGGGGAGTGGCTTATAAGAACGGAGTTTCAGTTTGGGAAGATGAAAAAATTCCTGAGATGGATGGTGGTGATGGCTGTCCAACAATGTATGTGTATTTAATGCCACAGAACTGTACAGTTGAAAGTGATTAAAATGGGAAATTTTGTTATACATACTTTGTTACCGTAAAATTTTTTAAAAATAAAAAAAGATTTTTTAAAAAGAAGGAAGGGAGAGGGAGGGAAGAGGGAGGAAGGGAAATAGAGAGAGAAAGCGAGGAAAAAAGCAAGCCCCATTTCCCTGCCCGTCTTGTTCCCTAACCCTAACCCCCATTTCCCTCCTATTGAAATACTAAAGGAATACCGCCTATAAAAGGTAGGGTGGTGAGCGTGGACTCTGGTTTGGCCTTAGATCCCTGAAGGCAGGATCTTGTGAATGTGAAGAATTCAAAGCTGCATGAATTTGCTAAAGGAAAGAAAATGGAGCTTGCAGGGACACTCACCTTATCTCTCTGTTTTAAAAGTAACCTCTACTCCCAAGTTTGAGGTCTTTCCTTTTCTCCCCAATTAAAAAAAAAATCCAGCCAACCTTCTTCCTCCCCCTCCTGCAGACAACTTTGATTTATCCCTTTCTTTAAAGATACAGTACATATACTTCATAGACTCTCTCCAATTCAGGGAGTACAGCCCTAAAAAAAAAACAGAAAAAAAAAACCCTGTCTCAGCAGTCACATATCTATTGCTGGACCACTTCCCACTCTCTGGGTCTTAACGTGTATGTGGCAAAGACAAAAGACAACACATCAAGATATCTCTAAAACAGACTAATTTATGGCCAAAAAAATGGAGTCCTGTGAGGAGGTAGGTTTTGGAACAGATTTTAATAACTGTCATCCCCAATCTGCCAGTTTCTAAAATCACTTTTAGGGAATAGCTGACAGTGTAAAAAATCTAGATACAAAAATCAGAGGAAAATCAGTCTAATAAAGACTGCTATTTATCTTAGTGGCTGCAAATAATCTGGTAAATCTTCTGGGCTATAGTTATTTTGCATCCAAAACCCTGAAGTGAAACCCTTTGGCTCTAGACAACAGATAGCAAGGATATTTGGTTACTTCTGAAACATATTGGTTTTAAGTTAAGAACCCCAAAGTGAAAAACTTGAGAGAGTTAGCAACTCATCCTAGAAACCACTGTGTCTTCTGCCACGAATACAGAACTTATCCTTGATATTACAGAGAGGCTCCTCCTTCACCCCTACCCCCCACCCCGCCCCTGCCCCTGCATAACTCTTCCAGGTACCCAGGTTAGTGGCCTCAGGATCTTCCCCCACTCACCCCCCATTCACTACCATCAGATTCTGCTTTCTAGATCCTGTGTGCTAGTTACATTAAAAATGATTAATAAGAGTTATCACCTCCAAAGATAGATGAATTCATCAATAATCAAAGTCTGAATTCAAAAGATGAAGCTGTAAGATTTTAATAGCATTTCAGGTATCAGGCAACCTGGCAGGGAAGTAGGGTGGGGTGGGAGAAGGGGAGCCTGACACTATGCTGGCTGGACAGGTCACGGGAAACTAAGGTAATCATCTCCTGCTCTGCTTACTCAGAAAGCAGGCCCTGGTTTCTGGGTCACCCCTACAACCAGGAAGAAAGCTCACTAAAGGACATTTTACTAATCCTTTCCTTAAAATACCCTAGATGTGACTCTTATTTCAAACTAAGTTGAAAACAGACTAAGCTGAAAACACTGATTTTATTTCAAACTATGTTGATTGCTTTTCCCTTTGAGAGTTTCATTTGTTTATCAACAGAAATTCCTGGGCTAATTCCGAGAAATGCCATTCATTTCTCGCCAACAACAAGTCACGGACAGTGGGTTGGGTAGAGGGGTGAGCTCCCCACGGAGGGTCCTTCTTTCTGGACCTGACAGCCAGGGGCTCTGAATGTGGACGATGGCAGACGAGAAAGGCTCTGGGTGGGAGCTCTGGGAAAGCAGGGAGACCAGCCAGAGGGAACAGTGAGTACATGTTACCGCGGGGTTGGTCCTGGAGGAGTGTCACATAGGCAAAGTATGTTTCTGGGGGTGCTGTGCTCCCCATTATCAGAGAAACAATGTTGTCAAGTTGCCCCCAGCTCTCTGCAGATGCACAGGGCCTTGCCCAGGATCTTGCCCAGGACTGCTCTATGCAGGCAATGCTCTCACCTCAAGATCTCCCCTGGGCCCTGTTACCATAGTGACCCGTCCCCCATCCAAGTGCAACAGAATTACTTGAGGCGCTTGTTTAAAATGCAGAATACCCACTATAGCCCAACTGAATCAGAATTTTTAGTGTAGGGCCCGGGAGTCTGCATTTTATTAAATCCCTTTAAGCACACTAAAGTTTAAGCAATATTAATTTAGGGTCTTGTTCTAAAACGGCTTGCTACTCTAATGAACTTCTCCAAACTAAGATACTGTATTTACCAATAGCTTATTGCTGTAATACAAACAACTTTTAGAAATTGAATGGCATAATCCAAGACTTCCTAAAACATATACTAAAGAACACTAATCCTGCTAATAAGTACTCTACAAAAACCAGGTCCCATGGCTGAATAAGTTTGAAAAATACTTCATCCCATACACTCACTTATATATTCAGAGTGCATATTAACATACTAAAGGCTTTGAGAAGTCCTGCATTAAAATAAACCTGTCTAACTTTCTCTAATCCAGAAACCCTCGTTTATTTGACCATATAAATGTTTTCTCTAGTTAACCCTATTAATTGTCCCATAAAATTGTGTTCCTTGCAGCAAACTTTGGGAAACAATGTCTTAACCCAGAAGAATGATTGTAGTGGTGGAGGTTTCTTAAATATAGCAAGCACGTGGGAGATTTATTTGGACAAATAGGGCTTTTCAGTATCCCTCAGTGATGTGCCACCTTCTTCACCTTTACATGGGGCCAGCTTTGATTAACGTCCATTGAAAGAAATAGAAGAGTTCTGCTCTACCATGACAGAAAGCCATAGTTTTCCTAAATGTCTTGTTCTTGTATGGCATAAGGGCTTCTAGAATGCTAACAGGAAATCACATTCTTTTTCAAAAAGGAACTAAATCCCCAGGGTGTACCAGAGCTAAAAATCACCTCACCTGGCAGAAGGCAAGTGGGATGCCACTTTCCTGGAGAAGTTTTAACCCTTTATACTCTGCAGCGTTCAAAGACCAAGTGCATGAGGAAAACAATGGAAATAAACCATGGAAGACAGTGAAAGAGGTCTAAGAGGTAAGACGGCAGTCAGTATAGACATGGAGGATCTACCCATCAACAGTGAACATCTGTGTGGCCACCTCTCAGTAATCAGTACAAGAATGCTAACGGTGATAATAATAATAATAAAGTAAAACCTCTGCTATCCAGAGACCAACATTCCAGAACCCTCAGGCTTTTGGATAGCTCTAGACCCAGAAAGAGTTTTTATAAATATACCAATCTTTTGGGAATTCCCTGGCAGTCCAGTGGTTAGGACTCTGCGCTCTCACTGCCAAGGGCCTGGGTTCAATCCCTGGTCAGGGAACTAAGATCATTCAAACCATGTGGCACAGCCAAAAAAATAAATAAATAAATAAATACCAATCTTTTGCAGGCAAAGAAATGACCCTTGATCAATCATCTTGTATACTACGGCTTTTGTAGTTCCCTTACAAAAAAGGGAAAATAATATGCTAATTAGCTGTTATTATGTAAAAGGAATTGATCTTTTTTAATCAAACCCAGGAGGCAAGTGAATACAGAATTCAGAAAAGAGCAAAAGGAACGAGCAGAGCACAATGGCGATTAGACATGGATGATGGCAACAGCAGCAATCAGCAGCAACCATGAGGATGGCAGCAGATACTCAAAGAGATGAATCAAAAGAAGATGGGATAGCTTTAAAATTTGGGAGAGGTTCCTCAGTAAGTTAAACATAGAATTTCCATATGACTCAGAAGTTCCACTCCTAGGTATATACCCAAAATAACCTAAAACATATGTCCCACAAAAACTTGTACATGAATGTTCATAGCACTATTCACAGTAGCCAGAAGGTGGAAACAACTCAAATGCCCATCAACTGATGGATAAACAAAATGTGGTATATCCCTACAATGAAATATTATTCAATCATAAAAAGGAATAAATTACTAATGCGTGCTACAACATGGATAAATCTTAAAAACATTATGCTAAGTGAAAGAAGCCAGATGCAAAAGACTACATATTTTATGGTTTCATTTATATGAAATGTCCAGAATAGTAAAATCCATAGAAACAGAAAGCAAATTAGTGGTCGCCAGGGGGCTGGAGCAGGACAGGTAATGGGGAATGACTATTTAACGGGCACAGGGTTTTGTTTTGGGGTGGTCAAAAAATTTCAGGAACTAGGCTAGTGGTGATGATTGCAGTAATATTGTGAATGTCCTTTTTTTTTTTTTTTTTTTTTTTTTTGCGGTAGCGGGCCTCTCACTGCTGTGGCCTCTCCCGTTGCAGAGCACAGGCTCCAGACACGCAGGCTCAGCGGCCATGGCTCACGGGCCCAGCCACTCCGCGGCATGTGGGATCTTCCCGGACCGGGGCATGAACCCATGTCCCCTGCATCGGCAGGCGGACTCTCAACCACTGCGCCATCAGGGAAGCCCATGAATGTTCTTAATGCCACTGAATTGTACACTTTAAAATCATAAATTTTATGTGTACTTTACAACAACTAAAAATAGATAAATCTCCCCCTTTAACTTTGCCCTTAGAAAAACAAACAACTGGAGGGAGAAAAAAAGGCCTGTCTACCTGATTCCTAAAACACTGGAAGTCACAGACATGGAGACAGACATAATCCTAAAACTAGACTCCCTTTTTATATAAATGTACTGGAACACAATGTGCAGACAGGCCAGCGATTACAGACCAAAAAACAGATTCAGAGTGTCTGAGTGCCATGCAGCCCTCACTCTAAACTGTCCAAGGCCAAATGGCATATAGCTACCTCCTATCTTATGTAGTCTGTTTCTGCTATAGTATAGATTTGTGTAATCCAAATTTGTTCATATGTGAGTGGTAGATAAGAGAAAGATGTTGGTATAAAACAGAAATTGCATTGGTTCATACATAATTTTCCTTAGCAAATTCATATTTTGTACCATCAAGTGACAGCAACTGAATGCGAAGTACACTAACACAACTGAAATCAGCGAACCATGAAGGAACACAGTACTCTATCCTATTCCTGTTCACCTCACATTCTCCCTCTTGGCTCAGTTTGGCCATATGCTCGGTCTTCTAAATGCTTATCACGTGATTCTTTCTGATCTTGTGCATTTTTCTCTTGTCTCTATAACTCAGCGGCCTCAACCTTTCCTTATACCCCTTTCCTTCAAGCTAAAGTCACCATTTTAAAGGATGAAGTCTCTACTGACTGTAACATTCTTTATTAGAAATCTAAGGTGACTTTTTAAACCATGCTAGTATTTTATTAGTACAGTTGTTTTATTAGTACTCTAGTTACAAAGTTGCATAAGTTTAGAGTTGTTTGCTCCAATCCTGTTTTTTTCCTTAAGCTTGTTATTTTTCAGTGTACAGTTTTGCAGAATGGGAGGATTTTCAGAAAAGCACATATCGCATTATAGCAGAAATGACTGTATTCACTAGCTAGCTCACTACCCAACTCCTGTTGAGAGAGAAATGGCATAGAGCTTCCAGCATCTCCTTACGGGAGCACACAGACTGTAGTGCATCTGTGGAAAGGTTATTTCCTTACCTGGAAATAACCTGGAATGTGAAAGACTGGGGTGAGGAGTGCCTCTCTTGGCAAAACCACACTGTCACTCTCTCTCTTAAAACCATATCATAGAACTAAACCTCTTCATACCTAGCTGAAAAGGAAACACTGGATTAGGTCTCTGGTAAGAGATCAAATCAGATATTTTGGCAAATTTATAACAGCTCTTTCATGACCTGGGAATGTTGGAATACCTCTAATGGAACCCAAGTTTATTCATTCTGAATAGCAAATTCTTAATGGAATGGCCATTTCAGAAAACTGTTAGTGGGGCTTCCCTGGTGGCACAGTGGATAAGAATCTGCCTGCCGATGCAGGGTACACAGGTTCAAGCCCTGGTCCAGGGAGATCCCACGTGCCACGGAGCAACTAAGCCCGTGTGCCACAACTACTGAGCCTGTGCTCTAAAGCCCACGTGCCACAACTACTGAGCCCGCGAGGCACAACTACTGAAGCCCATGGCCTACAGCCCATGCTCCGCAACAAGAGAAGCCACTGCAATGAAAAGCCCACGCACTGCAACGAAGAGTAGCCCCCCGCTCACCGCAGCTAGAGAAAGCCCGCGTGCAGCAACGAAGACCCAACACAGCCAAAAATAAATAAAATAAGAAAATAAATTTTTAAAAAAGAAAGAAAACTGTTAGATAATATCGTGATTTAGGCTCCTGGTCACTATAAAAGTCGTCTTTTGGTGATAAAAATTATACATAAAGAACAGAAGGAAGCAAGTCATATTCTTTCTCTCCCCCTTCCCCCTTTACCACTCAACTCCCCCAAAAAAGAAGATATGGAATTCCATTCCTACAAATATTTCATCAGGGACAACAGAGACTCCTGCTTAGAGACTGGGATGAATTTAATGACCTTTATCACTCCTGTGCAGTCTTGACCTTTTCATTATGAATGTTCTACCTTCCACGTAGCACCAGCCTCTGGACCCAGTAGAGCCCTGTGGTATGTGACCAAGACTTGATCTCTGCCATGGAGGCCTGGGGAAGTGCTGGAGAAAAAGTTTTCACTTGCTCTTCATGGGAATCGGTATCAATTTCTCTCGTAATTCTGGAAGAGCAGTCTGCATACTCTGATTTCCACAGGTCAGCAGGAGCTACAGTAGACAACCTCAAATGCAGGTGAGAACCTTGGAAATTTCAGGGGGTAAGAAGTTTAGAAAGCAAGAGTCCTGGGACACACAGAAACAGATAGGGGGTGAAGTCTCCTCTGTTCCCGCCAATGGAAGATGGGCTCTAGGCATGGCAGGTAGACCGTTCCCACAAAGTCCATCACTACCCAGTAAACACTCCCTGAAGTTGCTACTGCTGTAGGATAGTATGTAAAACCTTGCATATATGCCTTCCTTGTTTGTTTTCCCTTTTTGATATAGAACTTGTTCATCATCTTGGCTTTAAATATTCTATTTTTCAGTGAAGACGTTTTCATCACAGTGCCTTCCATTGGCTTAAGACAGAAAACTAGAGCCCCTTCCTTTGACCAAACATTCCTGTGACCCCGAAGGCATGAGTTTCCTCACGTCTAATAATCATTGGGGTGGAAGGAATACAGAGGATTCATCACATCCATCGCCCTGTCTCAAAGCAAAACTGTGCCAACTCTCTCAAATGCGTGGGTAGCTTTTTATTTCCAGAAATATGCAGTAAAGAGACTAAAGTTCTCCTTAGTCATTTATTCTAGGATTGAACAACCACTGTGTCCCAAAGTTCTTTCTTTTATCAAACTCCATTCTTCTCTGCTATGGTTTAAACCTGTTTATTCTTGTTTTATCTTCAACAGAAAAAAAAAATAGCTGGTTTGCATTCCAGTTCCATATGGCATAGAGAGCACATGAGAAAACGCCCTGCTATTTTCTGAACAAAGAAGAGTGAGAGACAAAATATAAAAGTAAACATAAATAAATAAATAAATAGATAAAACTGCAAAACTGCAAAATCATCCTCAGAAACAAAAGTAAACTCTCTATGAAATAAAACACAGGCAAAAGTACAGCAATAAATGGGGGCCAAAGTGATATGGTCCACTGGCAGCTGGGACCAGATATAGACAGTTATATTCAGACAGCTGAGTAAGAACTATGGCCTATAAATGGCTTCCTATGTAAAGCTGGGGACTAGAGTCACACTCCTCACATGTAAACAGGGGCTGACATAGCTCTGCCCACCCAAGATGGCTCCCTCACATGGACAGATTGTCCAAGATGGGCAGCTGCAGCTGAGGTCCCAATCCAAGATCATTATCAGGGACTAGCCCTGCATAAGAAAACAGAGATAGAAATAGACCATCTAGATATGAGGAAGCCCAAGTTGGGACACCAACTTATGACCTGGTTTAGTGCTAAGTGAACTATAAGGCCTGAAACTGCTACCACAAGAAAGGAAGGACTTATGCAAGAGAAAAACCCCACAGATGATGAGTTTTTAAACAAAAATTTTAGAAAACAAGGGGAAATCTGGAACTAAGAAAAGCTAACAAGAAACCCAATGAAAGTGAGAATTCACAGCTGAAAAAAAATGGATATTTGAACAATCAGAAATGGACTTTAAATAAATATTTAAATACCTTAAAGAAATAAATAAGAGAATAAGACCCTAAGAAACAATAACAGGGGTTTTATAAAATGGCAATTTGTAGATTTTTATATAGCAATAATTCAAAACACAGTTATTGGGGAAAATACAGTTATTAAAAATAAAACAACAAATAAAACCCAACAGATAGTCTATATAGTAGGCATGAAAAAGCTGGAGAAAGAATTCATGAATTGGAGGACAGAGTTGAAGTAATATATCATTCTAGGGAGTATTCCAATATATCATTAGGGGGAAAAATAAAGGAGACATTAAGAGACTCAGAGTGCAAATTAAATGAGCTGCAATGACATATACCAAAGACAAGATTAAGAATGAACAAAAAGAGAGAAGGAGAGGTAATTTTCACAAAAATAATGACTTAAAATTGAAGAGAAATTTGAGTCCTTTGGCTGAAAAAAAAATCATGTGCTGAGCAGGCTAAATAAAAACAAATCATACATCAAAACACCTCATTGTGTGCATCAAAGAAAACAGAATATCTTAAAAGCTAGAAGAAGAAGAAGACAGATTACCTATGAAAGAACTATAATCAAAGAGCAGACTTCTTATCCACAAACAAAGGAAGTCAAGAAACCATTTATTAATATCTTCAAAGTGCTGAGGGAAAATAAACATGCACCTATAATTTTATACCCAGCCAAATTATCATTCAAAAATGAGGGCAAGGGACTTCCCTGGCGGTCCAGTGGTTAAGACTCTGCACTCCCAATTCAGGGGGCCCAGGTTCAATCCCTGATCGGGGAACTACATCCCATATGCATGCCATAACTACGAGTTCACATGCCACAACTAAGAAGTCTGCATGCCACAACTAAAAAAAAAGATCCTGCCTGCTGCAACTAAAGATCCCGTGTGCTGCAACTAAGACCCAGCACAGCCTAAATAAATAAATAAATATTTTAAAAACATGAGGGCAAAATAAAGACATTTTTGCATATAAGGATTAGGGAACTTCAGTATCACTACCCACAGAAAGAACTGTTAAAGGTTACAGTTAACAAGAAAAATGAACTCACAAGGAAGTGACCTGCAAGAACAAGAAGGCAAAGGAAATGAACAGCTGGTTTCTATACTCCATAAAATGGGCTTTTAAAGTCTTAAAGATAATGGTGTTTATTTCTTTCCATTTTATCTTTTCTAGGACGTATGACCTCAATTCTTTTAATACTTTCTTTTTCTCTCAAAAGAACTGCTAGCTTATACTTTCCGTTTTTCTCAGTAATTGCTTCCTGTTACACAGCTGGGGTAGATGACAGCCATCTTCCACTCTGTGCGCTTCCACCCTATGCTCTGTGTCTGGGCCCTGCCCCAACCTCCTTCCCAGGAAAGAACAATTTCTGCACAGCCATTTAGATCAATTCCTATGACATTAGACCACTTCTAGAGACTTCTGGGATAAGCAGCTTTTATAAGGCTATTTGACAGGCAACCTGCCAGATGAAAAAAAAGAAAGAATCCTCCCATACTACACCCTTGTAATCCAGTTTAAATAGAAGAAGCAAATAAACACACACAAGAATGGTAAACTTCACTGAGGGATTTATTTTATTTCAAAGAACAACTTGTAGGTTGATGATATGCCAAGTCAGTCTCTCATATCTTGAAGCAGATACTATGGTCACCAATACTCAGAATGATAAACCTGTGACATGGCATGATCTTTTGCCATCTGGGAAAGAATCCCAAAGAATCAGAGTGCATTTACCAATGTAAGAAAGTATAAGTTATAAAGGTGTTGACAAAAAGGGCTTGGGGGTTTCTTCTCTATTCAACAAAATCTCCATTCCTGTAACATTTCAGTTAACCGAGTTGTCACTGAACCTCATTCCTAGCCTCATTTCTAGCATTTTTGCCCTGACACTTTTGGTTTCTTTCTTGTAAGTTCGGGAAGTTCCTCACTACTTTTAAAAAGCACCATTTATGCCAGAGGCTAGTGGTTCTTCATGTTTTTAGGGTCATGAACACCCCTTTAGGAATACCAATAAAGCTATGGATCTTCTCTAAAGGAATTTACACACATACATTGTTACACCAAAAACTGCAAACAATTTTAAAAGGTTTGCTAACCCACTCAAAGTCCACCCATGGACCCCAACTCTGTCCTCAAGGGAAACAGAATCAACTCACAGGACTACAAAGCTTCTAATACCTATATGGCAAGATGATCACTTACCTAGGGCTGCTGTCAGGCCCATGGGCATTCTCTGAATCATTCCGTGCTTGCATGCCTCTGGTGTGGGAGCCAGGCCCCAGACGTGAACAGAGTGTCACTGAGACAGCCCCTGCCTCAAACACCCTAGCCACAAACCATGAAGGTAGACGTCCTAATAGCCTTGGGAAAAAGTCTCTGCCTGCCTTCCCCTTAGCCTTGCTCTGAACAATGTATACATAATAACTGTACAGTCTGGAGCAGGCAGGCAGCTTTATACTGTCATAAACCCCACTGGTTCAGCTCCTTTGATTTTTTGAATAGCCCCTCATCATTTAGAAGCTATGCTCAAATGCAATTCCAGCACTAATTGTGTAGGACACGTGCCTCCATGCTACACCTCCCCTGGTGTCTGCTGCCCACAGCAGGAAGAGGCTGCTTATGGAAGAAAAATCTCCGGGCCACAATTCCCTTCCCCCAGTTGACATCCACCTTCAAATGATTAAAAGCCTAATGAAAATCTGTTACTGGGTACCCAATAACTTATTACAGCCTTGAATAGCCCACTTGGGCTATAAACAGTATTTAGAGGCCAGTGCACGCGCTACCTGAAAGTGTCCTATTGTTATTCCTGTCTGGAAGTTTCCCCTTCTGAGGAATTAGGGAAAAGGGGTGGGTTGGTGGAAGAGGGAGAGCCAGGAAAGAAAGAGGCGAACTGGTTTACCTGGGCAGCGAGGGCAGCAAAGATGAGGAATATGCACGGGAGAGAGGCAATGAAGGCTTGGACATCTGACTCGGCTGCAAAGCACATTCCCGTTCTGAAAGAGAGAGGCAACAACAATAACAAAATAAATGTTTTTCAAGGTCACTGGGATCATGCCAGTTTGGGAAACAGTCATGCAGGGACTCACCCAGACAGTGAATAACACATTCCCGAGAAACTGAATGAAATCAGCATTTTCTTTCCTTTTCTCATCACTAGCACCTCCGCTGGGTTGGTTGATAGCTTACTGGCATATTTTTCTAAGGATCACGACTGCCCCAGTTTTCAAAGCCTCCCACAATTACTGGGAGGCTTCTTCTGACTTGGCTCTGTGACGTTTCTACCATTCCCCAGTTCTTCACGTCTTTTCCAAGAGCCTAGTGTGATTTCATAATCACCTGCCCAATGTCATGGAAGGAAGGGATTAATGAGCAATGGGTCCCTTGAGCTGCTACCCACCCCTGGGCAAGGAGATAGCCCTAGCACATGGACCCTGGATTCCACATAACTCTGCCTTGGTCCCGAAGACTGAGTGCTCCCTCTTCTCATTTCCTTTTCAAGTCAGAATTTTGCTGAGAACAAGCTAGAGTTTGGAATTGAACTGATTAGCTAGTATGACTGGGGGAGGGGGCGACTGGGTCCCTGCCTGATTTACAGTGACAAGATCCCTAGCTCTGACAGCTTTCAGCCATTGCTAGAACAAAGGAAGGCTTTGGAAATCAATTTTGCATTAACATTTTCCATCTATAATTCATTTGAAGTACGGGTTACTTGTATCCATCAGGCTCTTGTGGGGGAAGAGGGTAATGAAGGGGATGTAGACAGAAGATGCCTAGCACTTGAGCCATTGGCATTGGGATCACAGTAACATTTTCACTGCCCTGCAGATAGCAAAGCCTCAGCCCCCAAGGGTTAGCTGTCCATTTCCAATGCGTTGGGTCAAGAATCTGACACAACCATGCCATACCAGGCAGTTAAGCAGTCTCCAGATGCTCTATTTAATAACTGCCCTAGCTATTTAAAGAGGCAGGCTTCTTTTACCCAAATTTGAATCACCTTACCACAAATCTTTGTCTTTTCTCATGTATTTTCTAGAATAAATTTTTGGAGCATTGCGTTTGGAAACACCACGCAGCCTCCTTACATGTCACACTCCTCAGAGCCAGGTGGTGTCCTCTTGAAGCGAGATCACCAAAGCATATCAGAAATCACTGCACCTGGCTGAGGTCTCAGCTGATTCCGCCTTAATGCCTAATACTGATTTCTGTTCTAGAGTTAATAGATTAACAAAAATAATAACCATAATGATAGTGATGTTATGCAGTTAGCATTTCTCGAATATTGACTGTGACCAAGCACTGTTTTAGGTGACTGAGATGGATTAGTGAATTTAATCCATACCATAACCCTATGAAATAGGTAATACCATTATACTATTTTAAAGGAGATGAAGTTGAAGGAATCTCAGAGAGGTTAGATAACTTGCTGAACATAACACAGCTCAGAAGTGGCAGAGCCAGGCTTGGAAGCTTGGTCTCTCTTGATTCTAGAGCCCTGTGGCCTGTTAAGACCACCTAATGTTGCCTGAAGGTTAGGTTCCCACAGGCTCAAAATTCTGAAAGCCCAAGTTTCTATTCAAATGGCAAAAGAATCAGGCTTGCAAGTGAGTGCTCCTGTTCTACCTGGGCGCTAGCGAGGAGATGCACTTCATCCATGAGGTCTCAAGTGAGAGGCTAGTCTTGAAAATTCTTTCTATATGTTCAGAATTCTCAATCCTCAAGGCCTACTACAAGGCCTCCTTTCCCAATTGGCTGAATGCATTGGTTCTCTACCAGGGGCCATTTTGCTCCACAAGTAACTTTGGCTGTGTCTGGAGACATTTTTGGTTGTCACAACTGGGGTTGATGCTACTGGTTTATAGTGGATAGAGGCCAGGGGTGCTGCTAAATATCCTACAATGCACAGGACAGCTCCCTACAACAAGAAATTATCTGTCCCCAAGAGTCAACAGGGCTGAAGCTGAGAAACCCTGGCCTAGTATATGATGGTAGAGGCTTGTTTGGAAAGATGCACCATAGCTGTGGTCCTGGGTCAGGGCCATGGAAAGATGGGACTACCTGCTTTGGCTATTGCAAACATGGCATTTAAGCTGTCCAAATGACTCTTTGAGTGACTGGACTGGAGCCAAGGCCAAGCCAAGAGAACTCTAATCCTCACAAGGTTCAGGCCAGGGTTTCACAACCTCAATCCTAATTACAGTCATTGGCTGAAATAACATAAAATACACTCTCCATATGAACCAGTTTATAATCTGTCCTAATCTCTTCTCTAAAGGCCAGGCTTGAAAGTGGTATTCAAAAATGATACTGTCTCACAATCCAGGCATTATATTGAGCTTTCTCCTCCACTCCACTTTTTCCAAGTCCTACATCATTTGGCTAAGAGACCATTAAGTATCCATCTATAGCAAATAACTCATTGAGATCCCATGAAAATCAAGCCAAAAGGCAACAGAAGAAAAAGATAGGAGATGTGTATTTTTCCTTACAATCTGCTTCCTAACTTCTTTTACGTTTTTATCACTCATGCTCCCTGGCCATCTAGGCACTTGAAAGCATCTCTGCATGCTGAGGAGCAAAGTAGGAAATCAAATTCCATTGGAGATTGTACCTCAGAGCAGATGCAGTTCACGCAGTAAACCAACCCATAAGGTTCCAGGTAAGGATGCCATCTCTCACCCACTCTGTACTTCTTGTCTTGAAACACACAATATGTCTCTGAATCTGTGAGGGGGGAGATAGAATATGCCGGTTAGAAAACATGGACCAATCACAAAATCCAAAGGCAATCACAGGTTCCATCCATTTTAGTGTACATCAAGAGAAGAGGCACAGGGAATATTTATAGAACCCCTATGATGGCTCAGTATTTTACATGCTTTCCTTATTTGATTCTACAATGACCCAGTAAGGTAGGCACTATTAGTCTCTTTTTTTTTTTTTTTTTTTTGTGGTACGCAGGCCTCTCACCGTTCTGGCCTCTCCCGTTGCGGAGCACAGGCTCTGGATGCGCAGGCGCAGCGGCTATGGCTCACGGGCCTAGCTGCTCCGTGGCATGTGGGATCTTCCCGGACTGGGGCACGAACCCGTGTCCCCTGCATCGGCCGGCAGACTCTCAACCACTTGCGCCACCAAGGAAGCCCTATTAGTCTCATTTTATAGGTGAAGGAAATCAAGAGTCATATAACTAGTTAGTAACTGACATGCGACTCAAACTCAGGTTTGCCTGACAGTGAAGCCAAAATCTTGACTACTGCTATTATAATAGTAAGATAAGGGAGCATGCCCTGTGTCTTTTTGGAAAAGGTTGTGCTCCCTTGCTTTGGAAATGGAAGCTAATGTCTGAAATGCTGATCTATCAGAACATTCTCAGAGCTGCCTGGTGGTGGTGTAGAGTGATGAATTAAACACATTGTGTTAGGTCCCTATAAAAGGCTTTGCTCACACCTGCTAACATCATTCCATCATTAAGCAAATATTTGGGCACTTGATCTTTGTTAGGCACTATGCTAAGTGCTGGGGATAAAATGCTGAGCAGAAACACACACAGTCCTTGTTCTCATTCAACGTATAGACTTCTTGCTTCAACAATTCTCAATTAACTAAAAGTAATGTTTCCTTCCCCTTTGCTGGAATATAATCTTTCATAGCCACAGCTTATCTTGTATCATATTTACTTGAGCACATATTGTGTTACTTGTCTTATTTTACATCTCTCATTTCTCCATTAAGGTAAAAGGTCCTCGAATGTAGAAAACATTTATTCTTCACTCTCCATCTATCACGTGGCCCAGCACACTGTGGCCAATAACTGTAAGCAACTAACAAATGACTAGTAAATGAATTTCCAAATCATGTGGTTTGTCTTCCAATCCCATCCTCTTCTGTCTCCTGCTTCCCATCCTCCTTCCCATCATACAAGGTCAAAATAAACTGAGACACCTCTTGTTGCAAGCACATTAATTTCCCCACACACTCCCCAGTAGATACTGCCTTGTTGATCAAAATTGAAAGAATAAAGACAGATAAGCAAGAAACAAGAAGAAGATATTTCCAACAAATAAATTATTAATATAAATACAGTGTTAGCATCTGGAATATTTTCCAATTATTCAAATCAATAAGTAAAGGACCAACCAATCCAATAGAAAAATGATCTAAGCACATGAAGAGCAATTTAGAGAAGAAATGAGAGCAGGCAATAAACAGGAAAATATGTTCAACCTCATTAGTAATCAGAGATTCAAATTAAAACTACACTGAGATAAATGCCTCAAGTGTCACTTATTGCTTCAAAGACCCTCTGTGATTCTTTCCAGCTTCCCACAAGGTAAGTTCAAATTTACTTTTCAAATCTTTATTTCCAACTTCTTCAGGACGATGAACTGGGAGCCAGAAAATCTGGGTCTGAATCCTAACTAGCTCTAGTTCTGTGGCATCGAGCAAGTCACTTAACTCTGTCAATCTCAATTTTCAGCATCTATGAAATATGGACTATATGTTTCTCAAGCAAATGTTGGAGAATTAGATAAAGCTCCTTGTAAATTATAAAGTGCTACAAAACGTAGAGTGTTATTTTATAATAATTGATTATTTTCTAATTAGAAAGGTAATGCCTGCTCAGTGTAGAAAATTGGAAAACACAGAAAAAGAAAAAATAAAAATGTAAAAGTATATAGAAAAAAAAGAAACATTCCGTTCACACAATTCCAGCACAAGAAGAAACCACGTTTAATATGTCGGTAATTCATAAATTGCCTGTGGATTGAAGGAAAAAATCAAAAGGGAAATTAGAACATATCTAATAATTTATTAATAATTATAATAATTTAAAGTATCTAGTAATTTAAAAGAAAATAAAACCACAGCATATCAAAATTAGTGGGATTCAACTAAAGAAGTACTTAGAGGGAAATTTATATCGCTAAGTACCTATATTAGAAAAGGGGAACAATCTCAAATCAATGCCTTAAGAAACTAGAAAAACGCAGAACAAAATAAACCAAAAGTAAATAGAAGGAATGAATAATAAAAAAACAGAAGTCAATGAAATTGAAAACAAAATCAATAGAAAAAAATGAATGAAACCAGAACCTGGTTCTCTAAGACAATCAGTAAAATTGATAAACTTCTAGTAAGACTAACAAAGATAAAAAGAGAGAAGATGCAAATTACTAATACAGGGACAAAAGAGAGGTCTTTATATAGATGCTATAGATATTAAAAGGGCAATATTATGAATAATTTTACACCAGTTAACATCTTAGATGAAATGGATGAATTATTTGAAAGACACAATTACCAAAGCTTACTCAAGGAAAGACAGATAATCTGAATAGTCCTACATCTTCTAAAGAAAGGCAAAGAAGCAGCATAGCCAAAACAATTTTGAAAAAGAAAGATGTTGGAAGACACACACTATGTGATTTCAAGGCAATATAAAACTAAAGTTTTCAAGATAGTGTGGTGTTGGAAAAAGGTTAGACAAATATGCCAATGGAATAGGATGGAGAGTCAAAAAACAGACAAGGACCCACACTTATGGGTCTATTGATTTTCAACAGAGGCTTACCAAAAAACTGAGTAGAAAGTACACAAAGTTCCCACATATCCCCACTTCACCTCACCCCCACTTTTTCCTGGCATTAAGCTCTTGCATTAGTGTGGTACATTTGTTACAATTAATGAACCGATACTGATATATCAATATTAAATAAAGTACACAGTTTACATGAGAACTCACTCTTTGCATAGTTCTATGTGTTACGACAAATGTATAATGACATATATCCACCATTATAGTATCATACAGAATAGTTTCACTGCCCTAAATATCCCCTACTCTGCCTATTCATCTTTCCCCCACTCCACTCCCACAACTCCCGAAAACCACTGACTTTTTACTGTCTCTATAGTTTTGTCTTTTCCAAGATGTCATATAGTTGGAATCATAGGGTATGCAGTCTTTTTAGACTGGCTTCTTTCACTTAGCAATATGCATTTAAGATTCCTCTATGTCTTTTCATGGCTTGACAGCTCATTTATCATTGAATAATATTCCATTGTATGGATGTACAGCTTGTTTCTCAATTCACCTGTTGAAGGACATCTCGGTTGCTTCCAATTTTTGGAAATTGTGAATAAAGCTGCTAAAAACACTTGTGTGCAGGTTTCTGTGTGGCATAACTTTTCAACTCATTTGCATAATACCTGGGAGTGTGGTTGCTGGATTTTAGAGTAAGGCTACATCTAGCTTTTTAAGAAACTGCCAAACTGTCTTCCAAAGTGACTGTACCATCTTGCACTCCCACAAGCAATGAATGAGAGTTCCTGCTGTCTCCACATTCTAATAGGTATGCAGTGGTATCTCATTTGTTGTTTGAATTTTCAATTCCCTAATGACATTTGAAATTGAGCATCTTTTCATATACTTGCTTGCCATGTATGTATCTTCTTTGGTGAGGTATCTGTTTAGCTCTTTTGCCCATTTATTAATTGCATTGTTCATTTTCTTATTGTTGAGTCTTAAGAGTTACTTGTATATTTTCAGTACAAGCCCTCTATCAGATATGCATTTTGCAAGTATTTTCCCTCAGTCTGTGGCTTGTCTTTTCACTCTCTTAACAGTGTCTTTGGCACAGCAGAATTTTTCACTTGTAATAAAGTCCAGTTTATCAACTTTTTCTTTCATGGAGCATACTTTTGTTGTATCTGAAAACTCATTAACAAACCCAAGGTCACCTAGATTTTCTCCTATGTTACTTTCTGGAAGTTTTATAGTTTTGCATTTTAGTTCTTTGATCCACTTTGTAAGTTATTTTTATGGTCATTTTTTGCATGCAGATGTCTAGTTGTTCCAGTACCATTTGTTGAAAAGAGTATCCTTTTTTCCAATGAATTGTCCTTGATCTTTTTGTTGAAGATCAGTTGACTATATTTGTGTGGGTCTATTTCTGGGCTATGCTCCACTGATCCATTTGTCTATTCTTTCTATGGCATCACATTGTCTTAATTACTCAAGCTTCATAGCAAGTCTTGAAGTTGGGTAGTTTCAGTTCTCTAACTTTGTTGATGTTCTTCAATATTGTGTTGGCAATTTTGGGTCTTTTGCCTTTCCATATAAACTTCAGAGATACTTTGTTGATTTCCACAAAGTAAATTTCTAGGATTTTGATTGGTATTTTATTGAATCTATAGATCAAGTCATGAAGTACTGGTATCTTAACAATACTGAGTCTTTCTACCCATGAACATGGAATCTCTTTCCAGTTATTTGATTTCTTTCCTGAGAGTTTTGTAGTTTTCCTCATATAGATCTTATACACATTTTGCTAAATTTATATCTAAGTACTTCATTTTTGGTGCTAATGTAAATGATTGTTTTCAATTACGAATTCCAATTGTTCATTGATAGTATATAGGAAAACAATTGACTTTCATATATTAACCTCATATCCTTAAACCTTCCTATAATTGCTTGTCAATTTTAGGAGGGTGTTTTGGCTGATTCTTTGGGATTTTTAAAATAATCATGTCATCTGCTAGCAAAGGTAGTTTTACTTCTTCCTTCCAAATATGTATACACTTTATTTCCATTTCCCACCTTATTGCATTAGTTAGGACTTCCAGTACAACAATGAATAGGAATGGTGAGAGAGGACACCATTGCCTTGTTCTTGATCTTAGGGGCAAAACATACAGCTTCACTCCATTAAGTGTGGTATTAGCTGTAGATTTTTGTATAGATGGTCTTTATGAAGTTGAAGAAGTCCCCCTCTATTTCTCGTTTGCTGTATAGTGTTGGCTTTTGTCAAATGGCTTTTCTGCATCTTCTGATATCATCCTGTAGTTTTTCTTTATTAGCCTATTGATGTGATGGATTACATTAATTGATCTTTGAATGATGAAACAGCCTTGCATACCTGGAATAAATCCCACTTGACTGGATTTGTCCTACATTGTTTGATTCAATTTGCTAAAATTTTGTTGAGGATTTGGGCATGGGAGATATTACTCTGCAGTTTTCCTTTCTTATCATGTCTTTGTCTGGTTTTGGTATTAGGGTAATACTGGTCTCATAGAATGAGTCAGAAAATGTTCTCTCTGCTTCTATCTTCTGAAACTGATAGTAGAGTAGTACTGGTATTATTTCTTCCTTAAATGTTTGGTAAAATTCACCAGTACATCATGGCGTGGTGCTTTCTGTTTTGGAAGACTGTTAATTTCTTTAACAGATATAAGCCTATTCAGATTGTCTATTTCTTCTTGTGTGAGTTTTGGTTGGTTGTATCTTCCCAGGTATTGGTAAGTTTCTTCCTAAGTTATCACTATGATGGCATGGAGTTGTTCATAATATTTTTTATTATGCTTTTGGTAGTAGTGATGGCCTTTCTTTCATTTCTGATATTAGTAATTTGTGCTTTCTCTCTCTTTTTCTTAGTTAACCTGACTAGAGGTTTATCTATTTTCTTGATCTTTTCAAAGAACCAGTTTTTGGTTTCATTGATTTTTCTCTATTGTTTTCCTGGTTCACTTTCATTGATTTCTGCTTTAATTTTTTTAAAATTTCTTTTCTTCTGCTTACTTTGGGTTTGATTTGCTCTTCTTTTTCTAGTTTTCTAAGGTGGAAGCTTAGATTATTGACACTAGGTCCTTTTTTTTCCCCTAATATATTAATTCTATGCTATAAATTTCCCTCTAAGCACTGCTTTCACTATATCTCATGAATTTTTATGAATTATATTTTTATTTTCATATAATACAAAATATGTTGAAACTTCACTTGAGACTTCTTTGACCTATGTGCTATTTGGAAGTATATTGTTTAACCTCTAAATATTTTGATATTTTACAGGTATCTTCATGTTATTGATTTTTAGTTTAATTCCAGTGTGTGCTGAGAGCATACTTTGTATAACTTATATTCTTATAAATTTGTTAAGGTGTGTTTTATGACCAATGAATGTGGTCTATTTTGGTGAATCTTTCATGTGAGCTTGAGAAGAATGTGTATTCTACTGTTGTTGGATGAAATACTCTGTAGATGACAATTAGATCCAGTTGATTGATGGTGTGGTTCAGTTTAACTATACTATTACTGATTTTCTGCCTGCTGGATCCTGTTAATTACTAATAGAGGGGTGTAAACGTCTCTAATTATAATAGTGGATTTGTCTGTATCTTCTTGCAGTTCTGTCAGTTTTTGCTTCACATATTTTAATGCTCTGTTAGGTATACACATAACTTTCCTTGCTCTGAAGTCTACTTTGTCTGAAAGTAATATAGTTACTCCCACTTTCTTTTGATTAGTATGTGTTAGCATGCTATATCTTTTTCCATCCCTTTACTTTTAATCTATATATATCTTTACATTTAAAGTGTGTTTCTTGTAGACAACATATAGTTGGGTCTTGTTTTTTTATAAGCCACTTTGATAGTCTGTCTTTTAATCGGTGTATATAGACCATTCACATTTAAAGTGATTATTGATACAGTTGGATTAAAACTGACCATATTTGTAATTATTTTTTATTCATTTCCCTTGATTCTTTTTCTTTGTGTGTGTGTGTGTATTCCACTCTTTTTCTGCTTTCTCTGGCTTTATTTGAGCATTTTCTATTATTCTACTTTCTCTCTTCTCTTAGCATATCAATAATACTTATTTTTTAAATTTAGTAGTAGTCCTAGAGTTTACAGTACACATTTACACTAATCTAAATCCACTTTCAAATAACACTATACTGCTTCACCGTTACTGCAGGTACTTTATAGTAGAGTATTCCCAATTCCTCTCTCCCATCCTTTATAAAATCTTTGTCATTCATTTCACTTTTCCATCAACTATAATCACTCAGTACACTGTTGCTATTATTATTTTGAACAAACTTTATTGTTAGATCAATTAAGAATAAGAAAAATACAAGATTTTTTCTTACCTTCAATTATTCCTTCTATAACACTCTTCCTTTCTTTATATAGATCTGAGTTTCTAACGTATATTATTTTCTTTTTTCCTGAAGAATTTCTTTTAACATTTCTTGCAAGGCAAGTTGATTGGTGAAAATTTCCTTCAATTTCTAGGTTGGTGGATTTTTTCTTTCAACAATTTTTATTTATTTATTTATCTATCTATCTATCTATTTATTTATTTATGGCTGCGTTGGGTCTATAGTTTTCTACAGTTTTAGAAGTTTTAGCCACAGCAATCAGGGAAGAAAAAGAAATAAAAGGAATCCAAATCGGAAAAGAAGAAGTAAAGCTGTCACTGTTTGCAAATGACATGATACTATACGTAGAGAATCCTAAAGATGCAACCAGAAAACTACTAGAGCTAATCAATGAATTTGGTAAAGTAGCAGGATACAAAATTAATGTACAGAAATCTCTTGCATTCCTATACACTAATGAAGAAACATCTGAAAGAGAAATTAAGGAAACACTCCCATTTACCACTGCAACAAAAAGAATAAAATACCTAGAAATAAACCTACCTAAGGAGACAAAAGACCTGTATGCGGAAAACTATAAGACACTGATGAAAGAAATTAAAGATGATACAAACAGATGGAGAGATATACCATGTTCTTGGATTGGAAGAATCAACACTGTGAAAATGACTCTACTACCCAAAGCAACCTACAGATTCAATGCAATCCCTATCAAACTACCAATGGCATTTTTCACAGAACTACAACAAAAAGTCTCACAATTTGTATGGAAACACAAAAGACCCCGAATAGCCAAAGCAATCTTGAGAAAGAAAAATGGAGCTGGGGGAATCAGCCTCCCAGACCTCAGACTATACTACAAAGCTACAGTCATCAAGACAGTATGGTACTGGCACAAAAACAGATATATAGACCAATGGAACAGGATAGAAAGCCCAGAGATAAACCCACGCACATATGGTCCCCTTACTTTTGATAAAGGAGGCAAGAATATACAATGGAGAAAAGACAGCCTCTTCAATAAGTGGTGCTGGGAAAACTGGACGACTACATGTAAAAGAATGAAATTAGAACACTCCCTAACACCATACACAAAAATAAACTCAAAATGGATGAAAGATGTAAATGTAAGGCCAAACACTATAAAACTCTTAGAAGGAAACAAAGGCAGAACACTCTATGACATAAATTCTCTGGCATCTTTCAAGATGTTCTCTTTGTCTTTGATTTTCTGTAGTTTAAATATGATATGCTTAGGTGTAGGTTTTCTCATATTTATCTTGCTTTATATTCTCTGAGCTCCCTGGATCTGTGCTTTGCTGTTTGTCATTGCTTTTGGAAAATTCTCAGCCATTATTACTTCAAATATTTCTTTTGTTCCTTTCTCCTCTCCTTCTGGTATTCCTGTTACATACACGTTACACCTTTTGTAATTTTCCCACAGTTCTTGAATATTCTGTTGAAAACTTTAGATTATTTTTCAGCTTGGGAAGTTTCTCTTGGCATATCTTTAGTTCACTGATTCTTTCTTCAATCATGCCCAGTGTACTGATGAACTCATCAAAAGTATTCTTCATTTCTGTTACAGTGTTTTTGATTTCTCACATTTCTTTTTGATTGTTTCTTAGAGTTTTCATCTCTCTCTTTACATTGCCCATGTACTCTTACATTTTTGCCTACTCCTTTCATTAGAGTTCTTAGTACCTTAATCTTATTTATTTTAAATTCCAAGTCTGATAATTTCAAAATATCTGCCATATCTGAGCCTGGTTCTGACGCTTGATTTTTCTCTTCAGACTGATTTTTTTTTTTGTCTTTTAGCATGCCTCATAATTTTTTGTTGAAAGTCGGACACGATGTACTGGGGAAAAGTAACTGAGGTAAGTAGAGCATTAGCGGGAGATTCTATGTTAACCTAGCTAGGAGTTAGGCTAATTTTACTGTTTTTTTGTAGCCATGATGTCAGAGGCTAAAATTTGCCTAGTGTCTTTGTTTATCCCCTCCCCAATGTTTTTGGGTTTCCCTAGTTCTCCTTCTTAAATAGTGTCTAAGTATTGCAGTCCTTTCCATCTCCTGTTATTATACAGGACTCCAATTGATGTGGTAGTAAATTGTGAGGGAAGGAGAAGTGTTCTATAATCATTTAATTAGCTCTCAGTCTTTCAGTGATCCATGTCCCTGAGCTGTGACCTTCAAAAGTGCTAATTAACTTTGCTCCTCCCCATCAATGTAGGTGAGCAGGACGGTTAGTGGAGATGGGTATATATTCCTTCTTCCAGGTTGGTTAGGTTCTGATAAAACCCAAATCAGGGACTTCGCTGGTGGCACAGTGATTAAGAATCCACCTGCCAATGCATGGGACACGGGTTCGAGCCCTGGGCTGGGAAGATCCCACATGCCACGGAGCAACTAAGCCTGTGCACCACAACTACTGAGCCTGTGCTCTAGAGCCCGCGAGACACAACTACTGAGCCCACATGCCACAACTACTGAAGCCCGTGTGCCTAGAGCCCGTGCTCTGCAACAAGAGAAGCCACTGCAAGGAGAAGCCCATGCACCGGAACGAAGAGTAGCCCCCGCTTGCCACAACTAGAGAAAGCCCCCGTGCAGCAACAAAGACACAATGCAGTATAAAAAAATAAAAATAAATAAATAAATAAATTTATTAAAGAAAAAAAAATCCGTTAGGCTCTGGTAAAATCACTTCCCTTGAGGCCAGGCCTTAGTTATGGAGAACAAAGTGCTCTGGGCTTATTTCAAAATGGTTACCTTTTCCCTCCTCTCCCTGAAACAGTTAGGAATTTTTCACCAATCCTGAGAACCTGGTGGGGATTCTGGAGGTAAAACTCATGAAGAAAGTGTTTTTCTCTACCAAGCTAGAATATGCTCCTTTGCCAGCAATTAGTCAATTACCTGCTAAGTGCTCCTACCAGGACCCAGCAGCGGTAACAGTATTAGCCTGTCTTTCCAGTTTTCAGAGTAAAAAACACAAGACAGTTTGCCCTGTGACCTCAATTTTCTGATTCATTTAAGAGGAGTTGTTGATTTTCACTTCCTTAAGCTTTTCGCTTATAGGAGTGACACCTTCGAAGCTCTTTACATGTCAGACCAAAAACTGGAAGTTCTTTCTAGTCTCTAGTCTCTTTCCTGTGCATAAAGGTGTATGAAGTTTTTTATTATAAAATTAACAGCATATACAATATATTGGGTTGGCCAAAAAGTTCATTCCATTTTTGCATTAAAGTTTTCCCATTATGGGAAACCCCGAACGAACTATTTGGCCAACCCAATACATTTTGTAAACTACATTCTAAAATTAACACGTTATGAACGTTTTTGTGCCATTAAATATTTCCCCCATACCACATGCCTAGTAACATGATTCTCCACTAACACAGCTGAACCATAATTTCTTAACCCATCCCCTATTTGGGGGTATCAAATTGTTTCCTTCTCTTTCTTTTTAAAAAAATTCCATGAAAAATATCCTCGTATATAAGGACTTCCCTGGCAGTCCAGTGGTTAAGGCTCTGCACTTCCACTGCAGGGGGCCTGGGTTCGATCCCTGGTCAGGGAACTAAGACCCCACATGCCATGCAGTGTGGCCAAAATATAAATAAATTTAAAATATATATATTCTTGGATATAAACCAGTGTATGCAATACTGGTTATTTTCTTAATATAAATCCTTAGAAGTAGATTTATTGGGTCAAAGGTTTTCAGTGCTTTTAAACTCCTGATCTACATTGTCAAGCTGCCTTCCAGAGAAAGTACACTAATTTACTTTCTGATTGCACTGTGTGAAAATGTCCAACACAGGATATTTTAATTGCTTAAAACTTTGCAAATTTGGTGAGGGAAGTGGAAACAATATTTCTTTTTTTCTTTACCAGGAAGGTTGAATATATATTCATTTCTAGTAAGTACTTTTATTTCCCCTTTTATGATATTACCATTATTATTATTAATATTGTTACATTAAGCTATATTCCTGGACTAAATGCAAGTGCTCAAAACCATTTATTAATTAAAAGAACTCAGAAAAATCAAAATTACTTTGCAGACATAACTTGTATATTTTTCAGCCAAGTCTTAGGGATACAATTTTCTTGGTACACACACAAATTAGACTTCTGCTCCATGGTGTTCTAGAATAGAGTAGGAAAAAATTTTAACAATCCCTGCATCTTTAACTGAGGAGAGACAATCAAGAATTTCCCAAAGCAAACATCTAAATGAGGCACCTTTTGCAAACTTCCACATGTTGGTGAGAGGAGAATGACTGTTTCTCTATAATAAATTTATAATCTAAATGACAAACACCTAAGTTATTTGTATTTCATATGTACAACTTATCTAGACATTTCAGAAAGAATCTAAGTATATGCTTAGAAGCAAATCCATGAAGGAGCCTACTTAAGTGGCATTATTAGGCTAGCATAAATTGTCTTACTTGAATGGTTCTTCAGCCACTTACCTTGGATGGAGGTAAGCTAGAAATTACTTTGTCGATTTAAATCCGCGTCGCAAAGTAAGATGGAAGCTTGTGTATTATGTATTTGATTCTGGATTATTCTGTCAGAAATAATTAGCTCACTCAGAAGCTGACATCAGATCTACCTACTAAAAATATGAAGTTGGATGAGCTTTCATTATCAGCGATGTGATCTACATGGCTGTGTGATTTATTCCTTTCTTGACGAAAAAGAAATGGGATAATAAAAGATAAGGACCCCTGAAAGATTAAGCAAGCACTAAAATAAGACATGCTATTAAAATATGGGTTTCAAGTGCATTCACATACTTTTAATACTCACATCCAAATTGTTAAAGATTCTAACTTGCAGGAAAGTCTGTTTCCAAAGGAACAGTATACAGCGATGCCACAAGGAGGGTATTCTTTATATATACCTTTTAAGCAATTTGCTATCATTTCTCTGAAATATCTTTAAGACAGGTTATTTCATGGACACTATTAAATGAATCCTTTCAGTATACCTGAGCTCACCACTATTCATGAGAACCGCAAATAATTCAAATAACTTGCTTCAGCCAATAGATTCTGTTTGTCCCAAATTCAGCCTCTAAAGAGTATTGATAGACAATGTGTGAAACTGAGTGATCTAAATTTTCCTGCTCCAAATTTGGCTCAAAGGCTAAGGAAGTAGATGATAAATGTAAAAAGGAGCCAAGGAACCAGGTCCTGAAAAACATAGAGCCAGATGAGAATGATGATAATAGTAATAACAAAAACAACAACAAAATTTGTTGAACACTTCCTATGAGCCAGGCTCTGTTCTAAGGGTTTTACATCCATAAATTCACTAAATTCTCCCCACAACCCTACAAGGTAGATTGCATTATTAGCCCCATTTTACAGATGCGGAATCTGAGGCACAGGGACGTTTGGTAACTTGCCTAAGTTGACATGACTAGTCAATGTATGGAGCTGGAATTCAAACCTAAGTAGTCTGGCCTCAGAGCCAAGGACTGGAACCACTATAGCATTTTGCCTGTCCTGCTACACGGTTGTAAGGTGCATGTCACCCACTTTTAGAACTTGAAAAATAATGGGCTTCCACACATTCTTGCCTAACTTTTTCTCAAAATACCCTTCCACCATACCTTTGAGACACAGCTTTGCTCACGTTTTAAAGAATAAGGTGTTGTCTGTAGTGAAGTCAAGTCATGCTCAAATAGATTATATGAGATGGTACAGCTGGCAGACTTCATTCTGCATTTTTTTTGGTATCCATCTCAATGATAAATCATAAAGTATGAAATAGTGCCCATGCTCTCAAAGGCTATGAAATCTAGGTGGGAAGACAAGAGTACCCTAGCTAAAGGTTCTTTTTCATTCTCTTTATACCTATCAGCACTTTCCTCATAATACTCACATGGCATTTATCTCATATTACAATACTAGTGTCTTACAAACTATGCCTCTTGAGGATGAAAATATCTTACTCAAACACTAACTTCAGAGAGAAACCCGACCATAAATGCAAATATAATGGTCTTCATCAAGTACCTTGGTCCTGTTACCTCAGAAACATGGGGTTTTGCCAATTATGCCCCAGACAGAAATCCACTTATTCCTGGAAGGAGCAAATTCAGGAACTGAAGGCAGAGACAAGGAGCTAAACAGTAACGTCACTGGTGCTATTAAACAATGCTTCTGTAATTACTGACACTGATTTTTTTTCTATTACATAGCAAAAGTAAACACTATAATCTTTAAGACATTTTTTACCATGGCTGTCCACGATTGAGCGGTTAGCACAGTTATAGCTGATCTCTCCATGAGTACACCGAACAATGATCAATTTTCAGAAACTACGATAAAGTCCATTTCAGCACATGCTTATAAGTCTGAACTTCTAAAAACTTTTTGCCGTCACCCAGGAGTGAATTTCATGAGTTACACAGCATCACTGACCACACCTAAAGTTCCAGTATATCATCTTGGACAAGAAGCACAAGTGAGCTGATTTTATGGAAACAATGATGCCTCGCCAACTTCAAGGAGACATAGGCAAGAAAAGTAAGCTTATCACTTGCCAGTACCTGAGAGATACCAGCTGGAGAATTCATGACTTACCACTAACTCATGGTATCTGTTGAGTAGAACTTGATCCCAAAGGAATTCCAACTAACATTTGAGATGGACCTTCAACCTGCATCATCATAGCTATTTTTCAAATGGTTCAGCTGGCCCTAATTAAAAGTGGCAATCCCTGCTACTTTAGGGGCCCCTGTTAACAGAAACGGTGACGACAAAAAGTAAACAACAGAGATGTGCCACTCTGCCATCAATGTTTTGCCCAACCATTACTGTCTAGCACCCAGGACCCAGGTCAAAAGGTCAATAACTTCATCACCAGTCTAAAGGCAAGAAAATATTCCCATGAGCTGTTTTTGACAAGAGCTATTACCGTAGACACATCATCATGTAAGTATTACAATAATATTTATTTCATTATAACGCATACAGTCAGTAGAAAGGGAGAGATGAATCTTGGCTGTTCATTATATGAGAGAACAAATCAAGTAAACAAATTCCTTAAGAATTTATTTTTTTTAAAAAAGACTACTATAATAGTGAAGGAAAAATTAAAGGCCCAAGTACTTTCCTTCTGTCATTCATCAAACTTGAAGCAGAATGGAGGAAGGGCAGGATGTAGTAGTTACTACAGGAAAAAAAGGGTCCTATTTCTCTGGAAATTGGGTTTCTAGAATTGAAGTCTCAGTCAGATTTCCTCAGGGCTTTAAGACTTCATTTCCAGGCTGTGGAAGCCAATGAAAAAGGAACGCCAGGAAAAAGCCAAGTTCTTCACTTTGAGTATACAGCTTATTCCTCTTTATCTGGGGGTTAATTACCTTATTCCTATTTGTTGGATCATTCGTCCAAAATCAATTCAACTTAATATATATTGAGTGGCCTATGCACACCATGGCCTTCCCACTACCTGCCTTTTCTACTAGCTTTTCTATTAGCAGGTGGGCAGACTCAATGAGAAGAAAAGGGTCCATATTTCAAAGAGGTCTGACAGTTGAACAAGGCGACATTATTGGCTAAGTTGAAAAATGGAGATTTTCCATGAAATTTCAATTCATTATGCCCTTCTATCTCCCATTAACATGGATAACTGGGACTTGATGGTATTCTCATTAGTCTTTACTATGAGGCCATGGGAGATCCTTTTACAGAAAGGCTGTTCAGCTGGTGAAACCTGATCTGAATAATTCTTCTGGCTAAAATCATCTCTTACTTGTCATCTGGCATAGGACTTTGGGCAAAAATCAAAGCTCTTCTTCAAAAAAAGACAAATTGTTTTTTCTATCAGCACCTCAGCTGCACAAGTCTCTGCTAAAAGGGGTTTACTTTCTGCTTGGTCAAGAATTCAAGTTGTGCTCTTGAACTTTTCACAACAGGATCAACTTTGCATGTTCTGCAACTGGCATTTAAAATATTCAGCTTTCGCTTTAGACAACATGAGTTATATCTCCACTACAGGTGAATTTTAGAGAATCAGTCATTAATTGGCATAATAAACCAAATTCACTACAAGATAGTGCTTCATTTTTATAAAATAATATGTATGAACAGCTGAGCGTAGAAAACAAGACCAGAAGCCTATATGCCAATTAACCATGATTAACGTAAATGTTGAGATTACCAATGACTTTTGTTTTCCTAATACTTTTATGTACTTCTGAATGTTAAAAAATGAGCATATGGGCTTTCCCTGGTGGCGCAATGGTTAAGAATCTGCCTGCCAATGCAGGGAACACGGGTTCGAGCCCTGGTCCGGGAAGATCGCACATGCCGCGGAGCAGCTAAGCCCGTGCGCCACAACTACTGAGCCTGAGCTCTAGAGCCCGCGAGCCAAAACTACTGAAGGCCAGGCACCACAGCTACTGAAGCCTGCGCGCCTAGAGCCCGTGCTCTGCAACAAGAGAAGCCACTGCAGTGAGAAGGCCATGCCCCGCAAGGAGGAGCAGCCCCTGCTCTCCACAACCAGAGAAAGCCCACGTGCAGCAACAAAGACCCAACAGCCAAAAATAAATAAATAAAGAGTTGCCACAGGTATATTTTTTTTAAAAACTGAGCATCTGTTTTTAAATAGAAAAAATAATGTTAATATAAACTTTGCTTAGGGCATCTGATAATTGACAATCCAGTCTAGTAGACATATTTAAACAACCATTTGTATAAAATTTACATGTTCTAGCCATCAATTAACTTATATCATCCAAAGTTAAAATATCTGGGCCACTTTTCCTTAGCACTTACAGAAAGACTTTTACTGAGTTAAAATTTAATACTTGCCCTCTTCCTTTACAGAGGGTTAATAAAGAAATGTCGAACACAATTCTTCTCTCTTCTATGAAATTAAGGTTACAGTTGGTGTCTTTGTACCACCCAGAATGTGCTTCATGCAAACATCCCATCATTAATACTGTTTGAGTAACTGGGAGGTGGGAAATAAATCTCTATAGATGAAACTATAATTTTCTCTTGCCCACCAATGGGAAGTTTCTCTTTTTATCTTTTCAGGAATCATAAGCCAATTTAGAATGTGAATAATGTACCAAAGCAGGTGTTAAGAACATCTACCCTTTCTACTTTCCTCAGATTGCCTCCATTTTTTTTCATCTTTTAAAAAGTCATCTTGCAACTATTCTTTCATATATAACCTGTATCTAATCTTTTTAGAAGTGGGCAGGCTATAAATTTTAAATGAATAAAATACTCTTTGCAACAATCTTGTGTCAATAATAAAAGTCTGGGTGTGCTCCAAGTATCTAAAACCAGAGCCTTGGTTTCCCTTGTCCCACCTCCCCAACCCCTATTCTGGCATCCTTTAGTTTGCTGTCCAGAAAGCAAGAATTCCTCTCAGTTACAGAGTAGAGGATCTTTAGTTCAGAGAGAGCATGAATGACTCAACCAATACCACACAGCAAGCAACAGAACTGACCAGAAACCAGGTCCCCCGACTTAAAGCACACTCCACTCGCCATTAGACTATGAGGACATTCCAATCCTACTGAGAAGTCAGGGAAATCTAAGAAGCGTGGACATAAAGGCACATATTTTTAACCTTCCTCACAAATTTCCTTTGGCTTAGCTTATTTAGGTTCCAGAATAACTTTAGTCCTAGTCTCTGTCTTTTAACTCTCAAATAGTATACTGCCTCTCTTAGGAATTCTGGTTACAAAGTTCTTTATTCACTTAATCGGATCATCTCATGTGTTAAGTGGCTGCCATGTGCAAAGGACTGGGCTTCTATTCAAGAGAATGCACTGGCTTCCTCAGAGAACTGCTAGACACAAACTGGTGTGGTGAACAGAACACTGAATTTGGAAACCTGGGTTTTCATTCTGGCACTGCCTTGGACTTGCTGTCTGGCCTTGTACAAAGTCACTTGACCTCATTGGGTTTCAAGTTTCTCATCTGAAAATTAAGGGGATAATATCATTTGGCTTGCAAGAGAGTTACTTGAATCGCTACCACTTATTAAAGACTGTGTGCCAGCCACTGTCACAAAGCACTCCACGTGAACAGTCTCATCAGTTCTTCAAATGATCATGTTGATGGTCAATACGCTATTATTTCCCCAACTGTACTGATAAGACCACTAAAGCTGGAAAGATTAAGCAACGTTCCCAAGGTAAGTAAGAAAGTCATGGAGCTGGGGTTTGTATCTACTTGGACTCCAGAGCTTCCATTCTCAACCCCACTGGTCCCACCCCCCAGTATAAAAAATAATTATGAACATACTTTGAAAAGCATTAAGCTATCTAATTTTAAGGTATTCTTTATTTATTCTACTTCCATCTATTTAAACCCCTAAGATGTCAACAGGAATACTCTTCTGCTAGCTTCTTTCTCTTGTCAAAAAATCACCTCGAACGTCCAAGTGAGAATCTAGAGGTGGAAAACTCAAGCCTTTCTGGTTGGTTTTCACAATAAAGAGGCTGCGTAGGCTCCATAAGGCCATGATCCCCATGTCTCAAATATTCTAAGTATCCTCTTCCTTCCCTTCACTCTTCTGAGGACTCGTCCTTCCTGGGAAGTTCAGAGGCCCATTTTCAAGCAAATACAAATGTTGGAAGCTTTTCTCCTGAGGAGAAAAATGAATGGGAATCTAGTCCCTTGGAAGATCCAGCTAACTCACCTTATAAAGCAGGAATGGACGCCATGAAATACACGAACAATTTCTCTCCCCAGGACGACTGCCAGCCTTGGCACAGGCTGGTCCATTTGAAATACATAATTGAATATTCTTAACAACTCAATTCTTCTACCTCACTTTGACCAATAGTTCATTACCTAAGTCAGAATTGCCAAAAGAGGCAAACCCTTCAGCCTGTTTGTCCTATATTTGCATGAATATTAAGCACTCAATGTTATGCTTCTTTGAACTTCAAAAGAGCTTCCTGGCCTCTTTTGACTACAACTTTAACAACAGAGCATAATGGAGTTACACAAAGACCTTATCCCGGCTAAAGACTTCAAACCTTGCTGCTTCTGGACAGTAACAAACTTTTATATAAGCCATAAATGGCTCATTCATCCACTGTGATGCACAGTCAGTATTTCCTGGGTTCCTGAACCTGTCTTTCCTCCTGTGAGAGCACCGGAATTCTGGCTAATTAGCTACTAGCAAGTGGTAGCACCCATTTCTACTTTTCCTTGTGCAAACAGCTTTCTGCAATTAAAGCATTTTCTCCAGACCTCCTCAGATTCTACACCAATCTTTGACCATAACAGCATCGCCCCTCATTCCACCCTGATGCCTAAAACAGGAGAGCAAACAGGCTACAGAGCATCTGCCTTGACCTAGAAACTTACACTTGAACCAGCCCGTGAAAAATCAAAAACCTTGGCTTCCTTGGGTAAAATGGTATCAGGGAACAAAGAGAGATGGGAAGCTTTATTAACATTACACTTACATGTTTCCTGAAGTTTTTCTAGTTTTTTTTTTAATTAAAAAAAAACTTCTTTCTACTCCTTCCACCCCCATACCTATACCCTTCTCTAGAACTCGACGGTAGAAATATGGGAAACAAGATGTCTTTTTACTTTAAAGGACTTTTACCTGTTGTAAAAGTAGTATTTTCCAATTGTGGAAACTTTGTAATAAAGAGAAGTACAAAAATGAACAAAAGTAACAGTCGTGCACCTACCACCCAGAGATAAAAAATTAGTTCCCTATTGCACACCATGCATGAATATAAATTTCAGATAGAACAGAGAATTATGGGTAAAACCCCAAATTATGGAAGCAGTAGAAGAAAATACAAGAATATGGAGTAGGAGGGAATTCCCTCATGGTCCAGTGGTTAGGGCTCCTCGCTTCCACCGCAGGGGGCACGGGCTCAATCCCTGGTCAGGGAACTAAGATCCCGCATGCCACACAGGGCAGCCATAAAGGAAATGAATGACAGATCTGACTACAAGAAAATTTAAAACTTCTGTATGGGAAAATACAACTTATACAAAGTTTAAATCAAATGGCAGACTGGGAAAATAATATGTGAAATACAAAAGTTAATAAAAACATTTGATGTTATGTTAATAAATAAGCTTTTGCAAATCAATAAGACACGCACCCAAATGAAAGCCAATTCAGTGAAGAAATACAATTGAATTAAAAATAATTGAAAAGATACTCCAGTAATAGGAAAATATCACAACAAAACTGAAATATTATTTCCCCTATTAAACTGGCCCCTAAAATACAAAGATTAATAATACTTTCAGTGAAGGAATTAGAAATGGACATGCATACAAAGATGGTGGAAGCATAAATTGATACAACTTTTTTTGAAGGAAATTTGACAGATCTTACCAAGATTAAAACTGAACATACACTTTGACCTAACAGTTACTCACAAATACTTGCCTAAGTGCCTTAAGGCATCCATTAATGCCTTACTTATAGTAATAGCAAAAACTGGATACAACCTAAATATCTACAAATAGAGACTGGTTAAACAAACCATGACACACTCATATAATTGGGAACTATGTAGACATTAGAAAGAATATGGTACTGTTACACTGCAGTGTTCTGACATGGAAGGATGTCCTGGACACACTGCTGAATAAAAGCAGGTTACAGAAAAATATATATAATACCCAATTTTTGTAAAAGAAAAAACCCTACAGACATGTATATATGTTTTTATAACACACAGAGAAAAGAGTTTGGAAGAACACACAGCAAACTATTAGTAATGGTCATCCCTGGGGAGTGGGATGGGTGTTGAGAGATACAGGTTCTTTATGAAGTTCAGATACTTTCATATCATTTTGTACAATGAGTATTATTAATTTTGTAATTTAAGAAATTTTAAAATAAGTTAACATAAGCATTTTCCCAAGCTATCAAATTTTCAATAAGCAGTGTTTGAATGGTAGCATAATAGTACATTACATGGATCATTTATGTAACCATTCCTCACTGCTTCTAACTTCTCTTAGAGCTGTAATATAAATCTCTGTGCATGTAGTGTGTGTGTGTGTGTGTGTGTGTGTGTATCAAGGCAACATACCTAGGGCATATGCTTTGAGAGTTTCCTTTTAGTGGAGGTAACTTTGCACGTGTCTTCGAGACAGTTAACTTGGGTGTGGCCACAAAGAATGATGCTGAGTGGCTCATTCAGGGAATGACCATGACCTTAGCCTCATTATCTGACTATAAGCCTGAAACACTAGACCAGAACTGGTCCCCTAGGCAATCTGTTACATAATCATTTTGACACCAACTGAATATCAAAGGGGCTTGGGACAGACTCATAAGCAGTAGGAAATGTCAGAGAGTGATAGTTTGGGGGGTCTGTCAATTGTTTTTCAATCATATTCTTCTTTGGTTTGTCAGTTAAGCTCTAAGTTGCATGGACAATATTCCTCAATTCTTCACAAATATGGAAGGCTTCCCAGAAGAGACGGTCTTCTAACAGTTGCAAGCTTCCCCATGCTGCCAGTAAGTCCATAAGGGAAGTTTCTTCCTAAGAGAGGAAGGATTTTTAAGCCCAGCTGCTTGTGAGTTTAGCTGAGAATGGATGGACAGCTTTTCTATCATATCCACTTAAATCAAGGAGGACTTCTGGAAGAGGAGGGTTCTGAGGTCGATTACATATTCAAGTAGAAGGAGAAGGAGGTTAGTTGAGGACTGCAAGAGAAGAGGCTGATCCAAGCTTCCTTACTGATACCGTGTCCTGCTAAACTTCCTTCTGTGCCTCGATCATACTAGGTATCACCACGGATTACTCATGTTTAAAAGCCTAATCAAAAGCACTATTTCTCCCAGGAAGGAGACTCACTTTACTATGAAAATCGTAGTGGGGCAGAAACACAGGTAACAATGGAGCAGGTTTGGCACTGTTCTCCCTGTCAGCAAGCCTCATGCCTGATATATTTAACTTATGCTGATAAAGGAGATAAATGTTTAAGTGATGGGCTTCAGATGCTGTTTCAGCTCCTACCAAGCATATTTGCACAGTTCCTTCTCATGAATAAGTTCAGTGGAGCAGAGAATGCCCCTCTTGGACCAGTTCCACTTTGTGCTTCTTTTGATGCAGCCAAAAAGGGGAACTAGAGCGATGGCTTTTCCTTCAAATTTAGGGCCAGGGTCCACCTCAGAGGTGGCTGCAAGTGGCCCAAAGAAGGTGAGGCTCACAGTGGGCAAAGGCAAGCAGAAAGCTCCTAACAAGAGCAGAGGTGTCAACGGTTACTCATAAATCTCCCAAATGTGGCTGCGAGGAGGGTTAATTACCCCCCTTTCCTGCCACTCTGCTTTCTCCAATGTGTCAGCCCATCACACGGATCGCTGACTTTCTAGAAATATTCCCTGGCTTTGCGGGGACGTTCCTTTCAATAAATGGCATCCAATTTGCTCACGGTCCCTGGAATCTCAATTTCCTCAAAGGATTTTTCATCTCAACCCAATTCATGTGAAGGTTTTTTCCTTCTTCGTTTTTCAGCAGAAGGGAAGAGGCAGAGCCTGCTTTACTTTTTTCTTTTTTTTTCTTTTTCTTTTCGGCGTTATTCTTTTTCATAAACTGAAAACCTTTGCTGAAGAGTCTGAAATTTGGGAAAAAATCCAGCTCATCTGTCAGATATTTCATGAATTACGTAAAATGGAATGAGATTTGTACAGTTTAGAACAGGAAAAGGAAAATAGGCTAATGTGTCATGTGTCCTATGAGATGAAAACTATATGATAATCAGAAAAACAGCCCCAAATTTAGTTAGCCCGATTCAAAGCTCTCATTCTTTTACCAACTCAGGCATAAACCAGTAACATTCACTTTCTTCTCTTAGAATAATGGCATGGCCACATTTGGGCTAAATCACAATCACTTCAGATTATAATCACATTTTCAAAGAAATTACAAGAAAGTATCTTGTTTTTAAAACTCAAGACACTTACGTTTTACTTGCTCTGTTTTGCTTCCTTCTAGGAAAAGAAAGAACAGCAACAAGGAGAAGATGTATCTCATGCCTCCCATCTTCCACATTTTTCTCATTCTGGCCACTGCAAAAGGCAACTTGAAACTTTCAGGGCCCTGGGTACTCAAGCTGTTGGGAAGAAAGCAGAGAAAAAGACTTAGAACAGATCCTCTGGAACTGATGGAGCTCTCTGATGCTTAGGCTCCTAACTTGCTGGGGAAAAAGTGCTGGAGAATTTACAAAAGTGCAAGCATTGTTTTTCTGCTAAGAAAAGAGAACTTGCCTCTCCTGTCTTGCAAAGACTGTGGGGAGAAATTAAAGTGGATGAACCTACATTCCTATCCAACGCTGAGGCTAAATCCTTGCAGGCAAGTCATAGGAAAGTAAAAATAAATTTTGAAATCCTCATTTCTAAGGGAATTAAAGTTGATTTCTCAAGAGATTTTCTTTGGGAGAAAAGGGAAACTGGGGTTTGCAAAATGGCCATTTTGGCAAACAAAAATAATAGGCAGTGACCCAAACAATTTCTGAAATGAAAGTTAGCTGATCTTAGCTTCAAGACTACCGTTATTATTAATCCTTCAGGGATGAGGCACGATTGATCAATGCTTCTCCTGTGTCTCCTATGAGATCTATAAGGAAAAACTCTTCCAATGGGTGATTGGAAAATATTTAAATAATTCGAGAAACACCACATTTCAATCTGGGGTTAACATTGGATGGGAACTGAGCTCAACGATCTTTTCAGAGGGTCCAACCTAAATATTGAGTATAGGGAGCTGGATGGAATGCAAGATGATCATTCTGGAGAGCTGAATTGTCTTTGGGCCATGATGTGGATGCCACAGCTCTTACTTTAAACGCTATGAAGTTGGCCAGGTAATTTAAAATGCATTGTTTCAAATTACGAGTATGTAACCAAAGAAAAACTGTCCATAGAGAATGAGTTATGCTATCAGCCAGGATTTGCAGAACTGATCTGCCTCTCTACGTCCTCCCTGCTCCTTAAACAAGGATAAATTCTCCTGGGACATGTTCCTAGCCTTCCAAAGACCTGGGTTCTCATGTCTTGGTCCCCTCTGTGAGCTTTTGGCCCAGCTTCAATCATTGGAATGTCTACCTCTGTCCTCTGAGAGTTACCAGGTTCCACTGAAGCAAATCATTTCCACGAACGCTTTAACACAGCTACTCATCCCAGTGAGGTTCTTCCTGAGCCTACTTTAATAAGCTTATCCCCCAAGCCTCCAAATGAGAAAGACTTTTTTTTAACCACTGAAATCCAATTTATCACAATCACATATGGGTCTCAGGGGGGATTTTTGAAACCACGGTTTTCGGGTCTCCCCATGCAAGAACCAACCAGCTTGTTTTTCTTGTACAATGGTTGGGTGATTCGGTGAACAGTAGCATTGCCTCATAATTCAAGCTGGCAAGAAAATGGCTCTTAGAATTTTTTTGCTTTTCTTGGGTCTCAACTAATGGTATGAGTAAAGAGAAAAGTTGGTGACTAGAGAGCAATTAATCTCTTTTGGCGTTCCTGTCATCTGTTTGGCCTCCCCGGCTGGGATGTAGAACATCAGAAAACGAATCTCTTTATAAATAATCACTTTTGATTTACAAGATCCTGAAGTCCTGCCTTTGTATTCTGTGCAGAGCTATAAACCTGGAAGAGTTCCCTCCCCAGGTCTCCGTTCAATTTCTCTTTATCGCTTTAACTTTTTCTTTTGGGGGAGGGGGGCAGTTCAAGACATTTGTTAGGGCTGCAGCAATAAACACCAGCAAGCATTGCTCAGCAAGCATGCCGACTCTTACACTTGCAAAGAGCCAAACTGTCCTTAATTTTTCAAATTACACTTTGACCCAGTTAACTGGAGTTATTTCGGTATTAACTCTCTGTCTGCTTCACACAGGCCGTTGTGCCGTTGAACTTGCACTGGCTCTTTTACAGGTTACTTAGAAATGTAGCCATTGGCATATTTTGGGGGCATCCAGGCCCCAAGAAGAAAACAACAAAGAAAACAAAATTCTGGGACTAACACTGCAGAGTGGGAGAGGGTGAGTGCGCTTTACTAGAGAACAAGAAACAGGTCAGAACCTAAAGGAATGTATCCATTAAGGTGCCTTCGTGAAACAAGCATTCACAAAGTTCATTTGCAACAAGCAAAGGGACCAAGGGCTCCTTGCCAGGCTGGGACTGCAAGGCAATCTGGGCCATCAAGTGTCAGGGGTCTGTCGGTTCACAGAAGAGGTCTCCTGGGTAGAACAGAATCAGAGACATTCCCAAAGGAAGGCTAAGGGATGAGCACACGGGCCAGCTCTTCAGGACCCACAGTGTTTCTTTAATCCTGCCGAGAGGCTTCAATGCCCTTGCAATCTCACATTCACTATCATCTGTGGGGCAGCCTCCAGGGTAGCAATTCTCTTTCCAACAAACAATAAGAAGACACTGGATTCTCAGGCCCATGTCCATCAGCTAAAATCCTCTCCCCGGTCTACCACCCAACAAGAAAAGCTCTGTTCACTGGTGGTAGGTTGTCACTGAAAAATGGCAGCTTCAGGCCAGGGTGTCTCTGGTCTGAGTCGAGATGCCTTCATCGCTCCTATGACTGAAGAACAATGCCCCGCCATTTGGCTTGCAAAACTTACCTTGCTATCTATCATTTCATTTTATTCCCCACAACAACTCCACCTTCAAAATGGGCATCCTGGAGCCCAGAGAACTCAATTGCCCATTCTCATAAAGTTAGTGGCAGGGCCAGCAGGGACCAGAAGGCAGGCTTTCCAGGCCCTAAGTTCTGGCAACACTGCGTTGCTCCCCGAGCCTAGCGTCCCCAACCTAGACGCCAGTGGGCCGGGCCGGAAAATGGAGGCAGATATCCAGAGGGAGCATAGAGGAGCCTCTCACCCAGTCTGCCCTGTTTGGTTAACTTAAGCACGTATGAACTACCTACGGGTCCAGGGCACCTCAGCAAGCCAGCAAAAGTCTCGGGACACATGCGATCACTAAGGGGACCGTAGAAACCCGTTAGGTAGCTACCCAAGTGGCCTCCCCGCAGCTCCAGAGCCTGGAACTATGCAGGCCGAGCGAGAGTGGCGAGTGGTGAGTTCGAATCCGAGGCCCTCCGACCTGCCTTGGTCTGGCGCCCTGGGCTCCACCTCCAGCCGGGCCTCGGGCAGCTGTGGCGGAGAGCGGGTTAGGGTGGCCGGTCGGGGAAGTTCTGGGCGCCCTGGGGGAAGACGGCCCACCTGTGCAAAGGCTGGAAAGGAAGGGAGGGGAAACGGGCGCCGGACACCGCTCACTGACCTGGCCACCGGCCTCCTCCGTCTTCCACGCGTGCAAGCGCTCCGAGTTCCCCGGGGCGCTCCTCCGAGGACGGGGACTCGCAGGTTGTGGCGAGAGCTGGAGTGCGCGCGAGGGGGGAGGGGGGACTCAAAAGTGGGTGGGAGGAAAAACATCACCGCCCTCACACCACGAGGGAACAGCGGCTCGCTCGGCTCCCGGGGGCAGAGCCAAGGCGCGGGCGCAGCGGCCCGGGGCCACCTGCCCGCCCGCCGCCCGCTCCCCACTTGGCCCGAGAGGCCGGCCGCTCGGCGCGGGCGGGAATTCCGCGAGCAAGCAGCCGCTGCAAGCCCGCACCCCTTCTCCGCCCCGGCACCGCCGCTCTCTCCCCGCTCCCCCGACCCGAAAGTTAAGGAATCGGGAGAAAGTGTGAGGCTCAGCCGGCGACTTTCCCATCACGCAGCGCCCACACGGCACCCCCCTCCTCTGGCTAAGCGTGCGTTGGGGTCTTAAAGGGACCGCACATCTCCTCCCACCCCTCCACCCCCTCTGCGCTGGATGCACCTAGGAGCTCCCCGCCGCTCGCGCGCGGCCTGAAGACCCCGGCTACCCTCTGACTTCCCCGCTGGAAGCCCGCAACCCCCTCCCCTCCCGCACGACAGCCTCTCTGCGTGCACCTGGCCTGGTCCTGAGCCGGTGCGCGGGACGCAGGATGAGTTGGCCTCGAAAATTGTGCCCTAGCAGGCTGCTTATCATTTCCGGGCATCTCCCAAATCCACGTCGCGTTTAATGAAGTGACCAAGCGTTGGTGCCCTTAAAGGCAGGATGGAGATGGGTGTGTGTGTGGAGGGACAGGGGACGACTTAGAAATCTGCTTTCGCCCACAGAGGGCTCCTAAGCCCCACAGAAAGGGCCTCCACTAACTGTTAGGTGTCTTGAAGAAAACTTAGAGTGGCTCACCACAGCCATCACTGTTCTAAGAGTCCTTAGGATTTTGAGTTGGGTCAAGAACCCATCCTTGAAATCACAATAGTGCTGCTGATACCTTGGTGAGCCTGGGACAGACTAGTCCAAATTTGTGTTTATTAGATGAAGTATAGTTACAAAGAATTACCAGAATCCTCTAAGGGCCTGAAAGCGTTGCCTTGAGAGACAGTACCCATTTATATTTAAGCCCCTAAATTTAGAGAGAGCTGCAGGGCTTTTTTCGACATGGAACTGCATAATATGGATACTCCTAACATCTACATGCCACGTTATGGCTTACAGAGTGCTTTCATATACATCTTCATTACTTTTTAAACTCTCACAACAAACTGAATGATCTCTATGTGGCCTCAAGTGTTAGAGTTGGTGGGGACCTTCTGGACCATTCAGCTCAACCGCTTCCTGTCACAGAAGAAGAAATTGACGGAGGAGGAGGCTGGAGAGGTGATGTATCCAAGGTCACACAGCTAGTAAATGATAGATTTGAGATTCCAGTTCAGATTTCCTGACTTTCAATCCACTACTCTCTGGCTGTTATCTCCAGTCTATAGATGAGGAAACTGATGCTCAGGGAAACTGTAGCTTGCCAAAAAAATCATACATCAGGAAGAGAGAACAAAGGAAATTTAAAACAAGAATAATTGTCCCTGGAAGTTACTTCCTTTTTCTTCCTTCACAAGTGTTAATATCACCCAACTAGCCCCTGAATTGCTGGAGATGATTATTTCACTGTTAACAAAGAAAGGGGGGCCCTTTCTGAAATGTTGCCTTCAGGGCCCAAAATGTCTAGCTCCATCCTGCTGCTTGGGTAGCCGTACATTTACATTGCCACATGCGTTCAATCTGTGCTGTCCTATATTCGTTTGAACGTGCTGATTTGTTGCCTTATAACTGTTCTCAAGCCATTTAAGGCACTGATGTTTTGTCTCACTGCACTGAGTTCTTCAAGGCCAAGGACTGGTTGTTCAATTTCCTTTGTATCTACATCCCCCAACCCCCATCATCACTCCCAACATGCTGAGAGAGTATTCAGGAAAATGGGTTTCAGGGAACAGCCTGGGACAAACATGGATCTTAGCATTTAAAATCAGTAGACTCACTGAGATTTAAGAGCTCGTCTATTTGGCTACAACCACTGGCTCCCCTTGCTTGATGTAGTACTCTGATTACTGCATAACAAACCATCCCAAAACCTTAAAAGCTTAAAATGATTTATTATGATCGAATGGTTCTTTTCAACTGGGCAGCTTTTGCTCAGGATCTCTTGTACCCTTGGCAACTGTATAAGGGGGGTGCTGGAATTCTCTAAAAGGTTCTTCATTAGTGTAAATGCTGGTGGTCCTTGTATTAGTTCCAGTCTTGATTTCTGAATTGGGAACTCCAACATGGGTCGTAACCTAAACTTCCTACCAGATCTTATTCAAGCTAAACTGATGATTATCTCTATGCTTTATTTTTCTCTGCTTATTAAAAGGAGATTAGAGCATAGATCATCTCATATTCAGTCTTAAAAATGTGTTATTTTGAGATAATCATAGATTTATGTGCAACTGTAAGAAATAATTCAGAGGGATCTCAAATACCCTTCACTCCCAGTGGTAACATCATGCATAACTATAGTACAATATTACAAACAGGAAATTGACATCAATACAATCCATCCACCTTATTCCAATTTCACCAGTTTTATATGCACCCATCTGCCTGTGTGTATAGCTCTGTGAAATTTTATCACATGTGTAGGTTGATGTGATCATCACCATAGTCAAGATGCTAAACAGTGCCAACACCACAAGGGGCTCCAGTGTTACTCATCTTCTCCCCTCCTCTTCCTACTCCCTGGCAACCACCAAACTATTCTCCATCTCTATAATTTTGTCATTTAAGAATATTACATGGGGGCTTCCCTGGTGGCGCAGTGGTTGAGAGTCCGCCTGCCGATGCAGGGGACACAGGTTCGTGCCCCGGTCCAGGAAGATCCCACATGCCATGGAGCAGCTGGGCCCGTGAGCCATGGCCTCTGAGCTTGTGCGTCCGGAGCCTGTGCTCCGCAGTGGGAGAGGCCACAACAGTGAGAGGCCCGCGTACCGCAATAAAAAACAAAACAAAACAAAAAAAATAATATTACATGGAATCATACATAGGTAACCTTTTGAAATTGGCTTTTTTCACTCAACATAAGTCTCTGGAGATCCATTCAAGATGTTCCAGTATCAAGAGTTTGTTCCTTTTACTGCTGAGTAGTATTCCATGGCATGGCTGTATCACAGCTTATTTAACCATTCATCTATTGCAGGACATCTGGATTGATTCCAGATTTCGACAGTTACAAATAAAGGGGCTATGAACATTTGTCCACTGATTTTGCATGAACCTAAGTTTTCATTTCTCTGGAATAAATGCCCTAGAGTATAGTTCATGGATTGTATGGTAAGTGCACGTTTAGTTTTGTAAGGACTGCCATATGCTTTTCAGAGTGGCTGTACTATTTATATTCCCACCAGGAATGAATGAGAGATCCAGTTTCTCTACATACTTGTCTGCATTTCTTGTTGTCATTATTTTTTATTTTAGCCATTCTGATAGGGGTAGAGCGATATATCATTGTGGTTTTAAACTGTATTTCCCTAATGCTTAATGATAGCTACCATCCTTTCATGTGTTTATTTAACATCTATATATCCTTTTCAGTGAAATGTCTCTTCATGTATTTTGACATCTTCTAATTGCATAGTTTTCTTACAGTTGAATTTTAGGAGTTTTTTATATATTTTAGGTACTAATCCTTTGTTGCATATATGGTTTGCAAATACTTTCCCCCAGATTGCAATTTGTCTTTTCATCCTCTTCCCATAGGCTTTTATAGAACAAAGTTTTCAAGTTTGATGAGGTCCAATTTGTCAGTTTTTCCTCCTATGGATTCTGTTTTGACATTAAGTCTAAGGATGCTTGGCTTAGCCCTAGATCCAAATTTTTTTCCTATATTTTATAGTGCTATAGCTTTAAGTTTTACATTTAAACCTATGATCCATTTGGAGTTGATTTTTATATAAGGTGTGAGATTTAGATCGAGGTTCACTTTTTTGCCTATGGATGTCCAATTGCTCCAGCATCATTTTTAAAAAAACTATCCTTCCCTCATTGAACTGCTTTTACACCTTGGTCAAACATCAGTTGGGTATTGTATGGGTCTATTTCTGGTTTCTCTCTTTTGTTTCATCGATCTCTATGTCTATCCCTCCATCAACAGCACCCAGTTTTTATCATTATAGACATTAGTAGGATTAATATCAAGTAGAGTGGTTCCCTCCACTTTATTCTTCCTTTTCAAGATTGTTTTAGCTATTCTGGGTCCCATACCTTTCTGTATAAATATTAGAATAAGCTCATCTATGTGACAAAGCGAAAGAGCGGCATGGACATATATCCACTACCAAACGTAAGGTAGATAGCTAGTGGGAAGCAGCCACATAGCACAGGGAGATCAGCTCGGTGCTTTGTGACCGCCTGGAGGGGTGGGATAGGGAGGGTGGGAGGGAGACGCAAAAGGGAGGGGATATGGGAACATATGTATATGTATAACTGATTAAATTTGTTATAAAGCAGAAAAAAAATAGAATACGCTCATCTATGTCTACAATACACCCTTCTCAGATTTGGATAGGAACTGCATTAAACCTATAGATCAATTTAGGAAGAATTGACAGCTCTTCCAGTCCATGAACACAATATGTTTCTCCATTTCTGTAGGTCTTTTTTGATTTCATATAGCAATGCTTTCTAGTTTTTAGCGTATAGATTCTGTATGTGTTTTGTTAGATTCATACCTACGTATTTCACTTTCTTGGGAGCAATTGCAAATGTTATTGTGTTTTTAGTTTTGGTTTCCAGGGTTCACTGCTAGTATATATTAATGCAATTGATTGTTGTGTGTTGATCTTGTATACAGCGTGTTGCAGAACACAGTTATTTTATTTTTTCCAGCTTTATTGTGATTTAATTGACATAGAACATTGTGTGAGTTTAAGATGTACAACATGATGATTTGATATATGTATATATTGTGAAATGATTACCACAATAATGTTAGTTAACACGTCTATCACCTCACATAATTACATTTTTTTGGTCTGTGGAGGGAATATTTAAGATCTACTCTCTCAGAAACGTTTAGGTATATAATACAGTTATATTATATATTTAACTATATGCTAACTATAGTTACCATGCTGTGCGTTAGATCCCCAGAGCCTATTTGTCTTATAACTGGAAATTTGTACCCTTTGACCGGCATCTCCTCATTTCCCTCATCCCCCAGTTCCTGGCAACCACCACTGTACTCTCTGTTTCAAAGTTTGGCTTTTTTTTTTAAAGATACCACATATAAGTGAGATCATACAGTATTTGTCTTTCTCTGTCTGACTTATTTCACTTAGCATAATGCCCTCAAGGTCCATCCATGTTGTCAAAAGTGGCAGAAATGAATGTGAAAATGGATGTATTACAGAATGATTAATGCTGAACAATGTTTTGAGAATACATATTTTAGCCTTTTTAAATGCTTCTTATCCTGTTTGAACCTGGAAAACTCTGGTTATTTGATTAACTTTCAAAGAAAATAGCAGGACACATAAAGATTAATGAGGAGTATATTATGGTATATGTTTATTTCTTTATACAGAAAATCAGACCAACCTAAGGTTTGTATTAATCAAATATTTGATTTAATATTTAGAAGTTGACCTTTTAGGACCCTTAAGCTGTATTTAATATGAGCCCCTTTATCACTTGTATGTATTCATGTTTGTTGCTGAGTTTTTGTCTTTGTTGTATCTTCTTCCTGTTGATCATTTCTAAAAAGTGCTATAACGCAGAATTGGTTGTCATTAGTGCGGTTCATCTAATATTTCCGTCTTTCTTCCTTTCAGGTTCATGGTAGAACTTTACCCCCCTTCCTGCTATGGGATTGAGCATGACCATGTGATTTGCTTTGGCCATTGAAATCTTAGGAAAAGCAATGCGTTACTTCAGGATGGAAACCAAGAGCTAGTGCATAACAACTTGCCCCATTCCCTGCCCACTACCACAGGAATCATGAATGCATACATTGAAATGAAGCCTGAGTTTCTGAGAGACTAAGGTGAGCAAAGCCCCCATCAGAATTATTTTGGGAGTCTAAAGTGAGTGATAAATGGAACTTTGTGTGTTAAGCTTGTGAGATTTGGAGGTTGCTTCTTTTTTGCAGCATAATCTGCCCAATCCTGACTGCTGAGACCACCAGTAAAAACAATTCTGTTTCCTCATACTTTATGAAAACCAGAAAAGTAAACAGAGCAGCTTATAGAATCTTGGAAATAGAATTAATAGAAGCCATTATTTTTTGGTTCAGTGTGTTCTTTCTTAGTTAACCTGTCATTTTCCATTTATGCCTTTCAGTTACTGTACCAAACAAAAATAACCCAAGATACTTTTTATTTGTGCTTTGTGTTATGTCGGAATAGTATTTTAAGGAAATGATTTTCCTTTGAACTGATTTTAAGATATCTGTGGGAGCATTTTATGTGATTCTCTTCCCAAAGGAGCACATCTCCAGATTTATCATAAAGGCCAATGATAAAGCAAAATTTGGTTTATAGAAAATTTCGGGAACATATTTATTTTAAAAATTGAGGTAAACTCATCATACTGTGCAGGATTATAGTAAATATCTAAAAGATGAAAGGAAGTGTATTCCTTGATTCAAAATTGTAGCGTGCCCACAATAACCATGAATGAGTCAAATGGGCAGAGAATAAAACACATTCACTTCTGACTGAGGAATTTTCACGTAGTTTTTTGTTTGTTTGTTTGTTGTTTTTTGCGGTACGCAGGCCTCTCACTGTTGTGGCCTCTCCCACTGTGGAGCACAGGCTCTGGACGCACAGGCTCAGCGGCTATGGCTCACGGGCCCAGCTGCTCCGCGGCATGTGGGATCTTCCCGGACCGGGGCACGAACCCGTGTCCCCTGCATTGGCAGGCGAACTCTCAACCACTGCGCCACCAGGGAAGCCCTTTCACGTAGTTTAACTACATTTTCAAGCAGTCTCACAAAGGTATGTAAACTCTGTTAACTAGGGACGTTGTAAAAACAAACTGGAGATCTAGTATGTCCAAGTGTTATAGTGTGCATAGAAAATACAATATGGCGGAATAGAAACTGCTTCCCTAGAAGCTCCATTGCTATAGAGCATTTAATCACTTTAAATTGCATCTGCTTAGATAGCTTACTATAGGACCTCAAGGTACCCACAGCTCTTTAGAACTGTCATGAACTTCCCACAGTATTTGCCTTTATTCCAAAGCTAGGAAGCAGAGCATCCACTATTATTCTTCAGCAGAACCAACAGAAGTGCCTACCTCATTGTCTTAACTATGGTTTTAGAATCCAGCGTTCCTGAGTCTGAGTCCCAACAAGTCATATAACTTTTCTGAGTCTGTTTCCTTCTATGTAAAAAGAGGATGATGATAATGCTGCTGTGTATGTTCAGTGGCCTAATATATGTGGAGGGTCTGGCTCAGTGCTTGACATATAGTAGATGCCTGTTAGTCCTTTCCATCCTCACTTTTCCTTCCTGCCCCCATTCCTTAGGCCAAATGTGAGAGCTATTCCACACTCAGTAAAGTCCTTTATTAGCTACTCAAGCTTCAGTTTCCCTGTCTTTAGAAGAGAGTGGAGAGAAAACCAGGAAGAGAAAACCAATAATTAGCCGAATTTTCCACCCTTTTCTTCTAGGCAGGGAGTAAGTTGGGGAGTAGAGTGCCAACCTGCCTTTAAGTGGAACAGTCAAGAGGCTGATGCCAAAATGGAAGTCACTCTGTTTTCACACACATGTGCATCAGCACCAGGTAAGGTCCTGGTGCCGGGAGAACATCATAAAATATTAGATGCAGATTTGGGCCTAACATCCTCTTCTCCATCTTCATGGCACATGGACTAGAAAACAAGACACAAGCCAGAGTAGAATCGTGAGAAGCCACCTGGATATTCTCACATTCAAATTCCCTGATCTTTCAGTTCTCAAGGAAAGAAAGTTTGTTTCTCATTAGGAAATGATGCTGACAACTCAGCATCAGCGTTATAACCCAGGGAATAAGAGCAGGAAACAGAGGATCTAGAGAGCAAAGATGGCAAACTGCTGACCCAAAGGCTGACAAGAGCCTGCACACATGTTTTGCTTGGACTGAACAGGGATTTTTTTTCAAAATTTGAATTGGTTCCAAAGAATCTTTAATGTTTATTATTAGGAGATTTCACACAAAAACCTTGATTTCCAGTTCCGCTTGAAAAATTAGAATTGCTGGCAACACTGGGCTGACATCTCTGCCTAGTAACATAGGCTGGAACAGAGGAGTGGCTGCTGCTTTTACATAGCATATGTGCCCATCAATTGCCACAGTCCCCACCACTCCTTACTGTGTCCCTTTTGTTACCCTCAGGCTTGCTTTACTCATTCACATTACCTTTCTAGCTTCTAGGGCCATTTGAATTTGAACCATGGTGTACAGTCATAACTGTCTAACAAGTGGCTCTCTAGGGAGAAAAATAATCCTGATTCATAGCAATTTCCAATTTCTGATATATAAATATCCCCAACATGGCCGATTTCAAACTACCAGTATGTTGTCACTTAATGCAGAGCTGGTAAGAGATGCGTGCAATTGCCTCTCCCAAGCTGGTGAGACCTGGCACCAGAACACCACTCGAATCCACTTTAAAAAGCTTAGCAAAGTAAGTGGGATGGTCAGGGGTGTGAGCCAGGAGATCTTATTCACAGGTTAAGAGTCAGAAATCAATGAGAAAAAGTCAGATTCAACACCTGACATGGAACCCATCATTAAGTCAACACTACTTCCTTGTTCCCTACCTCTTTTTAAAAATCCCACAGGCCAATTATCCAGTTTGGGGGCATGGGTAATGTGCGAGGGAGGTGTGGACTGATGAAGGGTTGGCACGAGCCTGACGAGGTCAGATGACAAACTACAGGCCCCCTGACCGTGCTGCTGAGTCCTGCCTGTCAGCCGAATACTATGCTCCTTTTCTCCTTATGAGAAGGGAGGGGACCAGGGAGACCAGTGAGCTGCCTATTTAGAAGCCAAGTTGGGAGTGAAATGCAAATAGGCTGTGAATTACATCCAGAAATCTCTTCTCACACTAGAACTGCAGGGCTGCTGACCTCAAATGCAGATGGCAAAGACCACAAGCAAGGACATCTTCTTCTCACATCCCATACTGGAAAATGACTGAGTGTGCATAGAACAGTATTCTAGAAGGTGAAAACTCTACAGCACCTTTGGGACAACTTAGTCCAAATCTGATTAACTTACACAGGGAGAAACTGAGGCCCGGAGAGGGGGCAGGGGGTGAGTAAGTGGCTGAACCAGGTCTGGAAGCCTGGCTTTCTGACAGCCAGTCTCAGACATTTTTTTCTACCTCATACTGCATCTCAAGGAGTTAAAAAGTGGACGCTTCAGTCCACAAATGGGTTGTGTTGCCAAACCAGCAAGATGAATAATATTTTTTGACTGAATCAACTGTCTGTTTAGGCATCATGTAGACACAGTCAAACACTCATCTCCAGTTTTCCCTGTGTTTGGATGGTTTTAAAACCTAACAGAGAATCTGCACGCCCAGGGAGTTTTGCCAAGAAAATCTGAAAATCTAAACAGCCACTCTCACATTGGCCCTGTAACCAAGTGTCCGAATCATTTTTTTTTCCTTTTTCATATTAGAGAAAATATGTTCTTGCCACAAGAGAAGCAGCATCAGAACCTGGATGGATCCTTGAACTGAGAATTAGGATTCTGGGCTCTGGTCCTGACTTTGCTTTGGATGGGTCACATTCTGACCTCCCTGTGGGCCTCAGTTTCCCCATCTGTTCCTTCAAGCTCTAGCAGTCTTTGATTGTAGAATCATATTCCAGGTGCCCAGTCACTCAGCTTGTTGGCCCCTTCCAACCCGTGTTTCTGTGGCCACAGAGCATTCTAGAGCCCAAGTTCCAGAGACATTGCCGAGCCTCTGAAATCCTGCAAGACTTGCTTGTTGGGCTTATGCTCCACAGCAGCTAATTTACATACGCAGCCCCAATGTCTATACTCATTAGGGACCCCTCGTCTCGCTGCCTTTGAATTTTCCTGGTAACCTCTCAGTCATAAAAGTTGCCTGTAATCGAAAAAAAAAATCTCCAAGAATCATATCTTTTAAAATAAAAAGCCTATGGGCTTCCCTGGTGGCGCAGTGGTTGAGAGTCCGCCTGCCGATGCAGGGGACACGGGTTCGTGCCCCTATCCCGGAAGATCCCACATGCCGCGCAGCGGCTGGGCCCGCGAGCCATGGCCGCGGAGCCTGTGTGTCCGGAGCCTGTGCTCCGCAACGGGAGAGGCCACAGCAGTGAGAGGCCCGCGTACAGCAAAAAAAAAAAAAATAAAAAAAATAAAAATAAAAATAAAAAGCCTAAACCCAAATGAACCTTTTACTAGATTATGGGCTCCAGTGCTTATTCCTTGGGGGACTCTTGTGAAATCAGAGACAAAAACTTGAGAACAATCAGACAAAGAGAAATGTCAAACGAAGGTTTGGGTTTATTTAATTTTAGTGTTTTCAAATCCACCCTGGGTTGAGGGGAGGGTGGAAGAAGCACAGAGAAACCCCCTCCCAGCTGCAAAGTCCACGTGCTCAGCCATGCTTTTCTGTCACTTAGAGTTCAGCTTTCCCCAATATTAATGGAACTTAAGCCAAACAAGAGTTCCTTTTATGCTTTCTCCCCCCACTCCGTGCTTGCTAAGTCCTGTGCAAACTTGCCACAGTTCCCAAGCACACAGCTGTGAAATGATCAGGGCTGGACTAATGCCAGTACAAACCAATTTATTGGGGTCCTGAAATTAACTAAAACCTAGAAAGCCTGATTACTTGTGGCACAGCACAGCAAGGAGCATTCAGGGGGGAGGCCAGCAGGCCAGAGCACACACGGGGACTCTGTCCTGCCCCTTGATTGACATGACACATAAAGAAGAGTTCCTTCTGTGGACGGGGCTGTGCTGCTCTTACTACTTATTCATCCATAACCAAAACGTCATTGAGTCCAGCAGGGAAAATGGTAGTTAGTGGGTCTTAGCTACCTATGGAATCAGCCAATCCCATAATGGTAGTGCTTGGGATTCATTTCATTTCATTTAATTATCATCTTCGGGCCGCCCATTTGACAAGCTCGACTTTTTTCAAAACAACAGGGACTAAATATGCCTTCGGAGAGTCATCGTTGAGAGCTAGTGCTACTGCCATTTCTTGGAACACCTTACCACATAAGACAAGGAGAAGGAGAGTGAATCTAGGGCAAATCATCAGGGTCAAAAAAGATCTGTCCCCTACAGACCAGTGCTTTTCTTCTCAGTTCCTATGAAAAATGATAGCAGACCAATGCATTGCAAAAAAAGAGTCCTCCTCTACTGGGGAGGGGGGGATAAATTAGGAGTTTGGGGTGAGCAGATACAAACTACTATATATCAAATACAGACACAACAAGTATCTTGTCATAAACTATAATGGAAAAAATCTGAAAAAAAATATATACATACATAACTGAATATATATATTTTATATATATAACTGAATCGCTTTACTGTACAGTAGAAACTAACACAATATTATAAATCAACTTCAATTAAAGTTGATTGAAATATAATTAATTAATTATATCAAGTAATTCATTCAATTAAAAAATAAAAATAAAAAAAGACCCCACATCTAGAAGTAGTAAGTATACAATGTCAAGACTGCTGAGGTGTTTGCCAGTGGAAGCTCTTGAAGGCGGAGGCAGTGGCAGCAAGGAGACTTCTCAACCTCGGGAACAAGGCATTGCTGTAAAGTGCTCACTTGTCAGCAGGCAGGGGGTTTCCCCTTCTGCCCAGATGTCTTAGAGCCCTGGCGTGGGCACAGTTGTCTAACATGTAAGCTTCTAGAGTGCCAGATCCACCTCTGGCTGGTTCTCTTTGTCAGCCCCAGGCCTAAAGCCTGCCCTGAGTACATCCAGGCTGACTGAACAGTACGCTCTGATGCAGTTGGTACCATTGTTAAAGCACCGAAAGAGTTCCTTGCCGCTGGGTCAAGTGCTGCTGTCTCAAGCTTCCCCAGGTGTCCCCTGCAGCCTCCACTGCTCCTGCCCTTCCCCTGGGACCCTCGAGCATTCCCCACGATCCATAGCTAAAGAGTTAATGGCTGGCACAGCAGAAGGCCTTCAGTACCCTGTGCCCATGGGCCTCTGGCCTCTTTTCTAGTTGGTTATTACCCACGCTGGACCAGAAAGTAACACTTTTGGAAATCACCCTAGGTACATCACAAAATGATACCTTCATTGCTGGTGGTGATGAGGAGAAACTTACTGATAAAAGCACCCCAGGATCTTCATGAGAAACACACCAAGAATCTGTTTCATTCCTCATGGCAGTCCTGAAGCCGTGAGCACTGGCATTGTTGCAGGTTCCCTGGGTAGAGAGCATGGCATCTAGTACAAGGGCAGGCAGGAAGTGGGTGTGCAGGAAGTGTGCGGGGAAGCAGGTAATTCCGGCTGCTGAGGAAGCTGCTCTTGCCACTCTCCTTGGCCATGATCTTCCTTAAGGATAGGCCAGCTCTGGGAGATTGAAATCTCCCGCAGATAGGAACCACCTAGGCTTTTGATTTGGATCAGAATGGGGAAAGGATGGGTGGAAGGACACAAAGGACCAAAGTGACCCTCATCACAATTCTGCCAAATTATGTATGTGGGGTAAAAGGGGTAAAAGGTCTTAGGAACCCACTTCAGGAGACCGGAACTAGTCCTGGTGCTGTCATTAGCTGTCTGACTTCAGACACGTCCCTTCATTTCTCTGGGTCTTGGCTTCTTCATCTGTACCATCAAATGACTGAGTTAAGTGACCTCAGGGGTTCCATCTAGCTTTGCAATTCTATGGAATAATCATTATTATTAATAATCAGAACACTACCTACCATTTATTAGGTACTCACTGTGTGCTGGACATGATGCTAAATACTTTTCCATGTATTCTTTTGAATGTATTCAAAATGTATCTTGAATGATTTACATGGATTCGTTTACATGTATTATAAATGGCCTCAGAACAAAACTATGAGGTAGGTATTATTATTGTCATCCCATCTTTTACAAATCGGAAGGTCACATACATAATAGTAAGGAGTACAGCCAGGACTCAGATTCACGGCTGCTGAATCTAAGACCCATGCCCTTACCCGCTCACTATCCCACCAATCTGTGGCTCCATGTGTTCAAGACTGCAGGCCATATGCCTACACAGGTCTTGGTTTGAACTACTGCCTCTATTTTCCTTTTCCCCACACTCTCTGATAGTGAATCCTCTGGCTCACCTATCCCTAGATTCCTCACTCACCACCTCCCCATCTTCATGGTGTTTCACAGGCAAATAAATAGAATAGGCAGGGAGCCAAAAATTATACACTGACTCCTAAAAAAAATAAATAGACCCACCTTCTCTCTTTAGAGGTTGGATTAGAAGAAGAGGGCTGTCTGATTATATTCATGACCCTAGAAACCATTCTCAAGCAGAGACAGCCAAGCCAATAATATTTAGAAAAATAACAAAAATTGACTGTATTTAGCTCTGCGGAGGAATCCTGCTGCTTATTCATGGTTAAATATTAATATCTCAGCTGTTTCTGGCCATCTGAGTGACAGGCCGTAGATGTGGATAAATGCCTTCTACAAACTCAATCTGGCTGTCAGCTTCTTAGAAAAAAATAAGAGTTATCTTCATATTAAAGAGTTAGTGAAACCAGGGGATATTAGCTGTATCTAGTGCATTCAAAGTCCAAAGAAGCCCATATGAAAGTTAAGTTATAGATGCTTGGAGCTAAAAGGAATGTATAGATTGCACCTCTTTCCCTTGTATTGCAGATAAGGAACTGCAGACCCAGAGCAGGAAAGAGACATGTCCAAAGTCACACAGTGAGTTACTGTCAGGGTCTAGCCATCACCCTTATTTTATATGAATGAGACTGAGGCCCAGAGATTTGTCAAAGGCCACAAGGCCAGTTACGGTGAAAAGGCTGGGCTAGTCTATATGTTTTCCGCCGTATCTCATATTCCCAGATATCCAAAGGGATTGACTAGATAGCTTATACATGCAGGGGTTTCTTATCTCAGGCCATGAGCTCAGTTGTGTAGGAAATGTAATTTTCTTAAATCTTCCATAACGAAACCTCATTTCTACATCAAATCTTCCTTCAGGCAGGTAGTAGACTCTCAATCTTAGTCACTTCTGGTCCTCTAGATCATTTCTGGCCCCTCCTCTTTCTTCTAAGTTGTATGTAAGCTCTGAAGAGTTTCGAATTTGCCCAGAATGGCATTGGAAAGATACTAGGGCTGGGGGCTGGCGGTGGAGATGCTGGCACCTACTTGCACCTGCAGCATCCTCTGTGGTCCTTGGCTGTAGATTCAAGCAGGCCACTGTTGCACTGGCCTTTCTTCTCCACCACAGGGCTTCCCCAGTTCCAGCTCTCCCTCAACCACTTCCATGCCCCTCGGGCCCATGGGACACAGGACATCCCCCCGTCTCTTTGGAGTTGCAAGAAATTCAATGGGGCTGCCTCAGACCCATCTGTAGACATTTTTTTCCAATTCCACATAATCTGGACTATGGCGAGCTACTCCTGTGCCCTTCCCAGGCCCACAGCACCAGAATCCTCTCGGGTTCCCTAAACTAGCTCGGAAGTTCATGGTTCCTCCTGCCCCCAGGATCCCTCCCAGTGAAGCGTCAGACAGGGAACCCTCACTCGGGGCTCGCTATGCTGACTCATTCCCACTTTCCTTGCTGCCTCTCTGACTACCCCATTTGGAAGATCTTTACATTGATGTAGGAGTGCAGAAGACTCTTTGCCCCACATCCTCTGTTTAATGCCCAGAGACTCAGGCTAAGGGATAAGGAAACTCAAAACCTGTCGCTCTCAAATGATTATCTCTGCTATAAGTTTGTTGCTGTTTAATATTTTTTAATGAGTCCTCAGGTTCACAGAAATGGATTCATCATCATCCCTGCTTTAAGAGGATGTGTTCCACACATGACCCTCTTTGACTTAACTAGTTATTTATTTTTTGTTTTGTTTTGTTTTTTTGTTTGTTTTTTTAGGGCAGTGAAACTATTCTTTTTTTTTTTACATCTTTATTGGAGTATAATTGCTTTACAATGGTGTGTTCATTTCTGCTTTATAACAAAGTGAATCAGTTATACATATACATATGTTCCCATATCTCTTCCTTCTTGCGTCTCCCTCCCTCCCACCCTCCCTATCCCACCCCTCTAGGTGGTCACAAAGCACTGAGCTGATCTCCCTGTGCTATGCGGCTGCTTCCCACTAGCTATCTATTTTACGTTTGGTAGTTATTTAGTTTTAATAATTGTAATAGACACCCCAAACAACCCCACTCAAAACAAAAGCTAGAAATTTAGAACCTTAATAATAACCTACATCTAACCGTGTGTTCCTTCCCCCACCACACCCCTGCATCCCCCTGCCAACCCTACCTGATGTAACCATGATCCTGAATCCCATGCTCATTGTGCTTTTGCTTTCATGTTGATTTAACTTTAATACATTTACATGTCTTACAGAAAGTACTTCTTAATTTTTAAAACCATGGTTGTTTTTTTTTTTTTTTTTTTTTTTTTTTTTGCGGTACGCGGGCCTCTCACTGCTGTGTCTCTCCCGTTGCGGAGCACAGGCCCCGGACGCGCAAGCCCAGCGGCCATGGCCCACGGGCCCAGCTGCTCCGCGGCACGCGGGACCCCCCCGGACCGGGGCATGAACCTGCGTCCCCTGCATCGGCAGGCGGACCCTCAACCACTGCGCCACCAGGGAAGCCCGACCATGGTTGTTTTTAATTCTATGAAAAGGGTATCATGTCTTATGAAAATCGTCTTGGACTTCGTTTTTTTCACCTAATGTCATATTGCTAACTTCATCAACATTGTCGTGCATGACTCTAGATCATTTATTTTGATGGCTGTACAACGTTCCACCACATGAAGATATCACAGCTTACTCATCCAGACTCACATGGACAGGCATTTGGTTTGTTTCTATGTGAACTTTAAAAGCCAACAATTGACTCTTTCCTTTCTCCCATTTTTTATGCTGTGATGGCTCTACTCTGAAGCAATGGATGCTGATTCTGAGTGAATCAGCCTGAATAGGAGACAGGTAATGGAATAACAGGAAACGCCTAGAAGGAAAACGTAACTTTGGTTAATATATCAAAAATTATGTAGATGCAAACTCGAAGGCTTTTTATCTAATTAGACCCTAAGCATGGCATTCATTGGTCAAAAGGAGCAGTCCAAGGGGGAGAGCAGAGTGGGAATGACTCCTTGCAGCTGAACCCAGGTACTGAAAGAGCATCTCAAAGAACTTGTTTTGTAGGAACAGAGTCTTTATAGTAAAACTACATATATCACTTAGCCTATTTTCTCCTCCTCTTTCTCCCTGATAGTTTTGCTCAGAAGTCAGGATAGGTGGGGTGGAGAAAATTTAAGAAAGAATGTGGTTCCTGGCTCAGCATTACCATGAGTATCCTTTAGTCATGTTTTAGATTATCTCCCCATTTACTAAAGAACATTGACTCTGCTGAAGTTACACCACCATTAGTGCCAAAGCAACCCCATCTAGATTTCTTCACATATTTCCCTTTCTCTTTCACAATTAAGTACCTCATGATACTGACAAGTGCCACTTAGAGGCAAAATGCTGAAAACGAAGAATTTTACTGGAGATTCAGGGTGTGAAGTGTGTTCATAAGAAGAAGGAAGGTGGTTTATAAGTTTACAAAATTATTTAAAGGTGGGATTTGCTTTGAGGATCTTCTTTTCTTTCAGTCTATGGCTTATGAACTGATTTAGGGGAAAGATCAGGCAGCTTGTTGGTAGGGAGGGGTGCGTGATACTCACTGTTTATCTTCTTTAGCCAGTGGGTAGCCAGCTGCTGATTTCTACTCCTTTAATTTAACTTCTAATGTCAATACAAAGCTTATTCTTCAGACTGACACCATGTGCTTACAGCTCCAAGAAGCATTTGCTGGCAACTATGATCGATATTTCAAAGGAGAAAGAAAGGTTGAAAATTATTTGGGGATACTGTTTTTTATTCACCCCCCACCAACATGGGAGTTACCAAAAAAGTAAAGGAAAAAGTAGAAATATGCTACTGATAATGATTAAAAAATCCAAAAAAAAGATTAAAAAATACATATGGTTCTGGGTGAGATATACTACAGATTAATTTCAAAGTTACTGTACCTTTTAAAAGCACAGTCTTTTAAACACTTTTTATTATTTTAAGTATATATATATATATATATATATATATAATTTTTTTTTTTACTACCCCATTTCTCCAGGACTCACTTCTCCCATTAGGGAGAAGTTTTCACAAGAAAACAGATAATATATATTTCATGCCCTCCATGGACATCACTTATCTTTTTTTTTTTTTTACTTTAGCACAACTCTCTTTATTAGCTGTATTTTTGTATATTTCTTCCCATTGATATTTTAAGTATATTTTAATACACTTTTTATTTTGGAATAATTTTATATTTACAGAAGAGTTGCAAAGACAATGCAGAGAGTTCCCATATACGTTTCACTCAGTTTCCCCTAATGTCAACATCTTACACAACTATAGCACATTTTCCAAAATTAAGAGATTAATGTTATTGATATATGACTCTTAACTAAACTCCAGCCTTTATTTGGATTTCACCAGTTTTTCCACTAACAGCCTTTTTGGGTTCCAGGCTTCCATCCAGGATACAACATCACAATTCAGACACTGTATTTTAAATGGGAAGAACCAACCAATTAGAGAGACAGTTGAGAGAAAGGCCTTCATGCCTAAAGCAATTACTTATTCGATTTTGCAGTTGCATGAGTTTCTGAGGGAATGACAGTAGGGAAGGGCAGGTGGTGGGAGGCTGGGAAGAAGAATTAATTAATTAAAGGAGGCTTTTTTCATATTTTATTTGTTATTATTAAAGAGCTCTAAGCCTCATGCAAATGTAGAAGTTCAAAAGGAGCCACAACGGCTATCAAGAATACAAAAGAACACAAAGACCCCAAAATGAACCCAAACTGCACCTGACTCTCAGAGCACCCGTCTCTCATTTCTGCCTACCCTGACTCTACTCCCAAACCGGTTAACAATATTTTCTTAAGAGCAAAAAGATTTCTTTTATTGGGCTATCTCCATCTTATCTTAGCAGGTAAATAAATATCAGGAAATCTCCATCTCAGTAGCCATGTGAGAGAGAAAAAAAAATCTCCATGAACTCAAGAATAAGAAACCAAAATATATGTATCTTTCAGTCTGTAACACCCAGATTAGACCCGAATACAAAGTTTCTTTTTTTCTCCCTCCCTCCCTCCCTCTCTTACCCACCTTCCCTTCTTTCCCCTTCTTCTGTTCTTTTTCTCTTTTTTCCTTTCCTCTGTCTCTCATTTTCTTGCTCTTCCCTTCTATCTTTGTGTCTTTAAAGGAGGCTTTTTAAAAAAATATTTATTTGTTAAATAAATGTGCCGGGTCTCAGTTGCGGCATGCAGGCGGGATCTAGTTCCCCGACCAGGGATCAAACCCAGGCCCCCTGCATTGGGAGCGTGGAGTCTTAGCCACTGGACCACCAGGGAAGTCCCCTAAAGGAGGCTTTTATAAGAGTCAAATAATTTTGTACAGTTTTGTCAGAAAGACTTTTCCTTTCCCTGAGGCTCGCCATGATGGCCAGGTTCAGGAAAATGTGTAAAGTAGTCATGGTGTAAGGAGGCACTGTGGTTTAGAGAAAATTTCCTAATTTTAGCAGTTAGGAAATTTGGGTTCTAGTCTAAACACTATCACTAGACACTTCTGTGACCTTCTGGAATTCACTAACTGGCTCTCTGCCTCCGTTTCCTCATCTATAAAATGGGAGGAGAGTTTTACTTAACTCATCTCAAGGAGGTGTTTTGAGAAGCAAATGAGATAATGCGTGTGAAGATTCCTTTGGGGCAAAGGGGACAAAAAGCGCTATTCATATGCAAGGTGCACTTACTAATAAGAATAAGAATGTGATTATGTGCAAATCAGAGTGAGCTGATTCTCCATCAAGAACGATTCTGAAAGCTGAAGGTTGGCATTCTTGGTTTCATTCAAAATGTCTCCAGCTTTCTGGGTTCTTTGTGCTTTGATGACAAATTGTTTGTGATCTATTGAGACTCAGATGTTTCCATTTCCAAAAGTAAGGCATCAGATTTTTTTAAAAAATGAAAAGAAAAGGAAAGCAAAATTGGGCTTCGTCTTCCCCGTCACCCAAGGAGCTGGCTGAGAAGTGAAAAATTAAATCAAATACATGTTTTGACTATGTGTAGCCAAGCAAAGAGCTCCAAGTGACTTTGTCATTGTATTGACTAGATCTTCTGGTTGTTTGGACGTCATAAGGGCAGTCTCAGAAGCAATTTTATATCAATTTTCCTATTTGTGTACCAGTTGGGTTTTGACACATCAAGGACACTGTGCCCCCAAAAATTCTCACTGAAAGTGGGCTCCCCATTCCCCTCTTCCATTGCCAAAATATATTTGATGTCAGATAGATTTCAACTGAATTGAAAATACTCTAATTACAGTAAAGCATTTGGTCTTTACTCTGTACTTCCTTGGTCTTATCTCTTTTCCAGAAATGTTAACAATTTGATCCATTTTTCAGCTGCTTCAGAAACATAAGTAAAAATGCTGACTATATTATTCTCACCATTTTCCTGCCCTCCAATGCTCCTGAAAAGTACGTTTGGTGTCTGTGTTACAGCTCATATGTGCCAAAGAAAAAAAAATTCTGCTGATGGGCTCTAGATATGTGTTAATAAGCAGCTCAACCTGGCTCAAATTGGAATTCCTTCGTACATTAAAAAATATTTACGCAGCATCTAATATTTATTAGGCAGTAGAGTTCCTTAAACCTCAAATAAATGCATATGTACTTGAATGATGGTTATTGAATAATCATAATTATAATAGTAATATGTGCCAACATTGAGCTAAGTATGCTTTATTTCGTTTACTCTCACAAGTCAAAGAAGTGGGCTTCTGATACCTCGTTCCAGTTAGGTCAGATGTTCATTCAACCTGGACATCTAAATTAGGACCTCTTATCCTAATGGTTTTGAGCTACCTTGACTATTTTGTTTCTTCACATTTGCAAAGCACACTTTTTCTTCTTTGTTGGAAAGTTTAAATTAAGGAATCAATTTATTTTACAGTTATGGGGCTATTCAGTATTTGGGGTTTTTTGTTGGGTCTTTCTTTTAGTATTTATTTTATTGTGATAAGAACACTTAGATGAGATCTACCTTCTTAACACATTTTTAAGTGCACAATACAATATTGTTAACTATAGACACAAAGTTGTACAGCAAATCTCTAGAATGTGCTCATCTTGCATTACTAAAAGTTTACACCCATAGATTAGGAAGTCCTAAGAACTCCCCATTTCTTCCTCCCCACCACTCCTATCAATCACTGTTCTGTTCTCTGCTTCTATGAGTTTGACTATTCTAGATACTTCATATAAGTTAAATCATACAAAGATTACTTTGACCCATTTTGCAGATAGTCTTATCACTTTAGCGAATTATCTCACTTGAGGCTCATGAGTCCCATTAGGAAACTGAGGCTCAGGAAAGTTAAGTAGCTTGCCCAAAGTCATGCAGCTTGTAAATGGAGTCTGTTGTACTCCAGCGCCCATGCCTTTAACCACTTTGATAACTGCCTTGATCCAAAAATAGGAGATCCTAGGTTTGAGCTAGTTCATTCAGTAAAGATCAAATGTCACCAATAAAAAACTTACCCTCTACTTTCTTTCATTCATTCATCCTTTCAACAAGTACTTATTGGGCACCAGCTGTGTGCCAAGCATTGTTATAGGCTGTGGAGAACATCAGTTAACAAAACAGAAACGAATGGACAAAAATCTCTTCCTTCATGAGGCACACATTTTAGTGGCAGGAGGGGAGATAAATAATAGGCAGGATAAATAAGCAAATATGTACCATGTTGGATGGTAATATATACTGTATTAGATCAAGCAGAGAGGGAGATAGGGAATGCATATGAGGAGGGTGGGGCGAGGTTTGCAATTCTAGGATAACCTTATTGAGAAGGTGACAGTTGAAGAGACCAAGAAAGTGAGCCATGCAGATATCTAGGAGAAGAGTGTTCCAAGTAAAAGGAGCAGCAAGTTCAAAGGCCCTAACATGGGGCAGTATCTTGTGTGGTCAAGGAACAGCAAGGAGACTGGTGTGGCTGGAGAGGATAGAGTGAGGGGGAGAGCAGTAGGGAGATGAGGTCAAAGAGGGAACAGGGCCAAATCATGAAGGGCTTTGAAGGTCATAACCAGGATGCTGGTTTTAACTATGAGGGAGATGGTGAACTGTTGGAGGATTTTAAGCAGAGGAGTGTTATCTGATTTGTGTTTTCATAGGGTCACTATGGTTCCTATGTTAAGAATATACTTATGGTGGGTCAGGACAGAAGCAAGAACATCAGTTAGAATCCTACTGTAATAATTCATGAAAGATATGATGATGACTTGGGCCAATGTGGCAGTGGTAAGAAGTGGTCAGATTCTCAATCAGCTTCGAAGGTAGAGTTGACATAATTTTCTGATAGATCGGATGTTAGGGGTAACCCCCAAGGTTTTGGATCTTAGCCGAAGGAATAAAGAGTTGCCATTTACTGAGATGTGAAAGACTACAGTTAGAGCAGCTTTGGGGGAGGAAGATCAGGAACTGAGTTTGGATGTGTTAAGTTTAAAATACCTAACTGACATCTAGGTGTGGAAGTCAAATAGGTAGTTGGAGTCACCGCTGTTTTGATGGTATATAAAATTAACACCCTGGATGAGATCATCTAAGGAACAAGTGTAGATAGAGAAGAGAAGAGGTACTAGGACTGAGCCCTGGGTACTCCAACATTTATAGGACAGGAAGATGAGGAGAAATCAACATAGGAGACTGAGAAGAAGTGGCCATAGCGGTAAAAAGGTAAAGAAGTGAGTTTAGCATCCTCGAACCCAAGTGAGAAAAGTATTTTAAGGAAGAGTGAGTGACCAGCTGTGAAAAAGTGTGCTGAGGGGTCGAGTAAGATGAGAACTGAGAATTAATCCTTGGATTTAATAATATAGATGAGTGACATCACCAGTGAGTGATCTTGATCAGAGCAGTTTTGGAGAAGTAGTGGAAGCCAATGCCTTATTAGAACAGGAGGAAGGAAATGGGGGACTGAGAGTATATACAATCCTTTCCAAGGAGTTTTTCTATAAGGGGGAAAAACAGAGCCATAGCTGGAGGGAGAAGTGGAGTCATGAAGAGGTGTTTTGGTTTAAAGATGGGAGAAATAGCATGTCTTTTGCTGTTAGGAAAGATCCAGTAGAGAGAAATTTCTTAGCGTCCTCATCTATCAGGCGTTACTAGTTTATGACATTTGTATCAAGCCATGTGCAGTGGTTCTCAAGCTTTGCTGTGTGTTAGAATTACCTGGGAGCTTTTCTTTTAAACATCCCAATGCCCAGACCAATTAAATCAGAACCTCTGGAGTTGGGGCTTAGCAATTAGTGTGTGTGTGTGTTTGGGGAGCTAGGTCCTCTGTTAGGTGATACAAGGCACTGTAGAAAAGCCATTTGCCCCCATCTAGCTTCTTTCCCATCCATTAGATCTTCAGGGTTAAGTCAATGTCCTGTACAGCTGCAAAGGAGATAAAATAATGCAGCATTATCAATTTTAACAGCTTAGAGGAAACTGTTCCAGACCCTTGCCAGTGTGACAGCTAGTGCAATACAGGATCTGGCAGGGATGAGACAGCACAGATAATTTTTGCTTGGGACTACAAAGAATAATTCCTCATTTCTCATTCTTTTGATTGTACATTATGATTGTAGTTGTTCTTTTTGAGTCAGAAATGCCCTTTGCTTTTGCAAGCAGAACATTGCATAGGTGGTAGAGCAGCAGGCAATGCCCACCCAAACTATAGTGCCTTCTCAAGGTTCAGGATAGGAAGCTGAGGCTTGAGGCCTCTGCCCTTTCCCCCTTGCTGCTGGGAATATGGACATACTAATAGATATACAGTCCTATAGCGTCCTCTAAGGAAGCCACATTCAAGGCCCAATACACTGTGTCACCTGAGAGATCTAAACCAGGTGCTATGGAAGCAAGGAGAAAGGAGCCATTAATTCTAACAGGAATACTTCATTCACATATTAATTCAAGAAACCTTTACTAAGCACCTATTAGGTGTCAGGTACTATTCTAGACATTAAGAGTAATCAGTGAAGGGCTTCCATGGTGGCGCAGTGGTTGAGAGTCCGCCTGCCAATGCAGGGGACACGGGTTCGTGCCCCGGTCTGGGAAGATCCCACATGCTGCAGAGCGGCTGGGCCCGTGAGCCATGGGTGCTGAGCCTGCGCGTCACCAATAAAAAACTTACCTGTGTGTTTGGGGAGCTAGGTCCTCTGTTAGGTGATACAAGGCACTGTATCACCTGCAGAGACTGTGCTCTGCAACGGGAGAGGCCGCAACAGTGAGAGGCCCACATACCGCAAAAAAAAAAAAAAAAAGAATAATCAGTGAACAAAACATGCCTTTGTGAAACTTATATTCCAATTGAGGAAGACAGAAAATAAAAAAATAAGCACAATTCATGAGGTCAATTTAATTACTGTCTTCAAATTTTCACCCTCCTTCTATCTATACTTTTTGCCATGTAACTCTGTAGTTCCTCCTACTAGATATAAAGTATATTATTGGTCTATAGTATCCCATTTATGTTGACCTTGGCCATGAGACTTGCTTTTGCCAATGGGATATTGGTGGAGGTGATGTGAACAAAGGCTTGTGCAGTTGGGCTTGCTTTCTTGTGCTTTTGCCATAATCTTGAGAAAGATAAGTCTCGGGGAGCCTGCTGATCCAAAGAAGAAAGGCAAGTGAAGGAGAATTAGACCCAAATTGCAGTTTGCAGCCAAACCCACAGTCAACCAACAAATACATGATTGCGGGTAAATGTTTGTTGTTTTAAGCCACTGAGATTTGGGATGGTTTGTTAACATACAATTATTTGGCAATATTTGACTGATATGTTTTATCTATATAAAACTTCATATATACATATGAATACACACACACACATATATATACACACACACACATGTATGTATAGGTATGTTAGAAGATGCTAAGTGCCATGGAAAAAAATTAAAAGTGGAAGTGGAAGGGAAATCAGTGCTGGGGTCAAGGGGTGATTTGCATTATTAAATAGGGTGAGTGTGACAAAAGAAGAATGAGGGGTGGGGAAAGTAATGGAGGATAAGGACCACAGTGGGACCAGATCTCGCTGGGCCTTGCAGGCCATTGAAAAGGCTTTGATTAGCTCTTTCTTTCTTCAAGAAGTCCTATTTTCCAAATAAAGTGTTATTTCAAGACCACTTTCTGAGCACTAAAAATGCTTATTACTACTGGATGGGTCATTGTATATTTTGTTTAAGTAAAATACCCTGTGAGTTTATACTGGTCATTCTAATTCATACTCAGGATGACATGGGGTTTTATTAACCTCTTCTACTTTACACTACACCTCCCTTTTCCCACACCAAGTATCCTTGTGGTCAAGGACAGCAGTGTTGATAGAATTGGAATATCACTCAAATATTCATTTGCTTTGTTCCACATTACATTCAAAACTGAAATGTACACATATTTTGGCCCAGCTATTCTACTTCTAGGTATTTATTCTTAGAAGAAAGCTCTTCTATGTGCATAAAATAGGCATGTATCAGGATATTCGTTGTGATCTATTTCATAAAAGAGGGAAAAAAGTGAAAACAACCTGAATGTCCATCAGTAGGGTAATAGGCAAAAAAATCTTGGTGCAGCCATAATATGTAATAATATGCAGCAGGATAAAAATATTCAGGGTATTATTAAGGGGGAAAAGTGAGTTGCAGAATAACAATTGGCTAGCATTTACTGAGGGCTTAATATATGTTAGACGTTGTCCCAAGTACTTTATATGTATTAATGATTACCATCATTGCAACCCTGCCTATGAGGTAGGCAATATCATTATCCCCACTTCACAGATAATAAAACTGAGGCACAGAATATTTGAGGAAATACTCTAAGGTTACATAAGTGGTAAGTGCTAAAATGGAGACTTGAATTCAGGCAGTTTGACACTAGAACCTATGCTCTTAACCTCCATATTATACCACCTATATCATTTACACAAGTAAACCCCCAATTTTTATATTAGTATATATACACATATATTTTACTTCATAGAGAAAGATTTGGAGGGATGTGTATCAAACTGGTAGAGGTGGTTACCTTGGGGTAGGGTAGTGAGATGAGGAAGGCCAAGAGGGACCTTTGCTCTGTCTATATGATTTGAAATTTTAATAAGGAGAATAAAGAATATAGCCATGCATTATTTCTGTAACTTAAAATATTTTTGGAGAAACTAAGAGGTTCTACTTCTGGTAATGACCAACTAAACATCCTTTGGACCAACCCTCCTGAAGATAAAAATATAAACTCTGGACAAAATTTGGAAAACAACTCCATCAAGAGACTAGAATGCAGTAGAATGCAGGCAGATTCTGGAGGGTGGGTCAACACTTGGTCCAAGAGAGTGGCAAAGGATGTTCCTTTTTTCAGTTTCTTGCTGAGGGCAGGCCATAGTCCTTGCTGTATTGATCCAGCTAATGCTCAGATAGAAAACTGGCAGGTTTTCTGGATTGAGTAACCACAAGGTAGAGTTTGGGGCATCCACAGCTGCTGGAAAGTGTGGGAAGACTCTCAGAAAGGAAAGCAGCAAAGAGGAGAAGGTACAAATTCTGTGTATAAATTCTTCCCAAATCTCTCTTGACCTCTGAACTTAAGAGGTGCAGAGTGGACTCCAAGAAGTTCAGCTAAGGATAAAAGAATTGATCTGAGATCAAGCTGCCACCCAGGAGTCAGAGTTTGTAGTTGAAGTCCAACCAACTTAATTGCCTGTTAAAACAAAAATATCAACATTCCTCAAGGAAATATAACATTAACCAGAGTTCCCACAATATAACATTCATGAAGCCCAGGTTACAATCCAAAACTATGTGATAGATGCAGTATCAGGAAAATATAACCCATTCTCTAGAGAAAAAACCTTCAGTGAAGACCAACACTGAAATGACTCATACTGAAATGAGCAAGCAAGGGCTTTTAAGCAGCTATTGTAACTATGCTCAATGAAGGAAAATATACCTAAAATGAATGCCAAGATTGGGAATCTCAGCAGAGAAATAGAAACTATAAATGAAATTTTTTAAACTGAAAAATACAATACCAAACAATTTTTTTTAAATAGTAAATGGGTTTAAGAGCAGAGTGTAGATGACAAAGGAAAGACTCAGTGAACTTGAAGATTGATCCACAGAAGCTATCCAGTCTGAAGAAAAAAGAAACAAATGAAGAAAAAAAAGAAACCAAGCTAATATGTAATGCCAGGGATCAGTAGGGTGATATCAAATGGTCTAACTTGTATGTAACTGGAGTTCCAGAAGGAAAGGAGAGGGAGAATGAAGCAGGGAAAAATCTTTTTTGAAGAAATAGGGCTGAAGGGGCTTCCCTGGTGGTGCAGTGGTTAAGAATCCACCTGCCAATGAAGGGGACAGGGGTTCAAGCCCTGGTCTGGGAAGATCCCACATGCCATGGAGCAACTAAGCCCGTGCTCCACGGTTACTGAGCCTGTGCCTTAGAGCCTGCGAGTCACAACTACTGAGCCCGTGTGCCACAACTACTGAAGCCCACATGCCTAGAGCCCATGCTCCACAATAAGAGAAGCCACTGCAATGAGAAGCCCATGCACCACAGCGAAGAGTAGCTCCCCCTTGCTACAACTAGAGAAAGCCAGCATGCAGCAATGAAGACACAATGCAGCCAAAAATAAATAAATAAATTTTTTTTTTAAAAAAAAAGAAAGAAGGGCTGAAAATATCTAAAGTTTGGTGAAGGATATACATTTACAGATTCAGGAATCTCAGTGAAGCCAAGAAGGATATATACAAAGAAAGCCATACCTAGGAAAATCATAGTCAAACTGATTGGGATCAAAGATAAAGAGAAAATCTTGAAAACAGGCATAGAAAATGTTACATTATATAGAGCAGCAGTCCCCAAATGTTTTTGGCACCAGGAACCGGTTTCGTGGAAGACAATTTTTCCTCAGAAGGGGAAGCAGTGGGATGGTTCAGGCGGTAACACAAGCAATGAGGAACAATGGGGAGTAGCAGATGAAGCTGCTCACCTCTTGCTATGCTGGCCCAGCTCCTAACAGGTTGTGAACCGATAGTGGTCTGCGGCCCAGGGGTGGGGGACTCCTGATATAGGGGACTAGTGATTCAAATAATTTAGAAATGATCCAGATGGTGGAATTAGCAGAAAAAAAATGGAGTGCAGCAGACAGTTGAATAATATCTTTAAAGTGCTAAAAGGAAAAAAGAACTCTTAACCTAGAATTCTATATCCAGAGAAATTATCCATCAAGAATGAAAGTGAAATGAAAATAGTTTTACATAGAAGAAAACTAAGAGACTTTATGTCCAGCAAATCTGTACTACAAGAAATTATAAAAGGAGTCGCCTGAAGGGAACTGATATCAGATGAAAACTGGAATCTTTAGGAAGGAATGAAGAGTTTCGGAAATGCTAAATATCTAGTAAATGTAAAAACTATTTCCCTCTTAATTTCTTTAAAATACATATAATCGTTTAAAGCAAAGACTATAACATTATTGTGCGGGATTTAAAATGTATGGAGTAATAATGTATCTGACAACTATAGCACACAGATGGGAATTGAGGTCAATTGACTTAAACAAGTGAAACAGTTCTATATTTTATATGAAAAGATAAAAGATTAACTCAAAGTACACAATGAAAAGTTAAGGATGTATATTATAATCCCCAAAGCAATCACTAAAAGAGTAATACAATGGGGCTTCCCTGGTGGCGCAGTGGTTGAGAGTCCACCTGCCGATGCAGGGGACACGGGTTCGTGCCCCGGTCTGGGAAGATCCCACATGCCACGGAGCGGCTGGGCCCGTGAGCCATGGCCACTGAACCTGTGCGTCCGGAGCCTGTGCTCCTCAACGGGAGAGGCCACAACTGTGAGAGGCCTGCATACCACCACACACAAAAAAAGAGTAATACAATGAAGTATAACTAAAATGCTAATAAGTGGATTTTAATTTAGAATGGAATTCTAAAAAAATATTCAGTGACACAGCAAACATAATTCCATCTGGCATTTTGTAGAAATGTACAAGCTAATTCTAAAAATTTATTTCAAAATTCAAAGGACCTAGATTTCCAAAGCAATCTTTAAAAGAACAAAGTCAGAAAACTTAATACACTTGACTTAAACGTTTACTGTAAATACTGTAATCAAGACCATATGGTATCGACATAAGGATTGACAAATAGAGCAATGGAACAAAATACAGAGCCCAGAAGTAGACCCACACTTACATAGTCATTTGATTTTTGGCAAAGATGCCAACACAATCAAAAAGAAAAAGTAAAGTCTCCTCCACAAACGGTGCTGGAAAACTGGATATCCAGATAGAAAAAAAAATGGACTTCCATCCCTGTCTCAAGCCATACACAAAAACTAATTTGAGTAGGAACATACATCTAATGTAAAAACGTAATCCATAAATCTTTTAGAAGAAAACACAGGAGTATATCTCTATGACCTGGGGGTAGTCAAAAGTTTCTTAGATAGGACACAGAGAGCAATAATCATACAATTTAAAAATTGATAAATTAAACTTCATCAAAATTAAAAACATTGTTTATCAAAAGACACGATTAAGAAAATAAACATATAAGCCACATACTAGGAGAAAATATTCACAAAGTATGTATCTGATAAAGGACTGGTATCCAGGATATATAAAGACAAATAATCTAATAAAAATGGGCAAACTATTTTAACAGAATATTCACAAAATATGTGAATGGCCAATAAACACATGAATATGTAGTCAATATCATTAGTCATTAGGAAATTGTTAATTAAAATCACAATGAGATACCACTACATATCCATAAGAATGGCTAAAATTAAATAGACTGACAACACCAAATGCTGTCAAGAATTTGGAGCAACTGGAACTTACATACATTTTTGGTGGGAGTGTAAAGTGGTATAACCACTTTGTAAAAACACCTTGCAGTTATTTATAAAACTAAATATGCTGCAACCATAATACCTAAAAATTCTATTCCTCAGTATTTTCCCAAGAAAAATGAAATAATTAGTCCACACAAAAACTTGTATATTAATGGTCATAGCATTAGTATTCATAATACCTCCAAATTGGAAATAAATCATGGGTCCAGTAATAAGTGAATGGATAAAAACCTGTGGTCTAGTCATACAATGGAATACAATTCAGCAATATAAAGGAATGAATTACTGATACAACAGCATGGATGAAACTTAAAAGCATTATGCTGAATGAAAGAATCCTAAAACAAAAGAGCATAAACTATATTATTCCATTTACATAAAGTTCTAGAATAGGCAAAGTGAATCTATAATAAAAAAGAAAACAAAACAAAAACAAATAAAAAACAGTGGTTGCCTGAGGCAGGGATAAGGGTAGGGATTGACCGGAAAAGGGCATGAGGAACTTTCTGAAGTTTTGGTAATGTTTTATATCTTGAAAGGGGCCTGGGTTACATGTGTATTAATTTTTCATATCTCACTGGTGGTTCAGTGAAGATGTATGCATCTCATTTTTATGTAACTGTAATCTCAAAAGAAAAAATTACCCTAAACCAATGCTGAACTCTAGTTCATGATAGGCATGCTGAAGTATTTAGGGAGAAGTGTATTGTCATCTGCAATTTACTTCAACGTGTATCAAAATAATAAGATGGATGATAAATGGATAGAGGGATAGGGAGATGAAGTGCTTGATAATGCAAAGTACAGTGTAAATTGTAGAATCTAGGTGTTTGGTATATAGGTGTTCACTGTGAAATTCTTTCAACTTCTCTGTATGTTTTTAAATATTAATAAAATATTAGAGAAAAAAATAATGGTGGATGTGATTTATCAAGAAGTGTCCCTTATCTCCCCACATCTCTTCTTGTGTCTGATTTTTTCATGCTCACCCATATTTAGTATCTGAATTGCCCCCTCCTATTTTGTTCCCTGGGCTATAACTTGTCCCCTCACACTTCTCCCCCCACCCACCCCCCACCATGTTTCCATAACTCCTATCTCTATCACTAACTCCATTTCAGAATATCCTCAGATAAGGGAGGTAATCAGCTTGTCCACTGGACCTTTTCAAGGGCCCTGCCCCACCTGATGGGACCTCCCATCCCAGGCTCCAACACCCCTCCCTGGCTCCCACTGAAAAAGATTAGCTTGCAGAGATCAAGCTCACAGCACAGGGGAAATTGCAATGGACACACAAAGGTATCCATCCTGGCTTGTATGGTTGAAGATGGCCTTGTGTAGGGTTTTTGTTTTACCTTATATCCAGATCAAACGTGATGACCTCAGTTTATTACAGAGACAGTTTGCACAGAAAGCAGGCCCAGGCAGTGTCATCAGGGCCTTCCCAGACAAACCATGATATATTTGCTTAGGAACCAAGATGAAATTCAGAGGTCTTGGAAGAAGTCCAACAGGCTTGATCACTGGTTCTCATCTTAGTTATGTTCCTGAGTGATGGTTGTGAATTAAGCTTAAAAGGAAATAAGTCTCCAAAACCTCCAGAACTAGATGTCAGAACATCTAGTCCAATGGTTCTCACCCTTGGCTGCACATTAAAATTACCTGGGCACTGATATTTTTAAAGGCTCCCCAAATGATTCTAGTGTGCAGGCCAAGGAAGTCGGATTATCCAGTCAGGATTCACTGGGATAGGCATACCAGTTGTGAAGATATTGAGAAATACTTTCTTCTTCCTTTTTTAAAATTTATTTATTTATTTTTGGCTGCGTTGGGTCTTCATTGCTGCGTGCAGGCTTTCTCTAGCTGCGGCGAGCGGGGGCTACTCTTCATTGTGGCACACGGGCTTCTCATTGCGGTGGCTTCTCTTGTTGCAGAGCACGGGCTCTAGGCGCACGGGCTTCAATAGTTGTGGCACACAGGCTCAGTAGTTGTGGCTCGTGGGCTCTAGAGGGCAGGCTCAGTAGTTGTGGCACACGGGCTTGGTTGCTCCGCGGCATGTGGGATCTTCCTGGACCAGGGCTCAAACCTGTGTCCCCTGCGTTGGCAGGTGGATTCTTAATCACTTTCACCACCAGGGAAGCCCGAGAAACATTTTCAGTGAAGTTGGTAAATGTCCTGATACCTGAGTGCCCAGGACACATCATCTCTTCCAGTCCAGAAGCCCCAGACATCCCCACAATCAGTTACTAAACGGTTAATGTCTGCCCAGCAGGAGTCCTCCAGAACCCTGCTTCAGCATTTAGCCAGATTCCATTCTAATTAGTGCCCAGTACTGTACCCATTTTTAAATATTTCAAATACCACTTCTGCAGCCAGTGTTGAGAACCACTGATCTGGTCAATTCAGACAAGCATCTGAATCTTTTATCTGTACCACACCAAATAACTGGTCTGACTACATTTCTACCTTTGTCCACGCATATAACTTGCTTATGATCTTAAGCAAGTCATTTCCTCACTCTGAATCCCATCTGAAAAATGACAGGGTTGAACTAGGTCCTCTTTAAGCATGCTTTCAACTCTGAATTGTGTGGCACTATGATTCTATGAATCATGAGTTCAGCAAAACTAAAAAAGTCTCCAAGAGAAGTGAGAGCCAAACGGATCCAGCCTCCTGTATCCAAACCAGCCAAAGAAAACCCACAGTGCGTGCTAAATGTATACTGCTCTTCTTAGGAGACGTGGATCTTTCTTAAAGCTGCACACCTCTCCCAGCCCACCAAGTTATGGGCTTGGAACTTGAAGCGTGGAGATGAATTCTCTCTAACCTGAGCCAAAGATGCAAATGTTATTAGAGCTGATTATGAAGTTATCCCGTCCACGTTTAAAGCATGGTCCCAACATTTCCATTTACAGCTTCTTGCAATAGTGGCTTCCATAGAGGGTGATGTACTATAGGAAGACATAATCCATTTTACTTGTTCCATGTTTATTTGCCATCCGTTTCATTGAGTAACCCCTTGTTTGTGGATTATAGGGAAAAGGAGAAGTCAGTTGGTTTTTATTGGTCCCTCCAGAAATTTAAACAGCTTCAAGCTGTCCTCCCCCAGTGTATGCCTCTTTTGGCCAAGCGTGCCTTTGATTTTACAACCTCACAGCAATCCTCAGTGCTATGGCTTTTCAAGCACAGCTCACTTTATCTGGATCTTTTCACTTTCCACTTGATCTTTCCCAAGGCAGTGTTCCCAAGTGGTAACTGGAACCATGTTTACGATAATCTGAAGTGAGATGGTGAGTTGGTAATTATGTAGGTCATGCAATCATTGTGAATGTCCTGAACTATCCAGGTCACTTGTTTATACTAACAAATAAATAGCGTAGTTGCCAGATCATTTCATTTCATGTAGTGGAGGTATAACTTATCATCTATGCTAATATCTCTGAAATGTACATCTATAATACTGATCTCTCACCCCAAGCGAGACCAATATCTCTCAAAGTTCAATGCAAAACTCAGAGCCCTCATCTCCATCTCCATTCCAATTGCCCTTATCCCAATGCACCAAATACTCCCCTGTGCCTCAGTACTGATTATTCCCCGTATCCCCCAAGCCAGATACCAACAAACAAAGATGAGACCATAATACAACAGTGCAAGGAAACATATGATCTATTTACCCAGTCAGGCCAGAGTAGACTGAATTGGAATGGAAGGAAGGGACTGGACCCACTTATCAACCAAAAGCCTGGTTGGCCTGGGCTGGCTTGGTCTTTGACCCACTTCCCTTTGCATCATCTTGGGACTCTACCCTCTTCCTGACATGAAATTCCCTCCACAGTATGTATTTGAAATATTCAAAGTGTGCTCTGTGATAAGACCACCTGTGGCAGAGCCTCTTGAAATACTATTTTAAATGCAGATTCCTGAGTCCTATCACAACCAATGAATACAGCCTAAAATTGAAGAACCAATGCTATTTATTTTGACCGTATGACTTCATTTGCCTGATCCTTTATTTGCTCAATTAGCAAAGGGAGAAATTGCCTTCCTACTTTACAGAGCTGCTTAGAGAGCATTTTCATTTACATAGTCCATCACCATCTTCAGCTGAAAGTATCTAAACTTAGAGGCATCTTTCACTGTAAATTGTTTCCCCACATCACTTCTTCATGTATATCAGTGGTACCACCGTTACCCTCAGGATTCCAGAGTCAAACCTCAAAGTCCACAGCAACAAATTGGAATGAATCCATTGTTTGTTTCTGTTTTTTATTGTTCTTGGTGGTTGGTCTTTCCCTCCCCACCAGGGGAGAAAAAGGGTGGTGGATTAAAGCTTGCTTTGCTACCATTGCATAGACATTGTCACAGCATCATCTTTTTACAGCACATCCTCCAAGCCCTTATCAGGAGTGTACTCTTACATGGAAATTTGAAGGAGTCTGCAGAAGTTCTGTTGCAAGAATCAAACACCTTGTAAGATACAAATTGGAGTAAAGCAGGCCCCAAGCAACTCCTACTTGGGGTCAATTTCACCCAGATCCATGAAATTTCTTCTCCTATTGGAGTCGCAGAGACCGCTGGCTGTCTAGCTTAAGCCTCTTTGCTGATTTCAAAGTAAGAAGGCTTCCAGCTTCATTATCTAGCAAGTGCCCTTCACTATTACTAAGCAGAAGCTTACATTTATGGAGTACTTCTATGCACCAGGTACTGTTCTGAAGACTTTACAGCTTTCACAGCCAAGAAGTACAGCACTGGGATTCAGACCCAGTCAGTGTGGGTGCAGTGTCCATGCTCTTAACCACACTCTCTGCTAACCATTGGCAGGCTTCAGCATCTAGACTGTGGGTGAAGCTGAAAGCTGCCTGTCCTGAAGAATCATCAAAACTTCCTCTTTCTGTCACCTCTGCCCAAGTGATGAGAACCTGCTACTAAGGATTTGGCAAAGCCCTTAAAAAGGCTCCTGCAGGGCTTCCCTGGTGGCGCAGTAGTTGAGAGTCCGCCTGCCAATGCAGGGGACATGGGTTCGTGCCCTGGTCCGGGAAGATCCCACATGCCATGGAGCGGCTGGGCCCGTGAGCCATGGCTGCTGAGCCTGCGCGTCCGGAGCCTGTGCTCCGCAATGGGAGAGGCCACAACAGTGAGAGGCCCGCGTACGGCAAAAAACAAACAAACAAACAAACAAAACCAAAAAGGCTCCTGCAGCTACATACATATATAGTAAAAGGATAAAGAAATCCATGGAATGGTAACGACCCCATTTAGGATGGAGGTAACCTCTGGAGGAAGAGGAGGGGGTGTGATCAGAAAAAGACACACTGGGAGCTCCAACTGCACTGATAACACTTGATTTCTTAAGCTGGGTAGTGGTTAAACAAGAAGGCACACATACCTTTTGTACATCTTAAATATTTCACAATACAGATTTTAAAAGGACTCCTAGGGGGACTTCCCTGGCAGTCCAGTGGTTAAGACTCAGCACTTCCACCGAAGGGGGCACGGGTTCGATCCCTGGTTGGGGAACTAAGATCTCATGTGCTGCTTGGCACGGCCAATATATAAATGAATTTTTTTAATTAAAAAATAGATAAAAGGACTCCTAGGGATTTCACTGTCTTAGACAGAGGGGAGAGTTCAGCCTACAGCATTGCGTTTACTGTACTAAGGCCTGAAGAATCTAGAAGTGGGTGTGCATCATTCTTGCTCACAAGGGAGGATCTTTCAATTTAGAGTCTGTATTTCCTCTTGGCCATCCTAAATCCCTTTCAAGGTCTGGCAATGAGCAGTATCTTAATATTATAGATACTCATATTCCCAAATCCTGGAACTTCATATTTCTAAACCTGTGAGGGATTGGGGCCTGTACATATGGGGAGGTGGGAGAGCAAGGTGGGGAACCAGGCAGAGGGTAAGGAGGGAAGAAAGACTGGAAGAAGAGTAAATACTTGAATAAGCTCCAAAGATGGAGAGAAAGGGGAAGAAAGAGAATGAAAGGAAATAAGAGCAGAAAATAAGGAAAATGATAAGGCCTAGAAACACACACACACACACACACACACACACAAATGGGCAGAGAGGCCAGGGAGAGAAAAAGAAGGAATGGTATAAGGAACCGGAAAGAAGGGAGGCCAAAAAACAGTGGAGAAGATGTAAATAAGAGCAAAAAGATAATAAGTATTATTAATTGAGGGCCTACTGTGTTCCAGACACTGTGCTGAGTCCTTTATAAACATTAACTCAAGTGACCATCCCTGTGCCCCACCCCCCCGCCAGTAAACCCATGAGATAGGCATTAATAGGCCCATATTACACAGATGAGAAAAGTGAGATTCAGAGAACTTAAGATATTTGCCCTAGGTCACACAGCTTGATAAAATGCAGTTTGACCCCAGATGTGAGTGACCTCAAAGGTTGGGAGCTGAACAAGTGGGCTTACTGCCTCCCAGCAGAAGCCATGAGAAAGAAGCAGAAAAGATGTTGGAGAAGGGAACTGAAATTCTTCTACGTACAGGGCCCCACCAGAGAGCAGATGTACGGGAGGAGGCTGGCTGGGCCTGTGGCGCCCTGAAGGGTGTCCGCCTTGTCAACGGCAGCCCAGCTCAGCTCTAGCTGATAGCTGCTTTGCAGGAATGTGGGCCAGCTTTACCAGATACTCTGGTTTTTAGGTAAAGTTCAAAATCCAGATCTTTTTAAAAGGAAATCTCATGATTGTTTAATGTTAACAACAACAAAAAAATTATTAGGGGGAAAAAACCACCCTGTGGGCCAAATAAAACCCAATTATGGGCTGAATTTGGCTCACCAGTCACCAGTTTGCAACCTCTGGATGAAGAATGGCAGATAAAACGAAAGGAAGAAGAGAGAAATAAGGATCAGAGAACAAGAAAGAGAGGAAAAGAGAAAGCAGGAGAAAAGGAGAAAGATTTAAAAAAAGAAGAAGAAGTCGGGAATTCCCTGGCGCTCCAGTGGTTGGGACTCTGCCCTGGGCCCGGGTTCCATCCCTGGTCATGGAACTAAGATCCCGCAAGCCGAGCGGCACGGCCAAGTAAATAAATAAAAGTCAGAAAAGAGTGAAGGATCAAATAAAGGGCAGTGCAAGAAGGAAAGGAGCAGGGGCTTGAGGGAAGCCCGAGAAGTAGAGGGGAAGCAGAAAGCTAGCACAGAAAGAAGCAAAGAGCCCAGAAGAGAAAAGTAAGAGAAAGATCAAAGGATGAGAGGGGAAGAAGGACACATAGAAGAGAGCAGCCTCCACCCAGCAATCCTGGGGGGACCCTGGACCAGTCGGTGGCAAGGGCGAGGTGAGGTGGGAGACCCAGCCAACCCCATTTCTTGGGCTTGCTCTCTCCCATTGAAAGGTGGAGCTGTTTTCCTCTCTGGAAGCAATCGCTCCGCCTCCCCGAGACACAGGTTGGTAGCAGCTGCAGCATCGGCTACAAGGCAGGGTGAGGCCCCTCAGGGCCTTCTCTAGGGCTGGACAGCAGGCCGAGTGGAGCCCTCTGCTGGCCAGCACTGTCTAGCCCATTAGGGAGCTTTCAAGGCCGGGTTAGAGCTGCAGGGAATGGGCCGGCCACACCCTTTCCTGGCATCTGTTGGGAGCTTGTGCAATAGAGCAGTAGCCATGGTAATCCTGTGTGCCCGCTACCCTGTTTGGATTCACAGAAGGGGTTGAATTTTGCATCAGGACAGCCACATTCAGAAAAGACTGATCCAGTCTGTCCCAGCCCCCTGGGCCCCCTCCCTCTGGAAGCCCCAGGCAAAACGTGGAGAGAGGAATATTGGGCAGAAGAGATTCTACAGTCTCTAGTCCTTCCCCTTCCTGGGCCTCATATTTCTCCCCCAGGGGGCTTTATTGGGTCAGACAGTCCCTAGACCTCAAGGTTAGAAAGGAACTCAAAGATAATTGCCGCATCAAACTCCAACATTAAACTTAATGCCCCACACGTCCCCAAATGATAGGTTTTAGTACCATCTGTGGTTTCTCAGAGAGCCAAACTCACAGTGGCCATTTCCAGGTACTAAGACTCTTCATACAAATACCAGACAGGTTGCTCAAATTGGGCTATATTTTCGATGTTTACATGGCACACAATTACACTTTGAACTAAAAAAAATGCACATCAGTTGGCTTCTATCTGCTCACTAAGAGTTAACGATTAATGTATTTTTTGACAGATGCCACAGTTTGGAATCTTTGCAGCTAAATAATGTCACAGGGTTTTTAATATACCAGTGACTATTATGCCAATTAGGAGTTTGGCTGATGACCATGAATCACTCATAATCTACAGCCTAATTCTAATTTAAATGTTCCACGGCAGATGGCAATGTTCTACAACATTATTGTGCTAGTCACAAGATAATTGCCAGATTTATTTTTAAAATGAACTCACAGTACAGTACAAGTAGTGGGCTGGGTGATGAGCCAGAAGTTTAGAGTTATATGATGAATATCTTCTTTTCAGTGCACACTATACAGTGTACAGTCATGACTGTACACTGTATATTGAGAAATTGATTCAGTGATGACTTCAAAAGTCTAAAGTTGAAGGCTTTTGTGAATACACTGCCCAGGTCAAATGCCCTCCTTTCTTGTCCTCCATCTCCATGTCTTTGGAGGGATTATTTATTTTTTAGTAGTGGACTCTTGGAGGTAAAATACTTCAAACATCTTGACTGGGGGCATTTTAGACATTAGAACGGGGTAATGGGTTTTGGAGATTTAATGCCCTTCAAATGACATCATGATATGGCTCCCTACTCCTACCTCTTGCAAAATCTGAATTGAGGTGGCAGCATGATAGGGGGACTGGTCCTTTTAATGATCTTTCTTTTGAATTATGAAATAATAATAATTTTTAAAATGAGCTCCTAGATACAGATAACATATAGGTAGTTACCAGAGGCAGGAGGTGAGGGGTGGGTGGGCAAAATGGGTAAAGATGGTTAAAAAGTACAAACTTCCAGTTTAAAATAAATAAGTCCTGGGCATGTAATGTACAGCATGGTGACTATAGTTAATAATACTCTATTGCATATTTGAAAGTTGCTAAGAGAGTAGATTTTAAAAGTTCTCGTCACAAGAAAAAAATTTTTTGTGACTATAAATGATGATGGATGTTAACTAGACTCATTGTGGTGATCGTTTTGCAATATATGTAAATATCCAATCATTTTATTACACATCTGAAACTAATATAATATTATATGTCAATTATACCTTAATTTAAAAATAAATACAGACTGGAAAAAAATTACAAAATATTTCAAACATGCTGTTACAAATGACCACCCAATTTAGCAGCTTAAAACAACCATGATTTTATGCTCATGGAATCAGCAGGTCAGGAACTTAGAAAAGGCACAATGGGGAAAGATTTCTCTGCTCCATGATGTGGGAAAACTTGAAGTCTGGGAGTGACTTGATGGCCAGGGGCTGGAATCATCTAAAATCTTGTTCACTCACATGCCTGGTGCCTGGGCTAGGAAGACTCAAAGATTAGAAATGCCAACCAAAGTGCCTACATGTGTCCTGTCCACATGACTGGCTTCCTCACTGTCCAGTGACTTCAAGGTAATCAAACTTCTTCCATGGTGACTCAGGGCTCCCAGAGTAAATGTTCCCGCAAGCAAAGTGGAAATGAAAGCACATTTTCTGATCTAGTCTCAGGACTCACATAGGGTCACACCCACAATATCCTATGGGGTACAATGAGCCTGCAAGATTCAGCAAGAATCCTAAAATCCATATGGAACCACAAAAGACCTCAAATAGCCAAAGTGAGCTTGAGAAAGAAGAACAGAGTTGGGGGCATCACACTTCCTGACTTCAAACTATATTACAAAGCCATAGTAATCAAAACAGTATGGTTCTGGTACAAAAACCCACACATAGACCAATGGAACAGAATAGAGAGCCCAGAAATAAACCCATGCATATATGGTCAATGAATCTTTGACAAGGTGGCCAAGAACACACAGTGGGGAAAGGATAGTCTCTGCAATAAATGGTATTGGGAAAACTGGATATCCACATGCAAAAATAATGAAACTAGACCCCTAGCTTACACCACTCACAAAAAATTAACTTGAAATGAATTAAAGACTTAAATGTAAGACCTGAAATTTTCTTCTAGAAGAAAATATAGGGGAAAATTTCCTTGATTGGCCTTGGCAATCATTTTTTGGATATGACACCAAAGCAGGGGCAATAAAAGCAAAAATAGACAAGTGAGATTACATCAAACTAAAAAGCCTCTGCACAGCAGAAGGAAACAATGAATAGTGAAGGAAACAATCAATAGTGTGAAGAAGCAATCTATGGGAGAAAATATTTGCAAACCATATATCTGATAAGAGGTTATAAGAAACTCCTACAATGAAATAGCAAAATAATAATCATCATAATCATCTAACTAAAAAAATGGGCAGAGGACCAAAATAGATATTTTCCCAAAGAAGACATACAAATGGCCAATAGGTACACAAAAAGATGCTCAACATCACTAATAATCTGAGAAATGCAAATTAGTCACCTCATAGCTCACACCTCACACCAAGAAAAAACAAGAGTTAGCGAGGATGCGGAGAAAAGGGACCGCTTGTGCACTGCTGGTGGGAATGTAAATTGATGCAGTCACTACGGAAAACAGTATGGCAGTTCCTCAAAACGTTAAAAATAGAACTACCATATGACCCAGCAATACCACTTCTGGGTATTTATCTGAAGGAAAAGAAATCAGTATCTTAAATCAACTATACTCCAAAAAAATTAAAAGAAAAAAAGAAATCAGTATCTTGAAGAGATATCTGTACTCCCATGTTCCTTGCAGCATTATTCATGATAGCCAAGATATGGAAACAACCTGTAAACAGTTGAGTGGATAAAGAAACTGTGGTACACACACACATCATGTGTGTGTGTGCATATATATATATATATAATTCAGCCGAAAAAATGAAATTCTGCCATTTACATGAATGAAACTAGAGAACATTATGCTAAGTAAAATAAGCCAGAGAAAATCAAATACACTTGCTAAGAGAGAAGATCTTAAGCATTCTCACCACACACACACACACACACACACACACACACACACACATACACAGGTAAATAAGTGAGGTGATGGATGTGCTAATTAACTTGATTGTGGTAGCCATTTCACAATGTGTATATACATCAAATCATCACATTGTACACTTTAAATACACAGTGCAATGTTATTTGTCAATTATAACCCCATAAAGCTGGGGGAAAAAAACCCAAATGGCACAAATTCAAAATACCAACAACAACAAAAAAATGCTATAAGAGGGGACAGAGTTACCCCCCCATCTATAGGAAAAGTGTCAAAGATTTACACATCTAGAAACTACTACACATATTAAAATATAGGGAATAATATAAAAATAAAATACCAGGGCCTCCCTGGTGGCACAGTGGTTGAGAGTCCGCCTGCTGATGCAGGGGACACAGGTTCGTGCCCCGGTCCGGGAAGATCCCACATGCCACGGAGCGGCTGGGCCCGTGAGCCATGGCTGCTGAGCCTGCACGTCCGGAGCCTGTGCTCTGCAATGGGGAGGCCACAACAGTGAGAGGCCCGTGTACCGCAAAAAAAAAAAAAAAAACACCAAAGTATCCATGACCCAGAATTTATGCATTAACATTCTTGCTAGGGTTCTTTCGGATGATTTTTTTTAAACAAATAAAATGCCACTTTTAAAGAAAGGACTCCAGCCTATTGAATTTCCTGTTCCAGTATCTGCAGACTGTTGATGTAGAAATTCTCCTTTATAATAATAGGGAGCATTTTTTGAGCTCCTGCTAGGTGCCAGGCACTGTACTTTTTACGTAGATTTCTCTCAACAACCTATTAAGAGGGTATGACAATCATCCCCAGTTGATAGACAGAAAAAGACCCCAAGACTTAGAGAGGTAAGTTGCCCAAGGACACAAAGCTAAGGGTTCTAGTCAGTTCTACAAATATTTATTGAGTATCTACTATATGCCAAGCCAGACATGGCCCCTTGCCTTATCCATAGAACTTATAACCTAGTGGGAGTCAGGTCATAACAATAAAAATTAAAGAAAGGACTATGAAAGAACTATATAGCTAATGTCTTAGAGAAGTCAGGAGAACACAGAACAGAGTCAATCTTTGAACCCAGGCAGCCTAGTTCTAAATCTGCATCCTCAACCCTTGTACTATACAGATTCATAATTTTAAGTTTGGTTTAGAATTGAGACCTAATAAAATTAGGTCTGTGGCACGTGGCATCCTTTCCTCTAACCACTAGGCTGTATGTCCTCCCCTTTGCCTTCATTTAAATTACTCTTCCCAGCGTTTACTGCTTCGCACTTATTTATTTTGCTTCTTGTCTCAGATTTTCCTGGTAGAACTCTCTTGGCAATAAGCAATCTTGTCACAGAGAGGTTCTATAAAGCAGACATGTTTAGACTATCTTTAATAAAATAAAGTGGCCTCCTCCACCACAGTGAACAATGTTGAGCATATATTGAAGCCTCAAAAGTCCCCAAGTCCAAATTCATCCATCCTATATTATAAAGGCATAAGGCTGCTTTTATCATTTGGTAAAATAATCGTTGAATGATTTTCTTGGAAACTCTAAAAGCTGGGAGGGGAAATTAAGTGCTTTGGGCCCCTTGGGGATATAATTAGATCTTCCAGGACTATTTGACTAGGTTATGTTGCCCGAGGCCTTTGGAGAGAAAAAAAAAGATTGATATTTTCACCCACGTTGAACTCAAGCATGTGACACACATGTTTGTGAGATTCCCCATTATGTGCCAGTCTGGGGTTGCACTTTTATTACAATCAGGTTATGCTTTCCTCTTGCAATTTAATTTTATGCCATTGATATGATGGGTCTTAATGAAAACATCAGATATTTTTTATGTTTAGAAATAATGACACATGAAATGAGTTGGGTGCCCCTATGTAGCAAGTAAATAAATTAGAACAAAATCCAGCTACGAGGTTCTTTCTTTCCTGGTCTCAGTTCTGCACCTGCTCAGTGCCTGGTTTCCTGGGGCTTAATGGGAAAGAAAGGCAAAGGTCCTGACTTCTCTTTTCAGATTGACCAGGCTTATTTGTTTTTGTTTTTTTAACAGTTTAAAAATATTGAGATACAACTGACACACCCTAACATGGACTCTTTTAAAGTATACAATTCAGTGGTTTTGAGTGTATTCAAGGAGTTGTGAAAACATCACCACTATGTAATTCCAGAACACTTTCCCCACCCCAAAAGCAATCCCCATACCTACCAGCAGTCACACTTCACTCCCACCCACCAGCCACCAGCCACCAGCCACCCCTGGCGACCTACTTTCTGTTTCTATAGATCTCCCTCTCCTGGATATTTCATATAATGGAACCAGGCCTCTTTTGCCTCTTTCTCCTTTCCCCTTCTCTCTCTCTGACTCCCTGCAAAGTCAGGCTCCTAGAATGCTAGGATGGCCTGTAGGGCGGGGCTGGATCTGTCTGAAACAGGTTTTCTTTTCTTGTTTTCTCTGCCTTGCTAGCTCATCTGCCTTTTCATTCTCTCCTCTCTTTGTTTAAACCTACTCTCATTTAATCCATTCACAAGTATTGATTGCACACCAGGTACAACTAACTCATAATATATAAAATTGAGTACTTAACATGAGTCAAGAAAGCTGTCCTAATAGCTTTATTTGCTTTAACTCTTTTTTTTCTTCGGTACGCAGGCCTCTCGCTGTTGTGGCCTCTCCCGTTGCGGAGCACAGGCTCTGGACGCGCAGGCCCAGCAGCCATGGCTCACAGGCCCAGCTGCTCCACGGCATGTGGGATCCTCCCAGACCGGGGCACAAACCCGCGTCCCCTGCCTGCATCGGCAGGCGGACTCCCAACCACTGCACCACCAGGGAAGCCCTGCTTTAACTCTTGATACAGCTGAATGAGGTGGGTATTATTATTATCATCAGTCCCATTTTACAGTTGATTAAACTGGAGAATGGAAAGATTCAGGGACTTACACGCAGCGAGTCAGCGCCAGGGCTGGGATATGCGTGGTGTTCCGTGCTGGGGGCCGGAGGTGGGGATGGCAGGCCGGGTGAGCAAAGAAAAGACATGGCTCCTGACCTCAAGGAGTTGGGAGAGGAAATGAATCACACACACATGCGATATTGAAACACCAGTGTAAGAGAGCGGTTTTCAAGTGTTAGTGTGCCTCAGAATCACCTGGCGGCTTGTGGAAACACAAATTGCCAGCCCCTCCCTCCAGAGTTCCTGGTTCGGTAGGTCCCGGATAGGGCTGGAGAAATTGCACTTCTAACAAGTTTCCAGCTGAGGGCCTTTGTTGCTGCACACAGGCTTTTCTCTGGTTGCAGTGAGTGGGGGGCTACTCTTCGTTGCGGTGCGCGGGCTTCTCATTGCAGTGGCTTCTCTTGTTGTGGAGCACGGGCTCTAGGCGTGCGGGCTTCAGTAGTTGTGGCATGCGGGCTCAGTGGTTGTGGCTCACGGGCTCTAGAGGGCAGGATCAGTAGGTTGATCTTGCTGGGCCGGGGCCCTCACTGGGAGAACCACTGTCTTCAAGCATAGCTGTCATAGTTGCACCTGGAAATGTAGCAGCTACAAATACAAGTATTTAGAAAAAGTATGAGCTTTGGCCTGATGTCAGTGTTGCAGGATGAGTTACCTGAAGATGTTGGCAAAAGGAAGAAAAACCTCAGATCAGGAGGATTAGATCTCTTCCCTCTTACATGTCTCCTGTGTTTCCCCGCCTCTTGCTCCTTGCATGTCAAGTTCAAGCTGCACCCAAGGCCCTTCACAATATGGCTGTGGTGGGTCTCTCTAGCTTCACAGTCCCGACCTCTTAGCAGCCCCTTTGCAGTTTAGCAATTCCAAGTTGCTCTGGGTTCCCCACCTTCCATGGCAGTTCATGCCCTGCTGTTGTTTCCTCTGCCTGAAATGTCCTCGCTCATGTCCCTACTCACTCAAGGCCTCCTGGCTCTACCAGGCTCTGCCACATACTGACCACGTGACCTTGAGCAAGTTAGTTACCTTCTATGTGTCTCAGTGTCCTCATCTGTAAATGAAGACAATAATAGGGCTATTGTAAGGATTAAATAAGGTAATACTTATTAAACACTCAGGACAAAGTCTATGCATATTCAAAAATATTAAGTATTTTCACTACTACTATTATTATTATTATCCATTTTACTAAACCAAGCATAGGCATTACCTCCACCAGAAAGTCTTCCTTGTCATTCTCAGCCCACGCCTACTGATGTTATTAGTGATTCTCTCTCTCACCTGTACTTCCTCTGTACCTAATACATGCTTCAGTTCAAATTCCTGCTCCATCACTTGCTGGCTGTGTGATCCTGAGCAAGTCACTTAATCTCTCTGAACCTAGGTTTCCTCATCTGCAAAACGAAGATAATAATAGCACCACAGTATCCATCTCATAGGATTATTGCATTATTGCATATATGAAAGAAGGCAATGCATGAAGCAGCTCTAAGCACAGTGCTCAGTACTTAGTAGAGGCTCAATAAATGTTTGCCAGAGTTATTTTGAGTTGCACAGTGGGATTGTGGAAAATGAAGAGATTGTTCCTTCATCCATCCAAGGTAAGATGGTGATGCTCTTATCTCAGGAAGCAGGTGAGAGGAGAAGCTGGTTTTATATATGTTCCCAGTTGTGACATTATTATTGCAATCCTAGACTGGACCTCTACCTACCTCACACCTCAAATCACGTTCTCTTATTGTGCCCACCAGCTCCCACCTGGTTCCTCAGCACACACCACACTGTTGCAAGCTTCCTGCTCAGTCTGTTTCCTCTTCCCCAAATCCCCTTCCCCACATTCTTTCCTGGCTAATATCTGCCCATTCTTCAAGATTCAGCTTTCAGTGTTACCTGTTCCAGAAGGACTTCCCTGAGCCTCCGGATTGCTCTCTGCTTACCCCGTCACAGTGCTTATGATAGACCATGCTTGTTTTGGTCATGCTGTGTGGCTTGCGGGGTATTAGTTCCCCAAGCAGGGATCAAACCCAGGCCCCCGGCAGAGAAAGCCCCGACTCCTCACCACGGGACCTCCTCACCACGGGACGGCCAGGGAATTCCTGACCATGCCTTTCTTAAGATCCAAGCCTGTTCAGCTTCATCTCTGTACCCCCAGCATCTAGCACACCATCTGCAACATAGTATGTGCTCAATGAGTATTTGCACTAAAACAGAGGTGACCCAGCTGTACTGGAACAGGCGTTATTGTTCAAATGTCAATCAGTTGCCAAAGGCAAGTTACCTTTCCTGGAACTGCAGCATGGAAAACATCCAGGCATTCTTCTGGTGGCAGGAAAGATGGTTCATTTGACCTATGACATTAAAAAATGGCATTAAACAAAACTGTCCTTCTTCTGCCACTCAAAGCTTGGAGAACGCTGCCATCTAGTGGTAGACTTCAGATATGCTGGAGCACGAGTTCTGCAGTTCCCCCTGCGGGCGTGGAGAAAACCACTGAGGCTGCACCTACACAGAGCACGATGAATGGCCAATTTCTCTGAATAAGGCAGACATGTGACATGCATTTTCACCCGATATATCTTGTTAATTGAGAAAAATAAAGGTTTGAGTCTCCCATTTAGTAGTCCCCAAGTCCTATGAAGGTGGCTGGTTGCTGATGGGATAGGGATTTCAGAGTCCAGATGGAACCTCTTTGGTCCCTTTGCTACATTCAATGTCAGATAATGCACCTTATTTTTTCAAATGGAAAGTATGGTTGGCAAAGAGCTGCTCTCAGGCCTTATACAATCTGACTGGATGCAAGAAGCAATTAAGGAATAAGACACCATTCAACTTGACTCAGGCCATTTGACTGCCTGTATGAGTGTCGAGCAAACATACCCAGATGTATACACGAGTATTTGCCATCCTCCTGGGGCTCTCTGTACTTTTTCTAGGAAACTTCAAAGAATTTTAGAATAGATTGCCCTTAGAATTGTCCTGAGTCTAACACTAATAAGAAACATGACAGATAATCTACCACGTATCCAGCAAGTGAATGTGCACTGCATTTGAAGTCAAACAGATTTGGGTTCAGGTTGCTGCTCTATCACTTACTACCTGTGTGACCTTGCCAAATTACTTCACCTCTGTGTGTCTCAGTTTCTTCATCTGCAAAATAGAAGTGAAAAATAAGCCTCATCTCACTTGGTTTTTGTGAGGATTAAGTGAGATATACATATAAAGAATTTGAAACAGTGTTGGGCACTTTAGTAAGTGCTTGCATTTTTAACAAATAATTCACTATCCTGAAAAATGAAACTAGGAAAGTCATGGACAATGTAATGTACTTACTATATACACAATTTTATGTATTTGTGTGTGTGAGAGAAAGAGAGAGAGAAAGGCCTAATTATAGTGTTAAGGAGAAATGAAAGGAAAGTGTTTGTAATTAATCCATCTGAAAAGGTTCAGGCCACACCATGCTAGAAGACCTAAGGAAACAGGCAGGAACTTGCACCTTTGTGTAGAAACCCCATAGGTGTAAATTATGCTACAAATGCAGACCCTTACAGGGCATTGCATTAATGACTCAATTACCATGAGCAGCATTGCTGTCAGCAATTTGATCTTCAAAAATGGTAAACAACTCTTGGGAGAGTTCTGAACAAAACAAAGTTCAATTTTCTTTCAATTTACATGGTAGTTGTCTTCCTGGAAATTTCAAGCATACACTAAAACCATGCAAAAAATATTTTGTGTTCATGTGTAAAGCAGAGTTATGTTCTAGGCACAGATGATTATGAATAGATTTCTTAAATCTACATGAATAATTGGGTAAGGGGAGGTGGCATTCAAAAGTTGGGCAGAATCCAGGGCATTCTTCACTGTGTGGGACTGCCCAGCAAAGTTGGGGACATCTGGCCTCTGTCCACTAAATGCTAGTAGGGCTCCACCCCTTGTGGAACCAATCTCTACACACTTGCATGTGCCCAGAGCACGGAATGTGAGAATCCCTTGATACAAAGTTTCAAGGGGAAAGTGAGTCAGGGCCCTGCTATTCATTACAGGACGAGCCTGGAAGACAAGAATCCAGGGATGGAGACTCAGCATTGGGTGGGAAATGGAAAAGGGTCTTAAAACTTGTAGATTTGATTGAGTCGTGAGTCTGGATGAAGCATGCACGGGAAAAGGGTGGAGTTGGGGCTCGAGGGGGATGGGGCGGAGGCAGTTGTCCAGACACTGCAGATTGGAGAAAGGATGGGAGTCATGGCCAGGTAAGCAGCCAGGGTCAGAGCCTAAGCCAAAATTAAGGCTCTAGAAAGGCAGCAAATCAGGAAGCATGAAGATAGACGGCAACCAGGGTTAAAATAGCAGGCAGAGCAAGAGAAGGGGGTCTGAATACAGGCTGATGGCCTTCCATCTGACTGGTTAAAAGTACAGACTTGGAGTCAGAGGTACCTGGGTTTAAATCCCAACCCTGCTACTCACTGCGTGACTTTGGGAAAGTTCCTTCACGTCTCAGAGGCTCACATTCCCTCGTCAGTAAAGTGAGCACAGTGATCAGTGACTGCTATCTCCCTGGCATGTTGTGTGCATCATGAATGCCTGCTGTTATGACTACCGTCCCTGCCGAACTGCTCTTCCTTCTGTGCCCACACCTCAGTGAGTGGCATCACCACCCACGTGCCCAGTCATCCAGGCCAGAAGATGCTCTCTTGAAGAAGCCTGGAGATGCTCTTTGACCCCTGTTTCTCCTGCCTCACAATCCCACTGAGTTTTCCTTGGAAATTCCTCCTGTATCTGCTGCCTCTGCTCCGTCCCCACTGCCCGGATATCATGGCCAGATATCATGCCAGTTCAGCCCGTCACCACCCCTCACCTGTGTTTGGATCCCATCCAGGGAGCTTGGCTACATCTGGAGGAGGGGAGGGACTACCAGTTCTCCTGGGACTCTGCTTGGGTGAAGTCTTGGTGGCTAGGTGGTGATAGGCAGGATATTTATCCAGAATGGGTGGGAATAAATGAAACACAAGGGGGCGCTGTGGACTAGAACTTAAAAGGGAAGTCAAGTCTATTATCAGAAGCATCGACTGGCAGGCAGTGTGATGATTACACCCTCGGACTGTGGCGCAAGTCTTCCTGGGTCTGAATTCTGACTCTGCCACTTACCAGCTGTTGGACCCCAGGTGAGTTACTTAACCTCTCTGTGCCTCAGTTTCCTCATCGCTAGAATGGAAATAAAAACAGTACCTCTGTTAGAGAGTCGTGATAAAGACAAAATGATTAATTATATGCAAAGGGCTTAGAATGGTGCCTGGCACATAGTCATCATGAGAAGTATTTGTTAAAATACTTAAAAATTTTAAAGATAGGATTAAGCACAGGTTCATCAGCTTTTTGAAAAGTTGAGATGTTGTGCAAGCTGCAGGCTGTTATCAGATGCAGGAACTGTCTGGAACAGGTCTGAAACAAAGGAGGTTTTTGGTCACCCTCTTGGATTTGATCAGGGGTGTCGATGACCTGGAAGTTTAACTTTTCATTGCCTTGGATCCCATGGGAGTGGTTTGTCCGGGAAGCTGGGAAGGGTTCCATATGGTTACAGAACTGACACTGCAGAGTCCTGGCAGAGCTAGAGTTCTCGATTTTTCTTTCTACAAAGAATATTGAGTCCCTTCTGGGGAGCTAGGTGGTCTGGTGCAGCTTGGCCGAAACTCACACTGGTATGTTTGTAGAGGAAAATGCAAGCAAAATCCTGAGATGTACAGGCTGCAGTTGCCCTGAGGATGGTAGAAGTATGACTTTATAGTCAGGAGAAGCCAGGGATCAAGAAGCAGGGTGACGCTGAGAGGTAAGGTTTGCAAGTGACATTATATCTGGCCAGAACATTTGCCTAATGTCATGTGTGGACTTTTACGTGTACCTCAGTGCTTATTCTTTTTCTGAATCACAGAGTGGGTTCATCCATGCTGGGGCTGGCTTAGGCCATGCAAATTGGCTGGGCAGGGCCCACAGAGTTTTCAAAACCCCTTTAGTCTATCAGAAATCTGGAAGTAGTTACCATATGTCCTGGAATTTGCCAGTGTCCGACACACAGTGCCTGGGGGGAGGGGTGCTAGGGCTCAGTGGGGTCCAGAGCAGGATTTGGCTTGGTTACCCCTTTACCAGCACGCCACGCTGGGTTTCCTGACAAGCAGACTCACTACATCAAGGGCACAGGAAAGGTCAACTTCAAAGACCTTATCTGGAATTTCACAATCAGGAAATCTACAAATGTCACTGGAAGGAAGTTCAGCAAAATCGTTTACAGTTTAGTTTTGCTTTTGTTTTGCATTACATATGAGGGAGACATACATATAGTCTTTTCAGTGCTTTCAGGTCTCTGAGGGGCCTAACTGGGCCTTGACAACAAGCCCAGCAGCTTGGGAGCAGTGACTGTATTAGACTGTATTAGACTGTATTACAGTTATGGGACCCTTTGGCACTGAATCCCTTCCTGGCCACTGGCTCTTACAATGGCGCCATCTGGTGGCATATGCCGTGCTGTGGGGAATGCCTTTTAACCTGCTGCAGAGCTGTTCCAGCCTCCCCGTGGAGGGAGGGTGGCCTCCTGTGGCAAAGGCGAGGAGGTGAGGCCTGGCCTCTTGGTGTGGTGCTCAGCTCCACACCTAAGTTTCTATTCTGCTCTGCCTGCGGTTTAGCAGCCAGACTCGTTCCTTTCATAGCATCCCAGCACCCAGCCTTCCCGCATGGACCCTAGGCACAGATACACCCATCCAATTCCTGGGCCAGAGCCAGACAGAATTCCTAAGAGCTGGGATTTTGACCTTGGGGTGCCACAGAGCCCTTCAGTAGGCCTATGAAGCTGACAGAACCCCCTTTTAGAACCATTTAAAATTTTTATTTTGTGGAAGTATAGTTGATTTACAGTGCTGTGTTAGTTTCTACTGTACAGCAAAGTGATTCAGTTATACATATATATATATACCTTCTTTTTCATATTTTTTCCATTATGGTTTATCACAAGGTATTGAATATTGTTCCCTGTGCTATACGGTAGCACCGTGTTGTTTATCCATTCTGTATATAATAGTTTGCATTTGCTAATCCCAAAGCCCCAATCCATCCCTCTCCCAACACCCCCCCCTTGGCAACTGCAAGTCTGTCCTCTATGTCTCTGAGTCTGTTTCTGTTTTGTAGATAACTTCATTTGTGTCATATTTTAGATTCCACATATAAGTGATATCATATGGTATTTGTCCTTCTCTTTCTGACTTACTTCACTTAGTATGATAATCTCTAGGTCCATGCATGTTGCTGCAAATGGCATTATTTCATTCTTTTTGTGGCTGAGTAGTATTCCATTGTATATATGTACCACAACTTCTTTATCCATTCATCTGTCGATGGACATTTAGGTTGCTTCCATGTCCTGGCTATTGTAAATAGTGCTGCCATGAACATAGGGGTGCATGCATCTTTTTGAATTAGAGTTTTGTCTGGGTATATGCCCAGGAATGGGATTGCAGGATCATATGGCGACTCTATTTTTAGTTTTGTGAGGAACCTCCATACTGTTTTCCATAGTGACTGCACCAATTTACATTCCCACCAGCCATGTAAGAGGGTAGAACCATGTTTTTAAATGCATAAGACAAACTATATAGAAATAAAAAGGAAACCTATTATACTGAAATACAGTTATAAAACATTAAAAAATTGAATTTGTGATATAGCAATATAGGTGCTTTTTTATTACGCATGAAATAACAAGATCTAGTGGCAGGTCTCATTACCTCCATAATTTCGAAGCAGTGATGAGCATAAACATTACTTGAAGAGATCTGCAGCTGTTGTAATGTGATATGCAACCATCTGTGACTTCCACTGACGACAAAGTCACAGGTACTGCTAATACCACCAAGGGTTGTTGCTTATGTTTATAATTGAAGGAAATGCTACACTGAATTAATGGAAAATGAAGTTAGAGATTAGGAATGACAAAGATGTGTTTTCTGCATCCAAATTCTCAGATCCTCTCTGTGGATGAACCCCACGTGTGGAGGCCACGTTAAGAAGCCCTGCATTAGAACACGCCTGAGCCAGGGGGCTACAGATTGCAGCTCTGGCTAACCCCTCCTGTCAGTCAGGCTCTTAGAAGAGGGGGATCTGGAAATCCACAGAATGCCCTGAAAGGAAGCTTACCGGTTGCTACAGCAGCGCCCCCTCTCTGCTTCTTACTCCCTCGTGTTCAGGCTCCCACACAAAGCAGGAAAGCTGGGGCAGGGGGCCAGACATTGCTGCAGCTTTACATTCGCTCTCTTTTTTTTTTTTTTTTTTTTCTGAGATCACTTCCTCTTTTCTCCAGAGGGTGGCATAGGGGCAGGGTTGAGATCCCTTGACTGCTACACCCTGAGGCATCACAACCCACAGAGGAGCAGCTCTGGCCAATCCACCGCCAACTTAGCTGCCAGAATGAGCACCTGTCAAGAGAAATCGGCCTTTTCTTCTCCCCAAACAGCAGGTGACAGCTCTACCAAACACCCCTGAGTTGGAGGCGACTTGTTTGAGTCCCCACTACACAGGATTTAGAGACTGTGACTGGCCCACCCAGGAAGAGGGGAACACAACCAGGGATGAGGTTTGGTCCTGCAGTGCTAGAGGGAGAGTGGGTATTCCTACTGAGACAAGCTGGACCACAAAACCTCAAGGACCAGCCAAGGTGCGTTCCTTTGGAGAACAATAAAGATGGGGTACTAGAAAGACTCAGTCCCAAACCCAAGTTTAAGTTCCAGAGGTTGCACAAGAAGCTAATCAAAGGATTGAAACGTCACAAGGCCATAGCCTGGCAGAGCTGGAGTGGAGCAGTCTGCAGAGTAATTACCGTGATGCGATCTGGGTCATGCGGCTGGCCGCTGAGGATCAGCAGGCATGTCTGCTGGCCTCAGAGGTTTAGCATGAGGGATTCTGGGGGTGCAGGAAAGCTCTCGGGGGTGTCAAACTTGCTGTGACAGCGGATGGATGTTCTAGCCAGGGGACACCAGGAGTGGTTATGTGTGAATTCAACAGTGGTGAGGTCTGAAACTTTAAGACTCTTATTTATATGCTCCTTCTGCCTAAAGAGGCCACGTACATTGTGTGTAAGCATGCCAGCACTGAAGCCACACTGCCCAGCTTTCTATCCCAGCTTTGCTTGTTACCAGCTGTGTGATCTTGGGCAAGTTGCTTCAGCTCGCTGTGCCTCTGCTTCCTTATCTGTAAAATGGGCATAAAAATAATACACTTTTTATCCCCTGGTTATGGTAAGAGTTAAAATTAGGCAATGCAGGTAGAGTGATTAAGGTAGTGCCTATCACACAGTATAAATTTAATATATATTAGTTGCTATTATTACATGCTGCTAAGAGGCAGTAGGACTCACAGAAAGTTAGGTCCCAGCTCTGCCATGTGTTTTCTGAGTGACTTTGGGCAAATCAAATTATTTATTCTCTCTGAGCCTCAGTTTCCTTATCTGTAAAATGGGAAGAATAATACTACCTAATCTCACAGGGTTGTTGTGAGGATTAAATGAGAGAATATGTATGAAGTGACTAGCACATATGTAAAGCTCACTCAGTATGAACTCTAATTATTGACCCATGGGCAGCAAACAGGAAGATTTGAAGAGTGCCCTCCAAAGTCAGTAGTTGACAAGGAAAAAAATATTGGAAGGCCATATAAGATATTATTGATGGGGGTGTCCTTTAGAGAGAATGAGTAGGGATAAGGGATGGGAGGTAAGAAAGAAGTCCCTACAATTAATTTTCTGCTCTTTTGAACTTTTTGTACTTTTTTTTTACCATGTGTGAATTACAAGATACTAATGGGTTATCAGTAACTATAGGCCATCTATGATCAGTTTATACCTTTTTGTATTAAGGGGGAAAAGTCCAATATCCTGTGATAAACCATCATGGAAAATAATACGAAAAAGAATATATGTATATGCATAACTGAATCACTTTGCTGTACAGCAGAAATTAATACTACATTGTAAATCAACTATACTTCAGTAGAATTAAAAAAAAAAAAAAGAGGGAAAAGCCCATGAGTCAGGGTCTTTGGATGGAAGCATTTGTTTCTGAATACTCTGAGTTGCAGCCGCCTTCTGGTGAGCAGTGTGGTGGTGACCAGGCTGAAGACATCAGGGTGTAGGGCACAGGGGGCAAAGGAGGATGTGGCTCGTCTTGGCATGGATATTGACGACGACCACTGTTTTGTGGCCTGGGAATGGTGTTAATCTGTTAGAATATCCAAGATAGTAAATCTCAAATTATGAGCCATGGACCAGCTGCAGCAAAATCCTTCGGAGGGGCTGGTTGAACCCCACCCAGGACCCTCTGGATCTCAATGTCTGTGGGTTTGACCTGTATTTATAACTAGCCCTCCAGGCCATTCTGAGGCCCAGTAAATCACGAGAACACTGATGTAAAGTTAACAGTGGAAACCTTTGCTTCAGACAGATGTGAGCTCAAGTCCATTTCAGCCACTCCTGAGCTGTGTTGAAACCCGCACCCCTCAAATGCATCACTGCCAACTTGCTGCTTGGGCCCCAGGACCCCCTGTTACTTAAACCTGTCCCAACTGCACACACACACACCCCCTTCTGGGCAGAGGAAAGCCTCCTTGGTGTGTGGACTTGCCCCCTTCTCCCCCTTACTGCACATGTGCAGTTATCATGTGGGCAGCCATTTTCTCTCCTTTCCTCCCCAGGCCCCAGTCATGAAATGGCTGCCAATCCTCCTCCCCAAACATGGTTGCTAGGTGGCTGGAATTCAGTACTGTGACCAATCAGGGGGCTGATACTGTTTACTTGGCTATTGCTTTCTCCAGCTCACGCCCTGGTAGCAACCTCTACCCAAGTGTACACATACACCTGGGTGTAAAAACCTCTCTAGGTCTTAGGGTGGAAGGGGGATAATAGTAGTGCTTAGTTAATGAGATTGTTCTGATTATTATAGGGGGTAATGTATATAAAATGCTTAGCACAGTACCTAGCTTCTAATATTAGATCATGTGCAGGACCCCTTTTCTGGCAAAGTTGTGGTCTTTTATTATCTCCCTAGTCCCTTTCTCTCTCTGGTCCTCAGCCTCCACATCCCTAATGCCATGAGGGGAAGCTAAGTGCATGATCGCTGAGGTTCCTCTCAATTCTGTCTTCTTAGAGTTCTCTATGAGGGATTGGACAAAAGACAACTTTGAGTTGGCCCTGGGGAAGCCACCAAGGTCAGTGTCAGGCAACAGATGCTTCAGAGCAGGGTCTTGAAGGATGAATAGGAGTCTACCTGTATATACCACTATCAGAGCAGTTCTTGCCCAAGTGACTAAAAGTTGGCAGACCTTGCTCAGGCCTTGAAGCTACTTAACTACACCCTCCTCCCCACTACCTCTACCTACACAATGGCCCTTATTCTCAAAAGCAGTTCTCTCAAAGGCATTTTCCATGCAAGCTCTCACTAACTGATGTGGATATCCTTTCTCTTTACAACTCCTGGTTATACCTTACAAAGACAGGTAAAAGCTGTTTCATCAGTCCAGCTAACTGATGACAGGATAAACCAATGGCTTTCAACCTTGACTGTGCATTAGAACCACTTGAGGGCTTGTTCAACACATGGATCCTTGGTTCTACCCCAGAACTTATTCAACCAGTATCTTCAGGGACAGAGTCTAGACAACACAAATACCAGGCATCACAAAGTGTGGTTGGTCCATAGAACACCTGCATCGGAACCACCTAGAGTGTTTGCTTAAAGTGGAGATTCCTGGTTGGTCCCCAGACCTACTGAATCCGATTCTCAGGCTTAGGGATGATTATGTGGTTGGACTAGATCAGTGGTTCTCAAAGTGTGTCCCCCGACTCCCCAGCCGCATTATATCACCTGGGAACTTGTCAGAAATGCACATTCATGGGTCCTAGACAAGACCTACAGAATCAGAAACTTTGGGGGTGGAGCTCAATAATTGGTGTTTTCACAAGTCCTCCATGTGACTCTGATGCAGGCTCAAGGTTGAGAGCCACTATGCTGGGGTGTCACCACTTCCACATCCCATCGCTTCAATGACACAGTATAATGATTCTGAGCTCTCACGAGTGGCTGCTGGGCATAGAAGTCAGTTACTGCTGCATCCTGATGAAATTCCAGCAAAGTTAGGCTCACAGCATTTCTGGGAAGATCCCACTCGGGGATAACCTTGAGACAGGATGGTCACTAAGGCAATGAGTCATGGGTGAGCCGAGTCAAGGTGTGCAAGGATTATGTGGAGGTGAATAGGCTTCAGACATAGCTGGAGTCAGAGGAGGCCTCATCTCTTCTTCTAGAGATCATGCCAAGGGGTGTCTAAACTGGGAAAATGGACAACACCCCAAGACCCCCAGGAGATATCTTGTAGCCGCCAAGAATCTGTTATTCCTTTGCTGGTTCAGGAATCTTGCCATTGTACATCTGAGGATGCCACGTCCAGCCTCAACCAGACATGGCTGAGGAATTCATCCTCTTTATTTTCACATATGCATTTTAGAAAATATTGCATAATTATTCATTTTATACGGCACTTATACTCTATCTGCCAAGAACTATACTAAGGGCTTTACGTAGATTATCTCATTAAAATTCTTACATCAGCCCTGTGAGTCATGCAAGAAATTGAGGCTCAGGGAAACTTGGCCAAGGTCACAGTGCTACTAAGTGGCAGAGCTGAGATTTGAGAATCAGTTTGCCTGACTCGAAGACTCATGCTCTGAACTATTAATTCAATCATTCATTCATATATTCCTTCACGTGTCTGTTGAACCCCTACTATGGGACAGACATGGTCTAGGTATTGGGTATGCAGAGTCAACATAAACCAAACGTAAAAATCCCTGCTCTCGTGGAATATTCACTCTAGTACAAGAGACAGACAAAAAACTAGATAAATAAGTACAGAGTATATAAGATAATTGTAAGTGCCAAAGAAAAAAATTAAGCAGAGGAGTGGTGATATGACATGTTGGGAGATAAAAATAAGGTGGCCAGGAAAGGTCTCACGGAGAAGGTGACATTTAAGCAACAGCCAGAAGGAAGTGATGGAGCAGGCAGGCAGCTATATGGGAGAAGAATATTTAAGGCAGAGGAACAGCACGAACAAAAACTCTGAGGTGCAGGAATACCTGGTGTATTAGAGGAATAGGGAAGTGGATATTGTGACTGCAGCAAAGTGATGCTGGGGAGAGTAATAGGAGATGAAGTCAGGGAGGTAATTGAGGGACAAGATCATAAAGAGCTTGTAGAATTTTGTCTCTTACTCTAAGGGAGACTAAGGGGTGACATCTGAATTAGGTTATAACAGAATCACACTGGCTTCTGTGTAAGAATAGACTGAAGAGGAGTATAGGCAGAACTAGGGAGAGCAATTAGGAAGCTATTGAAATAATTCAGGCAAAAGAGGATAGAGTTAGAAAACAGTCTGGCAGTTTCTCAGAGTTACCATATGACCCAGCAATTCCACTCCTAGGCATATGCCCAAGAGAAATGAAAACATATGTCCACATAAAAACTTACACATGAGTGTTTATAGTAACATTATTCACAATAGTCAAAAAGTAGAAACAACCCCAATGTCATCAACTGATGAATGGATAAACAAAATATGGTATATCCAGCTAATGGAATATTACTCAGGCATTAAATGAACTTAAGTACTGATTCATGCTATAATATGGAAGAATCTTGAAAACATTTTGCTAAATGAAAGAAGCCAATCACAAAAGACCACAGAGTGTAGGACTCTATATGAAAAGTCCAAAAGGGCAAATCTATAAAGACAAGAAGTAGATTAGTGGTTGTTTAAAGCTGCAGGGAGTTGGGGAATAGGCAAATATGTGGGTGATAGCTAAGGGTTTCTTTTGGGGCTGATAATATGTTCTAAAATTGACGTTGGTGATGGTTACAAAACACTGTGGACATACTAAAAAGCATTCAGTTGTGTACTTTAAATGGGTAAATTGTATGGTATATGGATTGTATCTCAATAAAGCTGTTTTTTTTTATGATGATGGAGGGTTGGACCATGGTGAAAACAGTAGAGGTGGTGAAAACTATTTGGATTGTGGATATATTTTGAAGGCAAAGTAGACAGGGTTTGCTGACATGCTGGAGGTGGGGTGAAAAATATAGGAATCAAAGATAAGCCTAAGTTTTTTCACTTGAGCAACTTGAAATGTGAAGTTGCCATGAATTGATATTGGGAAGGTTCTTTTGGATAGAGATGGAGTTCTACTTTGGACATATTAAGTTTGAGATGATTATTAGATATCCAAGTACAGAGTTGAGGAGGCAGTTGGAGATATGAGTCTCTCGTTCACAGGAAAGGTCCAGGCTGAAGATACAAATTTGAAAGTCAACCATCTAGCAATGGAATTAGAAGCTACTATAATGGATCATCCCACCAAGGGTATGAGTGTAATTATGCCATATTGTCTCCCATGTATTTGGTGGCCCTTCTGAAGTCACTCAGGAACTGCCTAAACCAGGGTCTCATAGAGACCAGATCTTGGGAATATATCAATATGTTCCTGAAGAAACCAATCAATTTCAGTTTCATGGATGATGCCATTCATAAAGTGTGGATATACCATTGGGATACTGCACATTTCAAAGGGAATCATCAGATAATTTAATTACCTCCAAGAAAGTCTGAAATTCTGCCTTTCATTCATTTCCTCCTTGTTTTAGACGGTATTGTGTGCTCCCCACTAGATTCAGGATTATGAATACCCAACCCCTTAAGTTGATCTGAAACTCTGGGGCTGAGCAAAAAATGTTGTGATCCTCTGTTATCACTGTTTTGATGGTCTAAGCATTCTGGCACTGCCTCAGTTTTAGTCTCTTCTTTGTCATAAAAAGTACTAGGATCTGGGGAGGGTAGGTTAGAGAGCACCATTCATAGGTTTACTTCCAATATTCAGAGACCATAGGTCTGTGGTTGCCTGGATGCCATACTACCTTAGAAAGGCTGGGTATAATGTCTTATCTCCAGACAGAGGGAAGTGCTATAGGAGCTCAGCACGGCTGCCCAAGAGATCTCTGGGGAACTGCATTTCTACCTGGCTAGGTGGACTCTGTGACCACCTTGGGTGACTTCCGTGCACAGTCTGCAACAAAAAGCTGAGGCTGCTGAAGGTCTACAAGTCCTGGACCCATGAGTAACAAGGACTTCCATCTAGGAAAGGCCAGTTGCCAAAAGCAGAGATGTTGGATTAAGAATAGTTCTAGATACTCATTATTCTCTAAACTACATGCTTCTGGAGGAGTGGGACTGAGTCTTAGTCATTTTCATATCTATGAACTTCCACTCTCTAGGGGTTAGGGTGATCCCAGCATGGGAGTGTTAGCCAAGTGAGCCAGTGTTAAGGCTGGAGTCATGACGAGCAGAGGACACTTCCATCCCTCACCCTGAGATAGTCAGGAACATAAAGGGCCAAAGCAGAGTTCAAATCTATGGAGTGCAGGTCAAGCCAGGGATTTCAATCACAAAGGGTAAGAACGGAACCCATTCCAAGAAATAGTGTCCAAACTCAGAATGGTACTGACTTGGCAAACTTGAGCTGACTATAATGTCCAACCCAAGTCTCCCAGGCAGCACCATCTGGGTCTATGACATCTTCTCTCCAGCCCTTAACCATATGGGGCAGAATACTAGAGCCAATGGTAAATGTATAATATGGAAGAAAATGTATAAGAACTCACCTTCTATTCCAGCAATGTATGGGACGCATTAAGTTCTTCCACTGGAACACAAACCAAGTCTGTCCTGTTCATTAGTGAGGGTTGAAAAATGGGAATCACAATGAGGGTACCTAATGATGCCCAAGGATCACTGAATGTCTTTGCTAGACAAGAAAGGACCAAGAACCTTCCATTATTCAATGTATTTATACCCCCCACCTTGTCAACCTCATGGACCTATATAAGTAAATACAAATAACACACTTTGTTAAGGATTCCAATAAAAGATGCTGATATAGGGTACTGAAGAGTGGGATGAGGTAGACCCAGAGGAGGAAGTCATCACTTCTTGGGGATGCCAGCAGCTTCATTGGGTCTTGAACTGAGTTTTCAAAAACAAATAAGTGTCCTACAGGTGGTGAGAGCAATATGAATAAAGGTGAGATGGCATGGCATATAAGGGGACCTGTGAGGAGCTTAGCATGGTTTGAGGGGCTGGAGATGGAGTTCAGATCACATAGCACTGTGTTTGAACTGCAGCTTGTAAACCATTTCTATGTTGTAAAATCAATTTGGTGAGTCATGACCAACATCTTATTAAATGATATGGGCTATAATAGAATAGAAAATATAATGCATTGCCTATAGTAAAGGTAAAAAAATCTTTTGTGAAAAATTTTAAGTTATTTATATACATATTTATAGCAGTGGGTACTGGGTTGCAACGTAAAATCTATTTTGTACTGTGGGTCACGGTCAAAATGTTTGAAATTCACTGTCACAGAGGAACTTGTCAACCCTGCTGACATGTTTGGACATTTTCCTGTAGGCCATAGCAAGCTACTAAAGGATTTTAAGCAAGATAATGACATGATCCAATTTGTGTTTCATCAAAAAATTTAACCACCTTAGATCAAATTAGCCATGGAAAAGGTGTTAGAATCAACTTAAGTACAGATTGACAGCTGATCTTTTCAAAGTTAAATGTTCAAGCTAATTTAATCTATGTGTCATAAGGAAGACACTCTGAATTGTACACATTCCTTTATTTGGAGAGCATACCATGTGTCAGGCACCATGCTGGGCACCGAAAAGACAATATAATGGGGAACAAGAATCAACCCCATTGCGTCAGGACTTCCCCGATGGCACAGTGGTTAGGAATCTGCCTGGCAGTGCAGGGGACATGGGTTCGAGCCCTGGTCCAGGAAGATCCCACATGCCGCGGAGCAACTAAGCTCATGCGCCACAACTACTGAGTCTGCACCCTAGAGCCCGTGAGCCACAACTACTGAGCCCACGTGCCACAACTACTGAAGCCCACGTGCCTAGAGCCCGTGCTCTGCAACAAGAGAAGCCACCGCAACGAGAAGCCCACGCACCACAACGAAGAGAAGCCCCCACTCACTGCAACTAGAGAAAGCCCACGTGCAGCAATGAAGACCCAATGCAGCCAAAAATAAAATATAAATTAATTAATTAATTTAAGAAAAACAACAAAAAACACCATCGCCTCCTTGCAGAGTTCAATCTAGTGAAAGAGACAGGAAACAAACAAAATCTGAATGAGTGTGGTAAGTGCTACAGGGAGAAGTACAGGGTGGTATGAGAGAGAGGAGTGGAGTTGGGGTATGGGAGAGAATAATGATTTAAGCCAGAAGGTCAGGGATAGGCTCTCTGAGGAAGTAATCTTTAAGCTGAGCCCTGAGCCCTTAAGGATGAACAGGAGTGAGAAGTGTGTGGGGAAAGAGGGTCTCAGGAAGAGGACAGCAAGTGCAAAGGCCTGGAGGCAAGAAAAGAGCTTGGCATGTTCAAGAACAAAAAGGAGACCATTGTGGCTGGAGTATCATGATCAAAGAGGAAGAGTAGCACTGGATGAGACAGGAGACACAGGGAGGGCAGGGGAGGCCACTGTGTGAGCTTTGAAGAGGTGAAAGGCAGGATAAAACCCGGAAGAATTGGCAGGCATTCAGACACTTGTCAGGGCCTTTGGCACAAGCGTGCTGGGAGCAGTTAAAGGCACTGATGTGTAAAGAATACCACTCATCCTTTACAGGCTTCTGCTGCAGATGGAATGAGCCATTGCTCCCTCAGAATTTGCTTGCTAGAAAGTTCTAAAGTGTCTGAGAGGATCCAGAGATTAGAATGTGCCTCTGCTAACTGTAAAGGCATGATGTGTACTGCACATGCCAGGGGCACCATTCAAGTTCTTTGATGGTTTCTGGGACTTTTACCACTTTCTGGGTGCCAATTCCTAGAGCTTTTCTTGAACCCAGCACCATTTGCTTAATAAACTCACCTTTCTCAACTCAGATTGTTGACCCTTTGCCAGCATGCTAGCAGCAAGGCAAGACTAGCTGGATATGCATAGAGGAGGTGTGCTTGAGCTGGAGGACCTTGGACTTGACAACCTCTGTCACCACAGTTCCAAATAGCAGCCCTCTGGATTCTAGAATAAATGAGTAGAGAGTAGTAGCTGGAAGAGGACCATATGGTACAGTCCATTCAAATGTCCTTCCTTGTGGTTTGGTACTAGTTGGCATTCTCTTTTTACCAATGTTTTACAAAGTGGAGGTTGGGGTTTGGGGGGGGGTTGTTTTTGTTTTTGTTTTTGTTTTTAGAACAGTCCTTAGTTCCTACAAGGATCATCTGGCTCCAGTGAGTGTGGAATAGTAGCAGTGGAAACTGTGGTTACTAAGAAAGAGGGTGTTTTAAGGGATGGGCTGCAGTAATTTGAGTTCATCTCTGTTGTGCTGAGGTCAGTCATGTTTTGGTAGGAGGTATGCTGGAAGCAGTATTCCTCTAATACAGTGGTTCTCAACCTGGGGTGAACTTGCCCCCCAGGGGCACATTTGGGAATATCTGAAGGTATTTTTGGTTATCATAAATGGGGTGGGGGTGGGAGGTGCTATTGGCTCCCACAGCAAAGGGTTTTCTGGCCCAAATAACCATAGTGCTTCAGTTGAGAAGTCCTCCTCTAAAATCTCATTGATATGCTACATGTCAATGTAGCATAGCTACATTGTAGGAATTAGCTACATGCTAATTCCAGTCTGCTGGAATTAGTCCACAAAGTGGTAAAAATGGAGCAGAACCCCCCACCAAAACCAGGAACAACTTAGAGGTGCAGCCAGTGATCACATGTGTGGGCTTAAAAAAATAGAATGACTTACGTGGTACAAGGTGATTTTATGGCTTTGTGTCTTAACTATTTTTTATTGAGGTATAATTGACATACAACATTATATTAGTTTCAGGTGTAGAACATAATGATTCAGTATTTGTATTTATTGCAAAATGATCACCATAATATGTCTAGTTAACATCTATTACCACATATATTTACAATTTTTTTCTTGTCATGAGAACTTTTAAGACCCACTCAAACTTTCAAATATGCAATACAGTATTATTAACTATAGTTGCCATGCTGTATATTACATCTCCATGACATTTATTTTAGAACTGGAAATTTGTATCTTTGATCCGCCTTCACCCATTTTGTCCACACCCACCCCACTGCCTGCCTCTGGCAATCACCAATCTGTTCTCTGTATCTATAAGTTTGGTTTTTTTTTTTTTTTTGGTTCCACATATAAGTGCAGTCATATGGTATTTGTCTTCCTCTGTGTGACTTATTTCACTTAGCATAATGCCCTCAAGGTCCATCCATGTTGTCCTAAATGACAAGATTTTATTCTTTTGTATAGCTGAATAATATTCCATTGTGAATATAAATATAAATATATATATATATATCTCACATATTATTTATCCATTCAACCGTTAATGGACATTAACATAAGTGTAAATAATGCTACAATGAACATGGGGGTGCAAATATCTTTTTGAGTTAGTGTTTTTGTTTTTTTCAAATAAATACCCAGTAATGGAACAGCTGGATCATATTTTGAGGAATCTCCATACTGCTTTCCATAGTGGCTTCACCAATTTACATTCCCACCAACAGTGCACAAGGGTTCCCTTTTCTCCACACCCTCTCCAGCATTTATGATTTCTTGTTATGACTCCATCTCTTATGCTGCATGCTGCAGTGGTCTGAGAGCACACCAGCATCAGGCGACCTTGGTGATCAAACAGTTCTGACTCCAAAAGAAGCTTCCCAGAGAAATAAGTGTAGAAGTAGAGGTCACTAAGTCCTTTTGAGATAAGATGGCTCTCACTGCATTGTGAAAGGCTTTTGTCTGTCTAGAGTCAGGTGATGATAAAACTGGACAGGATAATGGGGTGAATACAAAAGGTCATGATACAGATAAATTCTTCTCCTGTTTGATGAATCTAGTTATCTAGACAGTCATGGTGGAGAAGTAAGGACTGAACCTTTGCTAATACCCAAGTAATCCCAAGGAATAGCTAGATTGTCTCAGGTGTCACATGTCACTTGACCCCTGACATCATAGCTGAATAAATCTTGGCTCAGGAATTAGACTTCAGGGCTTTTAAATAAGTACGTCTCATGGTTGGTGCAAAGGGAGGGACAATTGAGAATGTCATCTATCTAGACAATAACCTTCTGTCTGGGTAGTGGTGTAGAATACTGGTTATTTGTTGATGGAGAATGACTGGCTGTTACAAAGGTCAAAGGGCATGGTAGTGTATTCAGACTAGCTGGGAGATTCTTTTTTTGTTGTTGTTGTTGTTTTTTGTGGTACGCGGGCCTCTCATTGTTGTGGCCTCTCCCATTGCGGAGCACAGGCTCTGGATGCGCAGGCTCAGCGGCCATGGCTCACGGGCCCAGCCGCTCCGTGGCATGTGGGATCTTCCTGGACCAGGGCACGAACCCGCGTCCCCTTCATCAGCAGACGGACTCTCAACCACTGCACCACCAGGGAAGCCCGTAGCTGGGAGATTCCTATAGGCTATTTTCCATTGTCAACTTTCCAAACAAAGATGAGATTATAGGTGACAATATTAGAATCAAGGTAGTCCTGAAAGAGGCAGAGTTTTGAAATATTTTTCTTCAAGAGAGCATTGAATGTCTATATACTAGCAATGAACAATCTGAAAAGGAAATTTAAAAAACAATTTCCGGGCTTCCCTGGTGGTGCAGTGGTTGAGAGTCCACCTGCCGATGCAGGGGACACGGGTTCGTGCCCTGGTCCAGGAAGATCCCACATGCCATGAAGCAGCTAGGCCTGTGAGCCATGGCTGCTGAGCCTGCGCGTCCGGAGCCTGTTCTCTGCAATGGGAGAGGCCACAACAGTGAGAGGCCCATGTAACACACACACACACAAAAAAAAATTCCCATTTACAATAACATCAGAAAGAATAAAATACTTAGGAATAAATTTAACCAAATAAGAGTAAGATTTGTAAACTGAAAACTATGTAACATTGGTGAATGAAATTAAAGAAGGCCTAAATAAATGGAAAGACATCATATGTTCATGTATTGGAAGACTTAATATTGTTAAGATGGCAATACTCCCCAAAAGTAATATACAGATTCCATACAATCCCTATCAAAATCCCAACAGTCCTTTTGCAGAATTGGAAAAGTTGATTCTCCATTCACATGGAATGCTCAGGGGTCCCAAATAGCCAAAAAATCTTGAAAAAGAAGAACAAAGTTGGAGGACTCACACTTCTCGATTTCAAGCTGATTACAAAGCTATAATAATCAAACCAGTGTGGTACTGGCATAAGGATAGACATATAGATCAATGGAGTAGAATTGAGAGTCTAGAAATAAACTCATACATCTATGGTCAATTGATTTTTTAATATAGGTGTCACAATCATTCAATTTAGAAAGAATAGTCTCCTCAACAAATAGTGCTGGGACAGCTGGATATCCACATGCAAAACAATGAAGTGGGTCTTTATCTTATACCATATACAAACATTAACTCAAAATGGATCAAAGACCTAAATACAAGAGCTAAGACTATAAAACCCTTAAAAGAATACATACGGATAAACATTCATGTCATTAGACTTGGCAATGGTTCTTAGATATGACACCAAAGCACAAAGAATGAAAGAAAAAATAGGTAACCTAGACTTCAAGAAAATGAAAAACTTTTGTGCATAAAAGGCAGTAACAACAGAGTGAAAAGACACCTACAGAATGGGAGAAAATATTTGCAAATCATATATCTGATGAGGGTCTTTATCCAGGATATATAAAGAACTCTAACAACTCAAAAGGTAAAAAAGGGAAACAACCCAATTAAAATAAAAGATGAGCAGAAGGTTTGAATAGACATTTTCCAAAGAAAATAAACAAATGGCCAAGAAACACATGAAAAGATCCCAATAGCGTTAGTTATTAGGGAAATGCAAATCATAAAGTACAATGATTTGGGTACACTTTATACCCACTAGGTGGCTATAATAAAAAAAAGTAGAAAACAAGAAGTGCTGGGTGCTTTGTGACCACCTAGAGGGGTAGGATAGGGAGGGTGGGAGGGAGAGATATGCAAGAGGGAAGAGATATGGGAACATATATATATGTATAACTGATTCACTTTGTTATAAAGCAGAAACTAACACACCATTGTAAAGCAATTATACTCTAATAAAGATGTTAAAAAATAAAGAAGTGCTGATGAGGATGTGAAAAAATTGGAACCCTCCTTCACTGCTGGTGGGACTGTAAAATGGTATAGCTGCTGTGGGAAACAGTTTGATGGTTCCTCAATAAATTAACCATGGAATTATCATATGACCTAATAATTCCACTCCCAAAAGAATTGAAAACAGGTACTCCAAGGAACACTTGTACACAAATGGTCATAGCAACACTATTCACAATAACCAAAAGGTGGAAACAACCCAGTGCCCATCAACGGATGAATGGATAAACAAATTGTAGTATAAACATACAATGGAACATTATTAGCTTTAAAAAGAAACGAAATACTGATCCATGCTACATGGATGAACCTTGAAAACATTATCCTAAGTGAAAGAAGCAGGTCACAAAAGACCACACGTTGTGTGATTCCATTTATGTGAAATATCCAGGGGCTTCCCTGATGGCGCAGTGGTTAAGAATCTGCCTGCTAATGCAGAGGACATGGGTTCGAGCCCTGGTCCGGGAAGATCCCACATGCCGCAGAGCAACTAAGCCCATCCGCCACAACTACTGAGCCCTCGCGCCACAACTACTGAAGCCCGTGCTCTGCAACAGGAGAAGCCACTGCGATGAGAAGCCCGCACACTACAACAAAGAGTAGCTCCTGCTCGCCACAACTAGAGAAAGCCCTCATGCAGCAACGAAGACCCAATGCAGCCAAAAATAAATACATACATACATAAATAAAAAATAAATCCTAAAAAAAAAGAAATATCCAGTATAGGCAAATCCATATGAACAGAAAACAGATTAGTGTTAGCCACGAGCTGAGGGAAAGGGGAATGGGGAATGATTGCTTTATGGGTGTGGAGTTTCTGTTTGGGGTGATGAAAATGTTCTGGAACTAGATAGTGGTAATAATTGCACAACATTGTGAGTGTACTTAATGCCACTGATTTATACACATTCAAATGGTTACTATGGTAAATTTTGTTATGTGTTTTTTACTATGATAACAAATAAAAATAAAAAAGAGAAAGCATTGAGCCTTTTTTTAGTGGGAGTGGAGGGCTTGATGACTCCCTCAACACATCACTATACTAATAATAGTAAAAACAATAGTAGTGATAGTAATAATAGCAATTATTACAATTATACTAATAGCTAACATTTATGGAGTGTTTATTATGTGCCAGAAACTATACTGAGCACTTTTCTATGCATTATTTAATCTTCCCAACAGCTCTCTTATTACTTTGATTTCACAGGGAAGAAGGACTCAGAGGTAAATAGGTAATGAGTGGAAGTGCTGGGATCTGAACCCAGATCTGTCAGATTGCAGAGCCTGCATTCTCACTGATAAACACTAGGGAATCAAGCTAAATGACTGGTAAGACCCTGAGTGATTTGTATACATTAGTTCATATAATTCTCAGAACAACATTATGAAAGAGGCACAATTATTATCATCACTCCCATTTTACAGAAGGAAATCGAAACAGAGACTGTCATGTAACTAATGAGAGGCAGAGCCAGGATTCAAACTCTGGTCTAAGTGACCCCAAATTTCTGTGCTTAACCATTAAGCTGTATAGTACCAGTTGCCCAAGTACTTATGGAAAGCTTAGGTCTTTGGTTAAGAGAGGGATACGGGTACATAGGGACCTGGGCTCCAGAAGCAGATCTGCTCTCATGGTAAAATTACATCCAAGGTTCCAGGCTGTTGACTGGAAAAAATTGCACAACGTAGAAGTTGAGAATTATGTTTTATTCAGCAGACTTTCTGAGGACATCAAGCCCGGAAGGCAGCCTCTCAGCTATGAGGAACTGTTCCAGAGGTAAGGGAGGAGCCAGGATATATAGGAGTTTTTGCAACAAAGACCAGGTAGTTGGAACATCATACTTACTGCTAGATAAAGAAAACCAGATGTCTCAGGTTAATGAATTTAGCGCTTTTCTACATATGGGAAGATGCAAGAGTCTGGGCTCATTGAAATCATTCCTTTGTTATGCACCTTAGTTATCTAGGGCCAATATCCTGTTCTTTCCCATCCTGAGTCCCCTCAGGGTACACTCTGTGGGGGAGTGGGTGACTGCAGGGGCTGAGGGTGTGGCAGTGGGCAGCCCCTTTGTTTCCATCCGGAGTTCCCTCAAGGCTCACCACTCGGGGTGGGGAGGTGGGGTGGGAGCGGGGATAGTGGTTAATGGCTTGATGGCCGCATCCTTTGTTTGCTGTTATGGTAGGCAACATTTTTCATTCACAAGGTCTAGGAGAGACAGATAAGATAGAGCCCAGGAGAAGGATAGACAACATAAAGGGAAGAACATGGTGTTTCCAGAAAGTGGCTTAAAGCTGTGGGCTTGCAGCGCCAAAACCCTGGAGGACCAAGGGGAAAGGTGAACAGTGGATAAAATGTAGTTTTTACTGCCGATCCTAAAAAAACATTTGAAAGCTACTGTCATACGGGGCCTTGGAAGCTGTATGAACTCATTTGGACGTTTCCACATAAGCGAGGGAGAGCTATTGAAAGATTGAAGCAGAGTGGTGGATGACCCAATTTGTGTTTCATCAAAAGTTTAACTGTATTTGATAAAAATTGGCCATGAAAAATGTCTTTTGATGTGCTTCCCCCCCTTCACCTTTATATGGCCGTTTTGTGGCGCACAGGTGTGGCCATCAGGTGTGAGCTGTCATTGCTAAGCCCTCATATGACGGTTGGAGGAACAGGTTGTTAATTTACAGATAGGAGAAATGGCAGCCATGCTCTAGGTACCTGCAGAAAACATGAACAGACAAACTGTACTACAAGCACAGACAATCAGCTTCAGTGGTTGCCCGCAGAAAGCCATACAAGGTCCCTGGTTCCAGTGGTTCCTGCAGGGCAAATTATGGTACCCACACCCTATGGCATGTGGTGTGAGAGTCATATGCCTCGGCTAGATGCTGGGATAATAATGCTTCCACCTATGTTGTTGGGTTTTTTTAAACATCTTTATTGGAGTATAATTGCTTTACAATGGTGTGTTAGTTTCTGCTTTATAACAAAGTGAATCAGCTATACATATACATATATCCCCATATCTCCTCCCTTTTGCGCCTCCCTCCCACCCTCCCTATCCCACCCCTCTAGGTGGTCACAAAGCACCGAGCTGATCTCCCTGTGCTATGCGGCTGCTTCCCACTAGCTATCTATTTTACATTTGGTAGTGTATACTCACCTATGTTTTTAAGAGACTTAACCTACAGCCAGTAACTGGAAGTGATAATATTTAGTGCTACAAGGTCACTAAGCACAAATGGGTCTGGATGAAAACTGGAAACCAAGATACAAAGGGAGCCAAAAGAGAGGCCAAGACAGGAGGTTTGCAGAGGTGGGAGGAAGGCAAACCTGGAAGAATTTTCCTTCATTCACTCAGTAGCAGCCTTGTATGCAGTGCCCATGGCCTTAGGTATGATCATGCTGGCCGCATTTATAGAGGATGCAGTGTTAAAGGTGGCTGTGGTGTGTCTGACTCCCCTTCTGTGCTGCAGGGCTGGCTGGGCATGTGGCAGGGACAAAATATGGTTGAGAGTAGGAGTTCTGAAGTCAAATGAATCTGGGCTGGAAACTTAGCTCTGTGTGTCTCTGTCCGCCAGTACGATCTCGGCAAGTCACTTAACCTTGGTGAAACTCACAGTTCTCATCTATAAAATGGGGATGATGATAGTAAGTATTTCATAGGGATTTTCAAAGATTAAGGAGATAATGAACATAAAATGCTTAGCACAATGCCTGATACTTAGTAATAGCTCAGTGAATGTTACCTCCTCCTCCTCCTTTTATCCTTCCTCATTGTGATTATTGCACTGAATGGAGTTCAGAAATTACTTGAAGAATTGTCCTAAGGGAATTCCAGGTTGGAGTCATGAAGGCAGTCCAAAATGAAGCTTCTAACCAACATGGGTGTAAACCAAGAGGGGCAGTCGATGTATGAATTTGAGAGAGATGGAAATAGAAGGAGATCAGCGAGAGAGGTTGTGTACACAGAGGGGGTGGGAAGGAGGCCTGGAGTAATGACTGTGCCAGGATGCAGATGACTTCCGTGGCTTTTCATCAGGTCTCATGACCACCATCATGGTTCTTCCAGAAGCATTAAAATGGACAACAACAGAGTGGACACTATTTTCTTCCAAACTTCTTCTGACAAGGGGTGGATACCAGGATTTTCCTGCATTGGCCTTATAAGTTCTGGCCTCTTGCTGACCAGAGATGTGAGGTAGACTCCTAAGACCAGGCCTTTGGCTGTTACCCTCCCATCAGGCCAGGTATAGATCTAGCCATACTGTCAACATGAGCCCTATATCTTCTCTCTCTATGACATATTAATATTTTTCTTCCTAGGTTATCTGGGAGGGCCACTGAGTGCAAAATGGAAGATGAGATCTTAGTGGGTCAGGTGTAGCCGGGAACTTGTCTGGAAAGCTTTGATGCTCACCAAAGGGCATGGAGTCAGGAAGATGCTGGTGTCAGAGAGCTACAGGGTTGATAATAGATATCCTTTGTCTTTTTTTATTAATTGAAGTATAGTTGATTTACAATGCTGTGTTAATTTCTGCTGTATAGCAAAGTGACTCAGTTATACACATATATGTATATGGATTCTTTTTCATATTCTTTTCCATTATGGTTTATCCCAGGATATTGAATGTAGTTCTCTGTGCTATACTGTACGACCTTGTTGTTTATCCATTCTAAATGTAATAGTTTGTATCTACTAACCCCAAGCTCCCACTCCATCCCTCTCCCTCCCGCCCTCCCCCTTGGCAACCACCAGTCTGTTCTCTATGTCTGTGAGTCTGTTTCTGTTTTGTAGATAGGTTCATTTGTGCCATATTTTAGATTCCACATCTAATTGGTATCATATGGTATTTGTCTTTCTCTTTCTGACTTACTTCACTTAGTATGATGATCTCTCATTGCAGCTAATATTCTTAAAAGTTTATAAGCAGTGATCCCTGAGCTTCCATGGTGCATACATGCCTAGAGGCAACCCAGACATTGTCTTCCATATCAAGTTTCCCATCAATTCTCTCTCACCCCATGCCCAGAACCAGTAGGTCTATCTTTTGTACTGGCCTTTGGCCCAACAGAAGGTACCCTTTCTAGGCATCCTACAGCTCCCCAGGGTACAAACTGGCTACAAGGATGTCCCTCATATTAGAAATGAAAAGTAGTGAAGGCCAGGACAATAGTTGCTATGAAAGGAGGTGTTTCCAAACCAGGAATGCAGTGAGATGTTGTAGGCAGCTTCTGCTTTGGTGAAGTAGGTGGATCATGTGGCTGGTAGGCGGAATAGAAGCAGAGAAATTCTTCTCGCACTGGACTGCTTCAACTCTTTGACTCAGTCTGTAGGTGGATGGTACACAGATGGATGAAGCTGGGCCAGATGGCTGGGAAGTCCACAGAGGTAAAGGATCTTGTAAGATAAACAAGGTGGTGGGGATCTCTGCCCACCTTTACATCTTCATTTTGTACCTGTCTCCCCCTCATTCACCATACTTCAGCCTCTTCTTTCTGTTTCCGAAACCTAGGCCCTTTCCTGCCATTGGGCTTTTGCACTTGTTCTTCCCTCTGCTTGCATGTTCCTTGCAGGGTTTGTTCCTTTTCATCTTTCAGGTCTTACCTCCTCAAAGAGGTCTTTTCTGATCACTTTGCCTAAAGTTGACCCCTGCCAATTACTTTCTTTTTCACATCACTCCATTAATTTTCATGTTGGAATTTATAAGCCTCTACAGACTATTTGTTTACCTGTTTGTTTACTTGTTTCTCTTCTCCTCCTTCCCAGACTATAACATCTATGTGATGGACCTTGTTGTTCCTTTTCAATACTATTTCAACAATACGCAGAATGATAAACACTTAATACATATTTATTGAACAAATGAATGAATAGCTCATATGGATGGGAATCAGAGTCAGGACATAACATAAGGTTTTTTTGTTAGGATACCCACTGCCATCACAAGGATGGCTTTGTATCTATGGAAAAGGCCAGGTTGGGAAGGAGCTTGAGTGTGAAGGTGTCCCAGGAACATTTGGTGTCAGGAGTGGAAGAGCTGGTCTTTGAATTGCTTGGACCTATCTTTGACCTGGGTACAGGTGTCAGAGTTCGTGGTATTCTGGGGAGTGTCATATCAGTTGCAGAACTGCAACTGTAGGCCCTGTATTTAGGTTTGGGGTAAGCCACAAACAACTAGACAGTTGGAATAATGTCAGGAAGTGGGCACTCCTCACTTCCCAAGGCTAACTATGAATGACCCTGAAACTCAGTGAGGTGATTCTGTACATAGTTAATCCCTTGTGGCCCCTGCTGAGTCACCTCTGCTAGTTGTGGCTGTGTCTTGACAACCACAAAATCCCCTGTTACCTAAATTTCCTTGGATGCCTCCCCATCTCATAGTACTCCAGATTCTAGGATTGCCTCAGAAATTCTGGCTGCTTGGGATGTAGCAGATGGTAAGCTCTAACCGCTTGAGTCATGAGGCACACGGGGGCTAGATTAAAACCTTCAGAAGCCCTAAGCACAGAAATGTGTATGTCTCCCACTTATAATTGAAAATACAAACAATAACAAACCGAAAATAGGTGTTAGAGAAGTCCAATGAAGTGCAAAGTTGTTATTGGTTTGTTTTTTTTTTGAGATGCTATTTTGGTGCTTTTTTTAAAAAATCAAATTTTTTCCAAATATATTTCTTTTTTTTTTTTTTTTTTCGGTACACGGGCCTCTCACTGTTGTGGCCTCTCCCGTTGCAGAGCATAGGCTCCGGACGCACAGGCTCAGCGGCCATGGCTCACGGGCCTAGCCGCTCCGTGGCATGTGGGATCTTCCCAGACCGGGGCACGAACCTGTGTCCTCTGCATTGGCAGGCGGACTCTCAACCACTGTGCCACCAGGGAAACCCCCCAGATATATTTCTTAGTCTATTGGAACTACTCATTTGCTAGTCTCCTAGGTAAATGCCTAGTGTGCCTAGAGGGTAAAGCAGCAGTAAGCAGCCACTGTGTTTAAGTTGCTCTAGACTTCAGTAATCTGAGTATTCTGTTACCATGCACTCACTGGGACCCTTGATGAAGTGACAACATACCTCTAAGAGAGTTCTGATGGTCAGTAGCTTTCTTTTGCAAACAAAGACGTTGAAGATGTCCACAACAAGCTTCCTAGAGAATCAGACAGAGGAAGTGGGCACTGGTACTGAGATTCTTCTGTGATAGAATGACCCCATACAACGATGCTAGAGGAATCAACTTCACTAAGTTATGGCCTAGTTGGTTAGACCAGAACCTAACAAAGGTGAGTCTTCATGGCCATGACTATGGTCATAGATTAGAGGAAACCATTTCCTAGGTAAGAAGTCCCCTATTAGCCATGTCAGGGCAGAGACATGGTGAATCAATGCTCAGCAGTATTTAGTGAACTTCAGGCATTTATAGACATGATTGATTGACCTAAGGGGTTATTTCACCTGGATGGTTGGCATCTAAGCCAGATAGGATTTCATTCAAGAATTCCACCTCTGGAGGGACTTGCCTGGTGGTCCAGTGGTTAAGACTTCGCCTTCCAATGCAGGGAGTGAGAGTTCAATCCCTGGTCGGGGAGCTAAGATCCCACATGCCTCGCGGCCAAAAAACCAAAGCAAAACAGAAGCAATATTGTAACAAATTCAATAAAGACTTTAAAAATGGTCCACATCAAAAAAAATCTTTAAAAAGAATTCCACCTCTGGAATCTAAAAAAGTAGAACTCATAGAACAAGAGAGTAGAACAGTGGTTAATGGGAGCTGGGAGTGGGGGAAATGGAGAGATGTTGGTCAAAGGCTATAAACTTCCAGTTATAAGAGGAATAAGTTCTGTGAATGTAATATACAGCATGGTGACTATAGTTAATAGTACTGAACTGTATACTTGAAATTTTCTAAGAGCATAGATGTTGTGCTCCTACCACACCAAAAAAAGAGGTGACTGTGAGGTGATGGATGTGTGAATTAACTTGATTGTGGTAATCATCTCATAATGTATATGTACATTAAACCATCATGTCGTACACCTTAAATATATACATTTTTTCCATTTATACCTCAGTAAAGCTGGAAAAAAAGAATTCCACCTCAGGACTTTGGAATCTGCCGTGTGGGCTCAAGGGTGATGCCACTACAGGCAGTACTAGACCTGCCAGACTATATATTTACCTTTTTATTTTGCTTTGTTTCTAAAAGGAGGTCAGAAAATAAGATACGATGCGATGCAGATAAAGAACAGACTGTCTGTGCAGGAGGTCATACAAGCTGTTGATCATTAAAATAATGGATAGCATTTACTGAGCACTTATTATGTTTCTGGTTCTATTCTTATCCCTATTGTATAGATTACAAAACTAAGACACAGAAAGCTTATGTAACTTACCCCAAGGTCATATAGTGATTGGAAGAGTTGGGATTGAACCAAGGTCGTCTGACTGTAGAGGTCATGCTCTGAAGAAGTATGGTAAACCACTGTCCAGTGCTGTGCTCTCTTCCATTCTGCTACGTGCTAGAAGATATTCAAGATGTTGCTCCAGCTAAACCATATTGCAGTAATTTTGCCTTGGCTGAGGTGCAACTTCTATTTGTCACCTTCCAAGAAATGAAGACAACTCTAGGCCTCTAGAGGTCCAATTTCATAATGATGTATCACAGAGCTGGTCTCGGAGGTTGGAAGTCAGCAGGTGCAGGTAGTGGTGGATCATGTCACGATCGATCATTGTCATTCAGGTGAAGGTAGAACTCTTCATTTTTTCCAAGTTAGAAAGAGAGCTGGGGTCTCATTAAGGGAAGCAAATGAATGCCTGCAGCAAGTTGGTGTCTTATCCTTGGGCTCTAACACAGAATATAAAAATTGAGCAGTGACCTGAGCCCTGGAGTCCAGGCTGGAAGGAATGGCTGTTCCCTCAGTGTAAGGGCAGTTTCTCTACTTGCTACCCCCAACCCCTTCGGGGTGGGCAGTGTTCTGGATGATCCAGGGCTGAGAGGGCACATGAGGTGCTGGGTAACTGTATTGTTTTGTTATAAACTGGACAGCCTGAGTTTTAAAGGAGAAGTCCACTTTGAGGATTTCTAGCCACAAAAAGCTGAGGGCCCAGGGGAAGGGTGTATCAGCCCCTGGGCACTTTCTCCGATTCACAGCTTAATGGAAGGTCTCCATAGTTACTGATCCCCTCCACAGGCAGTACTTATCTATCAGTGGTGTCAACAATAGCAGTAATAAGATGAGAATGTAAATTGGTGCAGCCACTAATGGAAAACAGCATGGTGATTCCTCAAAAAAAAAAGAAAAATAGAACTACCATTTGATCCAGCAATTCCACTGCTGGGTATATATCCAAAGGAATTAAAGTCAGGATATCAAAGAGATACCTGCACTCCCATGTTCATTGCAGCATTATTCACAGTAGCCAAGATATGGAAACAACCTAAATGTCCTTCAACAGATGAACGGATAAAGAAAGTGTAGTATGTACACAAAGTAGAATATTATTCAACCTGAAAAAAAAAAGACATTTGTGACAATATGGATGGACCTGGAGGACATTATGCTGAGAGCCCACGTGCCACAAACTACAGAGCCCATGTGCTCTGGAGCCCAAGCGCCACAACTAGAGAGAGAAAACCCACACGCCACAACTAGAGAGAAGCCTGCGTGCCGCAACAAAGAGCTGCAAAGAGCCCTCACGCTGCAACGAAAAATCCTGAATGCCTCAGTGAAGATCCTGTGTGCCGCAACTAAGACCCGATGTAGCCAAAAAAAAAAAAAAAAGAAAGAAAGAAAGAAAGAAAAAAAAAGAGTTTAAGATCTAGAGGCCAAGTGCCTGGATCCACATCTTAAGTCTGCTGCTTACTGGCTATGTGACCTTAGGCAAGTTACTTAACCTTTTTATGCCTCAGTGTCTTCATCTGTACAATGGGGATATAATGGTACCCATTTTAGGGTTAATGTGAAGATTAAATTAGTTAATATATGTGAAACAGAATAGTGCTTAGTACATAGTAAATACTATGTGAGCATGTATTACCATTTTTGTTATCTGCCAATCAAGACCCCAGTTATGCAGTATGTGCACCATTCCCTGCAATCCGGAACAGAATTTCTTCCATGGAAAGTAGGACTACCACTAGCCATCACCACTGATTTTCTATAGGAGTTGTAGTTTTGGCAGCAAAGGCTTAGGGTTGATTCTGAAACTCCACAGTTCCAACGCTGGGCTGTCACTTAGCAGGATGTCTACCTACACTACTGCCACAGCCCTCCTCTGGGAAATGCAAATAGAAGCCCCAAGGAGCCAAGTGGACTTTAAAGCTTGTATGATACCTTGCCTTTGACTAGTTGAGCCAGAGGGATTACTGGATTACTGTAGTTCTGATCAGAGGGATGTCCCTTATACTCAGACAGGCCAAAGTGGAGGGATGCCTCTTGCCCCTTGGTGTCATTATTTGGAATCAAAAAGTACTTCCCTAAAGCAACATCCTTAAAAATCGTAGGTTCAGAGAAAAAGAATCTGTTCCTGAAAACCAAATAGGACTTATCAAAGATGAGGAGGTAAGGTATAAGCAGGGGTTAGGTGGTCAGTGTGTAACAACTGGCTCTCCAGTAGGGGGAAAAACTAATTTGTAGTGTTTGACAATTTTCGTGGTGTAAATTCTCCTATTATGGATGATTTCAAGACATCAATGTGACATCACTGAATGCAGAGTTGGGAAGGTATGTACACACTTAGCTCTCAAGAGGCAGTGGTAGGGAATTCCCTGGAGGTCCAGTGGTTAGGACTCTGCACGTCCACTGCAGGGGCCAAGGGTTCAATCCCTGGATGGGGAACTAAGATCTTTCATGCCATGTGCCACGGCCAAAAAATAAAAATAAAAAAATAAAATAAAAGAGGCAGTGGTAGCCGGTTCCAGCCAATAAAAATGGAGTCTGAAAGCAGCAGAAGACAAGAGAGGTTAGAAGCTGGTGGTGAGGTGTGAAACCTAAACTCATTCTGGAGCCTCAAGACAGGTCACTGCAGTAACATGGACACGCAAGAAGCTTTTAAGGACATGGCGACAGAACGGGTGATTACCTTTCCCACAAAACATTCCATTTCCTGCCTTGGGTCATCGACCCAGTTGAGGAGTCACCCAGAAGAAATAGAGAGAATGGGGAAATATGCAGACAGAGTGGAGCAGACAGAGTAGAGATGCAATGCATGGTCAGGCCACTCAAGATGGCTGTTCTCTTGCTCTCTGTACATCCCCTGCTTGATCAGCACCTGCTTCACCTACACCCTATTCACATGACTGACCTTCCTATGTACTTGCTCCTGCCCCAGCTGGTGGTTGTCTTTAATAAAAGGGGTAGTGAGGGTCGTGCCCCTTGGCTGGTTTCCCTGATAACTGATGAACCCACCTGACGTCAGTTCCCCTATAACTGGCAATCTCCCCTTCCCCCTGGGAGTGAAGACTGCCACCATGTCCTGCCCGCCACTGTTGGCCGCACACAGTGGGGTGTCGCTCCAGGACCTTGCTTCAGATGCGTAAGCTTCCCCATCTATTAAACCACTAAAGTCTCTGTTGCAGACTCGGGCTCTTTCTTCGGTCTTGAAGCTGGGCAAGCACGGGCCTTGTAGGCCTCAGGGTGCAGCCCAACATGCTATCAAGCTGATCATCTCTTTTAAGGGCTTCAGGTAACCACCCTTTAGTTGGGGGCAAAGGCAGGAGGAAAAGTTCCCCCTGGACTCAGAAACTAGCCAACATCCTTCTTGTTCTCATCCTAGGCCCACCGGACTGGGGAGCCTAGAAGTTCTATTGGTTGGCCTGTCTATCCTCTAGGTTTGACCAGCCATTGGAGTGATGGAAGTGCCAAACAGAAAACTGATTTCTCTGTATCCAGAGAAAACTATAATTCGAAAAGATACATGCACCCCAATGTTCACTGCAGCAGTATTTACCATAGCCAGGACATGGAAGCAACCTAAATGTCCATTGACAGAGGAATGGATAAAGAAGATGTGGTACATATATACAATGGCATACTAATCAGCCATAAAAAAGAAGGAAATAATGCTATTTGCAGCAATATGGATGGACCTAGAGATTATCATGCTTAGCAAAGTAAGTCAGAGAAAGACAAATATCTTATGATATCACTTATATGTGGAATCTAAAGAAAACGGTACAAATGAACTTATTTTACAAAACAGAAATAGAGTCACAGATGTAAAAAACAAACTTATAGTTACCAGGGGGGAAGGGGGCAGAGGGATAAATTGGGAGATTGGGATTGACATATTCACACTACTATATATAAAATAGATAACTAATAAGAGCCTGCTGTATAGCACAGGGAACTCTACTCAATACTCTGTAATGACCTATACAGGAATAGAATCTAAAAAAGAGTGGATATATGTATATGTATAATGGATTCACTTTACTGTAAGCCTGAAACTACACAACATTGTAGATCAACCATACTCCAATAAAAATTTAAAAAGAAAAAAATGGATTGCTCTGAAAGAGAGCATTCCTCTGGGGGAAATGCAGTGACTTTCTCCATGCAAATCTCATGTCCACTAGGTTGGGATACACATCCCTGCTGTACGTAGGAGGTGTAGCACAGAGGGATGCCCCCAAGAGCTCATTTAAAGCATATACCTGGCCACTCATCTATAGATGGTGATTGGTGGATGCAAAAGTGGAGGGCTTTGAATAGTACCCTCCAAAGCAGAGATACAAATGTGGCTTTCTAGTGAGAGATCCAGTAGATATCAAGTCCTTGGAGACAGAAAATTTCCTTGATGATTTTGGTAGCAGTGGTTGGTACAGCTGGGGTACTATTGCAAAGTCAGTAATATGCCACTTGAATAATAGCATTCTTTACCGTTAGAATTATTCCCTAATCCCAGTTCAATAGTGAGGTTTCATAAGAAACTGGCTCCTACAGCAAAGAGGTATTAGTGGCAACTCAAGATTGGCTTGGGCTGCGTGGTCAGCTAGATCAAGTCTTCATTCATAAATCTATCCAATAGCCAGGAGTCTATTGAGGCCCAGACATGAAAGCAGGTGCCACTGCTTGTAACTCTATAGGAATAAAGTAGGGAGCATGAATGGTCCAGGCTTAGGCCCAACTAATCCCACAGGTTAACACCTCTCTTCCAGCTGTTTCATATACTGACCCACCTCCTGCCCACTGTTTTAGTAGGTGATGGAGCTGCAGTAAAAAGTGTTGGTGGGTGACAAAATAACACCATGGAAAAGTCTCCGAATTCCCAAGAGGCTGAGAGACTTGGGCACATTGTCTATTCACCGTGGGGGGGGGTGTGAAGGTGGGGGAGGGATAAATTGAGAGATTGGCTAGGCACCAGGGTGGGTCAAAACTTGCCCATGGTGAAGGGCAGTGTTTGAAATGTGGGTGAGTCATCCAACTCTTCCAAAGACTGAAACCAAATGCAGGCATATTGATGGTCCATCTAGGTTGTTGAACAAAGGAGAGGGCGGAGGGGGAGAATCCAGGTACGAAGGGAACCAGTCAAGAGTGATAGGATATCAAGCAGATGGAGTCAGAACCTGAGACAAATTTCCTGAGCCAAAGAAATGCGACTGGAGCTGCTTATGTGGAAGACCTACATCCTCGCATGCGGAAAAGTGGGAGCTATTACAGGCAACCACACTACACTGACCTCATCCCTTCTCTGATTTCCTCTGCTATGCAGGACATGGCAGGTTGTGTTTACCCATGTACAACTGATAAAAGGCCTACCTCAGTCCAGTGCTTTTTGGAAACACAAGCCAGTTTCTCAGGACCAGTTTTCCAGCCGGTACCTTTTCAGGTGTTTCATTCACTCAGCAGTTACTTATTGAGTACTTGCTGCAACCAGGCACTGTAGCTGGACACAACATCTTTGGGATCATTTTTTTCATCCACAACAGTAGTTTAGATGAGATAGCAGAGCAGGGCTTTGATGTCTCAGACAGAGTGAGGTGCAATGGTGGATGGGATGGATGCATAGGGAAGAGGGAGGCTTGGTTGGGAAGACCATGGCGTTAATCTCAGCTACTTTAAAGAGTCTCAGATAATGGTCCTAAAGGTTCCAACAAGGACAGGTAATGGACCTATGTTTGGCAGAGATTCAGCCAGCAACTACTTGGATGCCTGCCCTTGGAACCTGGTGCCCTTTGAAATACTCCGAATCAGCCCTTTTTATGTAGGAGAACATCCTATAGGTGCTTCTAAGGGGTTCATGTTCTCACAGGTACTGCCTGGCTGCTGGGTGTCCATGGTTCTAGGGGTAGAAGAGGGCTGACTGTACTGTTGGTATTGATAAGTTGAAGAATACTGGCTGGCATATCTTTTCAAGTACAGTAAGTCCCCTACATATGAATGACTTCCGTTTCAAGAGTGTGTTCTAAGTCCAATTTGTTCACAAGTCCAACAAAGTTAGCCTAGGTACCCAACTAACACAATTGGCTGTGTAGTACTGTACTGTAATAGGTTTATAATACTTTTCACACAAATAATATATAAAAAACAAACACAAAAAATAAAGAAAACATTTTATACCTTACAGTACAGTACCTTGAAAAGTACAGTAGTACAGTACAACAGCTGGCATACAGGGGCTGGCTTCGAGTGAACAGGCAAGAAGAGTTACTGACTGCAGGAGGGAGAGGAGGTGGGAGACGGTAGAGCTGAAGGATCGTCAGCAACAGGAGACGGAAGGCAAGCTGCAATTTCACTCATGCCTGATGTGGATGGCACAGGTTCTGGTTCCTTGCTGGATTCAATTCTATCTATCCTCTTGAAAAAACTATCCAGTGATGTCTGGTTAGTAGCTCTTTTTTTCTCGTTATAAATGACATGGTAGCAGGGGATTGCATTCTGAACGGCTGCTGCAACCTTCGTGTACCTTTCTATGTTTGAGTCCCGGGCCTCAAAAACTAACAGTGCCTCCTTAAATAAAGAAAACCCCCTTGTCATTTCCTGCATCGTGAATCTCTTCAGTTCTTTCATTACTTCTTCTTCCTCTTGTCTCTCTTCGTCCTTTCTCTGGGCCTCCAATTCCATCAGGTCTTCATCAGTAAGCTCCTCGTGTTGCACAGCAAGGAGTTCAATGAAGTCGTCCTCTTGCAGATCTAGGTCCGGCTTCTTGCTGAGGGTCACCAAGTTGCTGAAGACCTCTTTGGACTCCTCATCCACCTCTCAAATATACAAAAATCGTGAACAAACTGCGGGCAAACGTTCTTCCAAACCCCATTCATGGTGATGGCTGTAACCTCACACCAAGCAAAGTCAATGTTTTTTTATGGCCTTGTAGATGTCATAGTCCTTCCAAAATTGTCGCAAGGTTGTTCCCGATCCATCACTTGCCTTACTGCCTGACAAAAAGTGTGACATAAATAATATTTCTTGAAAGTTGCTGTAACTCCCTGGTCCATAGGTTGGATGAGTGATGTAGTATTTGGTGGCAGATGCACTACTTTGATGTTGGGATAAAAGTCATCCATGGATGGGGGGTGGCCCAGAGCGTTGTCAAGCAGCAAAAGAATGTTGAATGGGACATCCTTCTCCAAGCAATATATCTCTACCTCCGGGATAAAGTGGTGGAAAAACCAGTCCTGGAAAATGGCCTGTGTAACCCAGGCTTTGGGGTTACTCTTCCACACAATAGGAAGAGAGCCCTTGGCTATATTTTAAGGGCTCTTGAGTTCTCTGAATGATAAAACTAAGCGAGGCTTCAGCTTCATATTGCTGGAAGTACTGCCACCAAACAACAGAGATAGCCTATCCTTTGCTGCTTTATAGCCTGGCATCAACTTTTCCTCCTTACTGACGTAACTTCGGTCTGGCATCCTCTTCCAGTACAGTCCTGTCTCATCCATATTAAAAACCTGCTCAGGTAAATAGGCACCTTCATCAATAATTTCTTGAAGCATTTCAGGAGCTTCTCAGGCAGCTACCGTTCTGCACTCGCTGCCTCCCCACCTACTTTTACATTGTGAAGTTTGGCACTAGCCTTCGACTGATGAAACCAGCCATGGCTGGCATTAAAAGATGCACCCAAAGCACCGAGCTGATCTCCCTGGGATAGGGAGGGTGAGAGGGAGACGCAAGAGGGTGGAGATATGGGGATATATGTATATGTATAGCTGATTCACTTTGTTATAAAGCAGAAACTAACACACCATTGTAAAGCAATTATACTCCAATACAGATAAAAAATTAATTAATTAAAAAAATATGCTCCCTCTGATTCTTTGCTGTGTTTTTTCTTCAAGTCTTCATAAAGGCTTTTAGCTTTCTCTTGAATCAGCATTAAGCCGAGCGGGACTTGATGCTGATGCTCATCCTGCATCCACACACTGAGAAGTTTCTCCAACTCCTCCATCACTTTTCCATGCTTCTTCAATATTATTGTCAACATCATCACAGCAGACTTCACATGTTCCAAGATCTTGTCCTTGTTCTTTAGAATCATGCCAATGGTTGAACAATTCATGTTATAAGAACTAGTGACGTCTATCATCTTTTTGCGTCGCTCCTCTCTCTCAATTATTTTCACTTTTGTTTCCATCATTATCACTTGGAGCTTCTTAGCAGCACCAGCTACATCAGTGCTGCTTTTACACTTGCTTCCGGACACCCTGGGCTTGAAATAAAGATACTGTACTACTGTACTCTATACAGTACTGTACAGTAAAGTAAACAAAAGCACAACCACTTGTAGAGGGTGCACACACGTGACAATGTAAGCCAGACACGTGAACTAACACGTTATTGGACGACGTGTGAACACACGTTCGCATCTTTGAAAGTTCACAACTTGAAGGTTCATATGTAGGGGACTTACTGTACTAAGTGTGCTGGTCTTGGGCCTGCATTACCTTACAATTTATTCCTTGCTCATCTCCTGATCTGCTCTGTATCACAGGTGGACTGAACTCTGCAGACTACATTTCCCAGACTTCCATATTGGTGGGTTTCCAGCTAAATTTCAGCAAAGGGTAAGTGAGATTGGAGGATGGGAAGTTGGTGCTGGAGGTAAAGACTGAGAAGGCAGGGTATTTCCTCCCTGTTCTATCTGCTTCTAGTGACATCTAGACGCAGTAGCAGCTATGTCTCTTCTGTGATTTCAGCTCCCACTGGACAAGACCACCTACCTTGGTTCCAGGTTCCTTTCAGTGATCCCAGCCCTAGGACTCTGCTAAACCTGTCTCCCCCTACCATATCTCTCCAGTTTAGTGATAATAGAGGTTCTCAATTTGCAATCTTAGGGTTACTTCACTGTTTCTTGCTGGCTTTTCAGTTCTTCTATCACCCGTGTAACCAGTTTCTTGCCTTAAAGTCTTCTCAGCTTTAAATACTTGAGTGTTTTTCCCTCTTCCTGGCTAGACTCTGATTAATACACCTGATTAATATGATTTGCTTGAAAATAAGTATGGAGGGCTTAGATAGTAAAGCCATTTGGTGGATGTGAAACTGAAGGGCCAAGAACTGTGTCCTCAAAAGCATAATAAGGTTGAAGGAAGATATCAGGGAGCTTTTTAGCCTATGGAAGCAGACTTTGTTAAATGGGCTGCATTGCCTTCTTTAGATGGGACCACTATTGGGATAATATGTGGTATTTTGTGAGGGCTTTCACCATCACCAGTAGGGTGTGGTACCCATGTAAAGGGAGATACTTCGAAATAATATATTGGGTGATTGTATCACAGGGTTACCTGGAGGTCAGACAGGAGGGTGCATCAGATATAAAGCCACCAAAGACCAAGATATTGGCTAACCTAAATGCTGCCATTGCACAGATGAAGATCTGGGATGTTAGCCTCTCTGGTTGGGATGGACAGTAGCCCACCTTTGTAGACCCAGTATCCTCAAAATTTTGTGCTCTCTTCTAGAGATGCCCTTCACCAACTCTGAATCTTAGGCACATTTTAATAAGATCTTCCCATTGCTCATGCTCATGCTACCTTGGTTGGCTCTAGCTGAGCTGGGATGACTGCAAAATTCTCAGTTCAAAGAACTTTTCACCATGGAGTTGCCTCTTATACCCCTTGACACTCTGTCTTCTGGAAAGAGGAATCTATTAGGCAGTTTTTGTATGAATTGAGCTTCTATATCTCACAGAGCTGCTCCAGGCTCAATATTCTTAGTACATTGTCATGAAATACCTAGCCACTTTTTGAGCTAGTACCTCCAAGACCAAATTGGCCAGTTAATATAATCTTGGTTCATCTTCCTGGAGGAGCAAGAGATGGAGGGGCAGAGATCACAAGTTGGGATTTTCCTGGGACTGAGTAATTGCTAATAGTATCTGGAGAATCCCGAGGTGTGTTGGTTGGCCCTAGAGAGGGACCTCTCCCTCACTGACCACTGACAATTTGCCTAGCATTGTATGAATTCCTTGGCTGGACAAAACATGATACCCATAAACTCAGCCATAGTGCTTGCCAGCTCTTATTTCTTTTTCTTTCCTCATAAATTTATTTCTTTGTTTGTTTGTTCATTTGTTTATTTATTTTGGTCTCGTTGGGTCTTCCTTGCTGCGCACAGTCTTTCTCTAGTCGCAGCTAGCGGGAGCTACTCTTAGTTGCGGTGCGCGGGCGTCCTGTGGTGGCTTCTCTTGTTGCAGAGCATGGGCTCTAGGCCTGCGGGCTTCAGTAGTTGTGGCATGCGGGCTCGGTAGTTGTGGCTCACGGACTCTAGAGCACAGGCTCAGTAGCTGTGGCACACAGGTGTAGTTGCTCTGCAGCATGTGGGATCTTCCTTGACTAAGGATTGAACCCGTGCCCCCTGCATTGGCAGGGGGATTCTTAACAACTGTGCAATCAGGGAAGTCCCCCAACTTTTATTTCTCAAGGTTGGGCCAGGGATGGTGTTGCAACGAATGGTGTAGGACTAGTTCAACTAAAGGGTACAAGTGAGCTCAGTTTAAGAGAGCTGAATGGATGTTTTCCAGATTAAAATATTTTTCTTTCTAAGAAGTCACAGAGAATATAATTCATAAGGATTGGGAAATGGCTGGGGTACTTCAAAGGTGAAAACACATCATACTATTCTCAAGTTGACATAAGCACTCTTGGAAGGCCATTCATTCCTTTATTCCACAGTTATTTATGGCCTGCCTAATATTAAGCTGGTTTAGGAAATTAAGGATTAGTAGTTATGAGCAACAACATGGAGACTGTGGTAGTGCTGATAGAAATGGAGCTCCCTTGGAGTGCCAAGTTAGGGAGGCCAGTTCTATTATTAAAGAGAGAGCTTTAGGTTCCCTCCCACAGGAAGAGTGAAAGTCCTGAAGAGCCACATTTCAGAAAATTGTGTTGAGATGTTGGCAAGAGACCTCAGCTCTGGCGACCAGATGCATTGTCCATTACACTCACACTTCCATATCCATGGCCTATCACCTACCTGAGCTGTGGCCAGAAGGCATAAATCAAATGGATCCTGATAAACACTGTGATGATCATTTACAGCTTGTCTCCTCAACATGTGCTGCCTCTTCTTCCAATGATACTTGAGTTTTGCTTGAGGATCCACCTCTACCCCATATCCTGTCTATATGGATTAGATGAGTCCTATACCATGGACTCTAGGTATAGCCATAGAACCTGAGCCTAAGTCAATGCATCTCATCTCCTTACGCCAAGATACTGGTTCAAGATTGGGCATGTGACCACATCAGACCCACTGGGTCTGAATTTTACTGAGAATACTGGGAAAGTGACACCTTTCCTCTCCCCTCACCTTTTTTTTTTTTTTTTTTTTTTGCGGTACGCGGGCCTCTCACTGTTGTGGCCTCTCCCATTGCAGAGCACAGGCTCCGGACGCGCAGGCTCAGCGGCCATGGCTCATGGGCCTAGCAGCTCCGCGGCATGTGGGATCTTCCCGGACAGGGGCACGAACCCGTGTCCCCTGCATCGGCAGGCGGACTCTCAACCACTGCGCCACCAGGGAAGCCCTCCCCTCACCTTTTGACTTGAATCTGGAAAGCTGGGAAGTAGGTGATTATGCAGCTCTTTTGCCACCATGACAGGCTACCTGGAACAACCATGAACTACCATCTTGGGCTACATTGATCACTATGTAGCCACTAGCCATGTGTGGCTACTTACATTTAAATAAGACTTCTAATGCTTGGGTTACTCCAACCCAAGATGGAGGAACTGGGATTAGTTTACTCTTCCTCTTCAAACAACTAAAGAAAAGGCAATATAATAAACAAAAGTTTTAATACAATAAATATTAGGCACTGAAAGATAGTGATCCCCAAAAGATGGGGGAAAGTGAGGTAAGCCCTATGATTGACTGGGCTTAATACCTTGAGAAGGGTTCCAGGCCATGGCATGCAGCAGGGAATCAGGCACAGCCAAGTGGAATCCCTGAGTTAAGGAGATGGAGCTGAAAGTCCAAGAGACAAAGGTGGCAACAATACCAGAGAGGGGAGAGTTGCACCGATCAAGAACCACAAGCATCTACAGAGAGTCTCCCTAGATAATGCAGCAGAGTACTAAGCAGCACATGATGGTGAGGAAACTACTCAAGGCCTGGGGAAATAATCACCCAAAAGAATTAGAGGGAAGAGTGCCCCAAAGAAGTGGAAAACATTCAGGGCCAAGAACCATGGCTTTTCCCATCAACGACAGAGGAAAAATTCATCATTCATGGTCATTGGGTAGAATCCTAAGAAGGTATTGCGTCAGTTGTGGAGAATAATTAGACTGAGAACTGCTTCAGACCCACCCCATGAATCATAAAAGCATGACCTGAAGGATCAAACTCTTTCCAAGTAATGACTGCATCCCAGAAGAAACCTCAAGAATATTTATAAAAATGCAAACATATACAACACTGAAGTAAAATCCACAGTGTCTGATATCCAGTCAAAGATTATCAGGCATGCAAAGAGGCAGGAGAACAAGACTCATTAAGAAGAAGAACCAATCACTTGAGGCCTTTTTTTTTTTATTGGGGGATAGTTGTTTTACAATGTTGTGTTAGTTTCTACTGTACAGTGAAGAATCAATCACTTGAAATCAACACAAAACTGACACAGCTATTAAGATTAGCAGAGAAGGGCACTGAAACAGTTTATTATAACTGTATTCCATATGTTCAAAAAGTTAGAGACATGAACTATACAGAAAGGATATAAACCTTATTTCTATAAAGCTTCTTATAAAGTTAAACATATACTTTTCATTTGACCCAGTAATTACATTCCTAGGTATTTATCCAAGAGAAGTAAAAAAGATATGTCCATGCAAAAATATGCCCATGAATGTTCATTGCAGATTTATATAGAATAGCTAAAAACTGGAAATAGCCCCAATGTCCACCGACAGGTAAACGGGAAAACAAACCATGGTAAATCCGTCCAATAGAATATGCTCAGCAATAAAAAGGACATAGTACTGATACATGGATGAACTTCAAATGTATTACGGTGATTTTAAAAAAGCCAAACAAAAAAGTGCACAGGTGCAAGATACTATTTATATAAAACACTATAAGAGGTAAATCTAATCTATAGTATAGAAAATAAATCATTAGTTGCCTGGGGCCAGGCATGGGGAGGAGGACTGACAGGGAAGTGGCATGAGGGAATCTTTTTGGGTGATGGAAATGTTCTATTTTTTAAATTGTGGTGGTGGTTACACAGGTGTATACATTTGTCAGAATATCAAACTGCTTGAAACAGGTGTATTTTATTATGTTTTATATTATATATGTCATATATATGATATTATTGTATTTATTATATGCAAGTTATACCTCAATAAAGTTGGCTTTTATAAAAGAACAAGCTGTTCTACACCAACGTTGGTTTCTACCTCTACTACCTTCTCTGTCTCTGAATACATGGGCAGAGCCACGGGGCAACCTCTAACATTCTAAGGAATAGTACAAAACATAAGCCATCTTGGGTACCTGAATTTATAATCAAGCTAGAGACACCATTTGCCCCTTGTGCTACAGCTGTATAACCAACTAAATGATTTCTTTTCCTAGGCTTTTCAATATCGTTAAGTTATTCAACACTGTGCTATTCGGTCTCTATCACAGTTTGTGCACATTCACCGTATCTTCTACTTTTTCCTTATATTCCTTTCCTGTCAAGATTTCTCTCCCCTCACTCTACACTCCTGTGCCTTTCCCCCACCCTTATCCCAGACACACATATTCTCCCAGCTAGTCCTGGCATCCCAAGATCGTAGATTCTTGTTGACCCCATAAACTCTCAAACTGGGTCTACAAGGAAGGGTTTTTACCCAAATCCTCCTTTGGGGGAGGATTGAATGGAGACATGATATGTTACCAGTCAAGTTAATATGCTAGTCACTCGTATGGTCCAGATTGGGTTGGGTTCTGCAGGGCCAGTTTGAAGTCCTATCACAGCTAGGGGTCCCAAGAACTAGAGGGGCAGCTAAACCACCATTCACTGGGAAGAGCTGAAGGACCAGGCCCAATGCTTAGCAGAAATCAAGACAGTGGTTCCAGCAAAAGTTCAGAAATGGGTGGGGATAAAATTAGAACAAGGTTTGAAATGAGTAATCAGATTAAAGAGTGATTTCTATGTACACTAGTAGGGGTTTGAGGCTTGCCTCTATGGCCAAGTGGGGAAGTACCACATGGGAGGGTTAGGTTGGGTTAAAGGGCTGTGGAGAGGGAAGACAAGAGGCAAAGAGGGGCCAGAAGAGCTACTGTAGGTCCCTGTCTTCCATCAGACATACCGAAGGAAGCCCTAGCCCTTCTTGGCAAGGAGGTTTGATTGTGGGGAAGGGTGGGAAGAGTGTGCCCTGCTTTCTGTCTTTTAAATCAACTCAACCCATTCACATTCCAATCACCAGCCAAACTACAAAATCAAGGCCCAGACACCAAAAGACGTTTGCGGTAATGTTCCCTCATCACTGTTCCTACAACCCGGCCCAAACGTATCTCAGCCTACTCTTGCTTTGATCTCATCTCAGCCTATTTTGAAACCCTTGCTTTGTATAGCTCCTTCAATCCTAACTCTGACCGTTTGGATTTGGTATTTATAGTTGCCAAACACTTGCTGGGCACCCCAGCCAGGCTAGCTGCAGACTCCTCTGTATTTGAGTATATGTTGAGGTGGGTGTTGAGTCCAACAAGCGGGAATGCTAGTCCTACTAGTGAAGTCAAGTCCAGTGCCTGAGGGATAATATCAAGCATCAGGTTCAAGGATATAGAGGAAGGGTCTAAACAGGAGATAAGACAAGGAGGGAGGAGTTAAGGAAATGAGGCACAAGTTCAGAAGTGAAGCGTAAGAGACTTCCCTGGTGGTGCGGTGGTTAAGAATCCGCCTGCCAGTGCAGGGGACACGGGTTCAAGCTCTGGTCCAGGAAGACCCCACATGCCGCGGAGCAACTAAGCCCGTGTGCCACAACTACTGAGCCTGCGCTCTAGAGCCCGCGAGCCACAGCTACTGAAGCCCACGCGCCTAGAGCCCGTGCTCTGCAACAAGAGAAGCCACCACAATGAGAAGCCTGCGCACAGCAACAAAGAGTAGCCCCCGCTCACCGCAACTAGAGAAAGCCCGCGTGTAGCAACAAAGACGCAACACAGCCCTAAATAAATAAATTATAAATAAATAAATAAATAAATAGAATCTAGATCAAGGTGGCACTACAATGGGAGAATGCCAAATATCAAGTAATTCAGCATAACTAGAAAGCCTGCACGCAGCAATGAAGACCCAACACAGCCAAAAATAAATAAATTAAATAAATTTTAAAAGAAGTGAAGCATAAGACAGGACATAGAGAAACTTCCCTGGTGGTCCAGTGGTTAAGATTCCACGCTTCCACTGCAGGGGACATGGGTTTGATCCCTAGTCAGGGAACTAGGATCCTGCATGCCTCGTGACATGGCCAAAAAATACCTTCAAAGACAGGACATAGAGAAGTCCTTCAGGATGTGGGGAGTAAAAAAAATCAGGGATGTAAGATGTCCCTATTTATTGATTGTTAGTGTCATGGTGCTCCCCTCCAACTCACACCCTGTGCTACCACCAGAAATCTGGAATCACGGTTCTGACTATGGCTCTGTAAAACATTTTATTGCAAAATATGACTCCAGCACACAGTATGCAAAGCCCTCCATCAACCACTTATGTTTCCCAACTTTCACTCTGTGCTCTAGTGTCACTGAACTATTTGATGTTCTCTGCAAATGCTGTTTCTTCTCTACGTACCTTTACAGGGGTTACTTTGTCTGCCTAGGGTGATCCAGCCACCTGTTTGCCTGGCATATTTCCACTCACTCTTCAATACTTGGCTGGAGCATCTGCTCTCTGAGGCCCTCTCTGCCTACTTTCCATGCAGAGTGAACTATGCTCTCCTTTGTGTCACCCTTCTCAGATGTTGCAAGGGATCGAGAAGGCAGGATCTATAGGCCTTGATGACTGAGTGGATACTAAGGTTGGTGGAGAGGTAGGAGATAGGGATGGTCCTAAGTTTCTTGCTTGGACAGTCAAGTGGATGGTATTGCCATTTGCTGACCTAGGGAACACAGATGGAGGAGCAGACTGCAGTGGGGTGGGTGATGTGCTCAGCTTTGGACATGTTGGGTCTTAGGAACCTAGGAGACATCCAAGTAGAGATGCCCAGTAGTCACTTGAACACAGTGCTGTAGAGCACAGGAGGGAGACCTAGGGTAGAGAATATGAATTCAGGAGGCTAAAGTCATAAAGCACATGGATTCTGTGTGGAGGAGGGTTGATAAAATTGCTCAGAAAGACCTGTAGAGTGAGATGAACAGGGGACCCAAGGCTCAAGAATCACTAACACTTAAGGGGCAGAAGAAGAAAGGCTTCTTACAGACAGAATCTGTTAGGAGTTAAGGGATTTGCCAAAGGGAGGCTTTTTGTGACTCAAACTTGGACGTTATAACCAGAAATGTTTGTAAGAAATGGTCTCCTTTGTGTGTAAAAAAATCCCAAGGAAGTGTAGGATTCCACTTCTATGAAGTCCCTAACAGTTGTCACATTTATAGAGACAGAAAGTAGAATGGTGGTTGCCAGGGGCCGAAGGAAGGGGGAAATGAGGGAACAGAGTTTCAATTTTGTAAGATGAAAAGAGTTCTAGAGATTGATTGTACAATAATGGGAATCACTTAAGGCCACTGAACTGTACACTTACAGATGGTTAAGATGGTATATTTTAGGTTGTGTGTATGTTCCTACAGTTTTTAAACATCCCAAGGAAAGAAGAATTTCAACATAGACTCAGAGTAGTAGAGTTTAGGGCTTTCTTCTCTTTTCCTCAATAGTTCTTTAAACACCCGAGAATACTCCATGTCCTCTCTCACCCCACAGGACTCTACCCCACCATCCTCTAGCACTTGGGTACCTAATTCAGTGCTTAATAGAATCAATTGTTTGAAAATCCTTCCAGCTATTGACTACAGTCTAACTCTGAAATAAAATGGCCTTCCATTTCAGCTGATTAATATAGATTCCCTCAGTGCCTGCGAATGTAGTTTCAAGATATGAACCTTGCCATTCTCAGGAGTATTCATTTCCCTGAGGTATTCTCCTGTTTTACAGACAGAGCTTGTGTTTCCTGCTACAGTGAGCACACACAGAAGCGGTTGAGTTACACCAGCCCTGGTGGGTGGAGGCTCCTGTGGATATTAGCAAAATGCCAATCACTCAATCACTCATTCCTGGGCTCCAAAGAGAACAACAAAAGACACTCAAATCCACTTGATAAGAGTTGGGTCAGTCAGTCTTTGTGGTTCCAAAGGAGAATTGGCCTTTAAATAAGGTTTGGGTTTTGTTTTTTTTTTTGTTTTTGCTCCCTGTGAAGTGGGGAGACTTAGGTTATATAAGAAGGCTGAGCCTGGGCGTCAGGGTGTTACATAATGGGTGTGGCACGTGGGGTGGATAAGGTATAGGCAGATGCTTCTGAATGTTCATGCAGCATCATTTCTGGGCACAGACAATTACCGTTTTTGTGTTCCCCCTCTCCCCAGACCACAGTTCTGTCTCTTTCCATATTTATTATTGACTGGTTCGTAGACACCCAGACCAGAGCTAGGTCCTGTGAGGAGTACAGAAATAGATACCTGATCAATCTTGCTCTCAATAGCCTTATTATCTAGCTGCAGAGTAATCCAGGGATGATTTTACAGTAATCCGTTTTCTAAATCTCAAATACACAAAGTGTTCTTAGGAGGGCAGTGGGACCTGAAATCCACTCTGCAATCCCCATTTCCCAAACTCAGTGCTCTGGCTTGGGTCTGCATCAGCTCTGAGAAGGGGGCATCTTTCCCCGAGTTTGTTGTCCTAGCAGGGCTGCATTTTTGTAATTCACCCAATGATGCCTTATGTGCTGGTGGAGCCCCTGGCCTGGAGATAGATGATGACATAGCTCAGGGCAGAAAAGTAGAGGGGCAGAGCTGGGAAAATTAGGAAGCTGCTCTCTGGAGGAGGGTTGGAGTGCAGACTTACAGATTTACAGAGGCAGCCCTTACACCACCAGGACTTCATTTTGACATAGTGAATATCAGCCGGTCAACAGGTTGTTTTTGTTTTCAAGCTAGCCCATAGCACCCCTTTGTGCAAGTGACAAAAAGACTCCCCCTTAGGTGGGCAAATTACAGAAAAGCCCCCTTCCACTAGCCTGACAAGTGGAGCAAGGGCTTTCTTTCTGTTCCAATTTGCCCCCTGTTCTAACTTGGCTGGGTGCATTTGTGGAATGCAAGAAATGCACATCTATTTGTGGTGGCCCTGGCTAGCCTGTAGCCAAAAGTGTGTCTGCTGGGACTTTCCCAGCCTTATTTTTAGCCATTTAAGACCACCCAGGAAGAAGTTGAGGAATGTCAATTCTTTCTTCTGTGCCCAGGGGAGTACACTGTTAGCACCAGATATGAAGGATACCACTGGGCTCTTGGAAAGCATGGAGAAAAAAGCCCTCTGGGTTTACAAGATGGGGAAAATCAACCTAATAGTGATGGGGCTAGAGTTTCTAGGGTCAGACTGGTCAGTGTTCAAATCCCACAGCCACTGCTTGCTAGCTGTACAACCTTAGGCAGCTTTACCACCCTCTCTCCCCCGAGCCTCATTTTCCTCTTCTGTAGGTATAGTATCTCCCAGGGTTGCTGTGAGGATTAAATAAGACAATATATAAGGTGTCTGGCATGTAGTAAGCACTTGACAAATGTTAGCTATTGTTATTTCCCTGCAATTTCTTCTGACATTACACAATAAGGCACTGCTACTTTTACAATGAATGGTATATTTTCATCCCAAGGGAACCCAGGAACTGACAGGCAGAGGCGAGGGAGAACTCTGTGTCACATTCTCAGATGGGACTTTCTCTCACTCCAGTTAGCACATGCCATATGGCAGAAGGTTCGATTGCAGCCTTCTTCACCCCTCACTAGGAGAGATACGATTGTCACCTGGCTTGGAAGAAACGTCATTCTTCTCCTTTCGGGCTGGGGTCCTCTCACTTGATAGGTATTTACTCTAGCAAAGAAAGGGTGGCAAGCTGATTTCCAGATGTTCTCCTAGGTTGCGTATGAGTCACACGGCAGATCTTATTTCAGCAGTACGGTTGGCTAACTCTGGAGAGTTGAGGATTTTTTTTTCTTTCGTTCTTCAGAAAAGCATTTCTTGCTAAAAATAAAATAAAATAAAATAAAATAAAAAACATGAAAGCACTGTATTTATGTCAACAGGGCCAGCTTTCAACACAGCTGAGAGTTGGTTGAGAAGTGTGTCTTTGGCTGCTTTTCGTTCTCCCTTTCCATTTCTCTCCTCTCTCCCACATTCCAGGATCCCATGGTTTGTTCCCACAAGTCCTTCATCTTTGTTCACTTTTTTTTTTAACCTAAGATGCAGGCATACACATTTTAAGATGTGGCCCCTTTAAGACCTCTTTTCCCAAATAGCTTGACAGCTGATGGGAGAAATCTGTGATAGGAATTGTGCCCACCTATGGGTGCCGTTGGGTCTGGGAGGCCCCTCAGATTACCTCAGGTGTAGCCCATGCTGCCAAACCCATGTAAGGTTTGGACTCCCAAAGCAAATCCCATTCTGGGCCCTCCAGCTTCAATACCTGGCTCCACCTCAGTTTTTTCTTTTAAATCCAAGTGCAGTGGGTCCAATGAAAACAGAAGAATAAAATAAATCACCAACTATAAGGCCTGAGAGGAGAAAAGAGAATGGCACAGTGAAAACTGTTTGTTAATTAGCATCTCTTGAGAGAATACTGTGAATCAGGAAATGCCCTTGGCACTGTCTCACTCCACCTTATTTACCCATCCCAGCACCCCTAGGAGGTGAGTACTTTCATCCTCTTTTTACAGATGGGGAAATTGAGGCTCAAAGCAGCTATGAAGTGGCAGAGCCAGTGTCTGAAGCCCAAATCCATATACTGGGCCACCAGACAGGAGCCAAAACAGGGAGTACCTGCTTCACTGTATCTTACCAAATGCCTAGCAATCATTCAACTCATCCATATTTCGTTTTTTTTAACATCTTTATTGGAGTATAATTGCTTTACAATGGTGTGTTAGTTTCTGCTTTATCAGTTATACATATACGTATGTTCCCATATCTCTTCCCTCTTGCATCTCCCTCCCTCCCACCCTCCCTATCCCACCCCTCCAGGCGGTCACAAAGCACCGAGCTGATCTCCCTGTGCTATACGGCTGCTTCCCACTAGCTATCTACCTTACGTTTGGTAGTGTATATATGTCCATGCCTCTCTCTCACTTTGTCCCAGCTTACCCTTCCCTCTCCCCGTGTCCTCACGTCCATTCTCTACGTCTGCGTCTTTATTCCTGTCCTGCCCCTAGGTTCTTCAGAACCTTTTTTTTTTTAAGATTCCATATATATATGTTAGCATACGGTATTTATTTTTCGCTTTCTGACTTACTTCACTCTGTATGACAGACTCTAGGTCCATCCACCTCACTACAAATAACTCAATTTCATCAACTCATCCATATTTCTAGAATAGCTACTCCATGCCAAACGTTGTGCTAGGGACTGGGTCTATTACTGGTATAACTTGCATCAGCCTAGGGTGATCGACCACCCCAGTTTGCTCAAGATGTGGGGTGCTGAGTGCTAAAACTTTCAGTGCTAAAAACAGAGCCCCGCCTTCAAAGCACTTACAATCACTTCCTTCCTGACTCTGGTTCAATGCCATCATGTTGATAATCTAAAATCAGCCATAGTCAGAGGATTTATTCCACAGAAATCACTAAACTCGACAAATTAGGGCTTTATTTTCTTTCCCAAGAGAGCTCATTGCTAAGCATTCATTGGCACACCATTGCTTACAGTCTAGTAGGAAATACATCCAAATGGATGTGCAGTATCTATATCTAGCACAGTGTCTGATCCACTGTAATAACAAGAGCTAATGTGAGTTGAGAGCTTACAAAGCACTGTTCAGAGTGCCTCTAGATTAACTTCTTTAATCCAATCTTTATAACAACCCTATTAAGTGGGAACTATTGTTATCCCTGTTTTACAGATGAGAAAATTGAGGCACATAAAGCTTAAGTAAGTTGCCCAGAGTCATACAGCTACTAAATGAATAAAGCCCGGACTCAAATACAAGTGTGCCTGGTTCCAAATCTGTACTCAAGGTAGCCTGTGAAGACAGAAGATCCCAGGTTGAACAGAGTAATGGTGTCTGATCCAGGTAGGCCCTTGAGACAGAGCGGCAGTAAGCCAGTTTTGTGAGATGGTATTGGAAGGCACACACATATACTTATTACTTAAAACTGTGCATGGGACCTACTAAGTGCTATATCAAGTATTTGTGTTATTTATTATTGTTGTTGTGTCGGGGTCCTAAGAGGAAAAGAGGTCAGAGTTGAAGTCCATGGTAACAGTGACAGGGGGCACACAGATCTCTTCTTACTGGAGCATGGTTGTTTCTGTACGGGCATATTGAAGACTGCTAGCTTGGAGTGAGGGCAAAAAAAGGCCATGCAGGTTGTGTTTGGGGCATTGAATGAGCTACTGAGATCTGCTGAAGTAGCCTCTGAGGCCTGTGGTTGTGTCTCTCTGATGCAGCAATATAAAAATTCCTTGAACCAATTAAAACCCAAAGTCTTCTTTCACCCTAAGAGCTCCAGGGCCATTCCTCAAAGCTCTGGACCTGCTGGGTATACCAGACTATTTCCAATAACTAGAGTGGGCCTGGAGAGCCTCAAATTTCTTAGGCCAGAGGTTTTGGCTCTCTGCAAATCCAGGTTCTCAGAGAGAACTACCTTTGGTCCTTGGCTTCTGCTGGCTGGAAAACCATATTTCATCTCCTTTCCTTATGAACATCCGTATTCTTCACTTTACCTCTGTATTCTGCTGCCAGGGTTGTTTGTATCCCCCTGGGACCTAACTCATCTGTCACCTGAACACCTGGCTCCAGAGGTGTTTGGGAGCACAGAGGAAGAATAAGCGTTGCCTTCTCATGAATGTGTTTGGAGATCATCACAGTACTCAGGGCTCATTTGTCTGTCAGGCACGTACGCTTTAGAATCCCACACCCAGCCCTTCTGAATGACTGTAGCAGCCAGTTTGTGGGAGGGGTTCACCAAGCCTCTTAACCCCGACAAAAGCTCTGCTGCTCCTTGTGAGAAAGAAAAACGGGATGTGACATCTCTGCCAGGATTCCTGCAGCTGTAAGACACTTACTCCTCTGACGGCTGACCTCTCAGAGCATGGGGCCGACCTTGGGGAGGCGTATAACAGAGAGAGCAAGAGCGAGAGGTGGAGGCCGACTTTCCCCAGGAACCTTGAGCAGTTTGAATGTCCTGTTAAGATTTTGGGCTTATGTGGTGCCTGATCCATTGTGTATATAGCTCAGCGATTGACAGCGTGGGTTCCGGAGGTAGACTGTGGTCCTGGGTCTGCCACTTCTTAGATTTGCATCCTTGGGCAGGTTATGTAACTTTTCCATGCTTCCATTTTAACAACTGTAATGGGAACATATTCAGAATAATGGCTATAGGAATACTGTGAGGAATAAATGTGATAATCCATGTAGACTTAGAATGATACCTGAGTATATAATAAGCACTCAATAAATATTGGCTAGCCTTATTTATTATTACTTTTATTTTCTTACGCAGGGGACAGCAAACCTTTTCTTCTGCAAAGGGCTGGATAATAAATACTTTAGATTTTGCAGGCCAAGAGCAAATTCAAGGATATTATGTAGGTGCTTACATCATTAGAAAGTAAAAGGATTTCCACAAATTTTTATTGAAAAAATTACAAATATGATAATGATTGGGTATAATTTTTGATAATATAAACCTACTAATGAGAAAATGGAAATCTTTTTTTTTGGAATAACATTTCACCTAATTGGGTTTTTGCATTAGCATTACCTGCCCTTAAATAAATTGCAAATGTTTATCTGTAAAAATGATTCTTAAGGAATTCCCTGGCAGTCCAGTAGTGAGGACTTAGCACTTTCACTGCTGTGGACCCCGGTTGCATCCCTGGTCAGGGAACTAAGATCCCTGCAAGCCACCCGGCCCTGCCAAAGGGGAAAAGAAAACACCCCAAACCCTGATTCTTAGCTCATGGGCCAAAGAAAATCAAAGAGTGGCTTGATTTTGGCCCATGAGCAATAATTTACTGGCCTTGGATATTATACAACGTCATTGACAGAAGGTTTGTTATCTACCTGGAGGATATCCTAATTTATTCCCATGATCTGACCTCAAAAGAATCCCAAGTCTGGGCAGTTCTGGGCCATCTGAAATAGCACCACCTCTGGGAAAGCCTTGAAAAGCCCAGAGGTAACTTTCTTAAACAAAGACCTGGCCACCCCAGTTGTCTACATAGTGCCTGGCAAAGTGCCAGCCACACCAGATTGGGGCCCCCAGATCAACCAAAGTGGTCTATTGACATCTGAAGTTCGTGGAGTATCACTGCTGCCTTCCACCCCATTTTACCGTACTCACTGACCTCTAGATTAACCTTCTCAAAAGAGGAAAGGTTTTATCTGGTTCTCATCATGGCCCTAGCTCTCTAGCAGTTGGAGCCACTTTTCATCTCTGACCTCATTCTGGCCTCCTGGGCATAGATAGCCCTACACCATCCAAACCAATGTCATAAAAATGACAATCGGGGCTTCCCTGGTGGCGCAGTGGTTGAGAGTCCGCCTGCCGATGCCGGGGACACGGGTTCGTGCCCCGGTCCAGGAAGATCCCACATGCCGCAGAGCGGCTGGGCCCGTGAGCCATGGCCGCTGAGCCTGCGTGTCTGGAGCCTGTGCTCCGCAACGGGAGAGGCCACAACAGCGAGAGGCCTGCATACCGCAAAAAAAAAAAAAAAAAAAAAGAAAAAAAAAAAAAAAAGACAATCGATGCCTATCTAACTTAAGAGAACCCTGGCTGTATCACTGTCATTTTATGTCCTTTGTTCTCTAGGAAGGAAATATCTCTGCCTGTGTTCCACCAACTGTGTGTATGTGTGAGGGGTACTGGCCACGAAGGCTAACCTAGAGATCTAGAGGTGTTACTTCGGGGTATCCAACACCCATGACTGATAGTCGTAGACTCCAAGAAGCTAGAGCAACTGAGAAAGACCCAGCAGCTCAGCCTTCCAAGATGAAGAAGGTCGAAGGTCATCTTTTTTGAGCAGTTCAGTATCTCCATTGTGGATACTATATCCACATTTTGAACTGTTTCCACCTGTCATTTTATATTAGGCATCCAGGACAGCTGGGAGGATACTCTGTCTGTACAAGCTGAGTCAGTGCCCTTTCTAGACCCTTCTGCTCATGCTAGGTCAAAGACATCCTATAAAACTTGTTTGTGTGTATGCTCCACAGCTCAGGGAATTTCCCCAGGCTTTTCCTCTGCTCTCTGTTTAACAGCAACAACTAATATTCATTGAGAACTTACTGTGTGCCAGACACTAGATATACTAAGCACTTTATAGAGATTACCATATTTAATTCTCACAAGTACTCTATGACTTATGTGTTCTTTTCAATCTGTATTTTCACAGATGAGAAAACTGTAGAACAGAAAGATAGTAATTCATCCAAGGCCAACAGCTAAGAAAGTGGTTGAGTCAGAATATAAACCAAGTTTAATTAGGATGCTCAAGGCCATTCAACTTGTATGTGGTGGAGCTGAGTTATAACCAAGCCCTCTCTAGCTCTTAAGTTTCCTACTTTCTGCTCTGTTACCTACATACATCACAGATTCTCCTGTTCTACCAGCATTTGACTGACATCTAGATATGACTATTTGCCTGGCTTTGGTTTCAATTTTTCACCAGAATGTTGCCTCTTGGATTTCCCACCTCTGTTACACCTTCTGCAGGCTGCATTCCAGCCCAGCCCTATCCCTGCGGCCAATGCAAGTTCCAGTGACAGCACACTCTAGTCTAAATCCAGTGCTCAGGAGTTCTACTTGTCTGGAAGGAGGAATCCAACATTACCTCAGACAAAAACTGGAGTAAGGGGGGAAAATGGAGGTAGCCTCACCCTGGTAGTTTCTCTAATGGACCTGGGTTATCCAGACCGAAGAAAAATAAGAACCAATGTTAATCCTGTGCTCCAAGCACTGGTATAAATGCTTTGCACAAATTATTCTATTTAAATCCTCACGGATGTTCACTAAATTTATTGTGATAATCATTTCATGACATATCTAAGTCAAATCATTATGCTGTACACCTTAAACTTATACAGTGCTGTATGTCAATTATATCTCAACAAAACTGGAAGAAAAAATTAAAAACAAACAAACAAATCCTCATGACAATCCTTTAGGTTAGTACTGTTATCATTCCCACTTTAGAGATGTGGAAACTAATGTTTGAAGAAATTAAGTGACTTTAATTTTGAAGAGCTAGGTTCTGGATTCAGATCTCTTAGATTCTAAGCCCCACACCACTACCCTCTACAATTAGCTGACACAATCCAGAGCAGGCTGCAGATGGATACCTACTCATGGCAGCACCTGAATGAGATCCAGGCCTGTGTAGTGACAGCCCTGAGAGGCACAGGACATTGGAATTGCCTACTGTATGAGAGTAGGCAATTATATTTCCTAGCTGGAGAAGCTCACGCACAAGTACTTCTCTTGTACCATGACCCTACCCTGATGGCCACTGTGATCCATTCAAGTCAAGACCTCCAACATGGTTTTTAGTAGTGGCTCCATCACAGACACAACATTCCAATGTGTCATCACTTGTTATAGCTGCTTCTAAGTTAAGGAGTAGACTAGGAGATCCAAAAGTCTTCTGCATCCACTTCAGATCTCCAAACACCTCTGGGATACCATCTCACAGTCAGCTATTTCTAGCATATTCCCCTTTTAAAAAATTATTTATTTATTTATTTATTTATTTATTTATTTACTTTTGGCTGTGTTGGGTCTTCGTTTCTGTGCACAGGCTTTCTCTAGTTGTGGCGAGCGGGGGCCACTCTTCATTGCAGTGTGCGGGCCTCTCACTGTCCCGGCCTCTCTTGCTGTGGAGCACAGGCTCCAGATGCGCAGGCTCAGTAGTTGTGGCTCACGGGCCTAGTTGCTCCATGGCATGTGGGATCTTCCCATACCAGGGCTCGAACACATGTCCCCTGCATTAGCAGGCAGATTCTCAACCACTGCGCCACCAGGGAAGCCCCAAGCATATTCCCTTTTTATAACTTCACAAAATCCTCATAGTGGGAGATGCTCTGAAAAAAATATCATTCATTGTGTACTCAGCACCAGCTCCCCTTCTACTCCAGCTATGTTTCTCTTGTTTATCAAAAGAATCTTCTGGATCTTGGGACTGCCCTGGTGGTGCAGTGGTTAAGAATCCGCCTGCCAATGCAGGGGACACGGGTTCGATCCCTGGTCCAGGAAGAGCCCACATGCTGCGGAGCAACTAAGCCCGTGTGCCACAACTACTGAGCCTGCACTCTAGAGCCCACGAACCACAACTACTGAAGCCCACGCGCCTAGAGCCCGTGCTCCACAACAAGAGAAGCCACTGCAATGAGAAGCCCGCACATTGCAACGAAGAGTAACCTCCACTCCTCGCAACTAGAGAAAGCCCGCGTGCAGCAACAAAGACCCAACACAGCCCAAAATAAATAAAAATAGATAAAAGAATCTTCTGGTTCCACATTATCCAGCTATATGGTCTTTGATTATTGCTGTCAATTATCATCCTGATTTTGGAGGGCCCTGTTCAAGGTCCTTCACATTAGTATCCATTTGTCAACTACCTACTACTGGTAGATATAGAAGTCAGGTTGAAGACATCAACCAAGTGCTATCTAGAGGAGTACTTCTGCTGTTTCACCTTTTACTAACAACATACTGATTCCCCTCCTTACTATGTCACAGTTCCCCCACAACTCATCACATTCATCCAGCTAGAAATACCTATTTTCTCAGTAATTATGACTTTCACACCCACTGCTTTCCTAACTCTCCCATGCTATGTAGGACATAAGAAGGTGTAAGCTACCAGCATGTTGAAGGTCAGGGCATGAAGTATACTGGACAATTCTGGGTCTTTGAAGAGAACATCACCATGGGAGACAATCACACACACCCAAACACCACCATATGGGGCACTCAAGGTAAAGAACATTACCGACACAATAGGTTTCTGACTCCAGCTAACCCCTTTATGTGAATCTATCCCATCCACCACCATTCTTTGCTATATCCAATCCAATGAGACGTCTCCCTTGTGTCAATGGCTAGGTCTTCAGCTTCCAGGAAAGCAAAGTCAAGGACCAGTGGAGGTTGGATAGTGGCCAATGGGCAGCAGTGTCCAGCAACACCCTTCTATCTAATTATCTATGAGGTGATCTTGAGGGTTACAGTCCTCCCAGTCAGAGAGACCCATTGGTGGTGGTTGTTCACAAGGTGGTCAGTATGAATTTAGTGGGCAACTGGGTTCATTTGATCAGGGTTTGGTCTACCAAGCAGCAATGGACCCTGAGTCTATTCTATCCTCAGTTCAGTGACAGAGTACGTTGGCTCCCATTTGACAAGCTGGGCCAGCAAATATATTTCTCAGATTAGCTAAGAGCCCCAGGTAGTTTTTGAACTTACAAGAAGTATAAACCTTACTCACCCATGTCTATAGGCATACAGGATTTAAGGAAGTCAAGAAAAGCAGCTTTCTTTGATTCCACTGTGAAGGATGCCTGACTATCTTCATTTATGCCAGCATTTGGAGCCCAAAGCTGGCAGCATGAATCTCTATCAAGCTATGACATGTGCCAACACAGTGACCAAAGTTTCATCCTAGTAGCTGATAGATAAGCATGCAAGCCCTGAATCCATGCCCAAAGTGAAACATGTCCTTTAAATAAATACTGTCTGATGCTTTTCTCATAATGTGGAGGCTAGGAAGGAGAGTAGCACAGCAAGTTAGTCCCACAAGACAAAGATGCTTCTTCCTGAAGTCCTTAGTCATGGATCTTGAAAGAGGAAATAACAAAATTATGTCCAAAGGAAAAAACTATAAAATAAGTGGTGATGCAAGAGGATCTTATGAAAGCAGTAGAAGTTGAGGGGCAGTGCCAACAGGGGAGAACTAAGAAAGACAAAAGGAATATCATCAATCAGGTAGGAGTGAGAAAACCAAATGTGTGGTGTCTGAATGAATATCAAAAGCAGGCACTCAGTGATGACAGACACTGGGATTATACCTGTTCCAGAGATTACTTGCATGAAGGAGCCAAATCCCTTTTAATGGGGCCAGAATGACTCTCACATTAAAAATTCAAATAACTAACTAAATATTTGTTTAAAGTGCACATACTCTCTAACTCAGCAATTTGACTTCAGAAATTTATCTTACCAATATACTTGCACAAAGACCTAAGTACAAGGATGTCTATTGTAGCATTAATTGTATTAGTAAAAGACTGAGAAGAACAGAATGTACATCAATACTGGACTGGTTAACTAAATTACGGTACATTCATACAATGTAATATTATTCAGCCACTAATGAGAATAACAAATCAATTGAAAACAAACCCAGAACTAACACAGACATTAGAATTAGCAAAGACATTAAAACTGTTACTTTAACTGTAGTCCATATATTCGAAGTGTTCAGTAGAGACATGGAAAAAAATTTAAATGACCCAAATAGAACTTTAGAGATGAAAACTGTAATGTGTGAGATTGATAATATACTAAGTGGGATTTACAGCAGATTAGATGTTGCAGGAGAAAATATTAGTAAACTAAAAAATACAGCAATAAAAACTACCTTTAAAAAACACAGAAAAAAAAGAATCAATATAATGAAAGCACATCAGTGAGCTGTGAAACAACTTCAGGCAGCCAAATATATGAGTAATTGGAGTCACTGAAGGAGAACAAGGAGAGGTTAGGAAAAATGCTTGAGGAAACAATGGTTGAAAAATTTCCAAACTTGATGAAAACTATAAAGCCACAGATTCAGGTAGCTCAGAGAATCTCACAAACAAGAAACATGAAGAAAACTACACCAAACCACATCCCAATCAAGTTTATCAATACCCAGGGAAAATATCTTTTTAAAAAGAAGATGATATAAAGACATTTTCAGACATACAAAGCTTAACATCACCATCAACCATCAACCATCACCATTAACCCCACACTACAAGAAATGTTAAAGGATGTCTTTCAAGTAGAAGAAAAATGACACCAGATGGAAATATGGATCTACACAAATGAATAAGGGGTATTGGAAATGATGACTACTTGGATAAATATATGTTTTTTCCATGTTAGTTAAATCTCTTTAGAGGATAACTGATTCCTTAAACAAATATAATAACAATGAGTTGTGGGGTTTATAAATAAGTAAAAGTAAAATGTATGACAACAATAGTGTAAAGGCTGGGAGGGAAGAAATGGAATTATACTGCTGTTAGGTTCTTATACTACCTGTGAAGGGGTATAAATGCGCTTGGCAGTAGACTGTAATCACTTAAAAATGTTTCTATAAATCCTGAATCAATCTGTAAAATAACAAATCAAAAGCTATAGCTAATAAGCCAAAAAAGGAGATAAAATATGATCATTAAAAATGCAGAATAGGGCTTCCCTGGTGGCACAGTGGTTAAGAATCCACCTGCCAATGCAGGGGACATGGGTTTAAGCCCCGGTCCGGGAAGATCCCACATACTGAGGAGCAACTAAGCCCGTGCACCACAACTACCGAACCTGCACTCTAGAGCCCACGAGCCACAACTGCTGAGGCCATATGCCACAGCTACTGAAGCCCATGCACCTAGAGCCCGTGCTCTGCAACAAGAGAAGCCACTGCATTGAGAAGCCCGTGCACCGCAACGAAGAGTATCCCCCCATTCACTGCAACTAGAGAAAGCCTGTGCGCAGCAATGAAGATCCAATGCAGCCAAAAATAAATAAATAAAACAAATAAATATTTTTTTAAAATTAGAAACAAAATGCAGAATAATCCAAAAGAAGATGGGAAAAGAAGAAAAGGGGAAGAAAGAACAGATGAGACAAAGAGAAAACAAATAGCAAGATAATACACTTACAACCAACCATAGAAATAATCATATTAGAAGTTAATGGTCTAATCTCCTTAATTAAAAGGCAGAGATTGTCAGATAGGATAAAAATAGTAAGATGCAATTATATGCTGCATTCAGCATACAGGCATACCTCAGAGATATTGCAGGCTTGATTTCAGACCACCACAATAAAGCAAATAACACAATGAAGCAAGTCACATGAATTTTGTGATTTCCCAGTGCATATAAAAGTTATGTTTACACTATAATATAGTCTATTAAGTGTGCAATAGCATTATGTCTAAAAAAAGTACATACCTTGATTTAAAAATAAAAACAAAAAAATTGCAATAGTAATATCAAAGATCACTGATCACAGATCGCCGTAACAAATATAATAATAATCAAAAAGTTTGAAATATTGTGAGAATTATCAACATGTGATACAGAGACACAAAGTGAGCAAATGCTTTTGGGAAAATGGTGCCAATAGACTTGCTTAATTCAGGGTTGCCACAAAAATTCCATTGATTAAAAAATGCAATATCTGTTAAGGGCAATAAAATGAAGTATGCTTTTCACACTTTAAAAATAAAGACACAAATAGGTTAAAAGTAAAAGGATGAAATAAGACATACCATACTAACACAAATCGAAAGAAAGTTGACATGGCTATATTCACATCAAACAAAGTGAATTTCAAAGCAAAGAATCTTATCAGTGATAGAGAAGGTAATTTCATAATGATAAAGGGATCAATTCTTCAGGAGAACATGACAGTCCTAATTGTTTATACCCCTAAAAAAAGAATACATGAAGTAAAAAATTATAGAACTACAAGGAGAAATAGACAAACCCACAACTATAGTTGGAGATTTCAACATTATCTCAATAATTAATAGAACATGTACACAGAAAATCAGTAAGGATATAGTAGGCTTAAACAGCACTATCAACGAACTTGATTGACAAATATAGAGCAGTCCACCCAACAACAGCAGATGTGATTGTCTTCTCAAGTGCAGATGGAACATTTATCAAGATAGATCATATTCTTGAACAAAATAAGTCTCAATAAATTTTAAGGGATTCAAGTGATACAATGTATATTCTACGACCATAGTAGAATTACATTAGAAATTAATAACAACATCTGAGAGGGAATTCCCTGGCATTCCAGTGGTTAGAACTCCATGCTTCCACTGCTGGGGCCCCGGGTTCAATCCCTGGTTGGGGAACTAAAATCCCATGAGCCGTGTGGTGTGGCCAAAGAAAAAGCAAAAAAAAAAAAATCTGAGAAATGTTTAAATATACTTAAAAACTGAACAACACACTATTAAATAACCCATGAGTCAAAGAAGAGATCAACGGGAAATTAGAAAATATTTTGAACTGAATGAAAATGAAAACATAACATACAGAATTTGTGGTATGTAACTAGAAGTAGTTTAGAAAGATCTCAAATCAAGGATCTCAGCTTCCACCTTAAAAACTAGAAAAATAAAAGCAAAGGAATTAGAAGAAAATAAATCATGAAGATTAAAGTATAAATCAGTAATATAGGAAACAGTAAAAAGAGAAAAGCAATGAAACCAAAAGCTGGTTCTGCAAGAAGATCAAAGAAATTGATGAACCTCTACCCAGACTTCTCAGGAAAAAAAAAAGACACAAATTGCTGATGTTAAAAACAAGAATCAGCACTACAGATTCTACCAACATTAAAAGATAATAAGGAAAAATTATAAGTAACTGTGCCAATAAATTTGGCAACTACGATAAAATGGACAAACTTCTTAAAAGACACAAGCTACCAAAGCCCCCCAAGAAGAAATAACCTAAATAGCCATAAATCTATTAAAGAAATTGAATTGTAGTTAAAAGCCTTCCCATAAATATATCTCCAGGCCCAGATGTCTTCACCTCTATTAAATATTTAAGGAAGAAAAATACAAATCCACTATAAATTTTCTTCAAGAAAATTGAAGAGGAATGACTATTTCCCAACATATTCTATGAGGCCAGAATTACCCGGATACCAAAACCAGAAAAAGTTATTACAAAAAAAGAAAACTACCAACCACTATTCCTCATGAATATAGATAGAAAATGCCTAAAAAATGTTTGCAAATCAAATCCAACCATATATTAGAAGTATAAACATCATTACCAAGTAGAACTTATTCCAAGAATGCAGGGTTGGTTTAAATATAATTCACCATATTAACAAACTAAAGGAGAAAAAACGATGTGATCATCTCAATAGGTGAAGAAAAAGCACTTGATAAAATCCAACATCCATTCTTGATTTAAAAAAAGACTCTCGGGCCTCCCTGGTGGCGCAGTGGTTGAGAGTCCGCCTGCCGATGCAGGGGATACGGGTTCGTGCCCCGGTCTGGGAGGATCCCATATGCCGCGGAGCGGCTGGGCCCGTGAGCCGTGGCCGCTGGGCCTGCGCGTCCGGAGCCTGTGCTCCGCAACGGGAGAGGCCACAACAGTGAGAGGCCCGCATACCACAAAAAGAAAAAATAAAATAATAAAATAAAAAAAAAAAAATAAAAAAATAAAAAAAGACTCTCAGTAAAAGTAGGAATAGAAGTGAACTTCCTCAACCTGATAAAGTGCATCTAAAAAACCTATATATGACATCATATATAATGATGAAAGACTAAATGTTTTTCCCATTAGATAAGGAACAAGGCAAGGATGTCTGTTTTCACCACTTCTATTCAACATTGTACTGGAGCTTCTGGATAGTGCAATTAGGCAAGAAAAAGATATAAAAGGCATACAGAGTGGAAAGGAGGAGAAATAAAACTGTCTTTATTCACAGATGATGTGATTGTTTAGAAAATTTGATAAAATCTACATAAAAGCTATTAGAACTAAATGAGTTTAGCAATATTGCAAGATAGGGAATCAATATGCAGAAATCAAGTAAATCAATCAGGAACTGAAAATTCAGAATATATATTTATAATAGCACAAAAATATGAAATACTTAGAGATAAACTTGATAAAAGATATGAAAGAGCTGTACACTGAAAATTATACATCATTGTGGAGAGAAATTAAAGATGACTTCAATAAATGGAGAAACATACCTTCTTCATTGGTGAAGTCTTAAAATTGTAAAGATATCAAGTCTTCCCAGATTGATTTATAGACTAAATGCAATTCCAATCAAAATTTCAGCAAGTTTTTATTTTTTTGGTAGATATTGACAAGCTGACTCTAAAATTCTAAAATTGACAAGCTGCTTCTAAAATTCTAAAATCCACATAGAAGTCCAAAGGAACTAGTATAGTCAAAATAAATTTGAAAAAGAAAAATGTTGATGTGCTAACTCTAAATGATTTCAGGACTTTTTTTTTTTTTTGCGGTACATGGGCTTCTCACTGTTGTGGCCTCTCCTGCTGCGGAGCACAGGCTCCGGACGCGCAGGCTCAGCGGCCATGGCTCACGGGCTCAGCCACTCCGCGGCACGTGGGATCTTCCCAGACTGGGACATGAACCCGCATCCCATGTATTGGCAGGCGGACTCTCAACCACTGCACCACCAGGGAATCCCAGGACTTATTAAGCTACAAAATGGTATGGTATTGGCATAAAAAAATTGATCAATAGAACAGAATGGAGAGCCCACACTATATGGATAGCTGATGGTTGTTTTGCGAGGTGCAAAAGCAGTGCAGTGGAGAAAGTATAGTCTTTTTATCAAATGGTGCTGAAACAATTAGATATTCACATGTAAATCATGAACTTCAACCCACATACAAAAATTAAAAGCGGATCACAAACCTAAATGTAAAATCTAAACCTGTAAGATGAATAAAAGCAAACATAGGAGAAACTCTTTGTGACCTTGGGTTAGGCAAAGAGTTTTTGGATGCAACACCAAAGATGTGATCCTTAACAGAATAAATTGAAAAATTAATCTTCATCAAGTTAAGACTTCTGATTTTCAAGAAAACATTCTTAAGAGAATGTCTGGGGGAAAACATCTTTGTAAATCACATATCTGAGAAATGACTTGCATCCAGAATATATAAAAAATTGTCAAATCTCAATATAAGAAAAAAAAAACTCAAAAATAAACAATGGGTGAGGAGAAATTTATATATATAAGTTGTTTGTTGGTATGTAATTGGATATAGCCCATTTGGAGGCCAATTTGGTAGAATCAAAAAAAATTAAATGTACTTTACTCTTCAATACAGCAAGTCCTTTAGAGGGACTATATTTTTTCTAGAAAATTTCTTTCCATGTGCACAAATAAGGATGTACACAGATGTTCCTGAAACATTGTTTATAATAACAAAAATTTGGACACAATCTAGGTGTCCAGCAATAGAAGAATGATTAATAAACTATGATTCCTCCATCATGCACATTACATTGAACTATAATACAGCAGTTGAAATGAATGAGGTACAGCTATGTGTCCTGACATGAAAAGAATTCTGAACTCCATTGGCAGATGAAGAAAGCAAGTTGCAGAACAAATGCACAATGTTATCCTAAGCAAAGTAAAACCATATATTTGCATATGTACACATAGGTATGAAAACTTATTTAAATGGTCTGGAGTGACACATATCAGACTTCCTACCAAAAGGAGGAAAATATGGACACAGATGATTGTGAAGGGGCTCTTTACTTTATACGCCATATATATATATATATACATTTTTTTGTTTTTTGTTTTTTGTTTTCTGTACGCGGGCCTCTCACTGTTGTGGCCTCTCCCGTTGTGGAGCACAGGCTCTGGACGCGCAGGCTCAGTGGCCATGGCTCACTGGCCTAGCTGCTCCACCACATGTGGGATCTTCCCAGATCGGGGCATGAACCCGTGTCCCCTGCATCGGCAGGCGGACTCTCAACCACTGCGCCACCAGGGAAGCCCCACGCTCTATATTTTTATAACAGTTTCATAGAGATATAGTTCACATAAAATAAAATTCACACATTTAAATGTGTGATTTAATAGTTTTTTACTATATCCACGGACTTGTGCAACCATCACCACAGTCAGTTTTAGAACATTATCATCACCTCAAAAAGAAATAACTTTACCTATTAGCAGTCACTCACCATTTCCCCTCAGCCCTGGTCCCATGCCCAGCCCTAGGCAGCCACCAATTTACTTTCTGTCTCAATGGGTTTGGCTATCCAGGACATTTTATAAAAATGGAATCATACAATATGTGGTCCTTTGTTACTGGCTTCTTTCACTTAGCATAATATTTTCAAGGTTCATCCATGTATCAGTGTATCATTTCTTTTTATTGCTGAATAATATTCCACTGTATGGATATACCACCTTTTATTTATCCATTCACCAGTTGGTGGGCAATTGAGTTGTTTTCACTTTTTAACTATCATGAATAATGTTGCTATAAATATACAAATTTTTGTGCATGTACTATGTATTTTTACATTTTTCCAAATTTTTTGACAATGAGAATATATTCATATATTATTTGTGTAAAAATTGAACATATAACAAAGAATTCTTTACCCATATTATTATATGCAATTCTGTGAGGTAGGGACTGTTATTATCTGCATTTTACAGCTGAGGAAACTAGGCTTAGGAATGTTAAGTGGCTCACCCAAAATTACAGCTAATAAAGAAGAAAGCAGAGATTCAAACATCTGCTGTCTGGCTCCAAAGCCCATTCCCCTAATCGTTATGTAACACTGCCCATTGTGAGGGCCTTCTGGTAAGGGTATTGACACTACACTACAACCAAGATAGTATTATGATCATGAAACAAGGAGTAGGTTTATGATCAGTCCCACAGCAATGGCGTCAAGAGTGTGTTCTACAGTTGGTAATGAGTATATTAGTCTTTTGGGCTTTTCAGATCTATTTTTAATCGGAATGTAAATACTACAAGTGCTGATGGCAGATAAGGGGACATCATAAGTCTTTGCATTCAAAGTTTTGAACAGGTCACTGTGTCGGAGTCAGTACTTCTCCCAGAACGTATTGGCAGCTTATAGTTAGTATCCCCCTTGCATTAATTAGAATATTCTGGCCCCTTGCCAGTGCTCCTGCATAGGGGCATCTGCCTGTTGTCTGTTTCACTTGCCTCAATTAGATGCAACTGACTATAATGGCAGTAAAACTCCCAGGTCAGAGGCTCTCTTAGGGTGGGGTCTTGGCTGCACCCAGACCTACTTGACTGGGCATCTACTCAATGGGAAAGAATGGATGTGAAAAGTCTACCTTTTCTAGAACAGTGCCATTTCACCTGGCAAGACTGAGCATTCAGTTTTGCTTCAACGACATCATAATGCACAGGTTGTGCTATATCATTATAGGTGCAGAAACCCCATGCCTCAAAGGTAGCTCTAACTGCCAGCAGTTCCTCTTCCTACACCAAGTAGTTAACCTCACCTAGGGCCATTTTCCTTAAGAGAGAGGCCATTTTCTTTGAGAGAGGGGCATATAGGTGGAAGTACTTGGGCTGTGATCTTCTTATAGTAATAGGATCATGCTACCTCAATACTGGAGGTGTTAGTTTAAGTTATGTAAGGCCGGGTTGGCTCAGGTTAGGCCGGGATCAAGGCAGAAAGGTTTTTTTTAACTGCTTTATTGACATAATAATTAATATAAAATATACTGCACAAACTTCAACTACTTACCATTTCTTTCTTTTTCCCCCTAATCTTTCTTTTTTCTTGTCTCACTGTACTTGCTGGAACCTCCACTGGCTGAACAAGGGTTGTCCTAGGAAGCATCTTTGTCTTGTTTCTGATGTTAAAGCAAATACTTTTGGCAGTTCCCCAGTATGATGTCTGCTATACTTATTGGCACAGATGCCTTATCAGGTATAAGAAGAGCCCTTCTATTCCTAGTTAGCCAAGGGATGTTTAAAATCATGAATGAATGTTTTCTATATTAATAAAATGATCATATGGCTTTTTTCCTCCTTAATATGATGAGTTACATTAATTAATTCTCCAAACCAACCTTGCATTCCTGGTGTAAATCCAACTTGGTAAATATTCACTATCTTTTTATACATTGCTAAATTTAGTTTGCTAAGTTTTAAAATAATTTTTACACCTTATAACCATGAGGGAGACTGACTTGTAACATTCCTTTGTATATATAGTCCTGGTCAGGTTTTGCTATCAAAATAACTCTAGTGTACTATTTTTCTTTTCTCTGGAAAAATTTGGATAATACTGAATGATATTTTCCTTGAATGACTGGTAGAACTAGCCTGTCAAGCACTGTGAGTCTGGTGTTTTTTGTTGTTGTTGTTGCTGTTTTTCATGGGAACAATTTTATGTACTGATGTTTTCTTTAGTGGTTAGAGGACTTTTTGAATTCTCTATTTCTAAGGGCACTTTTAGTAAAATGCATTTTTCTAAGAATATACCCACTTTTAAATCCAAGTTTTCAAAACTATCTACATGAAGTTCTTTGTATTATCTTATTGTTATATGTTTAATCTCTGCAGCATCTGTATTTCCCACTTTTTAAATTCCAAAATATATATATTTGCATTATCTGTCTTTTTCCCCCTTGATTAATCTTTTTTTTCCCCCAGATCTTAGGTAAAAAGCATTTATTTTTTCATCAGTAACTATAATGTAGATTTTTCTGGTTGTTGTTGATCATATTAAAGATGTTTTCTGTTTTTTTTTAGTTTGCGGAGAGATTTATCATTAATGGGTGTTGAAGTTTGTCTAATGTTTCTCTTGCACTTTTTGAGATTATAATATGTCTTTTTTTTACTTTTTTCTTTTACTATTTTTTTAACATCTTTATTGGACTATAATTGCTTTACGTTGTTGTGTTAGTTTCTGCTGTATGACAAAGTGAATCAGCTATATGTATACATATATCCCCATATCCCCTCCCTCTTGCATCTCCCTCCCACCCTCCCTATCCCACCCCTCTAGGTGGTCACAGAGCACCGAGCTGATCTCCCTGTGCTGTGTGGCTGCTTCCCACTAGCTATCTATTTTACATTTGGTTGGTAGTGTATATACGTTCATGCCACTCTCTCACTTCATCCCAGCTTACACTTCCCCCTCCCCATGTCCTCAAATAAATCCTCTATGTCTGTGTCTTTATTCCTGTCCTGCCCCTAGGTTCTTAAGAACCATTTTTTTTTTTAGATTCCATATATATGTGTTAGCATATGGTATTTGTTTTTCGCTTTCTGACTTACTTCACTCTGTATGACAGACTCTAGGTCCATCCGCCTCACTACAAACAACTCAATTTTGTTTCTTTTTATGGCTGAGTAATATTCCATTGGTTATATGTGCTACATCTTCTTTATCCATTCATCTGTCGATGGACACCTAGGTTGCTTCCGTGTCCTAGCTATTGTAAATAGAGCTGCAATGAACATTGTGGTACATGACTCTTTTTGAATTATGGTTTTCTCAGGGTATATGCCCAGTAGTGGGATTGCTGGGTCATATGGTAGTTCTATTTTTAGTTTTTTAAGGAACCTCCATACTGTTCTCCATAGTGGCTGTATCAATTTACATTCCCACCAACAGAGCGAGAGGGTTCCCTTTTTGCTACACCCTCTCCAGCATTTATCGTTTGTAGATTTTTTGATGATGGCCATTCTGACCAGAGTGAGGTGATACCTCATTGTAGTTTTGATTTGCATTTCTCTAATGATTAGTGATGTTGAGCATCCTTTCATGTGTTTGTTGGCAATCTGTATATCTCCTTTGGAGAAATGTGATTAATCTTGCCAGAGGTTTTTGTATTTTATTAGTCTTTTCAAAGAAATAATTCTTGGTTTTGTTGATACTAATATATATTTGTTTTATATTTCATTGACTCTTACTTATATCTTTATTATTTCCTTCCTTCTGCTTTCCTGAGGATTAGTCTGATATTCTTTCTCTAATTTCTTAAATTAAATGTTTGACTGATAAGTTCTGAGCCTTCCGTTTTTTCTGGTGAAAGCTTTTAAGTCTATTAATTTCCTTCTAAATATCATTTTAGCTCATCTCAGAAATTTTGATATGCAATATTTACATTATCTTTCACATCTAAGTATTCAGTTCCAAATCTAATTTTCATCATAATTTTTCTTTCACCTATAAGTTGTAAAATATTGTGTTTCAAGTTGCTAAAGAAATGGATTTTTTCTAGTCATTTAAAAATGTTGATTTATAATTTAACTGCATTGTAATTAGAGAAGGTGGTCTGATACAATACTAAATCTTTGAAATATGTTGAAGCTAGCATGTGGTCAATTTTTATATGTGCTCCAAATGTACTTGAAAGTAATGTATACTCTCTAATAGTTGAAATTTTCTACATATATATTTATTATATCTAGCTTGCTAATTGTGCTGTTCAAGTCTTTTATTTCTTTACTGTTTTTCTTTTTTGCATGATCTATCAGTTCTGTAAAAGATGTGTTAAAATCTCCCACTATGATAGTGGGTTTATCAATTTCTCCTTGTAGATCTGTCAATTATTGTTTTGAAAAAATCTTTGGCCATGTTAATAGGCAATTACACATTTAGAAATGATATATTTTCCTGGTTGAATTTACTTTTTCCACTATGAAGTGACTCTTTTTCCCCCAGTGATGCTTTTGCCTTACATTTTAAAATATTATATTAAAATAGCTACTTCATATTTCTTTTGGTCAGTTTTTGCCCAGTAATATTTTTTCATCCTTTGACATATAGTCTCTCTATGTCTTTACATGGAAGTCCAAATGAAATTATTTCTCTTATAAACAGTATATAACTGGGTTTTGTTCTTTTATTCATTATAACAATCCTTGACATTTTAATTGAGTACTTTAGCCCATTTATATTTAGGGTGATTACTGATATATTTGGATTTATTCTTATCCCTTATTATGTGGTATTTATTTATTTATTTATTTTCAGCAAAGAACTCAGCTTTTTACTGAACGTGCTACTAAAGAGGTTTAGTAAAAAAGACCAAAGCCCATGTCATCATCAGACTCTTCAGATTCTTCTTTCCTTGCTTCCACTTTCTTCTCCTCAGCTGGGGCAGCAGTGGTGGAGGGGGCAGGACCTCCTGCTGGTGTAGCACCAGCTGCTGGGGCAGGTCTACCTGCCCCCACATTTCAGATGAGGCTCCCGATGTTGACATTGGCCAAAGCCTTTGCAAACAAGCCTGGCCAGAAAGGTTCAACATTTACACCGGCTGCTTTAATGACGGCATTGATCTTATCCTCCGTGACCGTAACCTCATCATCGTGCAGGATGAGGGCCGAGTAGATGCAGGCGAGCTCCGAGACGGAGGCCATGGTGCGGGTGAGGGCTAGGCAGGGCCTGCCGGGCGCTGTGCTAGTCGCTGGATGAAGTGAGGGCCTCACCTCAATGCGGCCTTAGCTTCCTCGGAAGGACCGAGCACCTTAGCGGAAGCTGAGGCAAAGCTATTTATTTTTTAAAATATTTGTTTATTTACTTAGCTGCACCGGGTCTTATTTGTGGCATGCAGGATCTTTCTTGTGGCATGTGGGATCTTTAGTTGCGGCATGTGGGATCTAGCTCCCTGACCAGAAATCAAACCTGGGGGCCCCCTGCATTGGGAACGTGGAGTCTTACCCACTGGCCCACCAGGGATGTCCCTATTGTGTGATTTTTTTTTTTTTTTTTTTTTTTTGCGGTACGCGGGCTTCTCACTGCTGTGGCCTCTCCCGTTGCGGAGCACAGGCTCCGGACGCGCAGGCTCAGCGGCCATGGCGCACGGACCCAGCCGCTCCGCGGCACGCGGTATCCTCCCAGACCGGGGAACGAACCCGTGTCCCCTGCATCGGCAGGCGGACTCTCAACCACTGTGCCACCAGGGAAGCCCCTACTGTGTGATTTTTATTTGTCCCTTTTACTGTTTCATTTCACTCCTCCTCTTTTCTTGGCTTCTTCTTCTTCTTTTTTTAATGTTTAATATGCCTCAGTTTATCTTTTTTTTTTTTTTTTTTTTGGTTGTGGCATGTGGGATCTTAGTTCCCTGACCAGAGATTGAACACATGCCCCCTGCACTGGAAGTGCAGAGTCTTAACCACTGGACCACCGTGGAGGCCCAGCTTTTTTTAAATTAAGCTTTTTTTTCTTTTGTATTCCCTTTTCCTCTCTACCAATTTGAAAGTCATATATTTCATGTCTATACTTTTGTTGATCACTCTTGCCATTTTAACATGCATACTTTAATTAGTCTAAAATTAATCATTTTCCATTTCCTTTATAATTTAACTTTCAAAGGACCATACACATTACCCACACTCACCATATTTTGCCTTCTGCATCAATATTTGAAAACTATGGATAATGTAGTACTCTTCCCACAAGGCTTTCATCTTTCCCAGTTTTACAAAGAGACATGTGCTTAAAAAATTATTACCAATTTTGTAGATCAAGAAATTGGGTCCTAAAACAAAGAACTTGTCCATAGAAATAACTCATCTAATCAGGAGGGGAAACCAGGCCTCCTGATAATTTCTCCAATTATGGAATTCAGGAGATTGCCTGGGGAAACTTCTTTGCCACACTTAATGTTTAAAAATTTTGATATACATTGCCACCTTGCCCTCCAGATAAATTATACTAATTTACACATAGCAGTAATTGAAATCCATGATCAATCCAATGCTGAGTTCCTTCCAGTTCTCAGAGTACAGGGACCATGTCTTTTTTTTATACTTGTATTATAGGAAATTTCAAACATATATAGGAGTAGAGAGACTAGTTAATAAATCTTGTGATAACTTTTATTAAAATTTTTTTACTGGAGTATAGTTGATCTACAATGTTGTGTCAGTTTCTGCTGTGCAGCAAAGTGAATCAGTTATACGTATATTGTGATAACTTTTAAATCCCAAGTAAATGTCAACAGCTTAGATAAGAAACATGGCAATAAAACAGAGGAAAGTAAGACTAAATAGTGTTGTGTTTTATGTTCTAGTTTTTAAAGGTCAGATTCTTTTAAATCCTTTCTGTGTTTTGAGATTACAGTAAAACTTTAATTAACAGGACCCCAACAAACTGGAAACTTTCTTTAACTAGATTCTTTCCTGGTACCCTATTTTAAGTAGAGGCTCATTATAATATGCTCCTAACAGGGATTTATTCTAAAAATGCAAGACTCATAGAATGAGTCCTAAACAACCAATGGATCAAAGAAGAAATCAATGGGAAATTAGAAGATATCTTGAGACAAATGAAAAGGAAAACACAACATACCAAAACTTATGAAATTCAGCAAAAGCAGTATTAAGAGGGAAGTTTTAGCAGTAAGTGCCGACATTAAAAAAGAAGAACTGAGGGCTTCCCTGGTGGCGCAGTGGTTGAGAGTCCGCCTGCCGATGCAGGGGACACGGGTTCGTGCCCCAGTCCGGGAAGATCCCACATGCCGTGGAGCGGCTGGGCCCGTGAGCCGTGGCTGCTGAGCCTGCGTGTCCGGGGCCTGTGCTCCGCAACAGGAGAGGCCACAACAGTGAGAGTCCCGTGTACCACAAAAAAAAAAAAAAAAAAAAAAAAAGAACTCAATCAACATAACTTTACATCTCAAGGAACTAAAATAAAAAGACAAACTAAGCCTGAAGTTAACAGAAAGAAGAAAATAGTAAAGATCAGAGCAGAAACATACAAAATAGAGAATAGAAACACAATAGAAAAAAATCAATGAAACTGAGTTTTTAAAAAAGATAAACGAAATTGACAAACTTTTAGCTAGACTAAAAAAAGAAGAGGGAAAACTCAAATAAATAAAATCAGAAATGAAAGAGGAGACATAACAACTGATGCCACAGGAATAAAAAGGATTGTAAGAGACTACTGAGAACAATTATACATCAATAAGTTGGATAACCTAGAAGAGAAGGATAAATTTCTAGAAACATACAACCTACCAAGGCTGAATTACGAAGAAACTGAAAATTTGAACAGATTTTTAACTAGTAAGGAGATTGAATCAGTAATTGAAAATTTCACAACAAAGAAAAGCCCAGGACCAGATGGCTCTACAGGTGAGTTCTATGAAACATTTAAAGGAAAATTAATGCCAATTCTTCTCAAACTCTTCCAAAAAATTGAAGAGGAGGAAAAATTTCTAAACTCATTTTATGAGGCTATCATTACCCTAATACCAAAGCCAGACAAAGAAACTGAAGAAAAGAAAATGACAGGCCTATATCCCTGATGAACGTAGATGTGAAAATCCTCAACAAAATACTAGCAAACCAGAATCAACAGCACATTAAAAGGATCACATACCATGACCAAGTGGGACATATTCTTTAGATACAAGGATGGTTAAACATATAAAAATCAATTCATGTGAGGCACCACATTAACAGAATGAAAGATAAAAATAACATGATCATCTCAGTAGATGCAGAAAAAGCATTTAACAAAATTCAACATCCTTTCATAATAATAATAATAAAAAAACCTTTCAATACACCAGGAGTAGAAGGAAATTACCTTAGTCAAAGGGTACAAAGTTTCAGTTATGCAGGATGAAAGTTCTGGTGATCTAATGTACAGCATGGTGACCATAAAGAATACTGTATCGTATACTTGAAATTTGCTAAAGTAGATCTTACGTGTTCTTGCCACACACACAAAGAAAGGTAACTATGTGAGGTGATGGATGTGTTAATTAGCTTGATTGTGGTAGTCACTTAACAGTGTACACATGTATCAAAACATCACGTTGTACACCTTAAATACAATTACAATTGTACAAATTTACAATTTGTACAAATACAAAATACAATTTTAACTTGCTGATTATACCTTAATAAAGCTGGAAAAAAAGAAGGAAATCACCTCAACATAATAAAGGTCATATATGAAATGCCCATAGCTAACATCATACTTCGTGGTGAAAAACTGAAGACTTTTCTTTTAAGATCAGGAACATGGCAAGAATGCCAACTCTTGCCACTTTTATTCAACATAGTACTGGCAGTCCCAGCCAGAGCAATTAGATGGAACAAAAAGGCATCCAAATTGGAAAGGAAGCAGTAAAATTATTTCTGTTTGCAGATGACATACACAAGTCAGTTGCATTTCTATACACTAACAGTGAACTATTCAAAAAGGAGTTTAAGAAAACAATACCATTTATAATCACATCAAAAATAATAAACTGCTTAGGAATAAACTTAATCAAAGAGGTCAAAGACTGGTACATTGAAGAGTACAAAACATTGTTGAAAGAAATGTAAAAAGAGAGAAATAAATGGAAAGACATCTCATATTCATAGACTAAAAGAATTAATACTCTTAAAATGGCCATATTACCCAAAGCGGCCTACAGATTCAATGCAATTCCTATCAGCACCCCAATATCCAGAGAGTAGAATGGTGGTTGCCAGGGATTGAGAGGAGGGGGAATAAGGAGGTGCTGTTCAATGGGTGTAAAGTTTCAGTGACGCAAGATGACTAAATTCCAGAGATCTGCTCTACAGCATTGTGCGTATAGTTAACAGTACTGTATTGTACACTTACAAATTTGTTTAAACAGTAGATCTCATGTGAAATGTTCTTACCACAATAATAAAAAAATGATTCAGGGAATGACCAGGACTCTGTCCACCCTCAGCCTAGTCTTATACCTCTAATATCATTTCCAGAGTCAGGTGCCTGGCATCACATAGACCATTCTGCATGTCAGTCTTGTTTGAAATAGCTACTTGTAAGGAGCAAGCTAAAGAAAGCAAGAAAGAGGATTGCACCTTTATTTTGGTCCTCTATTCTTGTTTTCATGCCATCCCTATGTACCTGGAATAAAGACTCAAATATCAGTTCTAAGCAGTTGTTCCTGGTTTTCTTCCTGGCTGATGGAGTAGGACAGTGTAGTGGAAAAAGGTCTGTGATTGGAATTCAAGTCCTGGCTCTCCTTCTTGGGAGCTATGTGGTCTTGGAAGAGTCACTTAATCATTCTGAGCCTTGGTTTAATGGCTTGTGAAACAAAAGGGTTGGACTGGAAATAATAACTAATGCCTCTTCTTGTTCTGGGTTTCTGTTATTATGTGAACTTACATTTCCAAGGTCTGGTCTTATTCATGGAGAGTCTCATACCTAAATGATCTGAGGGCACCCAAGCTATCTTTACCACTCCGAACGCCTGAACTTCTGCCATTAGTGATCCATTTCATTGGTTTTAGCATTGCTTCCTCCTGTTAGTCTACCTTTTGAGAAGAGAAGCATGTAAAGGCACTTCACTGCAAATAACTAAATCAGGTCACTTTTGCACGGTTGGGAAATGCAGGGATTTTGATGTCCAGAGAGTTTAAGTGGGAAGATAAGGGTGTAACACAGAGAAACTGGAAGAGTGTCAGAGACAGATGTCACCTCCTTCACAATTTTTCTGCATCTTGGCTCTGAGCATTGTTATGACTCAACTTCTCTGTGCTTGGCAAGGCTCAAATAAGAATAATCTCTATTTGGTACCAAATCAGAACAGGGAGTCCCTGGCCAAATGTCAGATTCAGGTATTTCTGACTTTGAATGGAGTTCTTTCTTAGGTCTTTTGATAAACAGGAACTTGTTTAGAAGAGCCAAAACACCCCTTTGAGTAAACCATGTACATTGTAACAAAACCGTTAACCGGCATATACTCCCAATCCTAGATGCCCTCTTTTCATCAACCTCTTCTGATCCTGTTCTCTCCTTAGTTCCATGCTGGTCCTCAGTAGTTCAGAAGATCCCTCATCTCTCTTTGTTTATCATGCCTATCTCCTATAACCACCACTTGATCTCTCCTATCGTGGAGAAAAGCAATCTCTTCCTCTGCATACTCTCAATATTGAGGTACCACTAGTAATAAAGGATTTCTGCTTTTAATGGAGAAAACCAATTAATGTAGTTGTTGCTTTTATTCTCTCTAACAGTAATACCTATCATTTATTGAGTCTTGCTATGTCTTAGGCACTTGTATTGTTACCAAACGCAAGTTCGTGTGCCCGATGCACAGTGAGGCCAAACAATACCGAAACTTCGAGGTTTGGAGCAGAGAAAGGTTTATTGCAGGACCAAGCAAGGAGAACCGGGGTGGGGGTGTTCATGATCCCCCCAAACCCCAAACCCCCCAAAGGGTTTCAGCAAAACATTTTTTTTTTTGGTCGCACGGAGCCACATGCGGGATCTTATTTCCCCAACTAGAGATCAACCCGGGCCAGAGTCCTAACCACTGGACCACCAGGGAATTCCCCCAGCAAAGCATTTTTAGAAGCAAGGTGAGGGAGGGGGTCTTAGGGTATGTGACTATCTCATGCACAATTCTCTGGTTGATGTTGAGGTAACAGGGCAGTTAACATGATTAATCCTTAGGCACCAGTGAGGGGGGCGGCCTACATGCTCAGGATCATCAGGTAGTTAATTTCTTCCATTTCATTCTCATGACTTAGAAGACAAAGATCTAGCTCCTGGGGGAAACGTTCACAAGATTACCACCCCAGGAAATTCAAATGTCTATGTCACATGCCTCTTCCTACTGTCCTTTCTGTACCAAATTATTCTTACAGTAGCTGTTGGTAGCAGAATCAGAGGAATAATTTTGTCTGCTGATTGGGTACTGAGGCCTAAAAGTTGTTAAGTCTTTTCTACTTACTAACTTGTGAGTTGCACCTGAATATATAGACTTAACTGAAATACTTTTTCAAAATCTCATTTTAGTTTATTTCAATTTAGCCAAGGCACTAAACCATTACCCTCCAACATGGAGATCAATAGATGCATCTGAAATTTCTTTCCAAGATGTCATTTAAAAAGGAGCTTTGGGAATTCCCTGGCGATCCAGGGGTTAGGACTCGGTGCTTTCACTTCCAGGGTCTGGGTTCGATCTCTGGCCAGGGAACTAAGATCTCACAAGCTGCGCAGTGCAGCAAAGAGAAAAAAAAAAAGAAGAAGAAGAAGAAGAAGAAGAAGAAGAAGAAGTTTTGCCCTAGAAATCTGAAGACCTGAGTCCCAATTCTGGATCTGCCACTTATTAGCCTGTAATGTTAGGCAAATCCACTTAATTTTTCTGAATCTGTTTCCTCTTATGTAAAATACAAATAATGCTATTTTCCTTGCCTAATTCACCGAGATGACAGCGTAGGGATTCCACTATGAGGAAGTACTTTGTAAATCCCCAGGTGCTGTACAAGCAGAAGCCATTAGGCAAGATGAAGAGGAATGCTCAAAAGGTCACTAGTGGGAAGAAGATTTTCAGCAGGGCTCCAAGCAAGGGGTTCACCAAGGGTGACATCATAGAGAAAAATCATGCCTCTCACAATTGGTTTCCCTTTATCTTCGGTTTAGGGGTGCAGATCCAAATTGAGTCTCCAGATGGATCCATGATGATCTTCAACCCACTGACTTCGAGGAAACCAGTCTTGGTTCTCATCTAAACTGAGTGCCCCACTCCTAGAGGGAGAGTGGCATGAGGGTTAAGTGACCCCTTGACACCAGTGAAGCCAGGGATCTGGATAATATTGGCTTGGTGAGCAGACTAAAGCGTAGAGAATTGATTGTATGCCACCTTGGTTACAAGCACAGAGATTTTGCAATGGAATGAGAGACAGGAGAAAAGGCAGAACTCAGAACCTGTATGAAATTATGGGTACCTCAGCTCGTGAAAGTAAATCCCAAGGTAGAACAGCAATTGCCCTCTGGGTAGTCCAGACAGCACTGAGCATAGTACGAACAGCTCACTCAGTAGGATGTGATGGTGACTGTCCTTGGTCTCTTGGTCTCTTTCTATTCTCCTTAGCTATAGGTTTCCCAAAGATATGTGTGGATGCAGTTTACCAGGGCCCAGAAGGAAGACTGAAGGGTAGGGATGTGTTCATTGATGGCAGGCCTGGCGCCCTGGTACTGAACCCCTTCTTCCCCATCTTGCTCCCTCACCCCCAACCCCCATCCCCTGGCCGACATAGTCAGGCTTGGGAGACTGAAAGGGTTTCACTTCCGCCCGGCTGCAGGAACCACAAGTTCCAGACTAGGTCGGAATTGGCATAATCACAGTCAAAATATACCCAGATGCTCTTACACACCCAGACGCGCGCGCATCCCCGGGCCATGGGGCGCACGTGAGCCCACGCCCCGCGCACCCAGCCCTGCCCCTCGCCAGAGCATCCTCAGCAGCTGCCACAGAGGCCGCCGCCGCCGTCGCCTCCTCCTCCTCCTCCTCCTCCTCCTCCTCCTCCTCCTCCTCCTCCTCCTCCGGCCGCCGCCTCCGCTGCCGCCGCGCCTCCGCTGCCGCCGCGCCTCCTGTCCCCTCTCGTTCTCCTTCCTCTCCCAGTTCCTGCTCCCCCTCCCATCCCTTGGCGCCTGCTGCCCGGCGGCGAAGCGCAGAACCCTCAGCCGCGGCTCCCCTTCGCTCGGGCCAGTAAGAGGCTGGAAACAGGTCTGTGTCGGGGGCGCTTTGTTGCAGGCTGTTGGAGCGCCAGTGGCTCCGAGAGCCGTTAGGAGGGCATGGGGCGGATGGGAGGGTAGATTATTTCTCAGTTTGGGGTCTTTTTCTATGAATAGATGGGGTGCGGTGGGGTGGGAAGGCAGCTCGGTCCCTTTGCCAGTTCGCCGTCCCTGTCGCTTCATGGCGAGATAGCTCGGAAGCTGCCCGGACTCCTGCCCCCGCCCACCCCTAAAGCTCTCTTTCTTTTCGCCCCCGCTCCCTGCATCCACTTCCCAGAGCTGAGCTTTCTCTTGTCTGGGAGCTCATGGATGGGGGAGGGGAGAGATGGATGGAGTCGATTCAGCGGGGCACCTGGGTGCATGGGGCTTTGTTGCGTACAACAAAACCAGTCCCCACCAGCTTCCAGTTCCAGGCTAGGCTGCAGTCTGCCCGTAGAGTGGGGTGTGGGCCGGGCAGTCTGGGGAAGTGAGGGAATGTGAGGGGGCACTCCCCGTGTGTGACTGGGCACACAGGAATGCAGATGTGGGAGATGGTGCAGGTTTTATGTGGGATTCAGTGAGTGTGAGTTGGCGTGGTGTGTGTGTGTGTGTGTGTGTGTGTGTGTGTGTGTGTGTGCGCGCGCGCGCGCGCGCCATGGGGCTGGGCTACTCCTGGCATTACATGTCCTTGGGTATCATCCCATGCCAAGCCAGATTGCAGTAACACGCAGGCCTATCAGGTCCAACCTGTTCTGCCCATGTCAGAAGGGTGATGATGGTTTCAAAGTGATGGAAAGCCCCCAGCTGGGGCTGTTGCTTAGGACATTCTGGATGTGGAATTTCTAGCCACATTGGCCAGGTCTTACTGGACATCATTATTGTTCCCCCAAAGATGCCCAACTTTCTTGGCAGGCTTCTCTCTCTCAGCCAATGAGGATACAAAGCTCTTACAGTGATCTCTGCAGTAACTACCCCCCTCCTAACTTCCTCACCCCACCCCTTTAATTAGTGGATCCTCATGTCTTCCGTACTGCAGTTATGTTAGTGGTGGGTTAGGTTGTAGCTGTACGTTTGGAGAAAAAGGGGCATACTAAAAGCACTATGTCTTAGTTGTGAATTTGGTTGAGAGTTTTTTGTTGTTGTTGACCCATAAGGTGTGAATCGGCATGCTCTTTTGTTTTAATCAAAGAGAGACGATGTCGATAAAATGAACAACACTGGTAAACCTCCTCTTTGACATTTTAATTTATGGTTTTAATAAAGCATTTTTCAGCGTTCAAAAATGTACAGTTAAGGACAGTGATCATTCAGTCAAACAACTGGCATTTATTAAACACCTGCTATGTGCCAGCAGTGTTAGGTATTGGAAGTATAGCAATGCATAAATGAATAAAACATCATCTCGGCTCTCAGGGAGTGCATAGTGTGGTAGGCAAGAGAGAATGTGTAAACAGATCTTTACAGTAGAGTTTGACAAGGGCTGGGCAGGGTACTGTGAGAGCATGGAAGAGGGATGCCTGGCTGGAGGAGGGGGGAATGATCAAGGAAGTCTTCACAGGGGAAGTGACATTTGAGCGAGTCTTGAAGAATTAATTCACCAGATGGCTAAGTTGAAGGGACAGCATATATAAAGGCAAAGGGAGCATAGTTAAGTAAAACTGCACGGAGTCCTTGGAAGTGTTACTGTCACATTCTCAACAAACTCAGGATGAATCTCCCTGGACTGGGATGGTGATTAATGGTGAATCAAAAAGGAGCCAGTATTGCAGACTGATAAGGATCAGAACACATCCCCATTTTAAAAAATGTCTAGCTTATTTATTAATATTAGTGTGTTTTGCTTTAAGCAAATCTGATATGTGTAAGTATGGATTTACAAGGCAAATGAACTAGATGGACAGTATTCACATTGGAGAATTTGTTGCTTTACAAAAGGATTCATAATCAAATCATCTTAAATAACAGTGCCCCTGTGACCTTTACAGTGAATATTTTTACCAAAAATCCATTTACACAGAATTGTTCGCATAGCCAATGGATGGATACAGAAAGGTATACTTGCATTACATTTACTTTTTGCACACAAATTTACCAATTTCAGGGGAAGCATTTTCCCTCATGGTACGGATGTTTAATAAACACTAAAATAAAACATGAAAATGTCGGTAGTAAATATTAAATCCATTGTCTGTGATCTTTCATCATTTCAGTTGTATATAAAATACAAATTAATCAGGACAGGGTCTTCAGGGAGTTTTACATCTTAGGTACTTTTAGTAGTGTCACTGGTAATTAATAATAGCACAAGATTTCTGTGCTGTGTGTTAGTTCTGAAATGGATATACAATGACTACTCTAATACTCATGCAGTGAAGCCAGAACAGGGGCACGTTCTCCTGTTTTGTTGTGTTGGCACTGATTGCACGGGCTGATGAATGGCACTGGAAATGAACCTAAGACATGGATGATTTCTACTGGAAGTGCCTGGTGGGTTCAAAATTCTGCTAGTTAAGAGTGGGGCTCTGAGGGTTTGGACCAGCATCCCAAGCATCTCCTCCCTTAAATGAAGACCAAAAAGAGCCCTGGGTTCTATTAAAAAGGAGTGCCAGCAGAAGTGGGTGAGTTTGAATTGGCTTCTTCCCATCTGGCCAATGCCCTGCTGCAGAGGAAATGATGGCCTGGGGTCCTTTGGGCGCATCAAGCTCCTTTGTTCACTGGCTGTCAATACCAGAAGGTATCAGGCAGTAGCTCTAAGAAACACCCCCTGCCCCCCAGCTTGGGCTGGAATGGAATTGATCTGTTGCTGTGCTAATACTCGGATTAGTCTGCTGGCTAGGACAGTGCTTCCCAGTGTGGGTTCCAAAAAAGACTAGTTCCATAGGATGTTAGTAGGTGTTACACACACACACACACACACACACACACAGAGTTTTGTGGTTAAGTTTACTTTGAGAAATTCTTGCTTAAACAAAAACTTTTTTTTTTTTTTTTTTTTTTTTTTTGCGGTACGCGGGCCTCTCACTGTTGTGGCCTCTCCCGTTGTGGAGCACAGGCTCCGGACGCACAGGCTCAGCGGCCATGGCTCACGGGCCCAGCCGCTCCACGGCATGTGGGATCCTCCCGGACTGGGGCACGAACCCGTGTCCCCTGCATTGGCAGGCGGAGTCTCAACAACTGCGCCACCAGGGAAGCCCACAAAAACGGTTTTGCTTATTGCAAGGCTTCTAAAAGCCTTTACTAGGCTAGGGTATATTGTGACTCTTCAGGAGCAGAGAATAAGCAACATTTCCCAGATATATTTTCCCACAGAACCTGGTGTTCCAACAAGCATTTGGCTGGGCTGGTGTGGAGAAGAACATTCTTTGGGCAGTGCTGGGCAAGAGCATTTTGTGCTGAGTTTGGAGGCTGTCGGTGCCTTGCTGGGTAAACTTGGATGACTCGCTTCAGCCCTCTAGGCTTTCCTTCCCCCATGTGTAAAATGAAGTTGATAATAATCATTGACTGTGATGGTGTGATGACAACTAAGATAATATCTCTGCAAGTATTTTGAGCTCCTTAAAAGAAAGGCTGTATATAAACTCAAGGTTATTATGAAAGGGAAGTGAAGAATTAAGGCAATTATCCTGATAGTTCCAGCCCCGATCCTGTTTTTTTTTCTGCATTATTGGGCAGACTGCCTCAGTTCTCTGCTCTGCTTTGACTGCAAAGACCTATCCTCATTCAACCTTGAGTGACTCAGTTCTCTGGGCTTACTTCCTTTCACATCCTGGCAATTTCAGTGCGGACTTTAATTTCCTGGTCCAGAGGTATCATCAGTACAGCCTCAAGAAAAGTCCCATCAATCTGAGCACACCCTGCTGACCAGGAAACCCTGGAGGTGGGAATTAAATGTAGTCGGGAACTTGCTTTTATCCTTCACACTCATCTTCTTGCAGAAGCAGTTCTAAAGGACCATCTTGGAAGCTGGCTGCTGCAGGGCTCATCTCCAGTGGCCCCAGTGGCCCATCTGGGCCAGAGTCCTGTTTGCAGGAGAGGTTTCTTGAGCACAGTTTCCGGGGTCCATTTTGCCACTAGGAAGCCGTGGCCATTAGAATAATGGAGTTCTTGAGGGTTTACTGCTAATGATCATTGCAAACTGGGTTTGAGGTAGAGACTGATGTGACGGCATTAGAGGTATAGTCTACAGTACTCTGTACACGGACCAGCCACTCCCCGCATGAAAGCAGCAAGCTTCAGGTAAAGTAGGAAGGATTTGGGTTTAGCCACAAGAGAAAACTGTGTGACTTTAAGATGTGATACTGGAAATTGAGAGTGAAGTCATTCTCTGTTCTGGAGGGCTGAGTGGAAATGCCTGTTCAGGAGGGCAGAGCCGTAGTATGGTAGAGCTACAGGTGCCTTGTGAAGTTCATCTGGTGTGAATGTTCTGTTTGGATGAGGAAAATGAGGACCAGAGAAGTACTGTGAGCTGCCTAAGGTCACACAGCTAACCACATGACAGAAGTCATCCTAAAAGCTAAAACTCAGATCTGCTGCCTCCTTGTGCTCTTTATACTAGACCCAGCTGTGTTCTTGTGTAGTTCAGGGGAGTGTAGATTGGCTCATTCAGTGGGACTTGGAGGTCATGTCCAGGCCTGAGTTGTGTGGTCTTTAGCAGAGGGACAGGTCTCTAGTGGAGCCCTCAAAGGCCACGCTTCCCCATATCTCTCAATCTCCATTCCTCTTGAGTGTACAGTTGTCTGATTCACCAAGCCATGCGGCCAGCTGGAAACCTAAGGGCTGGGTGTTCTGTCGAAATACTCAGTGGGTGATTCAAGCATCCAAGTCCCTCTATCTTGGTCATTATTAACATTGTGTGGCCCAAGGAAGCCCATCAAAGCTTGATGAAAGCTACTGATGCACTCCCCAAAGAAGGGCCCACATCCGTTAACACGTGCATGTAATTTCACGGCCATCTGGGTCTCGGGCTCCTGCTCTGCTGGCTGTTGGTGTTGGTACACAGCCTAGGGTCACTTGTAGATGCTCCCTACATACTAAAGATTCCCAGAGCTGGAATTGTCAACCTTACCTAGGAGGGAATTGGAAATACTGGGATGAGTCTTGTGCCAAAAAGACTGGGGGTGTGGGGTTGGTTAGAGTGGCATTTCTTTAGGATAAAAGAATGGGATTGAGTCCTGGACTTGAGGGAAAAACGAAAAAGGAACTGAAACGAGCTGGCCATTTCCCTTTCTCCCAGCCTTATGAAAGAGATGGGGAGGAAAAGAGGCATGGCAGGAAGAATGGCAGGAGACTTGGAAGGATGGGAGAGGGAGATCGTTCTAGAAAGGGTGTCAATCATGCCACCATTGCGTGAAACGAAACTTCTAAAAGAAGTCAACAACTCTTCCATTTCTTTTCAGTGTTTCTCGTCCTACTTCAACTTCTAAATAGCAAAAGCTCATGGCTTTGGGGATTCGAAATTGTCTTAGATGCTGGAACACATGTCCTTGAAGAGGACATTTTTAGAGGCTGGGAGTGGGAGCTGGACATTGTGGGGGAATGGCACAGCTTGCCTCACTTCTTGTTAAAAAAAGCATTTTTATGATCAGAATAATATATGCTCATGCTTGTAAAAATAGGAATATGAAGTAGAATGTTCCTGGCCTCTCCACCACTGATCCCCCACTATGTTCACAGCTTGGTTTGTGTCATTTTGTGTGAGTTTCTATGAATATTCATATATGTATTCATGTGCCTAAAATAATAATAAAAGATGTGACCAAGACTACACATACTGTTCTACAACATGCTCCTCATTGGACTCTATATCTGGAGGTCTTTGCCCGCCAGTACACTTCTAGCTAGTTCATTCTTTTTAACAGTTGCATAGTATTCTGTCATCTGGTTCTGACCTAATTTCTAATATGAGCGTTACTGAATTTTTGCATTCTTTCAAATTTTTACAAATTATTAAATATTGGTGCAGCCTACCTCTTTCTACAAGCATCTCTCCATACTGTCACCAGCGTTTTTGTCATATAAATTCACAGTAGTGACCTTGCTGGTTCAAAGAGTTTGGTTTGCACACCTGTGATTTTTAGAGAGCCTGCCCAATTGCCCTCCAGGAAGGTGACAGCGACTTCCCTCCCCACCTGCCCCCCATCCACATGGCCATTTCTCCATGCCCTTCCTCACCGATTTCAGTTATGTTGGTTGGTCCTTTCAATCTCTGACAATGTGATTGCTGAAAAATATCTCCTTTTCCTTTGCATTTTTTTTGAGTACCAGCATCTTTTCGTATGTTTATAGCACATCTGCATTTCTTTTTCTGCGTTGCCATTTCATATCTTTTGCCTGTTTTTCTATTGGGTTGTTCTTTCTCACTGTGATAACTGGGATCTCTTTATATATTTTGAGTAGTAACAATTTAAATGTTATCTATGTTGCAAATATAGTAAGTAGTCTATTGTTTATCTTTTGACTTTGATTTTAGTGTCTTTCATTGCACAGAAATGTTTACAATTTTTAAAAATAACAATTGTCACTCTATTCCTTTATGAGCATTTCAACAATGCCACAATGAATGTCCTTGGACTATATTATATGTGTTTGGCTCATTATTTCCTTCAGATAAATTCCTAGGACTGTATTTGTTTGCTTTTTTTCCTAGATATTTCCAAATTGCCCTCTAAAGTGTTGGTTTTTTTAACCAGTTTACACTCCAACTGCAGTGTATAAAAGTATACTTTACTCCTCCTCTTGATGTCTTATGATAATTCAGGTTTTGCTTCTTAAATCAAGTGCTAGGCAGAAACTCATATTTGGCATCATAAAAGGCTGTGGGCAGAAATCCCTTACTGCACATGAAACGCATGTAATACACGTTTCACCTTCAATTATTTAAGCAAACATGTTTTTTTAATTCATTTCCAACTAGAACTGTGTCGAAAGCATTTTCCAACATCAAGTCCCTCTAAATTCACTGTGAAATGAATGGCTATTTAGGGTCATTTCTGCTGGCAGCAGCCGCAGCAGCAGACAATAGCAAATGAACTTTAGAGATGTACCTTGTAAGACACTTGGAACAAAGCTACTGCTGCATCTTCACTAAACTCTGAGGTCAGCTAGGTTGGTTCCAGAATTTTCCAGAGGCTGAGTGCTGAGTAGGAGTTAGCTTCTATCCAACTTGCCTTCCTGCAAAGAGGACAAGTTTGAGGCCTTCCCATGAGGAGTTATTCTAATGGAAATAAACAGTGATGTCACCCTCTGCAAAGGGAGTAGTGACAAACAGGTACAGGTGTAGCTTTTCTCCTCACTCTGCCTGGGCTTGCTTCATCTTCTCGCATCTCTTTCCTGCCAACATCCAGATATGGTCAAGGGAATTTTGGTGTTTACTTTAGGCCATGGGTAGGATCCACAGATTAGGAGAAGATGGATATCAGAGCGGTCATTTGTGTGGCTTAAGAACTATCTATCTTTAGGGCTTCCCTGGTGGCGCAGTGGTTGAGAGTCCGCCTGCCGATGCAGGGGACACGGGTTCGTGCCCCGGTCCGGGAAGATCCCACATGCCGCGGAGCGGCTGGGCCCGTAAGCCATGGCTGCTGAGCCTGCGCGTCCGGAGCCTGTGCTCCACAACGGGAGAGGCCACAACAGTGAGAGGAAAGAACTATCTTTCGTCAGAAGAGCGAGAGCAACAGCAGTAGCCGTCAGATCCCTTGGGGGTGGTGGAGCATGGGTGGGAAATGAAAGAGCAGTGATTGTTGTTACCCATTTTACAGATGGAGAAGACACATCTGGAAAGGAGAAATGTTCTGAGTTGGACATTGCTGGAAAAGGCTCCTGATATACCCCAACACATGCTAGCTAAAAATCTGGCAACTTCTCTCCTCTAGGGATGGATATAGGTGCGTTTAAAGTGCAGCTTCCTAATTTGATATATTTGAGTGCCCCTTGTACTTACCCATCATTCACTTTACCTAATGTGGTATTTACCCCACCCCGGGATGCTTTTGAGCTATTGGAAGATAGGTGGGTTATCGTCCCCAAAGGAATAATTTGGATTATTTGAACTATTGCCAGTTATTATTTGTGGTTTCCCATTTACCTAAAAATCTTGGTATTTGGAAAATGGCTTTAGATCCTATCTAATATTTGTGGGTTTTTTTTTTTTTCTTTTAAAGGTTTGGACTAGAGTAAGGATCCTTCACAGGGGAACTGATGGCCAGGAATATAATTATTATTCTTTGCTGCCTTGAAAACAAATGGCTTTGGTTGTTAAGTTAACGAATGTCCCATCTTAAAACTAGGGTGTCTCTTCTTCGATGCTGAACTATTTATTTATTTATGCATGCATGCATGCAGTGCCGTGTGGCTTGCAGGATCTTAGTTTCCTCACCAGGGATTGAATCCGGGGCCGCGGCAGTGAAAGCGCCGAGTCCTAACCACTGGGCCGCCAGGGAACTCCCCAACGCTGAATAATTTAAAACTGAAACATTATAGCCACAGATACTGGTCTCTACACATAAATCATGTGATACATTTCTCCTTATGGATGGTCATAAGGGAAAAGGTCATATTTTCTTTTTAAAACTATGCTTGATGCTTTTCATAGAACTGGGGATTGTCATGTTTCATTTTCTAATGAATTATTCTGCAAAGGTAGCATCGCTGTTTAACTCTGATTAGAACCAGGAGAAGACATCTGTCCCCACACTTAAACTAGAAAGGACAATCTCATTAAGAGGCAAAGAGAGTCGGTAAGTGGAGCTTACAGTGAATTGGGAGGCAGAGGACCCGAATTCCAGTTCTGATTTTGTTACTAATTAGCTGTGTGACCTTGAACAAGCGCTTAACTGTCTCTGAGCCTCAGGCTCCTCACATATAAAAATGCAAACATAGTTAGGAATAGATCATCTATACAAAGCATACTTGTCTCCAAAGTCAAAGTTTGCTTTGTGACAGAATCATTTGGGGGCACTTCAAAAACAAAATATGTTGGATTCCCCACCTCAACGCATTGAATCTGAAACTCCAAGAGTGGACCCAGGAATTCTGTTAACCAGCTCCTTAGATGACAGAGAAGGCTGTAACCCCCTCCTGTGGTAACTTTCAGGGGGCAAGATCCCCTGGGCTTTCTGGCCTGAGGGAATGAAACCCATTTTCCAAAGTGGGAAAGTCCACATCTCCCAGTAGCTCTGGCTGAGAAACCTATGATATGAGACAGCATTTGGGGAGGCTGGTTTTTGACCTAGTTCCCTGGGTCTGGTTTCTGCTGAGGTGAGTGGAGTTCTTTTTAATAAGAGCAAGTCTGGATGAGCAAACTGACCAGTTATTCAATAATGAGCGTATTTCAGGCCCTTTGGCACAAAATCTTCAGTCAAAGCATTTCTGAGAAAGGACAACGAGGCTTCCAGAACTCAGCCCCTTTCTGCCCAGGCTCTCCTTTGAATCCCTTTTGAAGCTTCTGTCCCTCCTTTGACTTGTAAGCTTTTGTTTCTCTTTCCTTCAATCGAGTCACAATGTTGCAGCCAGTTCTCTTGTTTCTTGGGATTTCAACCCCTTAGCTTTTTCCTCATCTCCCCCACCCCACTGCACTTTAAACACCTTCTCTCCACCCATCACCCCTCCCGTCATCACATTACTGATTTAATTTCCTTCAGTCATAGGCCCTCTCTCAATACTGTCCTGCCCTCTAAGTGCCAAAAGGAAAGGGGTCAGCATCAAGGTACAGCCCTCTGGGGACTTCCCTGGCGGTCCAGCGGGGCTGGATTCAATCCGTGGTCAGGAACTAAGATCCCACAAACTGCATGGTGTGGCCAAAGGAAAAAAAAAAAGTACACACCTCTTTGCCCCACTTCTTTCCCTGAGTCTCAGCGTTCAGCCCTTCCCTTCGTTACAGGGGAAGTTGGAGCCAGAGAAGTGGTTCTCCAAAGGCAAACTTTCAGAGACAGCAAGTCTTACTCTTTACATATAGCCACCATTTACTGAGCCATGTGCCAGGTACTGTGCCACCCTCCTGGCATGCATCATCTCATTCAATCCCTTCCACAGCTCTATCAGGTAGGCACTCTTAGTATTCTCAGATCATGGAGGAGGAAACTGAGGCTCAGGGCCACCAAGTGACTTGCACAAGTTCAGTCAGCTGGTGAGTGGCTCAGTGATCTATCGGTCTGGTCCTGGGGCCTGCATGGTTGAACAGAGTATTCTGCTATTAATGGTTCCCTATGGCGTGTATCAGGCTGGGTTGTACCAAAGGCGAATAGCAACAGATTTTCTTGGGTGTGAAGAGTCTGAGCCCTGAAGAGTCTGAGTAACTTTAAACACCAAGAAAGGAGGGGGAGTTGGTCTTAATGGCAGAGTCATGTTGCCAGGGTTATTATGTATCATTGTAGGGGTGGGCCTGGGAGCCTGGGTTTGATTCTTGAGAATTGAAAACTGAGTAAAGCTGTAAATATTGGCATTGAGAAGTACATTCCCGAGACCCCTGTGACTATTGTTAGTTTCATAGATCCTGGGAATGTGAAACATACTTGTTATTTTCTTCCTTCCACTCCCTTCTGGAAGCCCGTGCCAAGGTTATAGAGGAGCAGAGGTAGGGAATGACTTCCTGGATGCTCTCAGCTAAGGGGGAGACTGTAAAGGGGGAGATAGTCAGGGGGAGGGCCCAGAATAGGCTGAACAGCAGTCCTTCTTGTCTGATTCTCATTATCAAACTTGCAGCACGAAGCAAGGAATATTTGGCATCCACCAATACAGATTCATTGAAGTCGAACTGATATGACTCAAACTCATGAGTGCAACAAATCCCTGCCCAGAGATTTCGAGAATGTACCCATGGGACCAAGTCCATCTTCAAACCATAACCTAAGACCCCATTTGAAGGAGCCCAGGTTTCTCCTTTGACTGGAGTGCATGGATTGATTTAACATTGCTACACAGAAACAATTTTTTTTTCTTTTTTCTTGGCTCTTTCCTGGAAGGATCTTATATTGGCTATAATTTCTCTAAATTCTCTTTTGAGTTGGAGCTGCCAGATGAAGACTCCCCCCCCCATTTTCTGCAGTGTGTGTCCTTTTTATTGTCATTTCCGGTCATGAGAGCCAGTAGACATCAAGGTCTCTTAAGGCCTCAGTCACTGGCTCCGTGTCTAATGCCCACCAAGTCACTTGGCCTTGCTAAGCCTCTGTTTTCCCATCTGTAATGATCCTGACTCTCCCGTTTCCGTGGGGATATTAGAGCACGCAGATCATCAAAAACAAATGGCCCAAGATATATGACTGTGGTTGTCTTCAGATTTTCCCTGGTAAAAGAGCTGTTTTGGAGAAAAAGAGAAGGTCATGGAAGGTTAACACGTTAGGAGCTGGAATCATTTGCTTAAGTTCAAATCCCTGCTCTATCTCCTACTAACTATGTGACCTTGGAAAGTTTCTTAACCACCTAACTGACTTAGCTCTGTAAAATGGAAAGAATAATAATTGTACCTACTTTGTAGAGTTACAGTAAGGAATCAAAGAGATAATATGTGGCAAGGGTCTGCCCCATAGTTAATGCTCAGTAAACGGCAGCTATTTTATTTTATTATTATGAGTGCATGAGTCCTGGCCCAGGCACTTTGGGTAAGTCACTTAGCCTCTTTAATCTTCCGTTTCTTCACCTGTGTAATGGGCATAATAATAGTAGTCACCTCATAGGGTTTTTTGAGGAATAAACGAGCTCATTCCTGCAAAGGTCTCAGCGTGCTGCCTGGCACATAGAAGTGCTGAAAAAAGTGTTATCAGTCTGTTGCCAAATTTAGTGACCCTGTAAGCCCTTTGGTCCCTGGCTTCTCAGTGTCTGGGCCACCTTTGGGCCTCGCTTCCACCCCAGCAGAGGCTTCTGATGCCTGTGAAGTATCAGAAGTACTGTTGTTTGGGGTAAACAGAGGAGATGGCCTTTCTGCATGGGCACCTCCTGAGACTAAGATTGCTTCCTGCAAAAACACTGCACAGTGTCACACGGGCTGCCTCTGGACAACAGCTGATTCCCCGGCCCCCAGGTTCACAAAGTGACAAAAATGGGGACAAGGCAGACCTTGCTTAGCAGCTCCCATAGAAGCCTGGCCCCGGGCAGCACAGAGTTTTGTTAGTTGCCCCTCCCACTCCCACGCCTCCCCTGGCAGCCCCCCCAGGCATGTACTCCCTTCTGGCCTTCCTCCAAGACAACAGGCCAGAGGGCCCTGCATCTCCTCCCCAAGTGATACATCAAGAAAGGCAAACAGATGCTGCCATAGTGACAATTCCTACCTGATCGATAGAGCCGGGAATTGAATCCCGGTGTCGAGGCCTGCCTTGAGGGGAGCCACCTCCCAGGGCATCACCTGCCTCAGCCTAGTGACCCGGCAACCTGCCCTGCCCATCACTGGCTGGATACCAGCCTCAAGGCCTTTCCCTATACATGTATCCCCACCTCTGGGGCCCACAGTGACTGACCATTTCAGGCACATGCTGCCCTCATTGGATTCCTCAATGTCTCTGCCTTAGTTCAGCCCTTATTATTTCTTCCCTCAACTATTCAATATCATTGTTGTTGCTGCTTTTGAAGGTATTAATAACAGAAATAATACCTAACATTCATAGAGTGCTTACCGCATATGAGGCACTATGCTAAATACCTTATAGGTATTCTCTCATTTCATCCTCACAGTAACCGTTTGAGGTAGGCACTATTATTACGACTAGAGCTATTGGTCAGCCTGCAGTATTAGGGTCCTGATGGCATCGTGGACATCTATGAAATATTCAGAAGGTGTTGCATGACGCAAGAGGACTTTTGATGTACTTTGACTACAAGCCCTTCTGTACCACCCCTTCCACTTTCCCACCAGTTGCTTGGGTACAGCAGATGTTGCTCATTCTGAATCCTGCTGGGCCCCTGGCCATGGCTGGAGATGTAGGGGCCATGCCACCCCTAACTTCTTGCAGCTGAGGAGGACTGGTGCATCCTGCCCACCCTGGGTTGTTTGGGGCTAGCTGGGATCAGGCTAGGGTAGCCGCATGGTAGACATGACCAAATAAAGATCACACTTCTTAGCCCGGAGTTTTAGGCTTTTTTGCTATATGACTATAAATGACTATAACATAAATTTCCAATAGCGTTTACTTAACACAGACCCCATACTCCAGCCACACCGGGCTACCCTCATCCCCAGAATACATCTTGCACATAAATACCTGTTTCCATGCCTTTGTTTATGGTGTTCTCTTACTGGTTCTCCAAAAATGTTTCTTAGACCATCTCACTTCTTTACTCCTTTATTCTTTCATCCTTTCATCCCGAGGACACATATTGAGCATCTATTATATACTAGGTGCTATGCTAGGCACTTAGAATATGATTATAAACAAAACAGACAGAGGCTCTGCCCTCATGAAGCTCACAGTCTAGCGGAGGAGGTAGACATTAAACAAACAAACACAGACATATATAATTACAGTTGACCCATGAACAATGTCAGGTTTGGAGCACCAATCTCTGTGTAGGTGAAAAATCTGCATATAACTTATAGTCAGCCCTCCATATATGCGGTTCCTCCGTATCTGCAGTTCCCATCCATGGATTCAACCAACCGCAGATCGTGTAGTGCTGTGGTATTTACTATTGGAAAAAAGTCCACTTATAAGTGGACCCATATAGCTCAGACCCATGTTGTTCAAGGGTCAACTTGTAATAAGTGCTGTGAAGGGGAAGAAAGGGTGGTATGAGAGACAATAACAAGGGAGACAATTTAGACGGGAGACAATGAAGAAAGGCCTTTCTGGGAGAAGGTGACATCTAAGCTGAGACCTGAAAGATGAACAAATAATAATAGAATGTTCCATGCAGAGGGACCAACTGGGGCAGACACCGGAGGTGGGTGCTGGCCATATTCAACTGACTGAAAGAGAGTGAACCAGGGAGAAAGTGGTGCTCAGTGAGGTTGGAGACCAGGCGGGGGCTTGCAGGCCACAGTAATGAGTTCCCTCTTTATGCTGAGTGCAGTGGGAAGTCACGGACATGTTTAAGTGAGGGATCAAAATAATCCAATTTATACGTTTAAAATAGTACTCTGGCTGCTGCACGAAACTGGCCTGGAGAGTGGCAGGAAGGGAAAGAGGGGCAAGATAGGCGGCTGGGATACTAGTCTGGGAAGCGAGATGCTGGTGGCCTGGACTAGGGGGTGGCAGTGGCCATGGAGAGAAGTGAGCAGATTCGGGATACATTTTAGAGCTGGAGCCAAAAGGATTTTCTAGTGGACTGGATATGTTGGCGGAGGGGAGGGAGCAATCAAGGAAGACTTCCATGTGTCTGGCTTGAGCAAGATGGATGACAATACCACTGACGGACATGGGGATGTATCCTGAGACTGATTCAGAGTTTAGCTCTCCTGTGCCACATTTGGTCTATAATGCTTAAGTAGCATATATCCTATACCATTTTGTTTTGATGCTAGTTAACACGAGTGAATTTGTTGTCTCCCTAGGTAGATTTTTTTTTAATAACAACAGCAATTGGCTTTTAAATTTATTTATTTATTTTTGCTGTGTTGGGTCTTCGTTTCTGTGTGAGGGCTATCTCCAGTTGTGGCAAGCGGGGGCAACTCTTCATCGCGGTGCGTGGGCCTCTCACTATCGCGGCCTTTTCTGTTGCGGAGCACAGGCTCCAGACGCGCAGGCTCAGTAGTTGTGGCTCACGGGCCTAGTTGCTCCGCGGCATGTGGGATCCTCCCAGACCAGGGCTCGAACCCGTGTCCCCTGCACTAGCGGGTAGATTCTCAACCACTGCACCACCAGGGAAGCCCCCCCTAGGTAGGTTTTAAACTCTTTGAGGACACTGACCATGTCTTACTCATGTCTGTATTCCCCAAAGCACCCAAGACATGATGTACTGAAGACCGACTGATCAATTAAGGGAAGGAACTTGTTTCTCTTTCAACTTTACTCTTCTCACTGAGGCATCAGACATGACTCTGGGTCAAGCTTTTCTTAAGAAAAAGAAAAAGAAAAAGCTATGACATACTCTTGAAGAGATATGTGCTTTGATACAGACTTTGAACTGCATTTAATCATTAATCACCTTTTGAACAATTGCTGCCCTGTCAGCATGATACACAGGACACACCTAACCTTGGTCCTCAGAACATCCTTCATCAGTGCAGTAAAGGCTACATGTTCACAGAAGCATGGCCTCATGGGCGTGTGCAGGCTAGCTCAGGATGGGCAAAGGAGAAGACTAGAAGTGGCCTAAGGGCCTCAGTTGCTCAGGCAGGTGTGGGCCTTCGTGGCCAGGGGTAAACACATACTATGGATAGCATGCTATGGACCTTAGATTCAGTCACAAAATAGACAAAATATAGCTGGGTTGTCATGTCTAAACAAGATGAAACAATAAGGAGGTGCCCTATTGCAGTTTTTATGTGATTCTTACAGAAGTTCTACAGAGAGTTGTCTGATCCTGCAGTTCTGAGGTAGGAGCTCAGGAATCTGCATTTTTACAAGCATCCCAGGAAATTATGGTGCAGGTAAGCCCTGGATCACACTTTGAGATGTCATGGCTTCAGAGATCAGCCCTGGAACTGAAAGCACGTACAGCTAGCTCCTTGGGTACAATCAGGGGATAGTCCAGAGTCATTCTCAGGGGCCCCAGGAACTCCAGACACAGTTGTAGACATGCATGGACACCCAGATGAGTGACAGAAAAAGAGATGTAACAGTCCTGACCACCAGAGTGGGAAGGGCCAGGAGGCCAGAATCCGTAACCTTTCAGCTGCACCTGGTAACTGACTGGCACAACAGGTCCATTTTAGGGAAGGCCTCAAGGTGGCGCTAGGTGGTGGAGTTACTCTGCAGAGGCAGCACCCTGGCCTGTACCCACAAACTTCTAAGGTTGCTTTTCAAAGAGGAACTGAATTGGACCTTGCCCTGTACTCTAATACCCAACCAGGGGGTGTTGCTGGGGGATGGATATGGATTTAGCATCTCAGTGGGATTAAGGGTAGCTCCAGGTTCACATTGTAGGCAACCTGGGCCTGGTCCAGCCAGCCCAGCTCCCTGCCTAACCCAAACTTGCTCTGTGTCCACTCTGTCCACCCCTTATAGTCTGGACTGCATGGAAACCACCTTCTGCCAAGTGTCCAGGGGGTTAAGTCTAAGCAGCTCCATCATCACTGCTCCCACTTGCCCTGCCTTCCACCTCTCCTGATGGAGACCCAAGACCAACCTGGTCATCATTTGTGGAACACAGCCTGTAACAGTGAACATCTAGGGGTCCACTTCACTTCCTGTTTTCCAAAGCCAGCAAGAGAAACCTGCAGGCAATAATCACATCCCCACCTTGCACCCCCTTGGACCTGGCTATACCTTCTGAATTCCCCAAATCTGGAACTGGCCCTGCGTGGTAATCAGCACCTCCCCAGTTGGTTTCAACTCAGGGACAACTTCACCCAGTGATTTCCTTCTAAAAGGAGTCAACTCAGAATTTTGAGACCTCAGGGAATTCCCTGGGGGTCCAATGGTTAGGACCCCACATTTTCACTGCTGAGGGCCCACGTTCAATCCCTGGTCGGGGAACTAGGATCCCACAAGCCGCGTGGCATGGCCAAAAGAAAAAGGGAAGAATTTGGAAAAAAAAAAAAAAGAAATTTGAGACCTCTTAACGCCTCTCCATTCGTCCAGCCCCTTCATCTAATTATGCTTTCTCTTTCACCTTATCTAAATCTCTCATCTCTTGACTCTGCTTAGTTCTTCATGGATATCAGTCCTCCTGGGTGCTATTCTTTCTTCTCTCTCCTAAACCCTATAGTGCACCTTTTCTAGCAATTCTCATGTGTCAACTTTCTGGCCTGGTTAGTAGTTCAGCAAGGCCCAAACCATAGATCATTCCAGTGGATCTTGGTCCTGGCTGCACATGAGAATCACCTGAGATGCTTTAAAATATGCTGGTGCTTGATTACATTGGGCTACAATGGGGCCCATATGTTGGTCTTTTTTTTTTTTTTTTTTTTGGCCACAGCGTATGGCATGTGGGATCTTAATCCCCTGACCAGGGATCAAACCTGTGCCCCCTGCAGTGGAAGTGCAGTCTTAACCACTGGACCACCAGGGAAGTCCCTATATGTTGGTCTTTTTAAGCTCAGCCAGTAAGTCTAATGAACAACTGGATTAATCGAGCGACTGCCTCTTTCCTTCCTATACTTCCACACCTGGGCAGGAAACCAATCACAATTGTTCCCTTAAAACTACTTGGAAGTCTTACAAAGTGACCCTAGTAAGCTACATCTCACATTCCTCTTGGTGTGTAAAGTACCGTCCCCCAGCCTCCTCCAGCCCCACTTTTGTCCTTGTCTCTCTTAGAAGATGGCTTCATTTTACATTTCATAGAAAAAATGAGAGGCTTCCACAGCCTCAAACTCCTGTCTTGCTGCCTCAAATGTGGATGCATCTGTATGCATTTTTATTCCATTGTCTCCTCCACCTCTACCAAAACTTTCCTCTATTTCGTGGACCTTCAACATGTTACTTACCTTTGGCTCCCTTCAGAATTTCTACAGTCTTTTTTATCTTTCAAGACTTTCTTTTCAACCCCATATCCCCCCTCCCTCTCTAGCTACTGCCCTATGTCTCTTCTTCCCTTCATAGCCAAGCTTCTTGAACAAGGAGTCTCTTTAGCCTGTCTCCATTCCCTCTCCTTCCATTTGCTTCTGCAGCCCACTGGAATCTGGTTTCCGTCCTCATCGCTCTCCTGAAACATTTTTTGCCATGGACACCAGTGATTTCCTAACTGACAAACCTAATGAACACGTCTCGGTCTTTTGACTTACTTGGTGTTTCTGAGTCATTAATTTTTACTGCCTGCCTTCCTGAAAATTTGCTCTCTGGTGGATTCCATGACACTATTCTTTCTTGATTCACCTCCTACTTCTTTGGCTGCTTCTTGAGGTTTGCTTTCTTTTCCCAAACCCAAAATATAAGTGTTCCCAGGAAGCTCTTTCTCTTTCTTTTCCTACTACTTCACATTTTTTCTTGGCAGTTTTATCCATGCCTGCGACTTCAGCTATCACCTACATGTTTCTAACTCCCAGATGGATACCCCTACCACAGATCTCTCTCCTGAGCCATAGATCTGCTTATAAAACTGCCTATGGGCTGTCTCTGCCTAGAAATTCCACTCAACATGTCCCAAACTGAATGTGACCTTTTATATACTCTGGCTCCACTAAATCAGAAACCTGAGTCATCCAAGATTCTTCTTTCATCTTCCTCACTTTCTACAATTACCAGTTGCTCCCAAGTCTATCTCCCAAACATCTCTTATCTATTTGCTCCTTTGCGTCTTGACTGCCCCTTCTCTAGATTCCCATCATCTCTCACCTGGACCATCATATCTTCCTAACTGGAGCACCTGGCTCTATAGCAACCTCCTTAAAGCTGTCTTCCGGGGGCTTCCCTGGTGGCGCAGTGGTTGAGAGTCTGCCTGCCAATGCAGGGGACACGGGTTCAAGCCCTGATCTGGGAAGATCCCACATGCGACGGAGCAACTGGGCCTGTGAGCCACAGCTACTGAGCCTGCGCGTGCTCCGCAACAAGAGAGGCCACGACAGTGAGAGGCCAGCGCACCACGATGAAGAGTGGCCCCCGCTCGCCGCAACTAGAGAAAGCCCTCGCACAGAAATGAAGACCCAACACAGCCAAATAAATAAATAAATAAATTTATTTTTAAAAAAAAAGCTGTCTTCCGAACCTGAATAATTTTTCTACCATGCAAAACTTCTCGAGTTACTACCCTGCTTATATGCCATCAATGACTCCCAGGGACTTATAGCAGTGGTTTTCAAGTTAATACTTCAGGGATGCCTGTGCGTGTTCTGGAGTGAAGGTGAGGGGCAGTGGGCTAAGTGGACTACACACCAGGGCCAAACTCTTTAATTTAATTAGGGCAACGGAAGACATTTTCCATTAGAGTGAAAATTCTGTAGCCAGAAGAAAAAATGTGAATGCCATTGACCTTGATCTTCACAACAAAATTTAACAAAGTTCACTGTTTATCAGGAATAGAAGAGTATCTCTTATATCAAGAGTATGCAACCTTCATAGAGCTGGTGTCTAGGAACTCTGACCCTTCCAGATGTGTATATTTGGTTGCCAAGGCCCAGACTGAGGGCTCTCACAGCTTCATGTGACTTTTTGTGAGTGTTTGAAGGCCCTTCCTCTTCCCTTCGGGTTTGCTAGTGCCTGTCAGACATGAAAATTGAAGCACTCTGCCTGAAGAACACCGATGGCCTTGATGCAGGCACCAGCCCTGGTCAGCCTGAGATATTATATTACACACTGTTCCATAACTTGCATTTTTTCTACTTGACATTATCTCTACTATCCTTCCAAATGATTACAGTGTCTTTTTTTAAACATCTTTATTGGAGTATAATTGCTTTACAATGGTGTGTTAGTTTCTGCTTTATAACAAAGTGAATCAGTTATACATATACATATATCCCCATATCTCTTCCCTCTTGCATCTCCCTCCCTCCCACCCTCCCTATCCCACCCCTCCAGGCGGTCACAAAGCACCGAGCTGATCTCCCTGTGCTATGCAGCTGCTTCCCACTAGCTATGTATTTCACATTTGGTAGTGTATATAAGTCCATGCCACTCTCTCACTTCGTCCCAGCTGACCCTTCCCCCTCCCCATATCCTCAAGTCCATTCTCTAGTGGGTCTGCGTCTTTATTCCCATCTTGCCCCTAGGTTCTTCTTGACCATTTTTTTCCTTAGATTCCATATATATGTGTTAACGTATGGTATTTGTTTTTCTCTTTCTGACTTACTTCACTCTGTATGACAGACTCTAGGTCCATCCACCTCACTACAAATAACTCAATTTTGTTTCTTTTTATGGCTGAGTAATATTCCATTGTATATATGTGCCATATCTTCTTTATCCATTCATCTGTCGATGGACACTTAGGTTGCTTCCATGTCCTGGCTATCGTAAATAGACCTGCAGTGAACATTGTGGTACATGACTCTTTTTGAATTATGGTTTTCTCAGGGTATATGCCCAGTAGTGGGATTGCTGGGTCGTATGGTAGTTCTATTTGTAGTTTTTTAAGGAACCTCCATACTGCTCTCCATGGTGGCTGTATCAATTTACATTCCCACCAATAGCGCAAGAGGGTTCCCTTTTCTCCATACCCTCTCCAGCATTTATTGTTCGTAGATTTTTTGATGATGGCCATTCTGACTGGTGTGAGATGATATCTCATTGTAGTTTTGATTTGCATTTCTCTAATGATTAATGATGTTGAGCATTCTTTCATGTGTTTGTTGGCAATCTGTATATCTTCTTCGGAGAAATGTCTATTTAGGTCTTCTGCCCATTTTTGGATTGGGTTTTTTGTTTTTCTTATATTGAGCTGCATGAGCTGCTTGTAAATTTTGGAGATTAATCCTTTATCAGTTACTTCATTTGCAAATATTTTCTCCCATTCTGAGGGTTGTCTTTTGGTCTTGTTTATGGTTTCCTTTGTTGTGCAAAAGCTTTTAAGTTTTCATTAGGTTCCATGTATTTATTTTTGTTTTATTTCCATTTCTCTAGGAGGCGGGTCCAAAAGGATCTTGCTGTGATTTATGTCATGGAGTGTTCTGCCTGTGTTTTCCACTGAGAGTTTAATAGTGTCCGGCCTTACATTTAGATCTTTAATCCATTTTGAGTTTACTTTTGTGTATGGTGTTAAGGAGTGTTCTAATTTCGTTCTTTTACATGTAGCTGTCCAGTTTTCCCAGCACCACATATTGAAGAGGCTGTCTTTTCTCCACTGTATATTCTTGCCTCCTTTATCAAAGATAAGGTGACCATATATGTGTGGGTTTATCTCTGGGCTTTCTATCCTGTTCCATTGATCTATATTTCTGTTGTTGTGCCAGTACCATACTCTCTTGATGACTGTAGCTTTGTAGTATAGTGTGAATTCAGGGACCCTGATTCCTCCAGCTCCATTTTTCTTTCTCAAGATTGCTTTGGCTATTCGGGGTCTTTTGTGTTTCCATACAAATTGTGAGACTTTTTGTTGTAGTTCTGTGAAAAATGCCAGTGGTAGTTTTATAAGGTTTGCATTGAATCTGTAGATTGCTTTGGGTAGTAGAGTCATTTTCACAATGTTGATTCTTCCAATCCAAGAGCATGGTATATCTCTCCATCTATTTGTATCATCTTTAATTTCTTTAATCAGTGTCTTATAATTTTCTGCATACAGGTCTTTTGTCTCCTTAGGTAGGTTTATTCCTAGATATTTTATTTTTTTGTTTCAGTGGTAAATGGGAGGGTTTTCTTAATTTCACTTTCGGATTTTTCATCATTAGTGTATAGGAATGCAAGAGATTTCTGTGCATTAATTTTGTATCTTGCTACTTTACGAGACACATTGATTAGCTCTAGTAGTTCTCTGGTAGCATGTTTAGGATTCTCAATGTATAGTATCATGTCATTTGCAAACAGTGACAGCTTTACTTCTTCTTTTCCAATTTGGATTCCTTTTATTTCTTTTTCTTCTCTGATTGCTGTGGCTAAAACTTCCAAAACTATGTTAAGTAATAGTGGTGAGAGTGAGCAACTTTGTCTTGTTCCTGATCTTAGTGGAAATGGTTTCAGTTTTTCACCATTGAGAACAATGTTGGCTGTGGGTTTGTCATATATGGCCTTTATTATGCTGAGGTAAGATCCCTCTATGCCTACTTTCTGCAGGGTTTTTATCAGAAATTTGTGTTGAATTTTGTCGAAAGATTTCTCTGCATCTATTGAGATGATCATATGGTTTTTCTCCTTCAATTTGTTAATATGGTGTATCACATTGATTGATTTGTGTATATTGAAGAATCCTTGCATTCCTGGGATATACTCCACTTGATCATGGTGTATCATCCTTTTAATGTGCTGTTGGATTCTGTTTGCTAGTATTTTGTTGAGGATTTTTGCATCTTTGTTCATCAGTGATATTGGCCTGTAGTTTTCTTTCTTTGTGACATCTTTGTCTGGTTTTGGTATCAGGGTGATGGTGGCCTCGTAGAATGAGTTTGGGAGTTTTCCTCCCTCTGCTATATTTTGGAAGAGTTTGAGAAGGATAGGTGTTAGCTCTTCTCAAAATGTTTGATAGAATTCGCCTGTGAAGCCATCTGGTCCTGGGCTTTTGTTTGTTGGAAGATTTTTAATCACAGTTTCCATTTCAGTGCTTGTGATTAGTCTGTTCATACTTTCTATTTCTTCCTGGTTCAGTCTTGGAAGGTTGTGCATTTCTAAGAATTTTTCCATTTCTTCCAGGTTGTCCATTTTATTGGCATATAGTTGCTTGTAATAACCTCTCATGATCCTTTGTACTTCTGCAGTGTCAGTTGTTACTTCTCCTTTTTCATTTCTAATTCTATTGATTTGAGTCTTCTCCCTTTTTTTCTTGATAAGTCTGGCTAATGGTTTATCAATTTTGTTTATCTTCTCAAAGAACCAGCTTTTAGTTTTATTGATCTTTGCTATCGTTTCCTTCATTTCTTTTTCATTTATTTCTGATCTTATCTTTATGATTTCTTTCCTTCTGCTAACTTTGGGGTTTTTTGTTGTTGTTGTTCTTCCTTCTCTAATTGCTTTAGGTGTAAGGTTAGGTTGTTTATTTGAGATGTCTCTTGTTTCTTAAGGTAGGATTGTATTGCTATAACTTCCCTCTTAGCACTGCTTTTGCTTCATCCCATAGGTTTTGGGTCATCGTGTTTTCATTGTCATTTGTTTCTAGGTATTTTTTGATTTGTTCTTTGATTTGTTCAGTGATCTCTTGGTTATTAAGTAGGGTATTTTTTAGCCTCCATTTGTTTGTATTTTTTACAGATTTTTTCCTGTAATTGCTGTATAGTCTCATAGTGTTGTGGTTGGACAAGATACTTGATACGATTTCAATTTTCTTAAATTTAGCAAAGCTTGATTTGTGACCCAAGATATGATCTATCCTGGAGAATGTTCCATGAGCACTTGAGAAGAAAGCGTATTCTGTTGTTTTTGGATGGAATGTCCTATAAATATCAATTAAGTCCATCTTTTTTAATGTATCATTTAAAGCTTGTGTTTCCTTATTTATTTTCATTTTGGATGATCTGTCCCTTGGTGGAAGTGGGGTGTTAAAGTCCCCTACTATGATTGTGTTACTGTCCATTTCCCCTTTTATGGCTGTTAGTATTTGCCTTATATATTGAGGTGCTCCTATGTTGGGTGCATACATATTTACAATTGTTATATCTTCTTCTTGGATTGATCCCTCCTTGGTCATTATGTAGTGTCCTTCTTTGTCTCTTGTAATAGTCTTTGTTTTAAAGTCTATTTTGTCTGATATGAGAATTGCTACTTCATCTTTCTTTTGATTTCCATTTGTGGAATATCTTTTTCCATCCCCTCACTTTCAGTCTGTATGTGTCCCTAGGTCTGAAGTAGGTCTCTTGTAGACAGCATATATATGGGTCTTGTTTTTGTATCTATTCATCTAGTCTATGTCTTTTGGTTGGAGCATTTAATCCATTTACATTTAAGGTAATTATCAATATGTATGTTCCTATTACCATTTTCTTAATTGTTTTGGGTTTGTATTGTAGGTCTTTTCCTTCTCTTATGTTTCCTGCCTAGAGAAGTTCCTTTAGCATTTGTTGTAAAGCTGGTTTGGTGGTGCTGAATTCTCTTAGCTTTTGCTTGTCTGTAAAGGTTTTAATTTCTCTGTCAAATCTGACGGAGATTTGAAATTAAATTTCAAATTTAATTTCTCCATCATCTCACTGAATGAGATCCTTGCTGGTTAGAGTAATCTTGGTTGTAGGTTTTTCCCCTTCATCACTTTAAGTATGTCCTGCCACTCCCTTGTGCCTTACGGAGTTTCTGCTGAAAGATCAGCTGTTAACCTTATGGGGATTCCCTTGTATGTTTTTTTGTTGTTTTTCCCTTAATGCTTTTAATATTTTTTCTTTGTATTTAATTGTTGATAGTTTGATTAATATGTGTCCTGGCGTGTTTCTCCTTGGATTTATCATATATAGGAGTCTCTGTGCTTCCTGGACTTGATTATTTCCTTTCCCATATTAGGGAAGTTTTCAACTATAACCTCTGCAAATATTTTCTCAGTCCCTTTTAAAGAGTCTTTTTAAAAGCTGCAGAAGAGTCCACTGAATCAAAGATTGTTACCTGTTTACTTTGTGAAATAAAATTCTGTTGTTTTTCTCAGAACTGGGAGAACCTTAAGACACCCTGTCCAGCCCGACGCTGTGACTTCAGTGGGAACTGCTTCCCTGTGAGCTTAGTTCTCAGAGCAGCTCATGGACAGTGGCCCTGATTTGCTCTTCCAAACTGGGATTGAGTTCAGGCTGGAGGCTTTTCATCTGCCTTTGGGAAAGGGCAACATGCACATTCTAACTTATAAAAAGGGAATCTTGGCATTGACAAATCTGGTGGTTCCCAGTCCCATGCTGTAAAATAGTCTTAATTTGTCTAGTTCAGAGGATGTTCATGGGTGAGTCATTTGTGGCCACACCCTGGCTTGACCTGAGCCTCTAGTGTCATTTCTCACTAAGCCAACCTTCTTGTTAAAACTGCTTGATAGCAAAAGCACGGAACTGGCAATCAGGTTTTTGTTTGTTTGTTTGTTTTTACGGTACGCGGGCCTCTCACTGTTGTGTCCTCTCCCGTTGCGGAGCACAGGCTCCGGACGTGCAGGCTCAGCGGCCACGGCTCATGGGTCTAGCCGCTCCGCGGCATGTGGGATCTTCCCAGAGCGGGGCACGAACCCGTGTCCTCTGCATCGGCAGGCGGACTCTCAACCACTGCGCCACCAGGGAAGCCCCGCAATCAGGTTTTAATGCTGATTGTGCCACCCAGTGTGCTGTATGACCTTGGGCAAGTCACTGAACAGTTGTCGTCTGAACAAGGAGGATGTTGGATGAGATGATCTCTAGGCTCCCCTTCAGCTCTGATGCCCTGAGTCTTCGATGCTAGGAGACAATGTTTGTGAAAGATGCTTTGAAAAGATCAAAGTGCTGTATAAATGTGGGGTGTTTGTAATTAAACTGAGTGCTTTAAGTTCCCATTAACAGCAGAAGAAATAAAGGGGCCTTCCTGATTAACAGGCAACCGATCAAGTCAGCATCTGAATCATCTGCAGTTGGCAGAATAGTGTTGTTTATTGGGGAACGAAATATTAATAAGAGCTATTATTTATTGAGACCTGATCATATGCCAGCAGTATGCTAGTGACTTTCATAAACATTTTTTTATTCATCCTCACAGTAACCCTATCATTATTATCATTGTTGCCCTTTTACAGATGAGGAAACTGAGGCTCAGGGAAGTTAAGTGACTTGGTTGAGGTCACACACCTAGTAATTGATGGAGCTAAGATTGGAACCATGATTTTTCTGATTTGAAACTCAAACACTTTCAAGTATGTGAAAAGTGGAAACTTGTTTTCTAGCTCCATATTTCTCAAACGTTAACGTGCAGCTGAATCAACAGATCTCACTAAAACCAGATTGCTGATTCAGGGTAGAGCCTGAGCTTCCGCATTTCCAACAGGCTCCCAGATGCCGTTGATGTAGCGGGTCCATGGACCACATTGAGTATCGAGAGGCTAGAGGCCTTTCTAGAGGAATCCCCTGATCTCCATTTGCCCCTGGAGCAGGGCCACACAGGCTGGGCCCTGCACAACTCCAGGGGGCACCATTTGCATTATACTCTGCAGTGTTCCTCCTGGTGTGTGTACTGGGGTAACCCCCGCCCTGGAGCGAGACCCCAATGAATAGTGAGCAGATCAACAGACTCTTCATCCACCTGGGCCAGGTCTGAAGCAAGGAAAAGTGTTCTTTCTCCCACAGATGAAAACTTGATCAGCACACTTGAGAAAAGAAACACAAAGCCGGTATGCTCACCATGAGGGTGACCCATTTGGTGTTTGAGGCGAGGTGGGGAGGAAGGAGAAAAGGAAGTTGGCTGGCTGGCTGGTTAGCAGACTGGCTGGCTGGCTGGCTGGCTGGTTAGCAGGCTGGCAGGCTGGCTGGTTAGCAAGCTGGCTGGCTGGCTGGTTAGCAGGCTGGCTGGTTAGCAGGCTGGCTGGCTGGCTGGTTAGCAGGCTGGCTGGTTAGCAGGCTGGCTGGCTGGCTGGTTAGCAGGCTGGCAGGCTGGCTGGTTAGCAGGCTGGCAGGCTGGCTGGTTAGCAGGCTGGCTGGTTTGCAGGCTGGCTGGCTGGCTGGTTAGCAGGCTGGCTGGTTAGCAGGCTGGCTGGCTGGCTAGCTGGCTGGCTGGTTAGCAGGCTGGCTGGCTGGCTGGTTAGCAGGCTGGCTGGCGTGGCCGGCTCCATTCTTATGCTAACAAAGCTCTGATTCCAGGCTGCAGCTGCTACACGGCTGGGGGTTTGGGCCATTCATAGCAGCTTGCTTTCCGAGTGCCAGACCCCCAGAACAGGTGCGGCCCCACTTGTTATTTTGTGCAGCCCTGACCGTCCAGACAGGGAGCTGATTATCGCTGTGAATCGGGGATTACTGCTGATTTACCAGCTTCTCTCGAACAAAGGGGCCAGCGTCGAGACAGCTGTCTCTTCTGGCCAGTGTGAGGCTGACTGCCCGGAAGGCCATGTGGGCCTCCAGGAGGTGAGATTGAAGTGGAAACGGGACAGAGGAAAACAGAAAATCCAGGTAGCATTTTTTCTGGGATGGGTCAAAGCGTCTGAGAATCAGAGGGCTGGGAGCTTAAGCCCACAGTCCCCAAGCAGGAGATCCAAACCTACTGAGCTACCCCCAAGCACCCCTTCTCTGATTGGGGGTTGCTGCTTTGAGCCCCCCAGCCTGAGATCTGCTGAAGTGGCCAAGGGCGTGTGGAGGCCAGCTGGCTATCATTGTCCCCTTCCTCCTCTGCAGCCTCAGCAACAGGCTTTGGGAACAAGAAAATCAGCTGCCATTCACAGAAAGACAGGAGACCTATAGCGCTGTAGTTAAGAAGCCCAGTTCCAGAGTGAGGTAGCTTGGATGCGGCTCTTGACTCCTTACTAGCTGCACGAGCTTAGGCAATCATTTGGTTTCTCCAAGCCCCAAGTTTCATCACCTCTCATAAAAGGGTAACAACAGTACCCCCGTCATGGAGCTACTATGAAGATTTATTACCAATAGCAATGTTAGCTAACACTGAGAAGCACCTGCTATGGACCAGGCACTCTTCAAGCACTTCTCATGCTGTAACTGAGTAAATCATCACCATAACCCTATGAGATAGGTACTCTTATTATCCCCATTTTATAGATGTGGAACCCGAGGATCAAAAAACTTAACTTGCCCAAGGTCACACAGCTAGTAGGCGGCAGAGCTGAGAATTGAACTCAGGCAGCCTGCTCCAGAGGCCACCTCTTAAGCACTATGCTTTCCTTTACCGCACAAACTCATGTAGGGTGATGAGCACAGTGCCCGGTACATGTAAATCTTCGGTAAATAGGGTGATTATAATTCATTCATCTGATGTAGTCTCAGTGTTTCAATGAATGGCTAAATATGTATCACCTGGGAAAGGAATATATTTTTCTAATATGAAAAATGGGTTTCCACGGCTGGAGTCTCCATAATGGAAAGAATGGTGGTCTTTGTTGGCCCCAGGGCTCCAGCTCCATTCACTGACACAGAAAGGGGGGTAGGACAATTCATCTTGCCACTTGGCTTAGCAGACCGGTTTTGATGCCCAGAGCAGCTTTTCATCTCTACCCAGCAAACCTCCTCCTCTCCAATCTACACCTTCCTTAGGCCCACTGCTCCCCCGCTACCCCAAACGTTTATCCCTATAAATTTGATTCATTTAGTATGTCAGAGAAAGAGAAAGAGAGTAGGAAGGGGGAAGGGAAGGGAGAAGGGAGGGAGAGAAAGAGGGGGAAGGGGAGAGGGAGAGAGGGGGACAGGAGAGAGAGAGAGAGACTCCCTCTTTAGAAAAATGAAAAGGAAAACATAGGACCAATAGTAACATTCAAGTCTAAATGTTTTATAAGAATTTTTATTGACGAGGAAACATGCTCATAATATATGATTAAGTGAGAAGAGCAGGCTACAAAATAGATTGAGTGTGACACCCTTTTGGGGTATGTGTGTGTCAGTAAACAAATATAGAAAAAAGACTGGAAGGAAATTCATCAAAATGTTGATAGTAATTATCTGTAGGTAGTGAAGTTGCAGATTATTTTTCTCCTTTAATTTTTTTCTATAATATCACCAGAATTCCAAATGAGTATGAATGACTTTTGTGAATAAAACAACTTCTAAGGAAGAGAAAAAAGTGGGACAGGATACGTCTGTATAGTCTGTGTCAGGGATGGATTCTGCCCCCAAGAATACCCTGTCCTCGAGAGCACTGATTGTGCCCTGTATGTGCTGCTAAAGAGTGCTCCTTGTGTGCAAGGGAATGCTAGACCACTCAACAGGGACTCAGAGAGCTTTCAGGCATATGCTCAGCTCTCACTTGCAAGAGTATCTAATCTTCCTGCCCAGACAGGTAGGTAGGGAAGGAGAGTCCTGACCTGTGATGTGCCTGCTTAGGACACCCTGTGTCCCTGACTGTTGTTCAGGAAACCAGCGGTACAGTTAACATCTTAAAGGCTTGCCGTAAGGGGCAAGAACTGGAACAGGACAGGTGCCAAAGCAAACAGACTAGGGATTAATGAGGGAGGGAGCGAGGGTGTCAGAGCTGATAACAGAAAGGTGAGGCCTAGAGGTATCTTTCCTAAACTGGAGGCTTCTCATGTAGGGTTCTGTTTGGGGCACGGCTGTGTTAGAAATGGGTGAAAGTTGAGGCAGGCAGAGGGTTGGGGACAAAGGCATAACCAGAGGCCACAAGCTCAAATGCCTTTGGGGGCCAGGCTGTAGCATAAACAACTACCAGGACCTGGGTGAGGACTGTGATGGCTGGAGGGAGTAATTCCCACATAAAAGAGCAGTGGAAAGCATGGCAATGTGGGCCAGGGTTTCTATGTCTTAGGACTTTTCAAGAGAAAATAGAAATCTAGATATTTATACAAATATCTCTCCACATTTTTTTTTTCATTTGGCCGTGCTGCACAACATGTGGGATCTTAGTTCCCTGACCAGGGATCGAACCCACGCGCCCTGCACTGGAAGTGCAGAGTCAACCACTGGACCACCAGGGGAGTCCCCGCCCCCTGCAACTTAAAAAAAAAATGCCTAGGGAATTCCCTGGCAGTCCAGTGGTTAGAATTTGGTGCTTTCAGTGCCATGGCCCCAGGTTCGATCCCTGGTTGGGGAGCTTAAGAGCCCACAAGCCGAGTGGCACAGCCAAGTTAAAAAAAAAAAAAAAGAAAAAGAAAAAATCACTATATTGAAAAAAATGCATATACAGGCCATAGTTTTTTAGACTTTTAATTTTTAAATAATTATAGATTCACAGGAAGTTATAAAGATGTTACAGAGGGATCCTGTGTACCTTTCACCCAGTTTCCCACAAGGGTAACATCTTACATAACCACCGTACAATATTAAGCCAGGAAATAGACTGTGACACAATGTGTGTGTATAATTCTGTGTCAGTTTATCTCTTGTGTGGTTTTATGTATTCAGCACCACAATTAAGATACAAAGTCACTCCATTACAGCAAAGATCTCCCTCCTGCTACCTCTAATTAGTTATACCCACTTTCCTCCCCCAGCCATTGCTAACCCCTAGCAACTACTAATCTATTCTCCATCTCTGTAGTTTTGTCATTTTGAATATATTATATAAATGGAATAATACAATATATAACCTTTTGAGATTGACTTTTTTACTCAGCATAATGCCCCAGAGACCCATCCAAGTTGTTGCATATATTAACAATTCATTCCTTTTTAATGCAGAGTAGTATTTCATGAAATGGATACATCAGAGTTTGTTTAAGCATTCACCTTTTGAAGGACATTTTTGCTGTTTCCAATTTTTGGCTATTATAAGTAAAGCTCGTATGAACAATTGTGTACAGGTTTTTGTGTAGACAGAAGTTTTAACCTCTAGGATAAATACCTAGGAGTGTGGTTGCTAGGTCATAAGGTAAGTGCAGGTTTAGTTTTATAAGAATCTGCCAAACTGTTTTCCAGAGTGGCTGTACCATTTTACATTCTCATGAATAATATATGAGTGATCCAGTTTCTCTGTATCCTTGCCAACATTTGATGTTGCCACTAATTTTTTAGTTTTGCCAGTCTCACAGGTGTGTAGTGGTATCTTTTAAATTTGCATTTTCCTAGTGGCTAATGATGTTGAACAACTTTTCATGTGCTTATTTGCTGTCAAAATATCCTCCTCAGTTAAATGTCTATTCATGTCTTGTGCCCATTTTCTAATTCAATTTTGTGTTTTTTACTGTTGAGTATTGAGAGTTCTTTATATATTCTCGATACTGGGCTTTTGTCAGATACATGGTTTGAAAATATTTTCTCTCAGTATTTGACTTGTCTTTTCACTCTTTTAACAAAGTCTCTCACGGAGCAGTGTTTTAATTTTTATGAGGTCCAATTTATTGATTTTCTTTTATGGATTGTGCTTCTGGTGTCATGCCTAAGAACTCCTCACCAAGCCCTGGGTCCCTAAGATTTTCTCCTATGTTTTCTTTCAGAAGTCTTCCATAAATTGTGTATAGTTGTAAAACTATACAGTCTATGACCTATTTTGAGTCAATTTTTGTATAAGATGTGAGGTTTAGGTCAAGGTTCATTTCTTTTTTTGGCCTATGGATGTCAAATTACTCCACTATCATTTGTTGACAAGGCTATCTTTCTTCCATTGAATTGTTTTTGCATCTTTGTCAAAAATCAGCTGGGCATATTTGTGTGGGTCTATTTCTGGGTTTTCTATTCCATTCCATTGATCTCTGTGTCTATCCTTCTGCCAATAACGATGCTCTCTCTGATTACTGAAGTTACATAGTAAGCCTTAATATTGGGTAAAGCAATTACTCTCACTTTATTCTTCTTTTTCAAAATTGTTTACCTATTCTAAGTCATTTGTCTTTTCAAATATATTGTAGAATATACTATTGCCTAAATCCACCAAAATCTTGATGGGATTTTGATAGGAATTGCATTAAACGTGTATATCAATTTGGAGAGAATTGACACTTTCACTGTATGGAGTTTCCCAATCTATGAACACAATACATGTATCCATTTATTTAGATCTTGGATTTCTTTCATCATTGTTTTTTTTAGTTTTCAGCTTACAAGTCCATACAAGTACAGGTTTTGTTGGATTTAAATCTAAGTACTTAATTTTTTTGAGTGATTGTAAATGGTACTGTATTTTTAATTTCAACTTTCACATGTTCATTATTAGCATATAGAAACACAGTTGATTTTTGTATGATGATATTGTATACTGCGACCTTACTAAACTCCATTATTAGATGAAGGAGCATTTTTTATAGATTATTTTGTTTTCTATGTAGATAATCATGGCATTTGCAAATGGAGACAGTTTTCTTTCTTCCTTTGTGATCTGTGAGCATTTTATTTCCTTTCTTGCCTTATTGAACTGGGAAGTACTATGCTGAATCCCAGTGATGAGAATAGAAATCCTTGCCTTGTTCCCAATCTTAAGGCAAAAGCATTCAGTCTTTCATCATTATGTATGATGTTAGCTGTGGCTGTATATTTTTATCAGCTTTACTGAGATATAATCCACATGCCATACAATTCACCCATTTAAAGTTTACAATTCAATGGCTTTTTATACATTCACGGAACTTTACATCTATTGCCACAATCAATTTTAGAACATTTTCATTATCCCCAAAAGAAATCATATACCCCCTAGCTATCACTAGCCAATCCCTCATCTCTTCCAGCCCAAGGCAACCACCAGTCTACATTCTATCTCTATAGATTTGCCTATTTTGCACATTTCATATAAATGGAATCGTACAATATGTGGTCTTTGAGACTGGCTTCTGTCACTTAGCATAATTTCTTCAAGGTTCATCCAGGTCATAGCATGTATCAGTACTTCATTTATTTTTATTGCTAAATAATATGCCATTGTATGCACATAGCACATTTTGTTTATTCATTCATCAGTTGATGGACATTTGTGTTGTTTCCGCTTCTTGACTGTCATGGTTGTCTTTTTATTACTAACAGTTCTTTAAATAGTCTAGATAGCAGTCTCTTATGAGATATATGATTTGCAAATATTTTCTCCCATTCTGTGGATTGCCTTTTCACTATCTTGATGGTGTCCTTTAAAGTACAAATTTTTTAATTTTAATGATGTCCATTTTATATATTTTTTCTTTTGTTGCCTGGGCTTTTAGTGTTATATCTAAGAAACCATTGCCTGATCCAAGGTTGCTAAGATCGATCTATCTATCTATCTATCTATCTCTGTTTTTTCTAAGAGTTTTATAGTTTTAGCTCTTACATTTACATCTTTGATCCATTTGAGTTAATTTTTATATGGCATGAAGTAGGAGTTCAACTTCATTCTTTTGCATGTGGATATACAGTTGTCCCAGTACCATTTGTTGAGAAGACTTCTTTCCCCATTGAAATTTCATGGCATGCATGTCGAAAATCAATTGGTCATAAATGTGAGGGTTTATTTTTGGACTCTCAACTCTATTCCATTGTTCTATAAGTATATGTGTATGTATATATATGTGTGTGTGTGTGTATGTATATCTTCCAATCCATGAACTTGGGATGTCTTTCCATTTATTTAGGGTTAGATCCCATCTATTTAGGTCTTCTTTAATTTCCTTCAACCATGTTTTGTATGGTACACATTATAAGTTTTGTACTTATTTTGTTAAATTCATTCCTAAATATTTTATTATTTTTGGTGCTATTGTAAATGGAACTGATTTATTAATTTTATTTTTGGTTTGCCTATTGCTCCTGTGTGGAAATGAAATTTGTATCTTGTATATTGATTTTGTATCTTGCAACCTTGCTGAACTTACTAGTTTTAATTGGTTTTTAGTGGATTCTTTAGGATTTTCTAGATATAGATCATGTCATCTGTGGTTATTGTTTTATTTCTTCCTTTCCATTCAGAAGGGCTTTTATTTCATTTTCTTGCCTAATTGTCCTGACTAGAGCCTCCAGTACAATGTTGAATGGAAATGGCATGGGCAGACATCCTTGATTTGTTCATAATCTTAGGGGGAAAGCTTTTACTCTTTCACCATTAAGTATGATATTAGCTGTGGGTTTTTCATAGATGCTCTTTACTAGGTTGAGGAAGTTCCTTTCTATTCATAGTTTGTTGAGTGTTTTATGATGAAGGGGTGTTAAATTTTGTCAAGTGCATTTTTCTGTATCTATTAAGATAAACATGTGGTTCTTGTCGTTTATTCTACTGAAGTGTAATTCAATTGAATTACATTAATTGGTTTTTGGATGGTAAGCCTCCTCTGCACTCCTGGAAAAACTTCCAGTTGGTCATAGTATGTAATCCTTTTAGATATTGCTTGGTTCAATTTGCTGGCTGTGGGGGTCTCCCCTGTTTATTTTTTGTTTTTGTAGATGTTCTTTATCAAGTCAAGGAAGCTCCCCTCTATTCCTAGTTTTCTGAGAGTTTTTTTTATAAAAATCATGAATGGGTGTTGGATTTTGTCAAATGCTCTCCTGCATCAATTGACATGGTCGTATCGTTTTTCTTGTGTAGCCTGTTGACACTTTGGATTTTCAACATAGCCTGTTGTATTTTCATTTTCGTTCTGTTCTGTAAGTTAGAAGTCCTGGTAGACTTGACAGGGTTTGCCATTCAACATGTAAGCTGGACTGGGCTCTCATCTAGAGGTTCTGTGGATGAATCTCCTTCCAGGCTCATTCAGGTTTTTGGCAGGATTCAGTTCCTTGGGGATACATGTTTGAAGTCCCCATTTCCTTGCTGGTTGTCAGCCAGGTGTCCTTTCTGCTCCTAGAGGCTATCCACATTCCTTCTTACATGGCCCCCTCCATCTTCAAAGCCAGTGACCTGGCAACCTGTCATGTCAAATCCTTCTCATGCTTCAAATCTCTCTGACTTCCTCTTCTGCTTACTCACCAGAGAAAACTCTCTGCTATTAAAGGGTTTATGTGATTAGATTAGGCCCATTCAGATAATCTCCATTCTACCATATAATGTAATATAATCATTGGAATTATTTCTCATCAAATTGATAGCTCCACCCACATTCAAGGAAGGAGATTTTACAAGAGCAAGGGTCATTGGGGATCATATTTAGAACTTTGTCTACCACAGAAATTAAGTTTAAAAAGTGAACTAATTTAAAGAAAAATGTTGGGTAAATGATATGGCCATGTGAGGAGTGCATGGAAACAGCTTGGGACCTAGATGAATAAGTAGTTCATTTTAAGTTTCCTTCCATATTCTACGATTCCATAGTTGGGAAGTTATGGAATTCTGCTTTTCTGTCTACTGTGAGGTAAAATGTATAAAATATCAGAGTCCAGTGTATTCTTCACTATGTCATGGTCATGAAAGACCAAGGAACTGTTTCCGGTTAATGGATACTAGAGAGACATGATAAATAAATTCAAGGATTGATCCATGTTTGAGTCCTATATCAGATAAAAAAAATTTGTTTTTGGTCTAAAGGATGTTACTGGGATAATTGATGAAATTTGAAAGAAGTTTTTTGATTAGATGATAGTATTATATCAATATTAATTTCCTTATTTTAGTCATTATACTGTGGCTATATAAGAGAATAACCTATTTTTTTAGGAAATATACACTGAATTATTTACAGATAAAGGGGCATGATGTCTGCAACTTACTCTCAAATGGTTCAGAAAAAAATAATAGTGTATGTGAATATAAATATGTACAAAAAAGAGAGAAAAGGACGATGCAAATGTAGGAAAATGTTAACATTTGAGGAATCTGAGTGAAGAATATATGGAAATTCTTTATACTACACTTTTACACTTTATATTAATGGAACTTCAGATGAGAATCACAACCCTGGCTGACACCTTTTCAGCCCAGAGATACCCTGAGCAGAAGATTCAGGCATACCGTGTCTGGACTTCTGACCCATGCATGGGAACTGTGAGATTATAAATGTGTGTGTGTGTGCCTGTGTGTGTCTGTGTGTGTTTAGTTGAGTCAAAAGGTGTGTAAGAAGCATTTGAAATGAAAGAAAGTGTAGACTCAAGAGACATTATGGAGAGGAAATCACCAAAATTTGGTGCTTGACCAGATGTGGTCAGAGAGAGAAGAGTTGGGGATGGTCCTGAAGTTAGGAGACTGGGAATTGGGATAAACTGACAGAAAGAGGCAAATCTAGATGGAGAGCTGGTTGGGAGAAAAAATAAGTTTTAACCGTCTTAAGTTTGAGCGAGTAGGGGACATGTGTGGAAAGAAACCATCCAGTAGAAAGGAGTTGGTTAAGATTGATGCTGAGGGAATTCCCTGGCGGTCCAGTAGTTGAGATTCCATGCTTTCACTGCAGGGGGTGTGAGTTCGATCCCTGGTCAGGGAACTAAGATCCCACATGCCTTACGGTGTGGCCAAAAATCAAAACAAAACAAAAACAAAAACAAACAAAGAAACAAAAAGATTGACGGTAAATAGAGAGGTCAAGGCTAGAGCCAGAGATATGGGAGTCATCACAATGGTTTTGGATACATCTGTTGTGAAGGGAAGACAGGCTGAAAATAGAGGGATGTTTCTGGGTCCAGCACAGCACACTCAACCGGCTATGAGTACTTACTCTGACATCAAACAGGTGTGGGTTTAAAATCCTGGCTTTGCTCACTTCTAGCTGTGGGCCCTCAAACAAGTTCCTTCATGTCTCTGAGCCTCATTTTTTTTTCCAGCTATGAAATTGTGATACTCACCATACACGCCTTCCTTTGAGGGTTACATGAGCTAACCTATATAGAGCTCTTAGGCTAGTGCTTGGCACATGGTTGGAGCTGGAAAAATAGGAGCTGCAGGGAATTCCCCGGCAGTCCAGTGGTTAAGACTCTGCGCTTCCACTGCAGGAGGCACGGGTCCAATCCCTGGTCCGGGAATCTAAGATCCCACATGCTGCACAGCGCGGCCAAAAAAAAAAAAAGAAAAGCAACAATTGTTATTGATTGATATTTCCTTTCTCGTGCTTGTCCACATTAAGTAGGCTTCTCCTAAAAGACCCATGCAGTTCAGGTCGCTACGGTTTGCTGGCTGAAATGAGGCAAAGCTACCACAGCATGGCGTCTTCTGCTTATGGGAGACAGGTCCACAACCTGTCACTGAAAAAGGTGGACTCCTTTCCTCTTCTGGCAATTAAGAGCAAGGTGCAAGGGGTTCTAGGAAGTAAGAGTCAGAGCGGCTGGAACAAGGGCAGGCCCCAAAGACTTACTTGGATCACCATGTGTGATTCATTCTTCAGAAGCCTCCCCTAGGCCATCCCGGGAAAGGGATATTTGGAGCGAAGGGGTAGCATGATCTAGGGTGGAGGATGGGCACAGTGTACAAGGGGACAACTTAATGAAAGGTATTTGGTGCCTAGATGGCCTGATACGTGTCTAGGGAGGAAGTGGGTTCTAAGGGAATGTGCGTGGCCCAGGAATGAGGAGATCTGGCTTCATCTGCTGGCATTAATTCTCTCTATGGAAGATGCAGCTCTGGGCAGTACACTTCCAGCTTAATTCCCCCTCCTCTCTGCTGTAGCACTAATCGATCTGTAGTCTTCTACTAGATGTTAATGCAATCAAAGAGATTGCAATGACCTTAAGATTCCCTGATTAATGCCCCCCCACGCCCGCAGTCAGCATTTACTTCCTTGAATTTCTCAGCTCACTTGGCTCTGCTCCATCTTCCAAGTACCTTTTTCCTGTCCTGGGGAGAGGGTTTGGGTGAAGTGGTGGAGCCCTGAGCGCTTCTTGGCAGCGGCACATGGAGAATCCCTGTCCTTGAATGACTGTGTACTCCCCAAAGCAGAAGGTTTTTGGGTTTTGACAAAGAGCAATCTCAGGAAAAGGGACATTGGGAAATGGTAAGTGTGAGTGTGTGTGTATGTGTGTGTGTGTGTGCGCGTGCGCGCGTGCATGCATGCACGAGAGAGGGAGAGAGAGAGATTGATTGAGAGGTACCAGGAGCCTGTCAATAAATGAGGAATCTTGAGAAACTGGTAGGAACAAACTGAAATCATTATTTCATCTCGGGCCAAAGGAGGCACAAAAAGAAACATGCTGAGCCAAAGATAAGGAGCAGAGATTACCAATTTCAGTGGGAAGGAGTTTAAGATACAGAAACTGATAGATCAGCTTCTTAGGTGGGCAGCCGGAGTCAATGCAAACTGCCCAAAGCAGGACGTGATTTTTCTCCTACAATGTTCCTCTTCTTGTCAGTCCCATATAGTAAATGGCACTACAGTTACCCAGTTGCTTAAGTCAGACTCCTAGTCATTATCCTGAATTCCTCTTGTTCCCTCTTGCATCAAGTACTAGCCATCAGCTCATCTGCTGACCTGCCTTCAAAATATATCCTGAATTTGCCCACCTCTCACTACCTCCTGAGCTCTTACCTAGTGTGGGCCACCATCATCTCTCTCCTGGTCCACTCCTGCAGCCTCCCAACTGGTCTACTTGCTTCAACTCAATGCAAAGTGCTTTCATGCATGGATGTTCAGGTTGTGTACTGCACAAGGGCACCATAGCTCTGGTTGTGCCATTTTTATCATAGATGCTTACTAACTTACATAAGAGGGTACAGATGGGTGCAGACATTCTGGGCTTCTTGGCTTTAAGTCTGAGAGCAGAGGAAGAGAGCCTGTTCCTACATAAACCTATACCAGTACACATGGTCTTGTACAGACTCCAGAGAGCACACATGCGTGCACGCACGTGCGCGTGCACACACACACACACATTTGGTGGCACAAGTGGGCTCTGTCCTTCCCAAGCCCTGGGTGTCCCCTGAGTTCACTTCTCTCACTCACCACCCATTGGTCTCACATTCTAAAGCCCCATCCCTCCCACCCACAGTTGCCTCATCTTGCGGGGGGAGGCGGTGGAACAGTGGGGTGCAAAGTGCTGTTGATGGTACATTTTTCTAGGGACAAGAAATGCATATGTAAGAAGAATGTGGGTGCACACAGCCAAGGCTGCTGCCTGCCAGGACTCTGGTAAACTCCCTTGGGCAGAACTTATAGTGGTTTAGCTTGTAGCCTAATTTTTGTGCTTTTAACTTGAAGAAGGGGTGTCTTTTTTGTAATCCACACAAAGACACTGTATCACAGAGTGGCAGCCCTGCCCCCCACAATGATCTCAAAGCCGTACAACCGTCAGCAAGAACTGAAACAAACATTTGAGTACATGGGTCCTTTGCTTAAAACCTTCCATTTAGGGCTTCCCTGGTGGCGGAGTGGTTAAGAATCCGCCTGCCAATACAGGGGACATGGGTTCAAACCCTGGTCCGGGAAGATCCCATATGCTGCAGAGCAACTAAGCCCGTGCGCCGCAACTACTGAGCCTGCGCTCTAGAGCCTGCGAGCCACAACTACTGAGCCCATGTGCCGCAACTACTGAAGCCCGCGTGCCTAGAGCCCGTGCTCTGCAACAAGAGAAGCCACCGCAATGAGAAGCCTGCGCACCGCAACTAGAGAAAACCCACGCATAGCAACAAAGACCCAACGCAGCCAAAAATAAATAAAATAAAATAAATAATTTTTTTAAAAAAACCCCTTCCATTTATTTCCCAATGTTCTTAGGATGAAGACAAAACTCCTTACCTGGCCTGTAAGGCTCTAATGATCTGGCCCCTGCCTTCGTCTTCAGCCTCATCTCATACCACCCTCTCCCATGCCCTACCCCCAACCCCAGGCATCCTGGCTTTAGGACCCCGGATCATGCAAGCTCATCCCTGTACCATGCCCCCCGCCCCCTTCTAGAGTGCTAACCCTATGAAGCAAGGACTTTATCTTATTCAGTATTATGTCATCACCTAGTACAGAGCTTGCCATGTAATAGGTGATCAATAAATGTTTGCTGAGTGAATAAATAACAGGACAGGAACCGGAAAATGGGCCAGCTTCAACCCACCCGAATGGCTCTAAGATGAACCTCAACTCAGCCCCATCACTAGTGTGCTTTCAGATCCTCTGGTGAAATGAGATGGCTGGAAAATGCAAGCTGTTTAAACATCAGAAAGCTGAAAGACTGGTTTGGCCAGAAGGAATAAAAATTGTCAGCATAACTGGCAGTTATTGAGGTATTAGCACGTGGTGGGGCATTGCTTTAGGCACTTTACTCATTTACTCTCAGCAATAACCTTCTGAGGTATTATTAGTAGTATTCCCATTTGGCGATGAGCAGACCCAGGAGATTCAGTCACTTGATTCAAATGCAGGCAGTTTGAATGGAGTTTCTCTGCTGTACTGTGGAACAGTGAGAATCCTCTAATTTCCTCTGGTTTCTTTCTTGAAATGCCCTGGGAGTGTTTCCCCAGCACAGGCTCATCGTCTTGAACCCAGCCCCGGGAAGCAGGTGGGAGAGGGTCACGTGCCCGTGTTGGCAAGCAGCAGCAAATGCAGATCTAGTTAGCGTCCCCATGGGCAAGGAGCCACTTCGGTGATTGACAATATAAATTAAAAAGCTGAGATCTTTCCTCCTTTCTTGATATTGAAACCTATAAAACCATCAAATCCTAAGCCAGCCTCACCCAACTAAAAGGGAGTTGCAGTCACAAAGCAAATTTAACACCTCTTCCAATTTTTCTGACATCAAGTGGAGCGCTTCCACTGAGGCGATAATGGCATTAGTTTGAAGCTCTCCACGGCTGAAACCTCAGCTATTACAGGGCTAGATTGCACCCGGCACCTTCACATGGGATGAGAAATTGACACGTGGGGGAGAAATTGACACGTGGGGGAAGAGGCAACTGACCTGGTAGGCTTTGCAGCCTGACCACGTATAAAGAGAATTAAAAAAAATAAAGCAAGGGACAGAAAAAGCAGAGTGATCCTCATCATGAAGGACGTTAGCCTGCTCATGGGCATAACAGAAATGTTTCTTTTTTTCTTTATCTCACTTTTTTGGACCCTCTTTAACAAAAGACAACTGTTTAAAACACAATTTGACATCCGTTTGCCCCTCCCTGCTCATAGCCTGTATCGCAAATTTGTGGGCTGTGGGGGGGGGTTCCCCACATATTTTATCAGAACACTAGAACTAGAGAAAGGACCTAACAAGCCATTTGGTTCAACTCATTGACTTTATAGACGGGGAGACTGAGCCCGAGAAGGATGGCTTGCTTTTATTTTCACTAAGCATGTGTGGGCGGGGCGGCGGGGGTAGATGATCCTTGGAAACTGTTAAGGGGAGAGACAGAACAAACTGCATTGTGAAGGGGAAGGGGTGAAGAAAAATGTTAGTGTTTGATAAATAGCTAGTCATTTGTCACATAAATATATACACATTGCAAACAACACCCCTCTCTGTGGCAGAAACAGAGGGGATGTTCTATACAGAGGGAGGACCTCAGCCAAGGAAGCTAAATGGGGGTCATTCATCCCTCCAACCTCTTTCTGCCATCACAAAGATTGGTCCAATCCACCACCTAGGTGTTCCGTGGGCTCACAGCATTTTGCTCTGCAGAGACTTCCAAACACTGCTTTGCTAGTGGCTGGTGGCATTTAACCTCTGTGGGAGGGATGGTGCCTTTGCCTTTTATCATGGAATCCATTATTTTTCTTTTTTCTTTGAAGCACAGTGCAGAGCTTTTTTTTTTTTTTTTTTTTTCCAAATTGTACAGCAAAAATAGAAATGCAGCCAGCCCTAAGAACAGCCCTGTGGAGGAGGTTCAGGGCAACCGTCCCTCAGGCAGTGTGTATACAGAGTGTGCTCATTTCAGAAGTTGATGGTAAATCCTGTAGGGAGGGAGGCAGAAAGTACCAGCTCTTCTTCCTCTTCTGCCTTAAAGGGAGACAGACTTGCAACGAAGTGGAGCTGAGAACTCTGGAGAAAGCCAGCCCAAGTGCAGTTGTAGACCCTACCTGGGGAAGTCAGAGTGGACAGCTTAGCTCTGAACTTGCTGTGAGACCTTGGGTAAGTCACTTCCCATCTTTGGGTCTCTCTCTTTTTTTTTTTATCTGCCTCTTCTGCCTCACAGGGTATCTGAAAGGCTTAACTGTGGAGAAAATAAATACACATATGCTTTGGAAACAGTAAAAACTCAATATAAGTGCAACCTATTTTTGTTGTTGTTTTATGTCAGCTCCTTGCCTCTGGTGGTTGGACCATCTTGATATAGAACATCTAGGACAGATCCAAGGTCTCTGGAACTACAGAAGGGAGAGGGTGGGAGGGGTCAGTAAGAGTGGGAACAGAGCCCGCATGAATCAGAGCCCGATCACTTTCTTAACCTCTCTATCTGTGTCTTTCAAAGGCTCTCTGAGCCTCAGTATTCTCATCTATAAAGTGGGGTTGTTGTGAGGATTTAAGTGAGTCAATGAATGGAAAGCTCTTATGCCAGCAGCACTGGCATGAAGTAGGTGTTTGATAATAATGACTGTTACTGATGTTATTTGCTTCTGTGTCCTGAGGAGAAATGTGATTCTTTAATGCCAGTGCATGGCTAGTCCTTGGTAAAAAATATAGATTCCTGGGCCTCACCCTGGAGAAGTTCTGCTTCTGTAGGTTTGGAATGGAGCACAAGAGTATGTATTTAACAGAAACTCTGTTGGTCTAGAGTAGTATTTTTCAAGCTGCCAATTATTACCCACTGCTCAGAAAATCAATTTAGTGGGTAGTGACCAGGATTAAAAAAAAAAAAAGGAATGGACTAGGAAATAACAGTGTGCACTGCACACAGTAAGGGTAAGGGTTGCTTCAGGACATGTTTGTTGTATACATATATACACACACATATATAATATATATTTCCGTAATGTGTGCTGTATGAATGACAAATGTATTTCTTACTTTAGATCATGGTCCAAAATGTTGGAAATACACTAGAGGATACTATCTTCCATTTGGAGACACTAGTATCCAGAGAAATTATCAGTCAAGTCCCAGCCCAGACAAGAAATGGCCAACCAGAGAATGGAGCAGGACCCATTTCTCCTCTCCCCATCTCTCCCATGCTATGTTTGGGTTGACAGAGTTGGTTGTTCTCTAATTAGAATGAGTTCTAATACTGTGTAATGGCCCTGGCCTGAGATGTAAGGACAAGGTAGGGGTATTGCTATAGGTATCAGGCTAATTGCATTGACCCCCATTAGACAGAAAATGCATCTGAGTGAATTGGGGTGTTTAGTTGCTATTGGTTAGTGAGTGCTTTGTAAACACAGTTTGTTCTGTTCCTTCTTTCAGACTTTGATACTTATTTGACCATTTGAAATTCTTTTGTTACTTTTGTGAATTCAAGTAATAGACTTAATACTCTGTTTCAATTCACAGGGAACAACATCAGTGTCTTTTTACTCCCCACTTGGTATGTTGAGAGTATTGGTACCCCTAAACCTTTCTCCCATGTGCCCCACCTAAAGGGAGCAGCTACTCCTGGACTCCAGGCCATTATGGTCCTGGGAATAGCTTACCTCGGCAGTGAGGCTTTCTCAGATCACCTTCTGTAAACTGTAGGCCTTGCAGGATCCCCCTACCCCTACTACTTCAGAACTCCCTGTCTCCTTTATATTTTCTCTGTGGTACTTATCAAAACATAACACACTATATTATAAGTAATAAACAGATGACAAAAATAACCCCATGTGTCCAGATCTTTTTTCTTGAAAGATTGTAAATTGAATTTTATGTAAGGTCTTCCACTTTTTTTTTTGTTTTTTTTTTTTTTGCGGTACGCGGGCCTCTCACTGTTGTGGCCTCTTCCGTTGCGGAGCACAGGCTCTGGACGCGCAGGCTCAGCGGCCATGGCTCATCCTCCTGGACCGGGGCACGAACCCGTGTCCCCTGCATTGGCAGGCAGACTCTCAACCACTGCGCCACCAGGGAAGCCCTCCACTTTTTAAATGTTGCTAGATCGTCTGATTTTTCTAGAGAGCTTGGAAATCTGAATATTTATGTAAAATCTTCTGATTTTTGTGTTGCTTACCAGGTGAAAAATTTTTTAAACACTATTTGGGCTGAAGAAAATATGTTCATGGCCCAGATTTGGGCTGTGGATCACTAAGCTAGATTGTAGCAGAACTGTATCTTGAACCAGCTTTCTTGCTTCCTCGTGCTCTCTCACATTCACTCTGTGCCTGCTGGGCTGCCCCTCTTCTGCTGAGGGTTGAGCCACGCTGGCCTGTGTAGAGGACAACATTCCGTTCAGTCCTGAGTGCCCTTCTCGTGGGGGATGTAACACAGTCATCACCACCCATCTGATAAATACCAGGCACTTCTCACTCCACAGTGTGTTAATTTACCCATCTGATAAATACCAGGCACTTCTCACTCCACAGTGTGTTAATTTACCTGCCTTCCCAATCTCAACAGTAGATATTGCCTCTTGGTGCTCTTTATTGCTTTTGCTCCAGTGATAGAATGAAGACAAGGCCTTTATAGGAATGTTATTAGCATTGCTCCCAGCCAGCGGTACCTTCCAGTAGAATCGGTGTGGTCTAGGGTAAAGAATCTGGGGCTTCAAGTCCAGAGGGTTGGGCTGAATTCTCAGATGTGCGACCTGAGACAACTTACTTAACCTCCCTGGCCTTCAATTTACTTAACTGTAAAAATGAGAAAAATAAGATCTTGCCTCTCTGGACTGCTATGAGGCAAAAGTGAGATAATAAGTATGAAAGCTATATGAAAAGAGAACAGTTTACAACTGTGAGGGTATAGTATCATTTTGAAATCAGCAAAATATTTATTGAACACCTACTATGGGCCAGCTAACAGACCAAGGAACTCAAGGCCTAGCTGCCTCCATGAGCTCTAGTCTAACTCAGAAAAAGGGACATATGCGAGTGGAAAGAGAGTCAGCACTGCAAAGCCAGAGATGACCAGGCTGAATGAAATGTAGAGACTGTATCATAAGAGAGATTGTGGTGGAAAGGGCTGATCACTGAAGGATTCCTGGAGGGAGTTGCATTTGAGCTGCATTTGGAAAAAAAAAATCAGTAGGATTGCGTTGGCAGAGGGAAGAAGAAAGACATTCTAGGAAGGGACAACAGCACAGGTAAGGGCTGAAATTATGTGTGTTGGAGGCCTAATCTCCACGGAGTGGAGGGTTCAAGTAGTGACTAGCAGATGATCGCTTCTCTACTTGGCTGGAACGCAGAAGAGAAAATCCAACAAAGCGTCCTTCTTATGAAATCAAAGCAGCGTCCAAATGGGGCAGTGGGCGTGTTTGATTACATTACAGGAGGGCCTAGTACTGTACAGTAGGTCATAATAATAGTTCCCACCTCATGGCGCTGTTCTGAGCATTGAAGGAGGTGATGTGTTTGAAACATTTAGCGAAGGGCCTGATATATGATTAGTACTAAAGAAATGTTAGTTGTCATTATCATCATCATGTTTCATCTTATACTGATGTCAGGGGTTAATAACATGGGCTTTGAAGTCTGCCTGATATTAGTTGTGTTACCTTGGGCAAGGCATATCACCTCCCTGTTTCTCAGTTTCCTGGTCTTTAAAATGGGAATAATACTAGTGCCAACTGAAACAATAATAATAATAATAATAATACTAGTGCCAACTGAAAAGAGCTATTATGAGGATTAAATGAATTAATCCAAGTAAAGTGCTTATCACAATGCCTGGTACATGGAAAGCACTCAATAGATGTTAGCTATTACAATGACTATGGCCAGGTAATCATTAATGTAATATGGCTGCATAAAAAAATTGGGGAACTTGAGAAACAAACAAAATCACCCTAAATCTTACTACTAAGATACAACTGCTTGCTATTATTTTGAGATCTGGTTCTTAAATCTGAGATGTCTTTTGTTGAGAAAGTCAAGACTGCAGAAAACAGCATGGATTTTGGATGCAGTGGTCATTTCATTAAATATTTAGTGAGCACCTACTATATGCTACTGATATTCCAGGGGCTGAGATTCAGCCAGAAACAGGACATGCATGATCCCTGCTTTTAGGGTACTTATAGCCCAATAGAGGGGGATAGGAAAACAAAATAAAAGTATAAAATAAGCAGTGGGTTTTGCCCACATAGGCCTTGGACAACAATAAGCAAGAGGGGACATCCCCAGTAGTTCCTGCCCAGCTGTCCTTACCACTCTGTAGACCGCAGGGAGAGGGCTCATTGGTCCAGAGGAGGACATGGAGAATAGGAGAAAGATGTAATCTCTTAGAGCTGAAAGGGACCAGGTTAATGTGATTCTGCCACTGGGCATCTGTTCATCCAGCCTTGGCTTAAAATAACACTGTCTCACCAGCCTGCTCAGCCTCCTGCAGGACCCTCTCAAGATCAGAAAGCCTTTTTGACAGGTTTACTGAAAACCTGCCTCCTTGCTACCACTGGGTGGCAGTAGTCCTAATTCTGTCGCCCGAGCAACCCAGAATAAGTGCATACCTTCCATAGGAAAACATTTTTGAGATTTGAAAGTAGGTGGGAAGCCTCTATATCCCTGGATACCTCTCTTTTTTAGGCCCCATGTCTCTGGTCCCTTCGAGAGCCACTCCTGTTATGGGATGGTTTCCAGCCCCTTTGTCAATTTCAAGACCCTCCTCTGGAGGTGTTCCACTTTCTCAATGGTCCTCTTAAAGTGTGCTGCATAGGATGGAACAGGAGACTCCAGGAGAAAACAGCAGAGATTGCAGTGTGACAATTATATTCTGGAATCTAAAAACCTTACTTTTTTTTAACATCTTCATTGGAGTATAATTGCTTTACAATGGTGTGTTAGTTTCTGCTGTATCACAAAGTGAATCAGCTATACATATACATATATGCCCCTATCTCCTCCCTTTTGCGTCTGCCTCCCACCCTCCCTATCCCACCCCTCTAGGTGGTCACAAGGCACCCAGCTGATCTCCCTGTGCTATGCGGCTGCTTCCCACTAGCTAGCTGTTTTACATCTGGTAGTGTATATATGTCTATGCCACTCTCTCACTTCGTCCCAGCTTCCCCTTCCCCTTCCCCGTGTGCTCAAGTCAATTCTCTCCATCTGTGTCTTTATTCCTGTCCTGCCCCTAGGTTCTTCAGAACCATTTTCTTTTTTTAGAATCCATATATATATGTGTTAGCATACAGTATTTGTTTTTCTCTTTCTGACTTACTTCACTCTATATGACAGACTCTAGGTCCATCCACCTCACTACAAATAACTCAATTTCGTTTCTTTTTATGGCTGAGTAATATTCCATTGTATATATGGGCCACATCTTCTTTATCCATTCATCTGTTGATGGACACTTAGGTTGCTTCCATGTCCTGGCTATTGTAAATAGAGCTGCAATGAACATTGTAGTACATGACTCTTTTGAATTATTAGAAACCTTACTTTAATTAATTCAACCTAAAATTGTGCTCTGTTTTTAGCAGCTAAATAATTTAGCTATGTTAAACTGTTGGCTGAAATTATGCTATGGGTCAACTTGAACCCCTAGATCTTTTTTGAATTGTTTGTTTTTATGTGACCTGATGCTGAGCTATGCTTCCCTTATTTTGGCCTTACAAAATAGACTTAAGTTTTTGAGGATTTTTTTCTTTATCTTATACATTTCACTTTATTATTATTATTTTTTTAATTTTAGCCCAGTACTCCAGCCCACCTGAGCTCATTTTGAATCTCAATTTTGTTCTTCAACATATTTGATATCCCTGCCAGCTTTGGGTCATCTTCAGACTTGTAAGTACATTTTCTGTGTCATCTAAGTTATTAGTAAAAGTGGAAAAGCACTTTGGCCTTTCTCTGGTGACTTTTCTGCTGGTTGCCACCTACGCTTTGTGTAAAATTCTTTGACCAATTGCTAATCCATTTCACTTGTGCTATATAACCTGGTTAATATGTTGCTGCCTTATCTCAGCTCATTCATGCGAAGGTTATAGGAGACAATTTCAGACGCACTGCTGAACCCAAGATATGTTGTAGTTACAAAAGACAGGATGGATGAAGGATGATCTAAGATGGCTCATTTTGTTTTGTAAAATGGAAACTACTGTACTATTTTTTTCCAATTATAAAAGTAATATAATTGTAAAGGTCAACAGCATACAAAAGTATATAAATTAGAAAGGGAAAGTCCCTCTGTAATTCTTTGTGCTGACAACCTACCAGATAACTGTGGTTAATGGTTTTGTGCATTCATAAACACAGATCTGTGATTCAAATCAAATCATGCTAGAGAGAATGTTGTGTGACCTGCTTTTCTCACTTACAGTCTTTTGGAAACATCTTTCCTTGTCAGAATATATAGTTTTACTTCATCCTTTTTAACACCATAGTGTTCTTTTCTGTGAATGTTTCCTAACTTACCTCATCAATCCCGTATGGATGGACATTTAGATCATCGGCACACTTTTGCCGTTGTAAGCAGTGTTGCATGGTGAACTTTCTTTGCACTTAATAAATGTTAGCTGCTATTATCATCATGGGTGATCATATTACCTATTCCATAGAGTTAGGAAGATTAAATGAGAACATATGTAAAACATCCAACACAGTGCTCCGCATAAACTGAGTGTTAAATAAATGACAGCAATAACTGATTGTATTTATATCCCCCTTTGGATACCTACCTCATTATAACTTGTGTGACTTCTATTTGTGTTCATGTCTTGATCGCCTCCTCTGATTTATAAGCTCCCTTGAGAGCAGAGTTCTCTCCCTCATTCTCTCTCTCTTTTTTTCTCCCCACCCCCGCCCCTGCCGCTGCCACCAACTAGAAATCATAAAAGACCCATTGCTGGGGATTAGTGGAGCTCTTTAAAATTTAGATGAATGAATGTTGCCATCATATTTTAAATCTCTTTATCACTGTATTGTGTTCTTGTTAGAAAGCATCTTTCCCATTAACTAATCAACAGGGCCTTGTCCGTTGGGCAGGCCATGGCATACATATTCCAACAACTGAGCCACTGGTCACAGAATTAGCAATCTACGAATTGTAGCTTTGGGAAGGTTTCCAGAAAACAATGGCCTTGAGTGTGTGTTTATCTGAGCAGAAAACATTTACATGTCGCTCTCAGGCTTCTGCTGTCTAAATGGAAAGGGACATCAAGCACCAGCTTAGTTCAAGCCACCACGAAGTCTCCCTTAGACTACCACAGCGGTCTCCTAAGTTGTTTCCCTACTTTCACTCCCTCCCTCCACACTGCAGCAAGAGCAATATTTAGACAATAGTAAATCAGATCACATCATTCCCCTCCTCAAAACCCTCCATTGGCTCTCATCTCACGTAGTACAAAATCCAGTTTGCTTCCCATGGTCTACAAGGCCCTGCATAATCTGGCCCCTGCATATCTCTCCAAACTCATCTTGTTTCACTCTTCCCCTTGCCCACTCTGCACCACCCACACTGGCCTTCTGTTGTGAGAACACACCCAGCTCATTCCTGCTTCAGTGCCTTCATTCTCATTCTGCTGGCCACCAGGAATTGAATCCCACCCATGCCCCAACTCTCCCATGCTTCCTTCTGTCCTTCAGGTTTCCACTTAATGATACCATCTCAGAATGGTATCATTCATTGAGGTCTTTCCTGTGTATCCTATCTCAAGTAGGTTCCCGTTGGTTCATGTCCCCCATGTTAATCTCAAACTCATTGGTTCTCAGCCCTCATTTCACATTAGAAGTCACTCAGAGAACATTAAAAAAATGGCCAGGCTCCTTCTAGACCAAGGAAATCAGAATCTCTGTGGATGAGTCCCAGGTTATCTATATTTTAAATGTTCCTCTGGTGATTTTAATGTGAAGCCAAGGTTGGCAGCTGCTGTTCTAATCTATCAGCTTGTCTATTTTCTCCTTAGTACTTATCACAAGCTGTAATTATTATGCTTATTCCATTCATTTATTCAATAAATATTTATTGAGCCCCTACCATGTGCCCAGCATGACTCAAAATACAGGGATTAAAACAATGAACACCATAAACACAAATCCTAACGTTTATGTAACTTCCATTCTAATATGGAAGATAAACAATAAGATATATATGTATATATGTGTATACACACACACATATATGTATATATATATAGCTGTGGACTGAATGTTTATGTTTGTGACCCCCAAATTTCATATATTGCAGCCTTAACCTCCAACTGGATGGTATTTAGAGATTGGGCTTTGGGAGGTAATTAGGGTTGGATGAGGTCATGAGGGTAGGGCCCTGGTCTCATGAGATTAGTTTCCTTGTAAAAAGAGACACTGGAGAACTTACTCTGTCCCCCATCCCATTCCCCTCTCCCACACACACATGAGGAGAGGTCCTGTGAGCACATAGCAGCCACCTACCAGGCAAGAGAAGAGGCCTTAGAATGAGACCTACCTTGCTGTCACCTTGATCTTGGACTTCCCAGCCTCCAGAACTGTGAGAAGTACATTTCTGTTGTTTAAGCCACCCAGTGTATGGTATTTTGTTAGGGCAGCCTGAGCAGACTAAGACATATGGTATGTTAGATAAGGATAAGTGCTAAGGAGGAAAATAAAGCATAAAATGGAGATTTTTTTTTAGAGGGGAGAGAGAGAAGTTTTAGATAGAGTGGCCTAGAAAGGAGAATCTTGAGTAAAGATATGAAGGAAATGAGAGATCTAGATATGCAGCTATTTGGAGATAGAGCATTCAAGGCAGAGAAAAAGTAAGTGCAAAGGCCCTGAGGCTGGACCAGACCTGGTGTGTTTGAGAAACACAAGGGGGCCAGTGTGGCTGGAGAGTTGAGAACAAGGGGCAGAGTGGTAGGAGATAAATTCAGAGAAATAATGGGGGACAGATAATGTGGAAACTTAAAGGTTATTGTAAGAACTTTGGCTTTTACTCTGAGTAAAATGTGGTACGTAATCATTGAAAAATTTCTAGCAGAGAGGTAACATAATCGGACTTAGATTTTAATAGGCTCACTCTATCTGCCATGTTGAGAATAAACTGAAGGGGCAAAAAGGTGGGAGCAGCAGAACCATCTAGGAAGCTGCTGCAATAACCCAGGTGAGAGATGATGGTGGCTTGGAGAAGGGTGGTAGCAATGGTAGTGATATGAGAGACAATGGTCAAAATCTCTACGTACCTTGAGAGTTAGAGTACACAGGATTTGCTGACTGTGTTGGGCCCGAGCCAGTGCATAGTCAAGGACAACACCATGGTTTTTGGCCTGAACGTCTAGAAGAATGGAGTTGCCATTTTACTGAAATGGGAAAGACTATGGGAAGAGTAGGTTTGAGGGGAAATATCAAGGGCTTAGTTTTGAAGTTGATCATTTTGAAGCACCTGTTTTTAGACATTCAACTGGGGATGTTAAGTAGAGAGGTGGAAATGTAAATCTGGAGTTCATAGGAGAGGTTGGTCCTAGAGATAGGACTTTGGGAGCTATGAGATTGGGTGAAATCACCTAAAGAGTAAATTCAGGTAGAAAAGAGAAGAGGTCCAAGGACTGAGACCTAAAGCATTCCAAAGTCTAGAGGTTGAGTTGAAGAGCAAAAGAAATTGGACCTGAGAAGAAGCAGCCAGAATAAAAGGAAGAAAACCAATAGAATGTGGTTTCCTGGAAGCCAAGAGAAGAAAGGCATTCAAGGAAGAGAGAGTGGTCACTATGTCAAACACTGCAGAGAGTTCAAGGAAGAGGAGGCTGGAGAAAGACCATGGGATTTTGTAACATGTAGAGGAGGGCAGCAATAGGGTAGTAGCAGTATCTGGAGGGAGGATTAGGGTTGAGAGAGGATTTTATTCATGTTTTGGATGGGAGAAATAATATTCTAATGCGAATGATCCAGTCTCCCACATTAGATTGTAAGATCCTTGAGGGCAGGGATTTTGTTTCTTTCATCCCCATCACCTCCCGCAGTGCCTGGCACAGAGTCGGCGTTCGATAAATGTTGTTGAGACATAGAGAAGAGACTTGTGGTTGTCAAGGGGGAGGGGGGTGGGGAAGGGATGGATTGGGAGTCTGGGTTTAGCAGATGCAAACTATTATATATAGGATGGATAAACAACAAGGTCCTACTGTATAGCACAGGGAACTATATTCGATATCCTGTAATAAACCATAATAGAACAGAATATGAGAAAGAATATATATATATATGTATAACTGAGTCACTTTGCTATACACCAGAAACTAATGCAATATTGTAAATCAGCTATACTTCAATAAGATACATTTTAAAAACTGTTGTTGAGGGCCTTCCCTGGTGGCACAGTGGTTGAGAGTCCACCTGCCGATGCAGGGGACGGGGGTTCGTGCCCTAGTCGGGGAGGATCCCACATGCCGCGGAGCGGCTGGGCCTGTGATCCATGGCCACTGAGCCTGCGCGTCTGGGGCCTGTGCTCCGCAATGGGAGAGGCCACAACAGTGAGAGGCCCGCGTACCGCAAAAAAAAAATGTTGTTGAATAGGTGAATGATCAAATGGTTGAAGGAATCAATGGAAGTAAAGGTCAAAGAGTTGAGTAAGAAGTAATAGCAGGATAAAGTGGCAGGTGAATTGAGTAGCACCCTGGCTTGAGTTCCAGTCATTCCTGCCACACGCCTGGCACACCAAGCTTACCCCAGGGCGAGACAGCCTAGGCATGCGTTGCATGACACAACTCTCTTTGCCAAGAGGGCACACTGTGTCTCTGCGGTCATCCGTTCCAGGGAGCAGACAGGCTTTGGGACTGCAAAAACTGAGCGTGGCCAGACAAGACCGCAAAGCTCAGGAGCACGCCCAAAGAGAAACCCCTCTGTGTCATCGCCATTCTCCGGGTGTCGTCTGTCTGCAGCACAGGGCACATGTGAGACATGGGCCACACTGCTGACCCAGTCTGCCCCCGCTGGCTGGAGGGTGATTAATAACCTCCTGTAGCTCAGGCCAAGGAACAGCTAAACCAGAGTCCAAGGAGAAGCCCATGGCCATGCAGCCACCGGAAGCCTTGGACCCAGCTCCTCCCAGCAGCTGCACTGCACAATCCCCACAGTGTAAGGTGATGGGTTGGCCCAGTGGGGCTTCCCCATGGTGTTTGTGACTCAGCTGTTGCTGGAAAGATGGCATGGCCCAGCGCCGGGCTAGTGCATAAGGGGCACTTTTGAATGAATGAACCCTTTGGGACTCTGGAAATTGACACAAATAGTGAGGAAAGAATGCTTCTTTTTCCGTGCCTTCCCTGTCATCTCACTCTATGCCCAGACACAGTCCCATGCTGGGACACAGCCAGGGGCAGAGCATGTCCTGGGCTGGGAAGAAAGGCTGGGAACATAGTTAATTGGCAGCACCCCCAGACAGACCTTTTCCATCTCCTCACCTGACCCCCAAAGACTCCACCATCATGTCAGGCCTTAGGAGTCCAAAACGTTTATTTCAATCCACACTGACAATGCCTGATCTTGACCACATCCTGTGTGTTTTCTCAAAGTTGTTACTATAATAATAAATACAACAACAACAACGAGCACTACTACTACTTCTAATATTAGTAATAATTACTGCAGCTGACACATACTGAGCACCTACTATGGGCCAGACGCTAGGCTAAGTACTTTACATACATTGTCTGTTGTACTCCTCACTGCAGCCCTGTGAAGTGACTACTATTTTTTTATATTGAAGTGTAGTTGATTTACAATGTCATGTTAGTTTCAGGTGTACAGCACAGTGATTCAGTTATATATATATATATATACATTCTTTTTCAGATTCTTTTCACTTATATGTTACTACAAGATATTAAGTATAGTTCCCTGTGCTGTACAGTAGGTCCTTGTTGGTTACCTACTTTATATATAGTAGTGTGTATCTGTTAATCCCATCCTTCTAATATTATTATTGTTTCTCTTGAACAGAAGAGATTCAAGCTATGAAGGGAGAGAATTGAGATTCAAGCCCAGATCTGTCTCATGACAGACTCACGCTCTACATGGTTCTCTATTATAGTATCGATGTGCTCTTTTAAAAAACGTAAATCAGATAATATTATTCCTTGGCTTGACAGCCTCCAGTGGCTTCCCATCACACTTAGAATAAAATCCGACTTTCTTCCTGGACCATCGAGGCCTGGCAGAACCCAGCCTTTGCCTGCCTCTCCAGCCTTATCTCATTTTCCTCTTCCCCCTCCCCTATAACACCTGTGCACTGGGCTCTGTGGCAGTAGCAGTGCTCCGCTTTGGGTACATTTGGTAGTCTGGCTTGGCTGCTTAACCCTGCTTACCATGATACTTCCCTTGGAAAATACCTTCCATGGTTCAAACAACCATCCCTATTGGTATAAGGTGGAAGCTGCCTGTGATTGTCAGTACAACCATTGTTTCCCGGATAGTTGCTGGGCTATCTTATTACTTTCTCTCTCCCTCACTTGTGTTGTAAGATCCTAGAAGGTTGAGAGTATCCCAGATCCTCTCCAGCACCAAGAAGAACCTGATGCTCAGAGGTAAATCTAAGTCCCAATTCTCATTCGGTCACTGTTGGTATTTGGTGAGACTCTCCTGGATGTCTGGGGTGTGGGGCACAGAAACAGCACTGGACTAGGAAACGTATGACCTATATCTCACTCTGGTTCTTTCACTCATTAGCTTAGGAGACCTTAGATGAATCCTTTCACTTTTCTAAGCCTCAGTTTCTTCATCGGTCAATGAAAGTAATAATCTCTGCCCCTGAGGCATCACTTTGAATATCTAATAAGATGACTTACTGGATAGTGGTCTGTAAAGTAGAGAAATTTACATAATAATGCCTATTGAGTGCTTACTATATTTCAGATACTGCTCTAGGCTTCTCACATGTTTTACCTCAATCAATCCTCAGAAAAAAATGTACTATGCTAGTATTAACAGCATCTCCACTTTACACATGAGAAAAATGAGACAGGTTAAAAGTTTTTAACTTTAATTTAAAAATGAGAGAGGTTAAAAGTTTTGTTCATCATTACCTAGCTAGTAAGTGTTAGAGCCAGATTGTGAATCCAGGCAATCTGGCTTCAGAACCTGTAGACTGAGCCACTCCCTTCCACATGTAAAGTAATGGGTTTTATTAGGGGCATGTCTTAGTCCATTCTGGTGACTATAACAGAATACCATAGACTGGGTGGCTTATAAACAACAGAAATTTATTTTTTGCAGTCCTGGAGGCTGGCAAATCCAAGATCAAGGTACCAGCAGATTTGGGGTCTGGTGAGGCCCTCTGCCTGGTTGCAGACGGTCATCTTCTCCCTATCATCTCACATAGCAGAGGGGGAGAAAGGAGCTCTGTGGACACTTTTTCTAAATAAGGGCACTAATCCTATTCATAAGGGCTCCACCCTTATTACCTAATCACCTCCCAATGGCTCCACCTCCAAATACCACCACATTGAGGATTAGATTTCAACATACGAATTTTGAGGGGATACAAACCTTCAGTCTGTAGCAGGCGGGAGGTTATTATTATTTTTTAAAGTAAAAAATAATTTTTGCTATCATTTTGTCCAAGTGTTGTACCATTATTCCTCTCACTGTTCCACATGCTACTTGGGTTCCTTCACCTGTTATTGTTTAGCATTATGGTAGCAGACCCTCACTCCACCCCAATTCTCTTACCTTCCCCTTCCTCAAAGCCACAAGAGGTTCCCAACCAATGTGATATTCCAGAGAACATAATCTTCCCATGTCCAGAGATGAGTGTGGGTGCCTGGGGGTCTGATCCCTTTGTGTCTTCATGAGTACTGAGCACCTCCCACGTGTCAGGGCCTGTTCTAGTCAACTGGGGATACCTCAGGGAACAAACAATCAAAAAATCCCACCCTGCACAACTTCACTTCAACGGTATTCTTGCCCCCAATACACAACCTTAATCTAACTGTGAGATAACATCAGACAAACCTCCATTGAAGGAAACTCTACAAAGTAACTGACCTGGACTTGTCTAATTGTTAAGGTCATGAAAGACAAAGACTGAGGAACTGTCACAGTTTAGAGGATGCTAAGGAGACATGACAACAAAATACAATAGGAGATCCTGAATTGGATCTTGGGATAGAAAAAGGACATTAGTGGAAAAACTGGGGAAATTTGAATAAGGTCTATAGATTAGTTAACAGTGTGGTATCAATATTAATTTCTTGGTTTCGATACTATTACCGTTATTATCTAAGGTGTTTAATGTTAGGGGAAGCTGGATGAATGGTATACAGCAACTCTCTGTGCTATGTTTACAATTTTCCTGTAAAGTCTAACATTATTTCAGGCGGTTTGAAAGCAGGCTGGCAGGCACAGAAATGATAAATGTCAAAGGATATGGGAAGGGCATTGACAGTATCTGCTATGCTTCCTGAGCCACAGTGTCTTCATCTGTAAATTAGACCCAATAATAATGTATCTCAAAGAATTTGTATGGGAACCTGCTTTTGAAGTATTATAAAAATGCAAGCTATAAATAGTCAGTTTTGTGACAGAAGCTACAGAAGAAATAAAAATACCATCACTCCATCCTCTAGGAAATTTTTTTTTAATAAAATTATTTCAAAATAAAAAGTTCAACAGATCCCTGCCTTCCTGGGGCTCACCTTTTGGTAGAGAGAAGGTGGAGGAGGGAATAAGTAAAGCAATCAGGAAATTAATATTTTAGAAGGAAATAGATGTTATGGAGAGAAATAAAGAAAGGCAGATAGGGAGCAGAAGAGGGGCAGTTTTAAAATAGGATGGTTATGGCAGGCCTCACTGAGAAGGTGGCATTTGAATAAAGACTTTAAAGGAGGGAGGGAACAAGAGCCCCAAGAAGGAGTGTATCAGTCAGAGGGAACAGCAAGTGCAAAGGCCCTGAGGCTTGACCGCTTTAAGGAACAGCAGGAAGCCTGGAGTGACTGGAACAGAGCTTAGCAAGGTCAGTTTGCCTCATCCTGTGATCTTAAAGATAACAGAAAGAAACTGGCCACAGGGGAAGGCTCAGGGAAGTCAAACAATAGACACCAAATAGAGGACCTGCCGTTGTCCTCTGTTTCCAGCAGTCACCAATGACAGAAACATGAAGGCAAAGAAAAGAGCAGGGAAGTGAAATCGCTGAAGTCTAGAGTCCTTGTCCAATTTCTGGTGAGGAAACAAATCATTATTAAGCACCATAACAAGTTTCTGAGTCTCCTGTGCTTGATTTCTCTCCAATCAGTGAACTCTAATTAATGCTGAGTGTGGCAGTAATACCACCGCCTGAGACATCTTCATGATTTCGCCTTAATGAGAAGTGTAATTGGTAGCATAGAAAAACGGGCTGATTTTTCTTGGCCTAATAAGTGGAATTGATGAAAAATGCAGAGCATCTTTCTGGTTTGGTTTATGTGTATTTTCAAAAGTCCTTGAGTCATCCAGTTAGCATCATTTGGATATTTGGGGTCTAGTAATGCATGCACTAAACAGAATGCAGGCAATGATGCCACACGGGAGGCAGCCCCCTGGCCTGATGTGTACCTAAGAAAGATGGGCCAAGTACAGAGTCAGGGGGGTGGTCCCTGGAGCCTCCTCGTCTGGCAACCATGACCCAGGATGCTTCCTCTTCCAGCTGTGCAGAAGCAGAAATACACACGGGGAAAGCCAGCCTACTGGGAAGTTTGTAGACAGCAGTGGTGTTTTCAGAACATCTCAACTCATCCAGAGGTCCACACAAGCATGTGGCCTTGTCCTTATAGTGTTATAAAGATTGGATGAGAGGATTTCGAGGATAGTATTCTCAAAAATGTAAAATACTACACTTGTGTACGGTATTGATATATGTATTACTGTTATTAGTATGTACCACAGGAGGTGTAAAGAAAGTAGAAGACCTACAGCCATAGTGTTTTCTGGTTCTCTGCACGTCTAATGTTATAGAGGGGGCCATTACCCTCTTTTTAGAAACAACGGCTACCATTTTGAGCACTTACCATGTGCAAGGCACTATGGTAAATGCTTTGCATACATTATCTCCTTTAGTCCTCACAATGATCCCATGAAGTTGGTACTGTTTCTCTCTCCATTTTAAAGTCGGGTAAGTGAGGCTCAGAGACGTTAACTAACTTACCCAAGCCTACAGAGTAAGTGGTTAGAAACAGGATTGACATGCAGGAGCCTGGCTCTAGGATTCTGTGTCCTTATCTCTGTGCTAAAGGCTTCCTCAAAAGCACATGCAGGATACACACGCCCCCAAATGGCAGATGTGGATCTCCAAGAGCGAGGTGCCAACTTTGCTCTTCGGGCTCTACACAAGGGATGGCTGTAGAAGGAGAACCCCAAGCAAGCGTACCACTCCAGCTTGGATTGATGGCACACAGCAGTGGGCACTTGGATGCTTGAGGAGGTGCTGTGGGGGTATCTGGCTTCCCAACTGCGAAGACTGGGCAGGGGAGAAGAGAAAGAGACCAACTTTGAATTGTAGAAATACCCAGAGTAGCAGTCACCAACTTAATCATGTCCTTGTGCCTGTGAGGCAGCCAGAGGCACAGGGCAGTGCTGAGACTTGCCCAAGGTCACACAGCTCGCTAGAGCACAGCTGCAGTAGAACCCTGGTCTTCAGGCTCCCGGTTCGGTGCTCTCCCTCCTGCTCCACCCCCACTGGCCCCTCAGATTCAGTGTGCAGCCATCAGAGGGAAGCCACATCCTTGTGAGTGAAGCCATTGTCTGGAGGGCGGTTCTCAGCATTTCCTGGGGACCTGCAGCAGCCGCATCACCTGGAAGCCCGTTAGAAGTGCCAGCTCTCGGGCTCTTACCCTAGACTGACTGGGGCTGGGACCCAGCCATATGGGCCTTCACAAGCTACCACGGTGACTCCGATACACACTCAAGTTTGAAAAGCACTGGCCTAGGCCAAAAGGCAAAGCACCGAGTGCTGCAGACATCAGTATGCATTCGGATCATTAACTAACACAGCACAAAGATGGATCGTCTTCCTAGGGAAGGACTGGGAAAGGGACCGCAGCTCTCGAGCCACACCTGCAGAGCAAGGTCACCTTCAAACACACATGACGGTGATGGATAGACAGACACAGACCAGGAGGGAGAGTGTAGCCAGTACTTGCTCATCCACACGTGCATCAGAGATGATGTAGTTCTGCCAGCTCAGCGGTTTCCCAGAGACGTGTCAGTTCCTCTACTTACTGCCGGGGAAGCTACATCCCTGCCTTTAGGGAAACCGCCATGCAGGATCATAGAACCTGAGTTGGGAGGGAGCTTAGAGAGTACCTACCCCATTGCCCACCTCTACCACATCCTTGGTGATGCCCCTGACGGGCACTGTCTTGGCTTCAGCATCACAGGGCCACAGTGATCGTGAGCTCAGTTTCCTGTACGACAGGGTGGTGGTGGATAGGAGGAGGAAACACATGTACAGGTAACTACAATAATAAGAAATAGTATAAGAGCTAGAGCCAATGCTAAGAGAACACTGAGCCAGGAGGAAAGAATTTTAGCACTGGGAAGTCAGGGGAGGCTTCAGGGAGGAGGTGCTATCTGAGCCGGGCAAGGTTGCAGCAGGCAGAGATGGTAGAGTAGGAAGGAGAGTTGTTGCCATATTTCCATGAACAAAAGTGTGGAGGCACAAAAATGCAGGACTTCACAAAATATGTTCAGGCAGCCCAGGTAAAGAGGACAGGCTCTGGAGTGAGACTGCCTGGCTTCAAACCCTAACTCCCTGCCTCATCAGCTGCCTGACCTTGGGCAACTTACTTAACATCTCTTGGCCTCTATTTCTCCACCTGGAAAATGAGAGTAATGTAACGTAACTCATTGGGTTGTGGGGAGGAGTGGATGACATAATGTATGAAGTAGTCTACACGGTGTCTGGCACACAGCAAGCACTCCAAAACACTTTTGGCTACCCTTGCCAATTACAGTGGCTATTGTATGATAGCCATTGGCTATCATACAATAGCCAAGGAGATGGTTTGCCTAGAGCAGGGGGTATAGGGCTGGAGCAGTGGAGGTAATCGTTGGTACTAGGCTGTGGAGAGGGCTTTGAATGCCAAACAAGGGATTTGGGGCTTTTATTCTGAAGGCAGGGAATACGTGTATTTGGAGGATGGACGGGAGCAGGGTGATAAGACAGAGGAAAGTTAAGAGGTTACTGGATCTTAACTATGGCAGTGGCAAAAGAACTGAAAGGGACTGGGCAAGAGTCAGGTTCAGAGCAGGGGTATTTGGGTTAGTGTATGTCTGAACTCCACTATTACATATAAACCCGAGCTTAGGTCAGGTTACGAGACGCTGAAATGTGTAGATGTGTACGTGTATACACAATATTATATTTATGTATAATATATAATATTATGTTTATATATATATATATTATATAATTACACATACCATATTTATATATAATATCAAATGCATATATTTAAAATGCATAAATACATACCATGTATATATTATATTTAATATACATATTAAATAAGCAGAAAATGAAAATTCATGGTTGGAGAGAGTATTAGCCAATTTTTAATAGTCGTAATGTGACAGACAACCCCTTTGTTAGTTTGAGTTAAACTATGTGAAATATACGCTATGAAAACATTTCCCGAAGTGGGCCTTCTTGTACAAAAATTTGAGATATCTGCAATTCACACGTACTCAGTCAATTTAAGCACATTCTGTCTTACTGGCAGGGACCAAACTCTGTAATATGACAAGGAGTCCTCTGATGAAAGAGATAATTAGAAATGGCAACAGCAATGTACATGGGTTCCTAATTAGGGAGTTTTCTAACGGTTGTCTAGTAATACAAGTGCCCTCCATTTGGGCTCTGGCAGTAACTTGGGTATTCTTTAGTTCCCCATCAGGATGAACCCAATTCAAAATGTTCTCAAGTCCTGGGCCAGAGGAAATGATCTCACTTGGCACATTACTGAGTTCCTGTGAAGAAGAAAGACACTAACCACTCACAAATATTTTGTCATTGACTAACTGCAAAGATGCATCTGTTAAATCAATCCATCTGAGTAGGCTAGTTCTCTCGAATATTAAAGAATATCAATACATCCTAAAAGCGAGTCGATTTGTCAGGCATTGACAAAGTGGTTTCAAAGCCAAATGATCCCTTTTGTGCTTTCACCTTTCTTCCAGAAAGGGTGGAGGAGGTGCAGGGGTAAGGGTGCCAGGGCTGGGGAAACGGCTCTGTACCCAGCAGACTCAATATCATGAACTCTTGGTCAGCTCCCTTGCAGACGTGCCAGGCTTCCCCTTCATCTGCTAACAGCTGGAAACAGAACAGATCCATTGAAGCAATTAAACCGACCAGTTAGATTGACCCAGATTCGTTCAGGAAATGCAAAAGCCTACTGACTCGTGGGATTCGCTTGAGTTTTTCAATTGCTCCCCATCTGTACAACACCTTCATGTCCACCATAGCCCCAGATTGCTACATCTGCTCACCTCAGCGGCTTGCTTTCAAGCCAAGGTAATTTGAGAACCGTCTAGTTATAATCAAGCAGCCTTCGAACTCTCGAGAAACTTTGTGGCCAGCCCAAAGAGAAATTTGGCCCTCTCCTTAATTGATTTGCTGTATCTCTGGCGTTCTTTTCCCACCATCTGCCCTTGCTCTTCTGCAATTCCAGGTGATGTAGCCAACTTGTTAGACATAGCTTGTGGAGAACACAGCCCACAGCATATGCCGTTCAAGGCTTCACTTTTTATAAAGAAAGAAGGACTGTGCTGAGTGGCTGTAGGGGAAAGAGCAGGGTGGAAAAATGAATGTTTTGTTGCCTTTTGAGAGGTGACATCAGAAGACAGTGAGGAAAGGCCCAAGGAAACTTACAGGCAGCAAGTGATGGCAGAACTCAGATTAAAGGAGACACGGGGCCTATAGGCAAATTATACTCAGGGTTCACTCTGCCGACAAGGGCTCTTACCCATACAGTATACAGGGGTCATAGGAAAAGCCTATATAGCACACAGGTTCTTAGCCCTGGCTGCACATTAGAATCTCCTGGAAAGCCTCAAAATGTATAGGCACAGGCCCCTCCCTTGGAGAATCTGTCTTCACTGGTGTGGGGTTAGGGCCACAGCATTGGCACTTTTTAAAAGCTCTCCAGATGAAAAACAGAATTTCCATAAAGGACATTATCGAGATGATTGACCACATTTGAATATGCACTGAATATTAGATCATATTACTGTATCAATGTTAAAATTTCTGAACTTGATAACCGGATTGTGATTACATAAGAGGATGTTCTTGTTCTTAGGAAATACGTGCTAAAGTATTTAGGGGTGAAGGGCATGATGTCTGCAATTTAGGCAAAGGGATTAAAGGGGGAAATACCATGTAGAAATGTAGAGAGGGATGAATACAGCAAATATGGCAAAATGCTAACATTTGGCGAACCTGGGTGAGGGCTTACCCTGCTGACAAGGGTTCTTTGTACTATTCTTAGAACGCTTCTGTTAGTTTAAAATGATTTCCAAATAAAAAAAAAATTCTAAAAAGTACCCCAGTTCCCCAGATGAACTACTGAACAACCAGATTTGGAAACCACTGGATTCAGAAAAACAGAGCGAATGAGGACCTATTATACAGCGGTGGCTTTCTGAGCCACTGTCCTACACCAGAGCTTCTCTCCCTTTAATGCTCATGTAAATCTCCTGGAGATCTGGTTAAAACTCAGTTTCTGATTCAGAAAGCCTGCACTGGGGCCTGAGATTCTGCGTTTTTCATAGACTCTCTGGTGATGCCAGTGCCTCTGGTCCATGGGCCACAGCTGGAGTAGCAAAGCTCTAGGACTGAATTACCCCACCATCCGTCTGTCAATCAATCAAGTGTTTTGGAACCATCTCCACTGGGCTCAGCACTGTAGGAAAAATCCCCTACGTGAAGTAGAGTGGGCCTTGACTATGGCATCACCCTGTGAGCCATGTGGTCTGGCCCTGCGAGAGTCACTCTGATCCCCAGAACAGAATGGAGCACCCAACAGAACAAGCTGAAATGAAGGCTGGCGGCAAATGGAAGGGGGCACGAAACAGTCTCTTCAAAAGCGAGCCCATGATACAGGTCACGGGAAGAGTTCAGCCACACCTGGTAGGTGGCAGTTGGAGCCGAGCTGAGGCTTTTGCCTAGAACAGCATAATTCTGATGAGGTGTCGGGGTACAGGCTTCCTCCTCCAGCGTGGGGATTCATTTATTAGAAGCAGATTTCCAAGGAACATTCCCATTTCCTGTTGGCTGTGGCATGCTTCGAGTTTGTTGCTTTTGCTGTAAGAGGAACCAAGATGTCTCTCCCCCGGTGGGAGCAGAATTTTCCAGGCCTCGCCTCCCTGCTTCCCCCATGATAGTGCCCTTCCCCTCGGCCTGCATGCGGTGATCATGTTTTCCACGCATTGCATTAGAGGCCAGCCTGTTATTTGTATCTCCCTTATTGGCATCCAAATCAAGGCCAACTGACATGGATGCACAGAAGGAGGCACCTGGGCTTGACTGAGCAGGCAGCCCCAGAGAAGGCTCTGGAAGATAGTTGAAAAAAGCCTGGAGTTGGCAGACCTGAGTTTGGATCAGAGCGTTGCCATCTTATAGCTGTGTGAACTTGAGCAAGTTGCTTAACATCTCTGAGCTTTAGGTTCCTCATCTGTAAAGTGGGGCCGGTAACAGTACTAAATTCATAGGGTTGTGAGTCTCAAATGAGATAGAGAGCCAAGCAGGTGCTCAATAGATGGAAGTCATTCATTTGATGGGGATTTATTGAGTTTCTTCTACGTATAAACAAAGAGTAGGGCTTCCCTGGTGGCGCAGTGGTTGGGAGTCCGCCTGCCGATGCAGGGGACACGGGTTCTTGCCCCGGTCCGGGAGGATCCCACATGCCGTGGAGTGTCTGGGCCCATGAGCCATGGCCGCTGAGCCTGCGCGTCCGGAGCCTGTGCTCTGCAACGGGAAAGGCCACAACAGTGAGAGGCCCACGTACCGCCAAAAAAAAACCCCAAAAACCCCCAAAGAGTAGTTCAAATCCAGTCCACCCTTAACTTGCCGGTTGTGCAACCTTGGACCAGTTACTTTCTTTTACCTCTCTCAGCCCCAGTTCCCTTCCTCTCAGATGAGGCTGGTACTAGCGTGGAACTGCCAGGATTGCCGTAAGGAATAAATCAGGTCAGGCACGTAGAAAAGTGCCCAGTCAGTGTGAATGATCGTAATTGTTGTCGTTACTATTATTATCAGCTCTTCTCTGAGCTCTTCCTTATTATGAGTAGATTCACTTAGTAGCCAAGCACTCTTTCAAATAGTCCTTTGCAGTCGCCTCCAGTAGACCCTCCCTGATCTGCATTGCCGTTTCCTCGAGGGCAGAGGCCACATCCTTTATACTTTTCTGGTGTCTCCATGGTACCTGGCAGAAAGTAGGTGTTCGGTGCAGGAAGCAGACAGCTTCAGTGCCTGGCTTTGGCTTTTAGCCTGTCCGCTTCACTTACTGAGTGGCTTTGTAGCAACTCCTGGACCTTCCTGGGGCTCCATTCTCTCATCTGTAAAATGGGTGTGATCATCATCCCTACCTCTGGGGATTGCTGTGGGGAATAAAGCTGGGCTCAGAGTGGGAGTTTAATAAGGATTAAGTGTTATTATTGCTATTATTTGAGAAAATTCCCGCAGTCAAGGATCACGGGAGCTGCTCTGAGAGATCACACACACACACACACACACACACACACACACACACACTCTCACACACTACCACCACACGAGTGGGCAGCCCAGAGAGGACAGGTTACAGGAGAGACACAAATAGGCATTCGTTCCCCATGAGGGGCTCTTTGAACCCCAGGCCAGGGCCAGTGTCTGCAAAATATTCTCTCTGGGACAGTGGCGCTGTGAGCCCCTGCGTTCTTTCTTATATTGAGGTAAAATTCATATAATATGCAATTAACCATTTTAAAGTGAACAGTTCAGTGGCATTTAGTGCATTCACAGTGCTGGGCTGTCCCTGGTCCCTGAGTTCTTTAGAGTTGGTTACCCCTTTCACCTGGCTGTATCCAGAGGAAGGCAGTGTTCATCTGTTTTTGTCACTCTTCCTCTCACTGTACCATACCTGCCCCCATTCCCAATTTGTTCCTCCCTCCCTGTTTTTCCAATTGCTCCATGTCTCTCCACCCTTCCGTCTTTTGGGACAACAGGGGTAGGTGTCTCCGGCTGACATCTACGTTTAGGAAGAGGGAGGAAAGGTGTTGACCCACTGGAAAGATGCTGGCCCCAAAGGGTGGCACCAGCAGAGTGCGGGTTGGAGCTGGCGAAGCCACTTCTTGACACGGATGAAAGCAAGCAAACCCATTGTCGCTTCACTTTCCAGCGGCCCCAGAGGCAGCAGACAACACAAAAGGGATTATTACCAACTATGGCCTCTGAGAATTGCTGTCCTCTTTGTTAGCGTGGCTTCCATCTTTGGGCTCCTCGTCCTTATGAAGAAATTTGCTCTGTCTCAAAGCATCGCTTACAAAATAACCTTGGCAGGTTCCACAGCTTCACCAATATCTGCTTTGTATTTGTACTTGTGAGCAAGAGCCACATCTCAAGTATTTTAAAATATAAGAATACTTTATAGGGTACCAAGTGCTGCGCTAAATGCCCTAAACGCTCATAACCGCTCTATATGAGTTATCTAAGTTTCTACAGTGGCTCTAGGAGGTAGGCAGTTTTATTAAGTATCTATTTTCTATAGTTGAAGAAACTGAGGCAGCAGAGCTGGTCAGTGACTCGTCCAAGGCAACCTGGTAAGTAACAAAATCCATTTTTTACACCCCTAAGTAATACTGTGCCCTCATAATCCCAGCATGGATGTTAATTAGTTGGTTGAACAGAAAAAAAAAAATGTGTAGTGACCACATACAGTAGCTTCCTTCATTCACTACCTAGATATTAGTTCTGGCTCATGAATTTCCTGGCTTTATGACTTTGGATGAGTCACCTAACCCCTCTGAAAACGTTTCATCATCTGTATAATTGGGGTAATTTTCTTGTCTTATCTCCGTCAGCTGTGTGAGGATAAGATATACAATGATACAGGGAACGTTTTTGCAAAATGTAAAGTGCTATGTCAATGTCAGGAATTGCTAACATGAATAAATGGTTTTCTGGGATTTTGTAAGAGCCACAGAGTTGCAGGTTGGGAACGAGAGCTCCTCAGGTGCTCCGTAGTAACCCTGGGAAGCTGCAAGTTTCTCTGGCTAAATCAAATCCTGGACCAGCCATTCCCATTTCTGCTCTTCAAGGCTGTGTGATCTTTTAAGCACTAGCCAACTTCTCTGAACTGCATATCTGTGCCTTTCATCAAGTGTAGTTGGGAGAGCACTAGGGGAATCCTCAGCCTCTGGTATATAAAGGGATTAAATAAACCCAGTGAAAGCCTTCTAAAGATGGCTCCAGCCTATCCCATTTTTACACAATCATAGCCTATCTATCACAGAGGTTGTGGCGCACATTAACTTGACATGATATGGCTGAAAGTGCCTTGCATAGCGCCAGTGCTGGCCTCGTAGTGAGTGCATGCGCAGAAGATGATGAAATTTTGTGACTTGTTATTCTTGGGGGGAGGGCAAAATGCAAAAGGGGGAGGGAGGCCTCAGCAGGGGGCAGGCAGTTTGGATAGTTGGGCCTCCTCGACCACAGGGCTTGCCAGTTTCCCCCATTCCTTGAAATGAAGGCGTGATTTTGAAACACAGCTGCCTCTTATTCAAACAGGAGCTGTTTATGCACAGGGCTGTGTCTGACTTTCCATGTAGGTTATTTCTGTTTCCCAGGAATGTTGGCAAGGGGCAAGCAGATGAAGCCTTGCTAAAGCCCTACCCGTTCCATCACCCTTCACCCTTCACCTCTCCTGGCATGCAAACAATTTAGCAGCAAAGGGGGCAACAGTCTCTAAGCAAGAAATAACTTTCCTTGTCCCTCAATGTAGACACGAAGGACAGGGGAGCAGAGAGACCAGGGAAGCAGTGGAGGGGAGCAGTCTTCTAAGTCCCATGTAAAGTTTCCTTTTTAAAGAATTATTAAACTTTTTCAGAAATTACAAATGTTCCACATTTTCAGTGCCATCAGTGAGATAATGTACAGGCATATGAAGCAAAATAAGCAATGCACTCCTCTCTCCTTTCCCTCTCTACAGAATAAGCAGTAGTAACAGCCTGAGTCTGAATCCTCCCACAACTTTTCTGTGCACATGCAAAGACATGCAGGCATGAAGTACATCGATTGGAGATTTTGGCGTTTGTACTAGAATGGGATCCTGAGATAGATGTTTCTCTGCAGCCGGGCTTACGCACTTAAAAGTACATCACAGCTCTCCCAGCACACCAGTAGTCATGGATCTCGCTCAGTTTTTCAAATAGCTACATGATAGTCCATAATATGATTCTACCAGGATTTGTTCAGTCATTCGTCTGCTGATGAGCACTCAAGTTGTGTAGAACTGTGTGGTCATTCCTGTGAAAGAGGGCACCATCCCCATTCATCTCAGCATATTTACCAGGGTTGGTGGGAAGATTGCTGGGTCAGAGGGGTTTAATTTACCCATGGCAAGATTGCTTGGCTGGTTTTCATAAATAGCATTCTGATTCTCTCCTTTTATTGTCAAAAAGTTTATTGTTCATCTGTTAAGTGGCTCTCATTTGCCTTCTCAAAAATCAACGTATTGCCCCATAGTAAAGGGTATGAATTGAAAAGGACTTTTGTAAGGAATGGGCATCCAAAGATAGAATCTTCTCTTCTGTGGGATCCCAGAAAGTGGTGGACTGCAGTTTATCCAACTGGAACAAATCTTCCTGATGCCTTCATTCACTGATCTAGTCCAGTTATCCTCCCACCTTTTCTAGCCATGAGTACCCTAGGCCCAACCTTGAGAAGCAAAGAAAAACTGCATTTTGTTGGCAGCAAACATGTTCTGGGTTCTCTCCCAGATAAAGATTCCTCTGCAAGAAAATACAAAGAAACTAGAGAGGCTAGAATACGAAGATGAGCACAAATTACAGAAGATGATGCATGTCAGTCTGCTTTGCTAATTTCTTTGGGAAAACTATTGCTGAACAGTGCCTTTAAAAATCAAGGACATGGTGGGCATATAGGTGTTCACTGTAAAGCTGTTTCATAGTCGTATAACAGAATGTTAAGGTGTTAATATGTGGTTTGATTTATAAAAATTCTGGTCATATACCACTATCCGGGCATATAAAATCCATATCAAAACATGGTCCTCTGTATATACTTGATGCTTTTTAAAGCACTTAAAAAATCTAATTCCACCCTTCCAGCAGCCTTGTATGACAGGTATCACTCTCCTCATTTGACAACAGAGAGAATGAAGGCTGGAGAAGTAAATGACTCGTCCAAAGTCACATACATAATTGGCAACAGCCTTGAATTTGGGATCCCCCATCCAGTGTTCATTCCACTTGTAGAAAAGGGGTATAACATGAGATCTTAATTCCATTTCTCATTAGGTCTCTGCTTGAGTCTCATTTGGCCTAACCCAGTTTCTCTCTTACTCTAGGCATACGGAGCTATGCTTCTTTCCATGGCTGATTTAACACTGATGGAGCGCCAGTAATGTGCTAGGTGCTCTAGAGACTTTAGAATTAAATCTGGTTGCTGCCCTGTAGCTCCCAAGCTCAATTTGTTGGAGCCCAATCTAAAATAGTTATTGCTCTTCATGGACGGTACAGGCTTATAAGAACATTTCTCCTCTCTAAGCTTGTTTCTCACCATTCAGGACCCCCAAGGGAATCTCTTCTTGTCAGACAGGAATATCTGGTGTCTGAGTAGTCCTGAAAAATAGCCCCTTGTTTTGCCCAACTCACTCTTAAAGATGAATGTGTCAGTTTGTTTTTCTTTCCAGAAAACCAAATAGAGGCCAGTTTTCCCTTCTGAGGAGTCAGAAGCGCAGCTCACCCAACATGTTATGGTTTGAGGCATGTTGGAATGGTCTCTCTGACCCCAAATATTTCCTTACCAGCTGAAATATCCTTTTTAGAGATGTAACTCCTTTCTGACTCTCACATCCTGTCAGTTATCATGCTGTATTAACCATGCTCTATGTATATCCTTTGGAATGTTCCAAACATCTATCCTTTTTCTAATCATTCCCACTGCCACTGGCCTTGTCAAATTAAACAATTACCACAAGGTCCTCGCAGGTCCCCCTACTCATTATCTCCTTTAGTCTACCCTACATTATATCGGCAGAATATATTTCTAAAACACCATTCCGGTCATGTCATACCAATGGTCAAAAACCATAGCTGGCTTTCCATTGCCTGGAGTAGTAGTTTTCAAAGTCTGTTTGTTCTTTGGTTTCCAATTACTACTGGGATGTTTTTTTTCAAGCAAAATATTAGGTAGCTGAAACCCCAAAATGAAAAGCAAATAAAAGTAAACATGCTCCAAAAAATGTAGGCTCCCTTCTTTCCTGGGCCTCAGGGAACACAGTGTGGAGACCACTGGCTTACTCATGAGATTCAAATGCCTTAACTTGGCATTCAAGACTGCACTAGTCTGGCCCTAACATGCCTCTCCCGTTGGGCTTCCAACTTTCTCCCATAGGAACCCTTTGCTCCTGCAGTTTGGTCCACACACAACTGGAACATTCTCACTTTTTACCTTTGCACATGTCATGCCCCCGAGCCTGAAATACCCACTGCTGCTCTCTCTTCCTGTCTGAATTGCATTCACCCTTCAAGGACCAGCTACTTCAAGAAACCTTCTCTGGCTACGTTGTTTCACAGGGACTCACTTCCTGGAGCTGTGATGACTTTATCTTCCAAACAACAACAAAAAAATGGAGACAGAAGCTGTTGCCATAGGCTCTGTTTTTATGTTCTCCTTCTAGTTAAAGAAGTCTTATGGTGTGGCTGTTAAATGTGAGACCAAGGTTCCCTGAGTTTGTGTCCCAGCCCTGCTACTTGTTAGCCATGTGACTCTAGTTACCATGCTTCAGGTCCCTCGTCAGTAAAATGGGAGCAAGAATAGTATTCATTTCAAAGGGTTATGTGAGGATTAAATTGTGTCAAGCTCCTCTAGCAGTGTTTGACATTTGGTAAGCAGTTGATAAAAATGAGCTATTATTAGGATAGCTCAGACATGAGGTCATGAAGTTCTGAGCTAAAGTAGAGACAGTGGGCTGTCTACCAAGGGCGGAATTGTTGTGAGATCTAAAGGTAGGGAATTGTGGACAGAGTAAGATAAAGAGACTAGTACACAACCAGTGGAGGGTGAAACAGGTTGCTCCATCATCGGAAGAAGGAGGTGCCCTGAGAGATAATTCCCCCTGGGCTGCTATCAGAAAGGCTATATTCTCACTGAGCCTGTGCTCAATAATGAAACCAATAAGTATCTTAGCAAAATTCTTTTTTCAGTTAACTGGGAACTAAGAGAATAGCTATTTGGAATTGGGCCATAAGACAGAATGTGTTGGGGAGGTGAAAATAGAGCATAGGGCACTGTCAGGAAGAGAAGCCTCCATGGGAACAGGTGGGGGCATTGTGCCAGACAGCATAAACTCTCTAAAATGTTACCTGGTGGAATTAATATACTCCAATAAAGATGTTAAAAAAAAAAAGAGTGCACTAGCTGCCTGGGGCAGGAAGAGACAGTGCCGGAATGGAGACATGGAAAAATCCAAAAGAGAAATTTTGATAGCTTGCCTACTTAAAAGCGCATGTGTGTGTCCTAGAGTGCAAAGGGAGAAATCACAAGATCCAAATTGTTTTATTCAAGTGTAATTCACTTAACAATATTATATTAGTTTCAAGTGTACATCATATTGATTGGGTATTTTTATATATTGCAAAATGATCACCACGGTAAGTCTAGTTAGCATCTGTCACCATACAAAGTTATTACAGTATTATTGATTATGTTCCTTATACTGTACATTACATCCTTGTGACTTAATTTACTTTAGAACTGAAAGTTTGTACCTCTTAATCTCCTTCACCAATTTCACTCATCCCCCCCCAACCAACTCCCTTCTTCTCTGGCAACCACCAGTGTGTCCTCTGTATCTCTGAGACTGTTTCTGTTTTTGTTTTTTAATTAAAATTTTTTTTAAAAAACAAGGTTTTTATTAAAATTATTTTTATTTATTTTATTTTTATTTTTTTTGGCTGCATTGGATCTTCATTGTGGAGCACGGGCTTCTCTGTCTAGTTGCAGTGTGCAGGCTTCTCTCTAGTTGTGGCGTGCCAGCTCCAGGGTGCGTGGGCTCTGTAGTTTGTGGCACATGGGCTCTCTCGTTGAGGCATGCAAGCTCAGTAGTTGTGGCACATGGGCTTAGTTGCCCCTTGGCATGTGGGATCTTAGTTCCCCGACCAGGGATCCAACCCATGTCCCCTGCATTGGAAGGCGGATTCTTTACCACTGGACTGCCAGGGAAGTCCCAAAGTGTTTTAATTTGTTTCTTAAAAAATTTTTTTTTGCTGCACCACGCGGCTTATGGGATCTTAATTCCCAACTGGGATTGAAACCGGGCCCTTGGCAGTGAAAGCACAGAGTCCTAACTACTGGACCACCAGGGAATTCCCTGTTTTTATTCTTGTTCATTTGTTTATTAGATTCCACACATAACTGAAATCAAACAGTATTTGTCTTTCTCTGTCTGACTTATTTCACTTAGCATAATACCCTGTAGGTCCATCCATGTTGTTGCAGATGGCAAGATTTCATTCTATTTTATGGCTGAGTAAAATTCCATTATACACATGTACATCTTTATCCATTCATCTATCATTGGACACAAGTTGCTTCCATATCTTGGCTATTGTGAATGATGCTGCAATGAACATAGGGGTGCATGTATCTCTTTGAATTAGTGTTTTTATTTTCTTTGGAAAAATACCCAGAGGTGGAATTGCTGGATTGTATGGTAGTTCTATTTTTAATTTTCTGAGGAATCTCCATACTGTTTTCCATAGTGGCTACACCAATTTACATTCCCACCAACACTGCACAAGTGTTCCCTTTTCTCTACATCCTCTCCAACTATTGTTATTTCTTGTCTTTTTTGTTAATAGCCATTCTGACAGGTGAGAGGTGATATCTCACTCTGGTTTTGATTTGCATCTACATAATAATTAGAGATGTTGATCTTTTTTTAATGTGCCTGTTGGTCATCTGTATGTCTTCCTTGGAAAAATGTCTATTCAGACTCTCTGCCCATTTTTAATCAGGTTGTTTGGTTTTTTGATGTTGAGTTATATGAGCTGCTTGTGTATTTTGGATATTAACCCCTTAGCAGATATATCATTTGAAAATATCATCTCCCATTCAGTAGGCTGCCTTTTTGCTTTGGTGATCGTTTCCTTCACTGTGCAAAAGCTTATTAGCTTTAGGTAGTCCCATTTGTTTACTTTTGCTTTTGTTTTTCCTGCCTGAGGAGAAATATAAAAAATATTACCAAGAATGATGCCAAAGAGCATACTGTGTATGTTCATTTTCTTCTAGGAGTTTATGGTTTCAGGTCTTACATTTAAGTCTTTAATCCATTTTGAGTTTATTTTTGTAAAGAGCGTGAGAAAGTAGTCCAGTTTGATTCTTTTGCAGGTAGCTGTCCAGTTTCCCCAGCACTATTTATTTAAAAAGGCCGCCTTTTCCCCATTGTATATTCTTGCCTCCTTTGTCAGAGGTTAATTGACAATATAAGTGTGAATTCACTTCTGAGCTCTCTATTCTGTTTCATTGATCTATGTGTCTGTTTTTGTGCAAGTACCATACTGTTTTGATTACTGTAGCCTTGTAGTATAGTTTGAAATCAGGAAGTGTCATACCTCCAGATTTGTTCTTCTTTCTCAAGATTGTTTTAACTGTCCAGGGTCTTTAGTGTTTCCATACAAATTTTAGGATTATTTGTTCTAATTCTGTGAAAAATGCCATTGGTATTTTGATAGGGATTGCATTGAATCTGTAGATGGCCTTGGGTAGTATGATCATTTTAAAAATATTGATTCTTCTCCATGAGTATGGTATGTCTTTCTATTTCTTTGTGTCATCTTCAGTTTCTCTCATCAATACCTTACAGTTTTCTGAGTACAGGTCTTTTACCTCTTTGGTTAGGTTTATTCCTAGGTATTTTAATCTTTTTGAGCAATTGTATATGAGATTGTTTTCTTAATTTCTCTTTCTGATACTTTGTTAATATTTATAGAAATGCAACAGATTTCTGTATATTAATTTTATATCCTGCAACTTTATTTAATTCATTTATTAGCTCTAATAGATTTTTTTGGTGAGCATATTTAAGATCTTCTATATATAGTATCATGTCACCTGCAAATAGTGACAGTTTTTCTTTTTCCTTTCCAATTGGATTACTTTTATTTCTTTCTCTTGTTTGATTGCCATGGCTAGGACTTCCAATACTACGTTGAATAAAAGTGGTGAGAATGGGCACTGTTGCTTGTTCCTGATCTTAGAGGAAATACTTTCAGCTTGCCACCATTGAGTATGATGTTGGCTGTAAGTTTGTTATATATGGCCTTTATTATGTTGAGGTGCGTTCCCTCTATACCCAGTTTGTAAGGGTTTTTATCATAAATGGATGTTTAATTTTGTCAAAAGTGTTTTCTGCATCTATTGAGACGATTATATGGTTTTTATTCTTCAATTTGTTAATGTGCTATACCTAATTGATTGATTTGAAGATATTGAACCATCCTTACATCCCTGGTGTAAATCCCACATGATCATGGTATATGATCCTTTTATTGTTGAATTTGTTTTGCTAATATTTTGTTGAAGATATTTTCATCTGTGTTCATCAGTGATATTCACATGTGATTTTCTTTTTTTTTTTTTTTTGCGGGCCTCTCACTACTGTGGCCTCTCCCGTTGCGGAGCACAGGCTCCGGACATGCAGGCTCAGCGGCCATGGCTCACGGGCCCAGCCACTCCGCGGCATGTGGGATCTTCCTGGACCGGGGCACGAACCCGTGTCCCCTGCATCGGCAGGTGGACTCTCAACCACTGTGCCACCAGGGAAGCCCTGATTTTCTTTTTTTTGTGGTGTCTGTCTGGTTTTGGTATCAGGGTTACACTGGCCTCATATAATGAGGCTGAAAGCACTCCTTTCTTTCTCTTCCATTTTTTGGAATAGTTTGAGAAGGATAGGCATTAACTCTTCTTTAAATGTTTGGTAGAATTCACCTGTGTAGCTCTCTGGTTCCGACTTATGTTTTTTGGGAGTTTTTTTAAATTACTAATTTAATTTCATTACTGATTATCAGTCTTTTCGTATTTTCCTTTTCTTCCTCATCCAGTCTTAGGAGATTGTACACTTACAGGAATTTATCCATTCTTTTCTAGGTTGTCCATTTTATTGGAGTATAATTATTCATGGTGACCTTTTGTGGTCCTTTGTATTTCTGTGGTGTTGGTTATAACTTCTTTTCATTTCTGACTTTATTTGGGGCTTCTCTTTTTTTCTTGATGAATCTGCCTAAAGTTGTATCAATTTTGTTTATCTTTTCAAAGAACCAGCTCTTAGTTTCATTGATCTTTTCTATAGTCTTTTAGTCTCCATTTCATTTATTTCTGCCCAGGTCTTTTTTTTGTTCTTTCCTTCTACTAACTTTGGGTTTTGTTTGTTTTTCTTTTTCTACTTCCTTTAGGTTTAAGATTAGATTGTTTGCGATTTTTCTTGTTTCCTGGGATAAGCTTGTATTGCTATAACTTTCCCGCTTAGAATTGCTTTTGTTGTGTCACATAGATTTTGGATCATTATGTTTCCATTTTCATTTGTCTGCAGGTACTTTTTGATTTCATCTTTGATTTCTTCAGTGATCCATTGAATGTTTACTAGCATATTGTTTAGGCTTCACGTTTGTGTTTTTTACAGTTTTTTTCTTTAGTTCATTTCTAGTCTCATAGCATTGTGTTTGGAAAAGATGCTTGATATGATTTCAGTCTTCTTAAATTTATGAGACTTGTTTGGTGGCCTAGGATGTGATCTGTTCTGGAGAATGTTCCATGTGCACTTGAAAAGAATGTGTATTCTGCTGCTTTTGGATGGACTGTTCTCTCTTTATCTCTATTAAGTCCATCTAGTCTAATGTGTTATTTAAGGCTAGTGTTTCTTTATTGATCTTATGTCTGGATGGTTTGTCCATTGATGTAAGTAGGGTGTTAAAGTCCCTTATTATCACTGTATTACTGTACATTTCACCCTTTATGTCTGTTAATATTTTCTTTATGAATTTAGGTATTCCTATGTTGGGTGCAGATATATATTTACAATGGTTATATCTTCTTGTTGGATTGATTCCTTTATCATTTTGTAATGTCCTTCTTTGTCTGTTGTTACAGTCTTTGTTTTAAAGTCTGTTTTGTCTGATATAAGTATTGCTACCCCAGCTTTTTTCCCTTCCATTTGCATGAAACACAAGTTGATGATCTCTTAAGTTTGAATGAATTCTAACAACCCTGCATTTTTACTCCCTCCCATTTTTAATGTTTGTGACATCATATTTTACAACTAGTTGTTTTGTGTCTCCCTTAAATATTTATTGTGAATATAGATGATTTTATTACTTTCATCTTTCAACCTTTCTACTAGCTTTATAAATGGTTCATCTATTATCTTTACTGTGTGTTTGCCTTTACCAATGAAATTTTTCCTTTTATAATTTTTATATTTATAGTTGTGGTCTTTTCTTTTCTGCTTAGGGAGGTCCCTTTAACATTTCTTATAAAGCTTGTTTAGTGGTGCTGAACTCTTTTAGCTTTTGTTTGTCTGTAAAACTCTTTAACTCTCCTTCAAATCTGAATGATAGCCTTGCCAGGTAGGGTATTCTTGGTTTTAGGTTTTTTCCTTTCATCACTTGGCCATCCTTTCTGGCCTGCAAAATTTTGCTTAGAAGCCAGATGATAGCCTTATGGGAGTTCCCTTGTACATAACCACTTGCTTTTCTCTTGCTGCTTTTAAGATTCTCTCTCTATCTTTCATTTTTTCCATTTTAATTACAATGTGTCTAGGTGGGGACCTCTTTGGGTTCATCTTGTTTGGGACTCTCTGTGCTTCCTGAACCCAGATATCTGTTTCCTTCCCCAGGTTAGGGAAGTTTTCAGCCACTATTTCTTCAAATATGTTCTCTGCCCCTTTCTCTCTCTCTTTTCATTCTGGTACCCTTATAATGCAAATATTGATATGCTTGATGTAATCCCAGAGATCTCTTAAACTATCCTCATTTGTTTAATTCTTTTTTCTGTACAGCTTGGGTGATTTCCACTACTTTGTCTTACAGTTTGCTGGTTCATTTCTCTGTATCATCTGTCTACTGTTGATTCCTTCTAGTGTACTTTCAATTTCATTTATTGTATTTTTCAGCCCTGCTTCATTCTTCTTTATATTTTCTAACTGTTAAACTTCACTGTGTTCATCAATTCTTCCCCTGAGTTTGTTGAGCATTTTTATGATCATTACAATGACTCTTTATCAGGTAGATTGCCTGTCTCCACTTCATTTAGTTTTTCCTCTGAGGTTTTGTCTTGTTCCTTCATTTGGATCATATTCCTCTGTCTCCTCATTTTGCCTAATTCTCTGTGTTTATTTCTATGTATTAAGTAGGTTGGTTACATTTCCTGATCTTGGAGAAGTGGCCTTGGGTTGGAGACATCCTATGGGGCCCAGCAGCACACTCCTCTCTGGTCACCAGAGCTACATTCTCTAGAGTTGTCCCCTATGTGGGCTACATGAGCCCTGTTTTGGTGGGGCTGACTGCTGTGGGCACACTTGTAGGCAGCACTAGCCCCCGGCCTAGTTGGCTACTAGGCTCTGCCTTTGCAGTGGCTGCTGGCCTGCTGGTGGGTGGGGCTGGGTCACAGCATGAGTGGCTGCATGGCCCAAAATGTCCCAGGGCTGGTGCCAGCTAGCTGGTGGGCAGGTTGGGTCCTGTGGTGGCTGTGGGGTCAGGGGGATCCCAAGGCTGGTGCTGACCCACTGGTGGGTGGGGCCAGGTCCTGGGTTGGCTGGTTTGGGGAGCCAGGGGAAACCCAGCCTGCTGGTGGGCAGGGCCAGGTCCTGAGGTTCCTGGCTCTGGGGCAGGGTGGTGGCCTGGGATGATGCCAGCCTACTGGTGGGCAGATAAGCCCCTGGCGCTAATAGGCTAGAGGGAGGACTCAGAAATGGCACTTGCCCGTGTCCTCATGGTAAAACAAGCTCCAATAAATGGCTGCCATCAGTGTCTCTGTCCCCAGGGGGAGTCCCAGTTGCTTTCTGCCTCTCCAGGACACTCTCCAAGATCGGCAAGTGGGTCTGACCCAGGCTCCTTTCCGATTACTGCCTCTGCACTGGGACTTGAAGCATGTGAGATTTTGTGCAAACCATTTAAGAGCAGAGTCTCTGTTTTCTACAGCCCTCAGGCTCTCCTATATGGCAAGCCCTGCTGGCCTTCAAAGCCAAATGTTCTGGGGGTTTGTCTTGCTAGTACAGAACCCCCAGGCTGGGGTGCCCACCTCACTCCTTACAGAGAACCTCTGCAATTGTGATTACCCTCCTGTTTGTGGGTCACCTAACCAGGGGTGTCAGTCTTGACTGTATTGTGTCTCTGCTCTTCTTACCCATCCCATTGTGATTCCTTTATAGCTTTAGTTGTGGAAAATACTTTTTGCTAGTCTTTAGGTTTTTCTCATAGGTAGTTGCTCTGTAAATAGTCGTAATTTTGATGTGCCCATGGGAGGAGGTGAGCCCAGGGTCTTCTTACTCCTCCATCTTAGACACACTTATCCCCCCAAATTGGTTTTGTTACTAGGGAGATAATTAGTTATTTGAATTCTTTCAAAGAGTAACCATTATTCCAGATAGAGTGGAGGACATTATAGATATGACTACTATTCAGTGAACTCTTCTGGGGCAAGGTCCATGCCTTACTTGTCTCATGTGCACATCATCAGTTCTTGTTCAGTACTGCTTGTTACATATACAGTTGCAGAAGGAAGGGAGGAAAGAAAGAAGGAAGGAAGAAGGGAAGGATGGAAGGAAGGAAGGAAGGAAAGAAGGGATAATTATGAGATGATGATTAAAGCATTTTCCCCAGGGACTCTTGGAGATAAATAGGAGCTTCTGACCTATTACTTTTATTCTAAAATTGGTGTTTCCTTTGGTACCACAATGCTAAATAGTAAAAATTCAACAAGGATAGTAGTCCCTGCTTTTGGCTGGAAATGAATGTGAGTTTGGCATGGGGCAGAGTAGAGGCTAGACCTAGATTTATTTTTACCTCCTGAGAGTGAGATGAGGGCAATATATGGCTCCAATCCATTTTTTAAAAAAATTTTAATGGGGCTTCCCAGGTGGCGCAGTGGTTGAGAGTCCGCCTGCCGATTCCGGGGACACGGGTTTGTGCCCCGGTCCGGGAAGATCCCACATGCCATGGAGCAGCTGGGCCTGTGAGCCATGGCTGCTGAGCCTGTGCGTCCGGAGCCTGTGCTCTGCAATGGGAGAGGCCACAACAGTGAGAGGCCCACGTACCGCAAACTTTAAAAAAAAATTATTGGAGTATAGTTGTTTTACAATGTTGTGTTAGTTTCTACTGCACAGCAAAGTGAATCAGCTATATATATATATATATATATATATATATATATATATATATATAACCTCTCTTTTGGATTTCCTTCCCATTTAGGTCACCACAGAGCATTGAGGAGAGTTCCCTGTGTTATACAGTAGGTTCTCATTAAGTATCTATTTATACATAGTATCAATAATGTATATACGTCAATCCCAATCTCCCAATTCATCCCACCTCTCCCCCTTTTCCTTTGGTATCCATACGTTTGTTCTCTACATCTGTGTCTCTATTTCTGCTTTGTAAATAAGATGAGCTATACCAATTTTTTCAGAGTCCACATATATGTGGTAATATTCAATATTTGTTTTTCTCTTTCTGACTTACTTCACTCTGTATGACCGTCTCTAGGTCCATCCACGTCTCTACAAATGACCCAATTTCATTCCTTTTTAAGGCTTAGTAATATTCCATTGTGTATATATATATCCAATCCATTTATTTTTATGTATCATCTAATGAGATCCAAGTCTGCTGTTCACTCTGGGCAAAGGCAAGGCAAGGATAAGAGGAAAAAGCCAATTCAGTCATATAAAATCAGTAAGTATTTATTAAATACCTACTTTGAGCAAAATAGGTAGATGTTAAGCATCTATTCTCTGTAAACACAGCAGAAGTTATGAATGATTCCCTACCCTAGGGAGCTTACAATCGATGTGAGGACTCAAGTCTAATATACCTGAAGCAATAATGAATAATGCAAGTTAGATTAAAATTCAATTCAGAAAACATTTGTTAAGCACTTCCTATGTACCATGCGTTGTTTATTCAATGATTAATAATAAGTGCAAACAGGTGATGTCAGCAAAATGGTGGACTAGGATGCTCCAGGTCCTCACAGAAGCATCAAATAAACAGCTAAGGACTGACTACAATAACTTTATAGGAGTCCCAGAAACCAGTTAAAGATCAGTAGCAACCAAGCAAATTCCCAATCAAGTAAAAGCTACATTCAAAATGGCCAGAAATTTCATGATATTTTACTCACCTTTGCCTCACCCCCTCCCCAGTGTGGTGCAGTATGGTCAGGGGGGAATCAACCCAATTCCTGTTTCCCTCCCTTGGGACAGAAGGAGCAGTGGAACTTGTTTGCAATATTCTGGCCTCTCTGTGGGATGCCTGAGGAACTGGTTTCTGTATCACCTGACTCAGAGCACAGATAAGGAAAAGTGAAATAGTTTCCATTTCAGGGTGGAAGCCATGGAGGCAATGGTGGGTGCTGTAGCACCTGAAAATTGCAAGAGAACTGCTGATGTGTGGATGCCTGGGAGCAAGAGATTATGGGCAAATGAGTACAATAGAATATCCAAGGGCCCAAGAAGAAGCAGGAATGAGATTTTTGGGAAATTAAGATATTTAAAAGCAGCTGGGGAACTATTTACAATAGCCAAGACATGGAAGCAACCTAAGTGTGCATCAACAGATGAATGGATAAAGAAGACGTGGTACATATATACGATGGAATATTACTCAGCCATAAAAGGAATGAAATATTGCCATTTGCAGCAACATGGATGGACCTAGAGAATATCATACTAAGTGAAGTAAGTCAGAAAGAGAAAGACAAATATTATATATCACTTATATGTGGAATCTAAAAAATAATACAAATAATTTATTTATAAAATAGAAATAGACTCACAGACATAGAAAGCAAACTTATGGTTACCAAAGGGGAAAGGGGAGACGGAGGGATAAATTAGGAGTATGGGATTAACAGATACATACTACATATATAAAATAGATAAACAACAAGGATTTACTGTATAGAACAGGGAACTATATTCAGTATCTTGTAATAACCTATAATGGAAAATAATCTGAAAAAATATATAACTGAATTACTTTGCTGTACACTGGAAACTAACACAGTATTGTAAATCAATTATATTTCAAATAAATAAACAAATAAATAAATAAAAGCAGTTGGAGGATATAAAATAATAAACTCATACATAAGCAAGCCCAGACAGGATGCATTTCCAGAAAACACCTGAGAGGAACTTAAAAGCCTTAACCCTGGACTGACCCCAAGACTCAGATACCTGCTAACTAGTGAAGTTCTTCACGCTAGTGTGCAGAGACTGGAAGAGGTAGTTGCCTTTTCAAATGCCCAATTTTCAAAAAAAGATCACATCAAAAGTTATAAAAAAAAAACACAGGAAAAACTAGCCTGATAAAAGGAACAATACATCTCCAGAAACTGTCCCTGAAGAGACACACACACTGGGCTTACTAGACAAAAACTTTAAAACAGCTGTCTTCAATATGCTTAAAGAGCTAAAGTAAAATATAATACAAAGAACTAAAGGAAATAAAGTGCTATGTACTGAAATGTGTCCCCCCAACCCCCATTCATATATTGAAGTCCTAATCCCCAGTGTGATGGTATTTGGAGATGGGGCCTTTGTGAGGTAATTAGGTTTAGATGAGATCATGTGGGTGGGGCTCTCATGGTGGGATTAGTGCTCTTATAAGAAGAAACGCCAGAGAGTTTTCTCATACTTTCTTCCTCTCTCTGCCATGTATGGACACAGCAAGAAGGTGCAGAACTCCATCATTCTAGTGCTATAATCTCAGACTTCTACCCTCCAGAAGTATGAGAAAATAAATTTCTGTTGTTTAAGCCACTGAGTCTGTGGTATTTTTTTATAGCAGCATGAGCAGACTAAAGCATCAGGAAAACAATATATGAACAAAATGAGAATAACAATATAATATAGAAATTATGGGGCTTCCCTGGTGGCACAGTGGTTGAGAATCTGCCTACTAATGCAGGGGACACGGGTTCGAGCCCTGGTCTTGGAAGATCCCACATGCCGCAGAGCAACTAGGCCCGTGAGCCACAACTGCTGAGCCTGCGTGTCTGGAGCCTGTGCTCCTCAACAAGAGAGGCCGCGATAGTGAGAGGCCTGCACACCGCAATGAAGAGTGGCCCCTGCTTGCCACAGCTAGAGAAAGCCCTCACACAGAAATGAAGACCCAACACAGCCATAAATGAATGAATGAATGAATGAATGAATGAATGAATGCCAAGCATTTGAAGCCCTTTAAAAATATATATAGAGAGAAATTATGAAAAAGAAACAAAAAATTATGATGAAAAAGAAAATAAATGAAATCCAAAATTCACTAGAGGATTTCAAAGGCAGATTCAAACAGGCATAACATCAGCAAAGTTGAAGACATATTATTTGAAATTATCAAGTCTGAGAAGCAAAAGGAGAAAAGAATGAATAAAAGTGAACAGAGCCTAAGGGACTTATGTGATACTATTAAACAGACCATTGTACACATTATGGGAGTTCCAGGAGGAGAAGAGAGAAAGGGGCAGAGATTATTTGAAGAAATAATGGCTAAAATCTTCTGAAATTTGAGGAAGGACATAGATATACAAATCCAAGAAACTCAATAAATTCTAAGTAGTATAAACCCAAAAAGACCCAAATGAAGGCACATTATAATTAAGCAGTCAAAAAAGAATGACAAAGAAGAATCTTGAAAGCAGCAAGGGAAAAATGCCTTGGATATATAAAGGATTCCCCATAAGACTATCATCAGATTTCTCAGCAGAAACCTTATAGGCCAGAAGATAGGGGGGTTGTATATTTAAAACATGGAATGAAAAGCAAACTGTCAACTGAGAATTCTGTATCCAGAAAAATTGTCGTTCAAAAATAAGGGAGATATTAAGTCATGCTCAAACAAAAGCTGAGGGAATTCATTCCCACTAGATGTACCCTGAAAGAAATGCTAAAAGGAAGTCCTTCAAGTTGAAATGAAAGAATGCTAGATGGCAATTTGAAACCATATGAAAATATATACTTCTCCAATAAAGGTAAATATATGGACAAATATTAAAAAAATTAATTTTAATTTTGGCTTACAACTCCACTTTGTATTTTCTAATGGATTTAAGAGACATGCATTAAAATATAAATCTATGTTAATGGGTATACAATACATAAAGATGTAATTTTTGACATCAGTAACATAAAGTAGTGAGTGGGTGGAGCTGTAAAGGAGTAGAATTTTTTATGTGATTGAATTTAAGTTGGTATCAATTAAAGACAGATTGTCATAACTTTAGGATGTTGCATGTAACCCCAGTGGTAACCACAAATAAACTATCTATAGAACATACGTACACAAAAGGAAATGACAAAGGAATCAAAGGGTGTATGGAGGAGACAGTGAAGGGCCTGGGGATGGGAGGAAGGCTGCTAGCCCTCTCTGGGCAATGTATCCCACTTGGGCACTCAACTGCATTAATTCACTTCTGCCAGGAATCATAGACTCATGCCAACGTGGGACTGAGTTACAGTGCCATTTCATGCTACTCTGTTCTCCTTGCTTGGAAATTCAGCAAAGTTGCATATGAAGCTTGGCTTCATGGGGCAACAACCTCCCATAAAGCTTTCAGATATTTGTTATTCTTGATCTGTTGGTTGTCCCTTGGTACCTTCCTTAAGGAATTGGGAGCTAGTGAAGCCTCAGGGAGTTTTCAGGGGAGGAGGTGAGTTTTAAGGTGTGGTTCCCTTTGTCACATCCTGCCTTAAACCTCCTTGTCATTTCTCCATATCTATCAAAAGACTGCAGCAGAATTCCCACCTTCATGTTGAGGAGGAGGCCTCCCTCCCTGCAAATCCTTACCAATGTTCACTGAGAAGAAACTTGTGTAGGAGGGTGACAGGACTGATGTTTGAGAATTATTTGGAATCTGCAGTGAGAGGGAAGGCAGAACTGAAAAGATCTAGGAAGATTTTTAAGAGAAGGGATGCTTAGTGCAACTCAACAATTGTTAAATATCAGATTTCCATATTCCCCACCAGAATTTTCATGTGACCCTCAATTTGAGAGCTAGATTAATTGTAGAGTTCACTTGCCTTTAAGATTTCAAGAACATTAAACTTCCATAGTTACATTAGTTAAATAGGTGGTTGGGTGGATGGATGAAAGGATGTTGGATATATGGATAGATCAGGGATGAATGGATGGCTAGATGTTGGATATACAGTTGAAGGGCTGTTGGATGGATTGATGGAAAGATGGATGGATGGATGGATGGATGGATGGATGGATGGATGGATGGAAAGATGGAGAGCTGGACTGAGACAAAGGAAAAAACCTCAAGTTGATCTGCTTGTTTCTTGATCGTTTTTGAAGTTCAGGTAGGCCTGCCTCAAGACATCATGAAATACTTCCTGGTCACTTCCCACTCCTTTCATTAGGTTTTAAGTGTGCCCAACAGTGGTATAGATGCTTCATCTTAGCTTAGTTTCAATACATTTGAATGACATTAATCCTCACTGTGAAAGTTTAAGCTACATTGCAAGTGATTTCATCATCAGCTGAACTCTCCACTGTCCTAAAATTTGGCAACTGGTAAACAACCAACTTTATGGAACCCACCCTCACCCTTGTCCCAAGCAAATTGCAAATTGAACTAGTCATGTGGTCAAAGCCAGTTGTTTGAAATGGCTCAGCCATTGGAAATAATTTTACTCATTAACATATACATGCAACACATACAAAGTGAATACCAACTGTGAGACGAATGAAGCACAGCTCCTGTCTTTGGGGAGCTCACAGTCTAATGGAAGAAATAGATATGTGAAACAGGGAACTAAAGTACAGCAAGTCAGTACTAGATGGCTGGGGGAGACTAGAGCAAGAGGTGATTCCCTATTTGAAAGGGTCAGAGAAGGCTTCGTACAGGAGGGAGGTACTGGGAATTCCTGGAGGCCAACCCAAGAAGATTAGGCTTCCTCCCATAGAGAGAAGGAAATCAACAGAGGGCTTCTTTCAGCAGAGAACAAACTAGCAAAATGTATTTTAACGTTTTCTGGTTGATGCTGGCTCATCATCCTCCTCAGTTACTCTAATGACTGTAATTCTCTATGGCTGAATTAGTTCTGATTTCCAAACATCTCCACTGTTATTGTTTTTTTAAATTTTTATTAGAGTATAGTTGATTTACAATGTTGTGTTACTTTCAGGTGTACAGCAAAGTGTATCAGTTATATGTATACATATATCCATGATTTTTTAGATTCTTTTCCCATGTAAGTCATTACAGAGTATTGAGTAGAGTTCCCTGTGCTATACAGTAGGTTCTAATTAGTCATTTACTTTACTATTTTTTGAATTTTATTTTTTTATATAGCAGGTTCTTACTAGTTATCTATTTTATACATATTAGTGAATATATGTCAATCCCAATTTCCCAATTAATCCCACCACCATCACCCCCCCCCAGTTTCCCCCCTTGGTGTCCATACATTTTTTCTCTACATCTGTGTCTCTATTTCTGCCTTGCAAACCGGTTCATCTGTACCATTATTCTAGATTCCACATATATACATTAATATATGACACTTGTTTTTCTCTTTCTGACTTACTTCACGCTGTATGACAGTCTCTAGGTCTATCCAAAGGACCCATCGAAATGACCCAATTTCGTTCCTTTTTATGGCTGACTGATATTCCATTGTATATATGTACCACATCTTCTTTATCCGTTCACCTGTTGATGGACAACTAGGTTGATTCCATGACCTAGCTATTGTAAATAGTACTGCAATGAACATTGAGGTGCATGTGTCTTTTTGAATTATGGTTTTCTCTGAGTATATGCCCAGTAGTGGGGTTGCTCGGTCATATTGTAATTCTATTTTTAGTTTTTTAAGGAAACTCCATACTGTTCTCCATAGTGGCTGTATCAATTTACATTCCCACCAACAGTGCAAGAGGGTTCCCTTTTCTCTACACCCTCTCCAGCATTTCTTGTTTGTAGATTTTCTGATGATGCCCATTCTAACCGGTGTGAGGTAATGCCTCATTGTAGTTTTGATTTGCATTTCTCTAATAATTAGTGATGTTGAGCATCTTTTCCTGTGCCTCTTGGCCATCTTTATGTCTTCTTTGGAGAGATGTCTATTTAGATCTTCTGCCCATTTTTGGATTGGGTTGTTTGTTTCTTTAATATTGAGCTGCATGTGCTGTTTATATATTTTGCAGATTAATCCTTTGTCCATTGATTCGTTTGCATATATTTTCTCCCATTCCGAGGGTTGTTTTCTTGTCTTGTTTATACTTTCCTTTGCTGTGCAAAAGCTTTTAAGTTTCATTAGGTCCCATTTGTTTATTTATTTATTTATTTTTAACATCTTTATTGGAGTATAATGGCTTTACAGTGGTGTGTTAGTTTCTGCTGTATAACAAAGTGAATCATTATTTTTGTTTTCATTTCCATTACTCTAGGAGGTGGGTCAAAAAAGATCTTGCTGTGATCTGTGTCAAAGAGTGTTCTGCCTATGTTTTCCTCTAAGACTTTTATAATGTCCGGTCTTACATTTAGGTCTTTAATCCATTTTCAGTTTATTTTTGTGTATGGTGTTAGGGAGTGTTCTAATTTTATTCTTTTATATGAAGCAGTCCAGTTTTCACAGCACCACTTATTGAAGAGACCATCTTTTCTCCATTGTATATCCTTGCCTCCTTTGTCATAGATTAGTTGACCATAAGTGCATGGATTTATCTCTGGACTCTCTATCCTATTCCATTGATCTATATTTCTGGTTTTGTGCCAGTACCATATTGTATTGATTGCTGTAGATTTGTAGTATAGTCTGAAGTCAGGGAGTCTGATTCCTCCAGCTCTGTTTTCTTTTTTTCCTCAAGATTGCTTTTGGCTATTCAGGGTCTTTTTTGTCTCCATTCAAATTTTAAGATTTTTTTTGTTCTAGTTCTATAAAAAATGCCATTGGTAATTTGTTAGGGATTGCATTGAATCTCTAGATTGCTTTGGGTAGTATAGTCATTTTCACAATGTTGATTCTTCCAATCCAAGAACATGGTGTATCTCTCAATCTGTTTTTGGCATCTTTAATTTCTTTCATCAGTGTCTTATAGTTTTCTGAGTACAGGTCCTTTACCTCCTTAGGTAGGTTTATTCCTAGGTATTTTATTCTTTTTGTTGCAATGGTGAATGGGATTGTTTCCTTAATTTCTCTTTCTGATCTTTCATTATTAGTGTATGGGAATGCAAGAGATTTCTGGGCATTAATTTTGTATCCTGCAACTTTACCAAATTCATTGATTAGCTCTAGTCATTTTCTAAAGGCAACTTTTAGGATTACCTATGTATAGTATCATGTCATCTGCAAACAGTGTCAGTTTTACTTCTTCTTTTCCAATTTGGATTCCTTTTATTTATTTTTCTTCTCTGATTGCCATGGCTAGGACTTCCAAAACGATGTTGAATACTAGTGGCGAGACTGGACATCCTTGCCTTGCTCCTGAACTTGGAGGAAATGCTTTCATTTTTTCACCATTGAGAATGATGTTTGCTGTGGGTTTGTCATATATGGCCTTTATTATGTTGAGGTAGGTTCCCTCTATGCCTACTTTCTGGAGGGTTTTTTATCATAAATGGGTGTTGAATTTTGTTGAAAGCTTTTTCTGCATCTATTGAGATGATCATATGGTTTTTGTTTGTTTGTTTGTTTGTTTTGCATTATGCGGGCCTCTCACTGTTGTGGCCTCCCCCACCGCAGAGCACAGGCTCCGGACATGCAGGCCCAGTGGCCATGGCTCACGGGCCCAGCCGCTCCGCGGCATGCACGATCCCCCCTGACCAGGGCACGAACCCGTGTCCCCTGCATCGGCAGGCAGACTCCCAACCACTGCACCACCAGGGAAGCCTGATCATATGGTTTTTATTCTTCAATTTGTTAATATGGTGTATCACATTGATTGATTGGCATATACTGAAGAATCCTTGCATCCCTGGGAAAAATCCAACTTGATCATGGTGTATGAACCTTTTAATGCGTTGTCGGATTCTGTTTGCTAGTATTTTGTTGAGGATTTTTGCATCTATATTCATCAGTAATGTTGGTCTGTAATTTTCTTTTTCTGTAGTAACTTTGTTTGGTTTTGGTACCAGGGTGATGATGGCCTCATAGAATGAGTTTAGGAGTGTTCTTTCCTCTGCAATTTTTTGGAAGAGTTTGAGGAGGATGGGTGTTAGCTCTTCTGTAAATGTTTGATAGAATTCACCTCTGAAGCCATCTGGTCCTGGACTTTTGTTTGTTGGAAGATTTTTTTTTTTTTTTACAATATGCAGGCCTCTCACTGTTGTGGCCTCTCCCATTGCGGAGCGCAGGCTCAGCAACCATGGCTCATGGGCCTAGCCGCTCTGCGGCATGTGGGATCTTCCTGGACCGGGGCACAAACCCGTGTTCCCTGCATCGGCAGGCGGACTCTCAACCCCTGCGCCACCAGGGAAACCCTTTTTGGAAGATTTTTAAATCACAGTTTCAATTTCATTACTTGTGATTGATCTGTTCATATTTTCTGTTTCTTCCTGGTCCTCTTTTGGAAGTTTATACCTTCCTAAGAATTTGTCCATTTCTTCCAGGTTGTCTATTTTATTGGCCTAGACTTGCTTGTAGTAGTCTCTTATGATATTTTTGTATTTCTGCAGTGCCCATTGTAACTTCTCCTTTTTCATTTCTAATTTTATTGACTTGAGTCCTCTCCCTCTTTTTCTTGATGTGTCTGGCTAAAGGTTTATCAATTTTATCTTCTCAAAGAACCAGCTTTTAGTTTTATTGATCGTTGCTATTGTTTTGTTTCTATTTCATTTATTTGTGCTCTGATATTTATGATTTTTTTCCTTCTACTAACTTTGGGTTTTGTTCTTCTTTTTCTAGTTCCTTTAGGTGTAAGGTTAGATTGTTTATTTGAGATTTTTCTTGTTTCCTGAAGTAGGATTGTACTGCTATAATCTTCCCTCCTAGAACTGCTTTTGCTGCATCCCATAGGTTTTAGATTGTTGTGTTTTCATTGTCAGTTGTCTCTAGGTATTTTTTAATTTCCTCTTTGATTTCTTCAGTGATCTCTAGGTTACTTAGTAACGTATTTTTTAGCCTCCATGTGTTTCTGTTTTTTACCTTTATTTCCCTGTAATTGATTTCTAATCTCATAGCATTTTGGTTGGAAAACATGCTTGATATGATTTCAATTTTCTTAAATTTACTGAGGCTTGATTTGTGACCCAAGATGTGATCTATCCTGGAGAATGTTCCATGTGCACTTGAGAAGAAAGTGTAATCTTCTGTTTTCAGATAGCATGTCCTATAAATATCAATTAAATCAATCTGGGGGGAGGGACCTTCAAGATGGCAGAGGACTAAGACGTAGAGATCACCTTCCTCCCCACAAATACGTCAGAAATACATCAACATGTAGTACAACTGCTACAGAACACCTACTGAATGCTGGCAGAAGACATCAGACTTCCCAAAAGATGCCCTCAGGCGACCTAAATGCAGAGGCGGGGTCAAATCCAAAGCTGAACCCCAGGAGCTGAGCAAACAAAGAAGAGAAATGGAAATTTCACCCAGCAGCCTCAGGAGCAGCGGATTAAATCTCCAAAATCAACTTCATGTACCCTGCATCTGTGGAATACCTGAATAGACAATGAATCATCCAAAACTGAGGTGGTGGACTTTGGGAGCAGCTGTAGAATTGGTGTTTGCTTACTGCATCTAATTTGTTTCTGGTTTTATATTTATCTTAGTTTACTATTTAGAGCTTATTATCATTTGTAGATATTTTTTAACATGTTTATTGGAGTATAATTGCTTTACAATGGTGTGTTAGTTTCTGCTGTATAACAGAGTGAATCAGCTATACATACACATATATCCTCATATCTCCTCCCTCTTGTGTCTCCCTCCCACCCTCCCTATCCCACCTCTCTAGATGGGTCACAAATCACCAAGCTGATCTCCCTGTTCTATGTGGCTCCTTCCCACTAGCTATCTATTTTACATTTGGTAGTGTATATATGTCCATGCCACTCTCTCACTTCGTCTCAGCTTACCCTTTGCCTTCCCTGTGTCATCAAGTCCATTTCCAACGTCTGCAATTTTATTCTTGTCCTGCCCCTAGATTCTTCACAACCATTTCTTTTTGGATTCCATATATATGTGTTAGCATATGGTAATTGTTTTTTCTCTTTCTGGCTCACGTCACTCTGTATGACAGTTTCTAGGTCCATCCACCTCACTACAAATAACTCAGTTTTCTTTCTTTTTATGGCTGAGTAACACTCCATTGTATATATGTGCCACATCTTCTTTATCCATTCATCTGTTGATGGACACTTAGGTTGTTTCCATGTCCTGCCAATTGTAAACAGATCTGCAATGAACATTGTGGTACATGACTTTCTTTGAATTATGGTTTTCTCAGGGTATATGCCCAGTAGTGGGATTGCTGGGTCCTATGGTAGTTCTATTTGTAGTTTTTTAAGGAACCTCCATATTGTTCTCCATAGTGGCTGTACCAATTCACATTCCCACCAGCAGTGCAAGAGTGTTGCCTTTTCTCCACACCCTCTCCAGCATTTATTGTTTCTAGATTTTTTTGATGATGGCCATTCTGACTGGTATAAGGTGATACCTCATTGTAGTTTTGATTTGCATTTCTCTTATGATTAGTGATGTTGAGCATTCCTTCATGTGTTTGTTGGCAATCTGTATATCTTCATTGGAGAAATGTCTATTTAGGTCTTCTGCCCGTTTTTGGATTGGGTTGTTTGTTTTGTTGATATCGTGCTGCATGTGCTGCTTATAAATTTTGGAGATTAATCCTTTGTCAGTTGCTTCATTTGCAAATAATTTCTCCCATTCTGAGAGTTGTCTTTTCATCTTGTTTATGGTTTCCATTGCTTTGCAAAAGCATTTAAGTTTTCATTAGGTCCCATTTGTTTATTTTTGTTTTTATTTCCCTTTCTCTAGGAGGCGAGTCAAAAAGGATCTTGCTGTGATTTATGTCATAGAGTGTTCTGCCTATGTTTTCCTGTAAGAGTTTTATAGTGTCTGGTCTGATATTTAGGTTTTTAATCCATTTTGAGTTTATTTTTGTGTATGGTGTTAGGAAGTGTTCTAATTTCATTCTTTTTTTTACATCTTTATTGGAGTATAATTGCTTTACAATGCTGTGTTAGTTTCTGCTTTATAACAAAGTGAATCAGTTATACATATACATATGTTCCCATATCTCTTCCCACTTGTGTCACCCTCCCTCCCACCCTCCCTATCCCACTCCTCTAGGTGGTCACAAAGCACCGAACTGATCTCCCTGTGCTATGTGGCTGCTTCCCACTAACTACCTATTTTACATTTGGTAGTGTATATATGTCCATGCCACTCTCTCACTTTGTCACAGCTTCCCCTTCCCCATATCCTCAAGTCCATTCTCTAGTAGGTCTGTGTCTTTATTTCTGTCTTACCCCTAGGTTCTTCATGACATTTTTTTCTTAGATTCCCTTTATATGTGTTAGCATACGGTATTTGTCTTTCTCTTTCTGACTTACTTCACTCTGTATGACAGACTCTAGGGCCATCCACCTCACTACAAATAACTCAATTTCATTTCTTTTTATGGCTGAGTAATATTCCATTGTATATATGTGCCACATCTTCTTTATCCATTCATCTGATGATGGACACTTAGGTTGTTTTGGTTATTTCCATCTCCTGGCTATTGTAAATAGAGCTGCAATGAACATTTTGGTACATGACTCTTTTTGAATTATGGTTTTCTCAGGGTATATGCCTAGTAGTGGGATTGCTGCGTCATATGGTAGTTCTATTTGTAGTTTTTTAAGGAACCTCCATACTGTTCTCCATAGTGGCTGTACCAATTCACATTCCCACCAGCAGTGCAAGAGGGTTCCCTTTTCTCCACACCCTCTCCAGCATTTATTGTTTCTAGATTTTTTTGATGATGGCCATTCTGACTGGTGTGAGATGATATCTCATTGTAGTTTTGATTTGCATTTCTCTAATCATTAATGATGTTGAGCATTCTTTCATGTGTTTGTTGGCAGTCTGTATATCTTCTTTGGAAAAATGTCTATTTAGGTCTTCTTCCCATTTTTGGATTGGGTTGTTTGTTTTTTCGTTATTGAGCTGCATGAGCTGCTTGTAAATTTTGGAGATTAATCCTTTGTTAATATTTTCTCCCATTCTGAGGGCTGTCTTTTCATCTTGTTTATGGTTTCCATTGCTGTGGAAAAGCATTTAAGTTTTAATTAGTTCCCATTTGTCTATTTTTGTTTTTATTTCCATTTCTCTAGGAGGCGGGTCAAAAAGGATCTTGCTGTGATTTATGTCGTAGAGTGTTCTGCCTATGTTTTTCTCTAATAGCTTTATGGTGGCTGGCCTTACATTTAGGTTTTTAATCCATTTTGAGTTTATTTTTGTGTATGGTGTTAGGAAGTGTTCTAATTTCATTCTTTTACATGTAGCTGTCCTGTTCTTCCAGCACCACTTATTGAAGAGGCTGTCTTTTCTCCACTGTATATTCTTGCATCCTTTATCAAAAATAAGGTGACCATAGCTGCATGGGTATCTCTCTGGGCTTTCTATCCTGTCCCATTGATCTACATTTCTGTTTCTGTGCCAGTGCCATACTGTCTTGATGACTCTAGCTTTGTAGTATAGTCTGAAGTTTCGGAACCTGATTCCTCCGGCTCCATTTTTCTTTCTCGAGATTGCTTTGGCTATTTGGGATATTTTGTGTTTCCATACAAATTTTGAAATTTTTTGTTCTCGTTCTGTGAAAAATGCCAGTGGTAGTTTGATAGGGGTTGCACTGAATCTGTAGGTTGCTTTGGGTAGTAGAGTCATTTTAACAATGTTGATTCTTCCAATCCAAGAACATGGTATATCTCTCCATCTGTTTGTATCATCTTTAATTTCTTTCATCAGTGTCTTATAGTTTTCTGCATACAGGTATTTTGTCTCCTTAGGTAGGTTTATTCCTAGGTATTTTATTATTTTTTTTTTGCAATGGTAAATGGGAGTGTTTCCTTAATTTCTCTTTCAGATTTTCATCATTAGTGTGTAGGAATGCAAGGGATTAGTGTGCATTAATTTTGTATCCTGCTACTTTACCAAATTTGTTGATTAGCTCTAGCAGCTTTTTGGTAACATCTTTAGTATTCTCTATGTATAGTATCATCTCATCTGTAAACAGTGACAGCTTTATATCTTCTTTTCTGATTTGGATTCCTTTTATTTCTTATTCTTCTCTGATTGATGTGGCTTACATTTCCAAAACTATGTTGAATAACAGTGGTGAGAGTGGACATCCTTGTCTTGTTCCTGATCTTAGAGGAAATGGTTTTAGTTTTTCACCATTGAGAAGGATGTTGGCTGTGGGTTTGTCCTATATGGCCTTTATTATGTTGTGGTAACTTCCCTCTATGCCTACATTCTGGAGGGTTTTTATCAGAAATGGGTGTTGAATTTTGTGGAAAGCTTTTTCTGCAGCTATTGAGATGATCATATGGTCTTTCTCCTTCAACTTGTTAATATGGTTTATCACATTGATTGATTTGTGTATATTGAAGAATCCTTGCACTCCTGGGATAAACCCCACTTCATCATGGTGTATGATCCTTTTAATGTGCTGTTGGATTCTGTTTGCTATTATTTTGTTGAAGATTTTTGCATCTATGTTCATCAGTGATATTGGCCTGTAGTTTTCTTTGTGACATCATTGTCTGGCTTTGGTATCAAGGAGATGGTGGCCTCGTATAATGAATTTGGTAGTGTTTCTCCCTCTGTTATATCTTGGAAGAATTTTAGAAGAATAGGTATTAGCTCTTCTCTAAATTTTTGAAAGAATTCACCTGTGAAGCCATCTGGTCCTGGGCTTTTGTTTGTTGGAAGATTCTTAATCAGTCTCAATTTCTGTGCTTCTGATTTTTCTGTTTATATTTTCTATTTCTTTCTGGTTCAGTCTCAGAAGGTGGTGCCTTTTTAAGAATTTGTCCATTTCTTCAAGGTTGTCCATTTTATTGGGATATAGTTGCTTGTAGTAATCTCTCATGATCCTTTGTATTTCTGCAGTGTCAGTTGTTACTTCTTTTTAATCTCTAATTCTATTGATTTGAGTCTTCTCCCTTTTTTCCTTGATGAGGCTGGCTAATGGTTTATCAATTTTGTTTATCTTCTCAAAGAACCAGCTTGTAGTTTCATTGATATTTGCTATCGTTTCCTTCATTTCTTTTTCATTTATTTCTGATCTGATCTTTATGATTTCTTTCCTCTGCTAACTTTGGGTTTGTTTTGTTCTTCTTTCTCCAGTTGCTTTAGGTGAAAGGTTAGGTTGTTTATTTGAGATGTTTTTTGTTTCTTAAGGTAGGATTGTATTGCTATAAACTTCCCTCTTAGAACTGCTTTTGCTGCATCCCATAGGTTTTGTGTCATCCTGTTTTCATTGTCATTTGTTTCTAGGTATTTTTTTATTTCCTCTTTGATTTCTTCTGTGATCTCTTGGTTATTAAGTAGTGTATTGCTTAGCCTTCATGTGTTTGTATTTTTTACAGATTGTTTCCTGTAATTGATATGTAGACTCATAGCGTTGTTGTCAGTTAAGATACTTGATACGATTTCAATTTTCTTAAATTTAGCAAGGCTTGAGTTTTGACCCAAGATATGACCTATCCTGGAGAACGTTCCATGAGCACTTGAGAAGAAAGTGTATTCTGTTGTTTTTGGGTGGATAGTCCTATAAATGTCAATTAAGTCCATCTTATTTAATGTATCACTTAAAGCTTCTGTTTCCTTATTTATTTTCACTGTGGATGATCTGTCCATTGGTGAAAGTCGGTTATTAAAGTCCCATACTACTATTGTGTTACTGTTGACTTCCCCTTTTATGGCTGTTAGTATTGGCTTTATGTACTGATGTGGTCCTGTGTTGGGTGCATAAATGTTTACAATGGTTATATCTTCTTCTTGGATTGATGTCTTGATCATTATGTAGTGTCCTTCTTAGTCTTTTGTAATAGTCTTTATTTTAAAGTCTATTTTGTCTGATATGAGAATTGCTACACCAACTTTCTTTTGATTTCCATTGGTGGAGTATCATTTTCCATCCCCTCAGTTTCAGGCTGTATGTGTCCCTGTGTCTGAAGTGGGTCTCTTGTAGATCAATATATAGGGGTCTCTTTTTGTAACTATTCAGCCAGTCTATGTGTTTTGGTTGGAGCATTTAATCCATTTACATTTAAGGTAGTTATCGTTATGTATGTTCCTACTACCATTTTCTTAACTGTTCTGGGTTTGTTTTTGTAGGTCTTTTCCTTCTCTTGTATTTCCTGCCTAGTGAAGTTCCTTTAGCATTTGTTTTAAAGCTGGTTTGGTGGTGCTGAATTCTCTTAGCTTTTGCTTTTCTGCAAAGGTTTTAATTTCTTTGTCGAATCTGAATTGCATCCATACTGGGTAGAGTAATCTTGGTTGTAGTTTCTTCCCATTCATCAATTTAAATATGTCCTGCCACTCCCTTCTGGCTTACAGGGTTTCTGCTGAAAGATCAGCTAGTAACCTTACGGGGATTCCCTTGTATGTTATTTGTTGTTTTTTCCCTTGCTGCTTTTAATATTTTTTCTTTGTAGTTAATTTTTGATAGTTTGATTAATATGTGTCTTGGCAGGTTTCTCCTTGTATTTATCCTGTATGGGACTCTCTGCGCTTCCTGGACTTGATTGACTATTTCTTTTCCCATATTAGGGAAGTTTTCAACTATAATCTCTTCAAATATTCTCTCAATCCCTTTTCTTTTGTCTTCTTCTTCTGGGACCCCTATAATTGGAATGTTGGTGAGTTCAGTGTTGTCCCAGAGGTCTCTGAGACTGTCCTCAATTCTTTTCATTCTTCTTTCTTTATTCTGCACTGCGGTAGTTATTTTCACTATTTTATCTTCCACCTCACTTATCCATTCTTCTGCCTCAGTTATTTTGCTATTAATTTCTTCTAGAGAAATTTTAATTTCATTTATTGTTTTGTTCCTCATTGTTTGTTTGCTCTTTATTTCTTCTAGGTCCTTGTTAAACGTTTCTTGTATTTTCTCCATTCTGTTTCCAAGATTTTGGATCATCTTTACTATCATTACTCTGAATTCTTTTTCAGGTAGACTGCCTATTTCCTCTTCATTTGTTTAGTCTTGTGGGTTTTTACCTTGCTCCTTCATCTGATGTGAGTTTCTCTGTCTTGTCATTTTGCGTAACTTACTGTGTTTGGGGTTGCCTTTTTGCAGGCTGCAGGCTCGTAGTTCCCGTTGCTTTGGTGTCTGTCCCCAGTGGGTGAGGTTGGTTCAGTGGGTTGTGTAGGCTTCCTGGTGGCAGGGACTGGTGCCTGTGTTCTGGTGGATGAGGCTTGATCTTGTCTTTATGGTGGGCAGGACCACATCTGGTGGTGTGTTTTCGGGTGTCTGTGACCTTATTATGATTTTAGGCAGCCTCTCTGCTAATGGGTGCGGTTGTGTTCCTGTCTTCCTAGTTGTTTGGCATAGGGTGCACTGTAACTTGCTGGTCATTGAGTGCAGCTGGGTCTAGTGTTGAGATGGAGGTCTCTGGGTGAGCTTTTGCTGTTTGCTATTACGTCGGGCCCAGAGGTCTCTGGTGGACCAATGTTCTGAACTCGGCTCTCCCACCTCAGAGGCTCAGGCCTGACACCCAGCTGTAGCACCAAGACCCTGTCAGCCACACGGCTCAGAAGAAAAGGGAGAAAAAAAAGAAAGAAAGAAAGAAAAACATAAAATAAAACAAAATAAATTAAAGTTATTAAAATAAAGAATTTAAAAATTATTAAAAATTTAAAAATTAAAAAGTAATTGAAAAAGAAAAAAATAAGAAAGAAAAAAAAAGAAAGAAGAGATCAACCAAACCAAAAAACAAATTCACCAATGACAACAAGTGCAAAAACTATACTAAAAAAAAAAAAAAAAACAAAGGACAGCAAGAACCCTAGGACAAATGGTAAAAGCAATGGTATGCAGACAAAATCACTCAAAGAAGAATACACATACATACTCACAAAAGCAGAAAAAGGAAAAAAATATATATATATATATATTTAAAAACAAGGAAGAGAGCAATGAAATCAATAAACAAATATTCCCATGATAATAAACTCTAAATACTAAACTAAGTTAAACATAAGGCCAGAAACAAATTAGATGCAGAAAGCAAGCCCCAAGCCTACAGTTGCTCCCAAAGTCACTGCCTCAATTTCGGATGATTTGTTGTCTATTCAGGTATTCCACAGATGCAGGCTACATCAAGGTGATTGTGGAGATTTAATCTGTGGCTCCTGAGGCTGCTGGGAGAGATTTCCCTTTCTCTTCTTTGTTCACACAGCTCCTGGGGTTCAGCTTTGGATTTGGCCCCACCTCTGCCTGTAGGTCACCTGAGGGTGTCTCTTCTTTGATCAGACAGGACAGGGTTAAAGTAGCAGCTGATTCGGGGGCTCTGGCTCACTCAGGCCGGGGGAAGGGAGGGTTATGGATGCGGGGCGAGCCTGCAGCGGCAGAGTCCAACATGACGTTGTAACAGCCTAAGGCGTGCCACATGTTCTCCCAGGGAAGTTGTCCCTGGATCACGGGACCCTGGCAGTGGCGGACTGCACAGGCTCCCCGGAGGGGCAGTGTGGGAAGTGACCTGTGCTTGCACACAGGCTTCTTGGTGGCACCAGCAGCAGCCTTAGCGTTTCATGCCCGTCTCTGGTGTCTGTGCCGATAGCCGATGGTCCCGCTGGTCTCTGGAGCTTGTTTAGGTGGTGCTCTGAATCCCCTCTCCTCACGCAGCCCAAAGCAATGCTCTCTTGCCTCTTAGGCAGGTCCACACTTTTTCCCGGACTCCCTCCCGGCTAGCTGTGACACACTAGCCCCCTTCAGGCTGTGTTCACGCAGCCAACCCCAGTCCTCTCCTTGGGATCTGACCTCCGAAGCCCGAGCCTCAGCTCCCAGCCCCCACACATCCCAGCGGGTGAGCAGACAAGCCTCTCAGGCTGGTGAGTGCTGGTAGGCACCTATCCTCTGTGTGGGAATTTCTCCACTTTGCCCTCCACACCCCTGTTGCTGCGCTCTCCTCCATGGCTCCGAAGCTTCCCTCCCCTGGCCCCCACTCTCTCCACCCACGAAGGGGCTTCCTAGTGTGTGGAAACTTTTCCTCCTTCACAGCTCGCTCCCACTGGTGCAGGTCCTGTCTGTATTCTTTTGTCTTTGCATTTTTTTTTTGCCCTACCCAGGTACGTGGGGAGTTTCCTGCATTTTGGGAAGTCTGCGGTCCTCTGCCAGTGTTAAGTAGGTGTTCTGTAGGAGTTGTTTAAAATGTAGATGTATTTCTGATGTATTTGTGGGGAGGAGGGTGATCTCCACGTCTTACTCCTCCACCATCTTGAAGGTCTCTCTCCATTCGTAGATTTGTTTATAGATTTAGTTGCTCTCTTCCTTTTTTTGTATATATATATATTTTTTTCCTTTTTCTCTTTTCACGAGTATGTGTATGCTTCTTTGTGTGATTTTCTCTGTATAGCTTTGCTTTTGCCATTTGTCCTAGGGTTCTGGCTGTCCTTTTTTTTTTTTCTCTTAGTATAGTGTTGGCGCTTGTTTTCATCGGTGAATGTGTTGTTTTGGTTTGGTTCCTTTCTTCTTTCTTTCTTTCTATTTTTTTATTACTTTTTTATTTTCAATAATATTTTTTCACATAACTTTATATTTATTTTATTCTTTCTTTCTTTCCTTCCTCCCTCCCTCCCTCCTTTCTTTCTTTCCTTCTTTCTTTCTTTCTTTCTTTCCTTCCTTCTTTCTTTCCTTCTTTCTTTCTTTCTCTCTCTCTCTTTTTTTTCTCCCTTTTCTTATGAGCAATTTGGCTGACGGGGTGTTGGTGCTCCAGCTGGGTGTCAGGCCTGACCCTCTGAGGTGGGAGAGCCGAATTCAGGATATTGATCCACCAGAGACCTCCCGGTCCACATAATATCAAACGATGAAAGCTCTTCCAGAGATCTCCATCTAAACGCAAAGACCCAGCTCCACTCAATGACCAGCAAGCTACAGTGCTGGACACCCTGTGGCAAACAACTAGCAAAACAGGAACACAACACAACCCATTAGCAGAGAGGCTGCCTGAAATCATAATAAGTTCACAGATACCCCAAAACACACCACTGGACGCAGTTCTGCCCACCAGATATATCCAGCTTCATCCACCAGAACACAGTCACCAGTCCCCTCCACCTGGAAGCCTACACAACCCATTGAACCAACCTCACCCACTGGGGACAGACACCAAAAACAACGGGTACTACAAACCTGCAGCCTGCAAAAAGGAGACCCCAAACACAATAAGTTAAGCAAAATGACAAGACAGAGAAACACACAGCAGATGAAGTAGCAAGGTAAAAATGCACCAGACCGAACAAATGAAGAGGAAATAGGCAGTCTACCTGAAAAAGAATTCAGAGTAATGATAGTAAAGATGATCCAAAATATTGGAAATAGAATGCAGAAAATACAAGAAACTTTTAACAAGGGCCTAGAAGAACTAAAGAGCAACCAAACAATGAGGAACAAAACAATAAATGAAATTAAAAAATCCTCTAGAAGGAATCAACAGCAGAATAACTGAGGCAGAAGAACTAATAAGTTACCTGGAAGATAAAATAGTGGAAATAACTAACGCAGAGCAGAATAAAGAAATAAGAATGAAAGGAATTGAGGACAGTCTCAGAGGCCTCTGGGACAACATTAAACACACCAACATTCGAAGTATAGGGGTCCCAGAAGAAGAAGAGAAAAAAAGTTGACTGAGAAAATATTTGAAGGGATTATAGTTGAAAACTTCCCTCATATTGAAAAGAAATAGTTAATCAAGTCTAGGAGGCACAGAGAGTCCCATATAGGATAAATCCAAGGAGAAACACACCAAGACACATAGTAATCAAACTATCAAAAATTAATTACAAAGAAAAAATATGAAAGGCAGCAAGACAAATAACAAAGAAGGCAATCCCCATAAGGTTAACAGCTGATCTTTCAGTGGAAACTCTGCAAGCCAGAAGGGAGTGGCAAGACATATTTAAAGTGATGAAATGGAGAAAGCTACAACCATGATTACTCCACACAGCAAGGATCTCATTCAGATTCGACAGAGAAATTAAAATCTTTATAGACAAGCAAAAGCTAAGAGAATTCAGCACCAGCAAACCTGCTTTACAACAAATGCTACAGTAACTTCTGTAGGCAGGAAATACAAGAGAAGGAAAAGACCTACAAAAACAAACCGAAAACAGTTAAGAAAATGGTAATAGGAACATACATATCTATAACTACCTTAAATGTAAATGGAATAAATACTCCAACCAAAAGACATAGAATGGCTGAATGGATACAGAAATAATGAGACCTGTGTATATGCTGTCTACAAGAGACCCACTTCAGACCAAGGGACACATACAGACTGAAACTGAGGGAATGGAAAATGATATTCCACAAATGGAAATCAAAAGAAAGTTAGAGTAGCACTTCTCGTATCAGACAAAATAGCCTTTAAAATAAAGAATATTAAAAGAGACAGAGAAGGACACTACATAATGATCAAGGGACCAATCCAAGAAGAAGATATAGCAGTTGTAAATATTTATGCACCCAACATAGGAGCACCCCAATACATAAGCCAAAAGCTAACAGCCATAAAAGGGGAAATAGACAGTAACACAATAGTAAGAGGGGACTTTACAACCGACTTTCACCAATGGACAGATCATCCAAAATGAAAAAACAATAAGGAAATACAAGCTTTAAATGATACATTAAACAAGATGGACTTAATTGATAATGATAGGACATTACATCCAAAAACAAAAGAATACACTTTCTTCTCAAGTGCTCATGGAACACTCTCTAGGATAGATCATATCTTGGGTCACAAATCTAGCCTTGCTAAATTTAAGAAAATTGAAATCATATCAGCTATCTTTTCTGACCACAACGGTATGAGACAAGGTATCAATTACAGGAAAAAGTCTGTAAAAAATATAAATACAAGGAGCCTAAACAATACACTACTAAATAACCAAGAGATCACGGAAGAAATCAAAGAGGAAATCAGAAACTACGTAGAAACAAATGACAATGAAAACACGATGACCCAAAACCTATGGGATGCAGCTAAAGCAGTTCTAAGAGGGAAGTTTATAGCAATACAATCCTACCTCAAGAAACAAAAAACATCTCAAATAAACAACCTAACCTTACACCTAAAGCAATTGGAGAAAGAAGAACAAAAGAAACCCAAAGTTAGCAGAGGAAAGAAATCATAAAGATCAGATCAGAAATAAATGAAAAAGAAATGAAGGAAATGATAGCAAACATCAATGAAACTAAAAGCTGGTTCTTTGAGAAGATAAACAAAATCGATAAACCATTAGCCAGAATCATCAACAAAAAAAGGGAGAAGACACAAATCAATAGAATTAGAAATGAAAAAGGAGAAGTAATAACTGACACTGCAGAGATACAGTGGATCATGAGAGATTATTACAAGCAACTATATGCCAATAAAATGGACAACCTGGATAAAATGGACAAATTCTTACAAAAGCACAACTTAAAAGACTGAGCCAGGAAGAAATAGAAAATATAAAAAGACCAATCATAAGTACTGAAATTGAAACTGTGATTAAAAATATTCCAACAAACCAAAGCCCAGGACCAGATGGCTTCACAGGCGAATTCTATCAAACACTGAGAGAAGAGCTAACACCTATCTTTCTCAAACTCTTCCAGAATATAGCAGAGGGAGAAACACTCCCAAACTCATTCTATGAGGACACAATAACCATGCTACCAAAAGCAGACAAAGATGTCAGAAAGAAAGAAAATTACAGGCCAATATCACTGATGAACTTTGATGCAAAAATACTCAACAAAATACTGGCAAGCAGAATCCAACAGCACATTAAAAGGGTCATACACCATGATCAAATGGGGTTTATCCCAGGAGTGCAAGGATTCTTCAGTGTATGCAAATCAATCAATGTGATAAACCATATTAACAAATTGAAGGAGAAAAACCATATGATCATCTCAATAGATGCAGAAAAAGCTTTCCACAAAATTCAACAGCCACGTATGATAAAACCCTCCAGAATGTAGGCATAGAGGGAACTTACATCAACATAATAAATGCCATATATGACAAATCCACAGCCAACATCATTCTCAATGGTGAAAAACTAAAACCATTTCCACTAAGATCAAGAACAAGACAAGGGTTCCCACTCTCACCACTATTATTCAACATAGTTTTGGAAGTTTTAGCCACAGCAATCAGAGAAGAAAAAGAAATAAAAGGAATCCAAATCAGAAAAGAAGAAGTAAAGCTGTCACTGTTTGCAGATGACATGATACTATACATTGAGAATCCTAAAGATGCTGCCAGAAAACTACTACAGGCAATCAACGAATTTGGTAAAGTATCATGATACAAAATTAGTGCACCAAAATCCCTCGCATTCCTATACACTAATGATGAAAAATCTGGAAGAGAAATTAAGGAAACACTCCTATTTACCATTGCAACAAAAAGAATAAAATACCTAGGTATAAACCTACCTAAGGAGACAAAATACCTGTATGCAGAAAATTATAAGACACTGATTAAAGAAATTAAAGATGATACAAACAGATGGAGAGATATACCATATTCTTGGATTGGACGAATCAACATTGGGAAAATGACTCTCCTACCCAAACAATCTACAGATTCAGTGCAATCCCTATCAAACTACTACTGGCATTTTTCACAGAACTAGAACAAAAAATTTCAAATTTTGTATGGAAACACAAAAGACCCCTAATAGCCAAAGCAATCTTGAGAAAGAAAAATGGAGCCAGAGGAATCAGGTTCCCGGTCTTCAGACTATACTACAAAGCCCCAGTAATCAAGACAGTATGGTAGTGGCACAAAAACAGAAATATATACATCAATGGAACAGGATAGAAAGCCCAGAGATAAACCCACACACATATTGTCACCTTATCTTTGATAAAGGAGGCAAGAATATACAGTGGAGAAAAGACAGCCTCTTAAATAAGTGGCACTGGGAAAACTGGAGAGCTACATGTTAAAAAATGAAATTAGAACACTCCCTAACACCATATACAAAAATAAACTCAAAATGGATTAAAGACCTAAATATAAGGCCAGCCACTATAAAACTCTTAGAGGAAAACATAGGCAGAACACTCTATGACATAAATCACAGCAAGATCCTTTTTGACCCACCTCCTAGAGATATGGAAATAAAAACAAAAATCAACAAATGGGACACAATGAAACTTAAAAGCTTTTGCAATGCAAAGGAAACCATAAACAAGATGAAAAGACAACCCTTAAAATGGGAGAAAATATTTGCAAATGAAGCAACTGACAAGGGATTAATCTCCAAAGTTTATAAGCAGCTCATGCAGCTCCATATCAAAATAACAAACAACTAAATCCACAATGGGCAGAACTAAATAGACATTTCTCCAAAGAAGATATACAGATGGCCAAGAAACACATGAAAGGATGCTCAACATCACTAATCATTAGAGAAATGCAAATCAAAACTACAATGACCTATCACCTCATAGCAGTCAGAATGGCCATCATCAAAAAATCTAGAAATAATAAATGCTGGAGCGGGTGTGGAGAAAAGGGAACCCCTTGCACTGTTGGTTGGAATGTAAATTGATACAGCCACTATGGAGAACATTATGGAGGTTCCTTAAAAAACTAAAAATAGAACTACCATACGACCCAGCAATCCCACTACTGGGTATGTACCCTGAGAAAACCATAATTCAAAAAGAGTCATGTACCACAATGTTCATTGCAGGTCTATTTACAATAGGCAGGACATAGAAGCAACCTAAGTGTCCATCGACAGATGAATGGATAAAGAAGATGTGGCACATATATACAATGTCATATTACTCAGTCATAAAAGGAAATGAAATTGAGTTATTTGTAGTGAGGTGGATGGACCTAGAGACTGTCATACAGAGTGAAGTAAGTCAGAAAGAGAAAAACCAATACAGTATGCTAACACATATATATATGGAATCTAAAAAAAAGAAATGGTTCTGAAGAACCTAGAGGCATTACAGGAATAAAGATGCAGACATAGAGAATGGACTTGAGGAGAGAGGGAGGGGGAAGGGTAAGCTGGGACAAAGTGAGAGAGTGGCATGGACATATATACACTACCAAATGTGAAATAGATAGCTAGTGGGAAGCAGCCGCATAGCACAGGGAGGTCAGCTCAGTGCTTTGTGTCCACCTAGAGGGGTGGGTTAGGGAGGGTCGGATGGAGACACAAGAAGGAGGAGGTATGGGGATATATGTATATGTATAGCTGATTCACTTTTTCATACAGCAGAAGCTAACAGACCATTGTAAAGCAATTATAGTCCATTAAAGATGTTTAAAAAAAAAGAAATCTGTCTGGTCTACTGTTTCATTTAAAGCTTGTGTTTCCTTATTAATTTTCTGTCTGGATGCTCTGTCTATTGGTGTCAGTGAGGTGTTAAAGTCCCCCACTATTATTGTGTTATTGTCAAGTTCCTCTTTTATAGCTGTTAGCATTTGTCTTATGTATTGAGGTGGTCCTTTGTTGGGTGCATATGTATTTATAATTGTTATATCTTCTTCTTGGATTGATCCCTTGATCGTTATGTAGTGTCCATCCTTGTCTCTTGTAGCATTTTTTATTTTAAAGTGTATTTTATCTGATATGAGTATTGCTACTCCAGCTTTCTTTTGATTTCCATTTGCATGGAATATCTTTTTCCATCCCCTCACTTTCAGTCTGTATGTGTCCCTAGGTCTGAAGTGGGTCTCTTGTAGACAGCATATATATGGGTCTTGTTTTTGTATCCATTCAGCAAGCCTGTGTCTTTTGGTTGAAGCATTTAATCCATTCAAATTTAAGGTAATTATTGATATATATGCTCCTATTACCATTTTCTTAACTGTTTTGGTTTGTTTTCATAGGTCCTTTTCTTCTCTTTTGTTTCTTAGAGAAGTTCCTTTAGCATTTTTTGTAGATGGCTTGGTGGTGCTGAATCCTGTTAGCTTTTGCTTGCCTGTAAGGCTTTTAATTTCTCCGTCAAATTTGAATGAGATCCTTGCTGGTAGAGTAATCTTGGTTGTAGGTTCTTCCCTTTCATCACTTTAAATATATTGTGCCACTCCCTTCTGGCTTTCAGAGTTTCTGCTGAGAAATCAGCTGTTCACCTTATGGGAGTTCCCTTGTATGTTATTTTTCATTTTTCCCTTGTTCCTGTTAATAATTTTTCTTTGTCTTTAATTTCTGTCAATTTGATTACTATGTGTCTCGACATGTTTCTCCTTGGGTTTATCCTGCCTGGGACTCTCTGGGATTCCTGGACTTGGGTGGCTATTTCCTTTCCCATGTTAGGGAAGTTTTTTACTATAATCTCTTCAAACATTTTCTCGGGTCCTTTCTCTCTCTCTTCTCCTTCTGGGACCCCTATAATGCGAATGTTGTTGCGTTTAATGTTGTCCCAGAGGTCTCTTAGGCTGTCTTCATTTCTTTTCATTCTTTTATCTTTATTCTGTTCCATGGCAGTGAATTCCACCATTCTGTCTTCCAGGTCACTTCTCCATTCTTCTGCCTCAGTTATTCTGCTATTGATTCCTTCTAGTGTGTTTTTCATTTCAATTATTGTATTGTTTATCTCTGTTTGTTTGTCCTTAATTCTTCTAGGTGTTTGTTCTTTAATTCTTCTAGGTCTTTGTTAAACATTTGTTGCATCTTCTCGATCTTTGCCTCCTTTCATTTTCTGAGGTCCTGGATCATCTTCACTATTATTATTCTGAATTCTTTTTCTGTAAGGTTGCCTATCTCCACTTCCTTTAGTTGTTTTTCTGGGGTTTTATCTTGTTCCTTCATCAGGTACATAGTCCTCTGGCTTTTCATTTTGTCTTTCTTTCTGTGAATGTGGTTTTCATTCCACAGGCTGCAGGATTGTAGTTCTTCTTGCTTCTGCTCTCTGCCCTCTGGTGGATGAGGCTATCTAAGACGCTTGTGGAAGCTTCCTGATGTGAGGGACTGGTGGTGGGTAGAGCTGGATGTTCCTCTGGTGGGCAGAGCTCAGTAAAACTTTAATCTGCTTGTCTGCTGATGGGTGAGGCTGACTTCCCTCCCTGTCAGTTGTTTGGCCTGAGGAGACCCAGCCCTGGAGGCTACAGGCTCTTTGGTGGGGCTAATCCTGGACTTCGGGAGGGCTCCTGTCCAAGAGTACTTCCTAGAACTTCTGCTGCCAGTGTCCTTGTCTCCGCAGTGAGCCACAGCCACCCCCCACCCCTACAGGAGACCCTCTAACACTAGCAGGTAGGTCTGGTTCAGTCTCCTATGGGGTCACTGCTCCTTCCCCCTGGGTCCTGATGTGCACACTACTTTGCCTGTCCCCTCCAAGAGTGGAGTCTCTGTTTCCCCCAGTCCTTTCAAAGTCCTGCAATCAAATCTTGCTAGCCTTCAAAATCTGATTCTCTGGGAATTCCTCCTCCCGTTGCCAGACCCCCAGGTTGGGAAGCCTGATGTGGGTCTCAGAACCTTCACTCCAGTGGGTGGACTTCTGTGGTATAATTGTTCTCCAATCTGTGAGTCACCCACCCAGCGGTTATGGGGTTTGATTTATTGTGATTGTGCCCCTCCTACTGTCTCATTGCAGCTTCTCCTTTGTCTTTGGATGTGAGGTATCTTTTCTGGTGAGTTCCAGTGTCTTCCTGTTGATGATTGTCAGCAGTTAGTTGTGATTCCAGTGCTCTCGCAAGAGGGAGTGAGCACACGTTCTTCTCTCCACTGTTATTGTTGTTGTTTGTTTGTGTAGTTGTCATTGTTGTTTCTTTGCACCTCTAATACAATCACTGTCTTCATTGTTCTCAGCGTCCTTTGACTTTTCAGTGGTGGTCAGAACATTCTCTTATTTAGGGGTTACTACTGCAATCTTATTTTCAGGTTTGGCACTCTCTCTGTCTCTCTCTCTCTCTCTCTGTCTCTCTGTGCCTCTGTCTCTGTCTCTCAAGAGAGTTTAAAGATTTAGGGATCTGTGGATAGAATGCAGGGAGGGTCTGTGAACTTGGAGGAAAAAAAGGGCTTTTGTAATTTTACAGATCTCTAACTGAGATTTAGCTTTTTCTTTTGTTATGAATTTGGTAATAAACTGCAGTAGTATTAGCAGTAGTTGTAATTTTATCACCAGTAGAAATCACAGATGTTTTCCTATAACATTACAGCCATTGCCAATGTCTTAAAATATCATTTGTGCTGATCACTTTTTTGAAATTATATTAGTTATGAGACCTGCTAAAGCTTGTTTAACATGTTAATAAAAAAGTACATATGTGACTATATCACAAATTTTTAATAGTGTGCTTATTTCAATATTTCTTTGGTAATCCTATATATTTAATTTTATACAGTTAAAAACATTGTTCAGGGACTTCCCTGGTGGTGCAGTGGTTAAAAATCTGCCTGCCAATGCAGGGGACACAGGTTTGATCCCTGGTCCGGGAATATTCCACATGCTGTGGAGCAACTAAGCCCGTACGCCACAACTCCTGAAGCCTGTGCGCCTAGAGCCCACGCTCCGCGATGAGAAGCCCACGCACCACAATGAAGAGTAGCCCCTGCTCACTGCAACTAGAGAAAGCCTGTGTGCAGCCAAAAAATAAATAAAATTTAAAGAATAAAAATAAAAACATAGTTCAGAAAGAGATCCATAGGTTTCATTGGACTGCCATGGGGGCCCATAGCACAAAAATGGTTGAGCAGCTCCATACTGCATTTGCTACAATTGCTTGTTCTAGAAAGTAAGGAGTAGTATTTCTTTTTGGCCACCATGTTAGCATCTTTCATCCAGAAACTTGCCCAAGCTTGTAAACATTTAGGTGAATGTTCTTGAAGACCATTAAACCCAGGTTGCATTTTGTGTAACTACAGGCAAAAAAGGAACATTATGTGAGCCACTCTGGTTTTCAGCCAAGCTTAATTCTTTAGGGTACAAGACCTCTGGGTGCAAGATAATCCATTTATTGCTCTACTTGTAGCCAATTCTCCTGTCATTTGAGGGAACAGTCAGAAACGAGATAGGGTGGCTCACGGTACTGCATTTAACCATTCTTCTTCCTTGGATGCTCCTGTGAACTGCGGACTTGTGTAGATCAAACGAAGATAATGAAAAACAAAGGGAAGACTGCCCATTGCTGAGCCCAAGCTAGGCAGGTACTTAACAGACGCTTGTTAGGAACGAGGGAGGCATGGAGGACATGTACATTTCATCTGAAGGAGGCGCAATTTTGCACCATTTCCTTTCTCTTGACTACTTCAGTGGAGGGAGAAGGGGAGAGGGACTGGCTTAATTGTCAAGGAATTGAAGTGGTTTGGTTCAGCTCCCTGGCAACTCAGGCCCTAATGAGGTAGGTACTTAATGAGCCAGATCTTCTTCCTTGTCCTTTTCTTAAAGGGATCTTCACGGGCTCCTTGTCAGTTTCTGTCTTCCATGCCGACATACTTGTCTTCTTTTCCCTTGTTACTAACATGCAGGAAGGTATACTCACACACACACGTCAGTGAATGACTCACACTGCGAATTTGAGACATGCTACACATACATACATAGTCCCATTGTGACTCAATTTATTATCACCAGATTTAGGTATGCTGACTCTGAAACATTCTGACTCTATATAGTGAGAGTTCAGTGGAGCTCTCCCACTCACAGCTTCCCTCCGCACACACAGGGTCTTTGTGGTCACAGCCCCCTCTAGATGTGTGTCACCTGTAGCTGTCAAGAGGCAAATCTTCACACCCATCACCTACATCTGTGAGAAGTGATACTTGTTCAAGCCTACACGTCTGTGGGGAGTGCACCTTCTCCAATCTGCCACGCCCCTCCTCTCCCTCCTTCCTCCCCCATACTACCGACCCGGACACACACAGGCATTCCTGACACGTGGGACTAAGGATGTGGAAGGGGCAGAGGACCCTTACCTCACAGGCACTGCACTGATCTGCTAAAGCCCCACATTGGCCTGCACTCACCTTCCAGTTTCTGCTGATATGGTGGAAAGTAACTCTCCCTGGCTTGGCTCTAGTTTTTTAGAGACGACTGGGACTGATATATACACACTACGTGTGTATATATATGGCACATGGGATCTTTTTTTTTACATTCTTTTTTGAAAAAAAATTATTGGAGTAGAGTTGGCTTACAATGTTGTGTTAGTTTCGGGTGTACAGCAAAGTGAATCAGTTATACATATACATATATCCAGTCTTTTCTAGATTCTTTTCCCATATAGGCCATTACAGAGTATTGAGTAGAGTTCCCTGTGCTATACAGTAGGTCCTTATTAGTTATCTATTTTATATATAGTAGTGTGTATATATCAGTCCCAGTCTCCCAGTTTATCCCTCCCCCCTACCTTACCCCTGGTAACAAGTTTGTTTTCTACATCTGTAACTCTATTTCTGTTTTGTAGTAAGTTCATTTGTACCCTATTTTTAGATTCCACATATAAGGGATATCATAGGATATTTTCAACCTAGGTTCTAATGTCACCTCTTCTGCTAGCTAACCGTATAACTTTAGGCAAGGCTGTCCTTCCCTGAGCCACACTTCCTCATCTTTTCAATGGCAATGGTAATATCTGCCCTGCTGCCCTCATAGCCTTGTTAGGCGGCTCAGTGGAAATGTCAGGAAAGCATCCTGAACACAAACAGTGCTGTGCTAATGGATGTAGTTGTGGTTAACAAGGGTCAAGGATTCTGCCTCTTGTTTCAACTGCTGCAGTCTGCAGGGACTCACCCAAATCTCTAAGGCTCAGCTTAGTCCCCATTAAATAGTCACTGTGATGCCCAGAGGGACTTGTAAGCAGGTGGCTGAATTTTCCCAAAGCACCTGTTGTTCTTTACTGTGGGTAGCCGATGCCATGCTGGGGACTGATTGTGCCTGGCATGAGAGCAGGGGGGTGGGGGAGAAGTGGGGTGGCATGCCAGCAGGCAGAGGTGGTGGTCATGGCCCTGAGACATTATTAGCTAGATGTTTTCAGGCTTTCCTAGAGAGAGAGAGGAAAACAAAATAGAAAGAAAATGCTTTAAAAATAGAATTTTAAATGCTGTGCAAGTAAAAGATATGACACTTCAGCCCCCTCATTTTTTATTATTCTTACTCTGTTTGGGCACAGTTCTGGGTTCTTTCCATGAAGTAGCTCATTCCATCTGCACTTCAACCCTATGAGGGAAGTACTAAATTGTTGAGAAAATTAAAGTCCTGAGAGGGGTGTAGTAGCTCTCTCAAGATCAGACAGCTTGGGGCTGGTGGAGCCTCACTCCACAGTCATCTTGAGAGGTGAATAAAACTAGCCCCAGTTAATGGGTCAGGAGACTGAAACAGAGAGGTAAGTAAAGTCCCCAAAGCCAAATGGCCAGTCAGTGGAAGAGTCGATGCCAAAGCCCAAGCTTACTATCTGTACGATGTGAAATGTGGAACTTGAGCTCCCCATGTATCACCATTTCCATCAGTTCATCCATCTCTAGGCGGTGAGTCCTTGAACACGTACTCAGTGCAGGGGGCTTGCTGAAGGAGGTGGCACTGGACACAGACCACAGTTCTGGTTGACACACCAAGAGTTACACAAGGCTGAGCTTGACTAACCAAGGCCGTGTGCTGAGTGTCTGTGGACTGTACCTGTCCCTCACAGAGACCTCAAGCAAGTCATTATATGCCATGGGTCTAAATGTGTTGTAGGCTTTTTATACTTATTACCAAATTTCTTTACAGACAGCTTGCCCAGTTTAAATTAGCCATGCATAAGAGAGCCCATAGGACACTTTTTGCCAACTTTGAGTCCTCTCATTTAAAAAAAAAAAACTTTTTTTTGTTGTTTATTTGATAGGCAAAATTTGCTTCCAACTGTTGCTTCATTTTTTTTTTTTTTTTTTTGGTGGTACGCGGGCCTCTCACTGTTGTGGCCTCTTCCCGTTGCAGAGCACAGGGTCCGGACATGCAGGCCCAGTGGCCATGGCTCATGGGCCCAGCCGCTCCGCGGCATGTGGGATCCTCCCGGACCGGGGCATGAACCCGTGTCCCCTGCATCGGCAGGCGGACTCTCAACCACTGCGCCACCAGGGAAGCCCTGTTGCTTCATTTTTATATATTTTATGACTAGGTGAGGTTGAATGTTTTTCACATATTTATTAGCCATTTAATCATTAGAGTCTCAGTATTTTTCTTGACAAATTGCAAGCTCCTTATATACGAAGGCTATCAAACTGCTGTCATGTTTGTGCTGATTGTTGTTTTAGGCTTGCTGATTCCCTGCCACTGTTTTAAAATTGAGAGGATTTCCATTTGGGACTTGGATTGGTGTGGATGACTTTTTAAATCTTCCCACATCCCTTGTTTGTTCAAAACTGGTCTTTCCTTGGTACTGTGGTTTATACCACTCAAGGATAACCAAGTATTTCAGTTCTTAGAGGAAGCAGAGTGAATATTGTCTTCCCCTTAGTCATAGAGACTTGGCATAACCCTGCCAAGAAACAAAATTGAGCCTGTCAAGTAGTAGACAGCATAGGTCTACCGTCTTCCTTGTACACAGTGCCCGGTACATAGGAGGTGCTGAGAAAAACTTTGTTGTAAAATTAAAGCAAGCATGAATCTCCCCCCTCCCCAAGAATCATGTTTCATCAGTTATAGCCTCATATCTTACCTCAGTTATGAGGCAGACTCCCTTCTTTCTCTTTTTCTCTCAAACTCTTCTTTTCCAATATTTAAAAAGTCTGATTATATCAGGAACAGGATATCTATAGGTGTTCATAGGTTTTTAACACTAATAATCTCCGTTTCAACAAGGGGTTCACAAGGTGCCCCAGTTTCTTGTGAATATTGTGGCGAGGTCTACAACATACTGATTAAAAGCCAAGACTCTGGTGACAGAAAGATCTGATTTCAAATCCAACTTCTGCAACTTACTAGCTGTTTGACTGTTGGCAAATTACTTGACCTCCTGATGGTCTGATTTCCATTTCTGTAAAATGAAGATGATAGTAGTACATATCTCACAGGGTAGAGGTATTTCTCAGGGTTAAGTGAGATAATGTATGCAGAGCATCAGGCACAGATTAGGTAAGCATTCACTGAATGATAGCTACAATTATTATCAACAATAAAAATGTACGTGTTTGGGGCAGTGGGCAAGGATGGAGGTAGCCTCAGGGACTGTATCATAAAGGACATTAACATGAAGTTCAGACACATAGATTCAAGTTCAGACTTTATCATCAAGTCATTCTGTGACTTTCTTTGCATCTGTGGGCCTGGTACACTGACAGTAAAGTGCCCTGCCATCCTCTGCCCACCTGAGCCGGAGCACTAACCCCATCATTCTTATAGTAATGGCTCCAGCATCCTAATCTGCCTTGCACTCAAGCATGGAAAAGGCCTTTCTGAGGTTAAATCTAATGTAGTCTTTGGGACTCCAGGAAGAGTAAGTACTAGGACCAATGGACTTACAAAGTTACAAAGGTAGACAGGTTTCAGCCCAATAACAGAGCTTTTCACAGTGCAGTGGGTAAACATACACAGTGAGAAGCCACATTGCCTGGGTTAGAATCCTGACTCTGACACTTACGAGCTGTGTGACTTTGAGTATTTTAGCCTTTCTAATACTCAGCTTTCTCACCTGTAACATCAGGATAATAATAGTACCTATATCATAAAGATGTTTTCAAGATTAAATAGTTTAAAATTTGTGATTTGTTTAGTTCAGTATCTGACAAACATGAAGCACAGTGTAAGTGCTTGTTAAATAACAAAATAGATAAAATTGAGAGCTCACTAAGAATTGGAGGAAGTGGGCTTCCCTGGTGGTGCAGTGGTTGAGAATCCGCCTGCCAATGCAGGGGACACGGGTTCGAGCTCTGGTCCAGGAAGATCCCACATGCCGCAGAGCAATGAAGCCCGTGCACCACAACTACTGAGCCTGCGCTCTAGAGCCCGCATGCCACAACTACTGAAGCCCACGTGCCTAGAGCCCGTGCTCCACAACAAGAGAAGCCACCGCAAATGAGAAGCCCGCGCACCACAACGAAGAGTAACCTCCGCTCGCCACAACTAGGGAGAAGCCCACATGCAGCAATGAAGACCCAATGCAGCCAAAAATAGAAATAAATCAATAAATAAATTTATTAAAAAAAAGAATTGGAGGAAGTGCTTTGATGGGTAGCGAGTTCCCTGTCGCTCCCAGGATGCCAGTAGAGGCTGGTAGTATGAAAAATATTCAAGCATCAGGAGAGGATTAGACAAGATAAACTTTACCATCACTTCCTCATCAGAAGTTCTATGACTTGCCCTTCAAGGTCACCCAGCTAGTCAGTAGCAAGTAATACCTAGGATAAAGCCAGGTTAACTCAGAACTTAGTAGAGTTTTCTTTCTTCTATGCCACTCTCACTGTCATTTAAGCTTGTGTTTCCTTGGATGACATTTGAAGATCAATCCATGAAATTCAGTGACATAAAGGGCAAGTTCAACCAGTCACCCTTCTCATGCTCACAAAGCAGGTATTACTCAGAAATCCAGTTTTCCTTGCTGCCTCCTTGTCAGATCCTGGACAACTTTGCTTGACAAGAGGCTTTGGGTGCAACTTTCATTAATGTGCTGGGTGTTGCTTGCTGATTTACAATCTTCCCATTTGTAAGGCTCCTGTTGCTCTTAAATGAGAGGAATTATCATGTCATAAAACTGATGCCATCAGCTTGTCAGTTTTATATCTGACCTAGACGTACCTGCACCTGCCATTTGACTTTAGCCTCTTATTTAAGCAGAAACTAGCATCCATTCATCTACCCTCCACCACCACCCCACTCACTAAAGACCAGAAGTATGCCTCCAGGTGAGGTTGTTCAGTGATAGAGTTACTCTAAGGTCAGTGGACCGGGCTGGTGCTTTAATAGACCATGCAGACAAACGGCAGTGGGAGAACTGGGGCAGAGATGATTTCTCACTTGCAGAATCAGGCTAGACTGTAGCCCACACAGTTGCAGCTTCCTGAATGATTGGAGATGGAGTGTCGGTATCATCAGCCCTAAACTGGGCTGAAATCCAAACCAGGAAGGCAGGCTAGGTATGAGCACATTGGTGAGTGAATTTCCCTAAAGTAGCTAGGCCTGTGGGGTACCCTGTGGCTAGGAAGGTGTCCTGTGAGGCACACACTTCCTAGGGTCATGGCTGAGGCACACCTATCAACCCTGAGAATCCAAGGGGGACATTCTGCCTGTTAGAGAAGGGCTGGGCCCCTCGGAGTTCTTAACCATCCCAGGAAATGTAGATATAGCAAAACGCTGTCTCCAAGATGCCGTCAGAGTAGTGGAGGGGGGAGGTTTGCCTGCACCAGAAGACTCAACCTAGGTCCAGAGAGAATGCCGCTTAGCGACTGCAAATGGCAGTAAGGCCTTGGAATCAGAGAGAACTGGGTTCTTGTCCCTGCTTTGCCAAATTCCATTGGATGAGTTACTTAACCTCTCCAAGCCTCAATTTCCTCTTCTCTAAAATAGAGGTGATAATAAAAGTCCCTGGTTCACTGGGTTGTTGTGAGAATTACATAAGATAGAATGTAGGTGAAGCACTTAGCACTCTCCTTGGCAAAAACAAAGTGCCTAGTAAATGTTAATTATCATCATCATCATTATCATCATCATCATCATCATCACCATTATGAATCAATTACTGAAAGCAGATAAATATAACTATTTAAGAAAATACATATACATTTTCACACACTTTTTAATGCATACTATATTTCACAATAAAACCGTCATTAGAAAGAGAAAAAAGGAAGGCATAATGGTTACCAATGTATGACAAATCATGGTTCACACCCCCAGCTCTATGACCTGTGAGTCTCTGGGTAAATCATGTAGCCACTTCTGGCTCATAGGACCAACCTCACAGGATATTGTGAGAATTAAATGAGGAAACCCCCATAAAGTGCTTAGTGTAGTGCCCTGCACAGAATTAACTAAGATTTATTCCTGGTTATTATCATATGGATGTTTACCCTCTGCAATTCTCAGCCCTGTTGTGTTCCATGTAATTCTACCAGCCTTTACTACATCCTGCTGAGCTGTACCATAGGGAAGTCCAGAGTGTCCCTGATGGGTTCCTGGAGGGGGGCGTGCGATTGAGACTCTCAGGCCCTAGGGTATGACCCAGTGCTAGTGGAAACAGGTAAAACATTGTTAGGAGCCCACCCTATTAACTAAAAGCACTGTGGCTTTCAAAGGTCATTGTTTTCCAGTGACCCCACGGCTGAGTCGGTTCCCCGTGGACCCTGTACCAGGAGGTAGCCCCTTCCTTCCACCACCCCCACCCCACTAGCCAGTTGTACGTGTACACTCCTGGCTGATGCATTTGCCACTTTCTTCAAATATTTGTGAAAAGCTTCCCAGAGCAGGTAGCCTCGCGTCTGCAGAGCATTCCATGAGAAAACCGAAGCAGTGGTTTCCATGGCAATGCCTTGGCACTTATTAGTGTTTGCGTAGGCACTGAGGCAAGAGCTGGGGTCCAGACAGGCCCTTTCTGGGCAGAGATGAGGAGAAGAGAGGGCTGAATTGCTCTCACTTTGCCCTCTTGGGTGGTAGCCCTCAGGGACAGTCCTGGGGGAATGTTTGGGATGCAGTTTGGCCAGATGCCCTTAGAGAATGTTTGAACTCTCCTCCGGAAGCTCCAGAACCACTCACTGCACCCAGTACCCCCCCGTCTTTGCCTCTAGGTTCAGCTTCCCCAGACACCCCTTTACATGCCACTCCTCTGCTGCCCCAAACCTTTGCTGCCGTTCCCTACAAATTCTAGATCAAGTCTAAACCATGGCATTCAAGGCCTTCCACACCTTCCTCTTTCCAAAAGTTCTGGCTGCTTCCCTCACCCTACCCTACATACCTTCTACTTCAACAAGATTGTTCAACCTCATCCTACCTCTGCTCCCTGTCATACTGGGGGGATTTCTACTTCCCCTCTCTCTCCCATACCATTCTCCTTGCTTGGAGTTACTGAAATCCTTATCCATGTATCCAGGACTGACCTTTCCTTCAAGACCCATCTCAAACCTCAGTTTCTTCCAGAAACTTTCCTTGACACTGCAACTCAATGGACTCCCCTCCTCTGAACTTGTACTGCATTATTGCTCAGACACGTCATGCATTTGACCCTCAAACATATCCTGCCTTTTCAGTTGTTTTACTATTGCTTATATGTCTCTGTCCAACTACACAGTAAGCTCCTCCCTGAAAGGAGATTTAGAAAAGAACTTATGTGTTTCCCACAGCACCTCGTACAGTGCCCTGCTCATAATAAGGAATTAGTTAGACCACATATGCAAAGGGCTTAGCCCAGTGCCTGGTGTATAGTAAATGCCTGGTATCTAGATGTGTGGTATTATAACCCTCAAATAGTTCTGGACGGATGCTCTGGTACCTCAGTCACCACTTCCATTCAACACATCTCAGGCTATATATGGCGCCCAATGAAGCATTCATTTAGTCTTAGGCTTGGGGAACTCATAAGCCATGAGGTTGGCAAAACTCAGTGAGTGGCCTTGACCTTATCCTCATCTGCTGCTGCCCACTTACCACTCTGGCTGTCAGGACCAGCTACATAATTTGCAGGGCCTAATGAAAAATAGAAAGGTCAGGCCTCTGGTTTAAAAACTAAGAACTTCAAGACAGTGAGAGCAGAGCTTTAAACCACACGCAGGGCTCTTCTGAGTCTGGGGCCATCACTGCTAGCCATCCCCATTCCCTTGTGCTGCTTCCCAAGGCCCTGGGACAAGAGGCACAGGAAATCCACATGTAGCAAATACATGTCAAATGGTTCTAGTGGACTAAAAGCCAGTTCTCCAAAAGTGAATTCACTAAATGTCAAATCACCGAATGAATGGTCAAGTGTCCAAATGACCAGTTTGTCATATTTGTAGTAGTTTTTATTTTGTCCTGCCTTTGCCCTGGCCCTGGCCCTGCCTGGGCCCCTGACTGTGCCTAGGTCCATGCTCTCAGCTCTCACTCCCCAGCTCTCAGCAAACTGGACCATAAAAGAAAGGCTGGGGCTTCCCTGGTGGCGCAGTGGTTGGGAGTCCACCTGCCGATGCAGGGGACACGGGTTTGTGCCCCGGTCCGGGAGGATCCCACGTGCTGCGGAGCGGCTGGGCCCGTGAGCCATGGCCGCTGGGCCTGCGCGTCTGGAGCCTGTGCTCCGCAGCGGGAGAGGCCACAACATGAGAGGCCCGCGTACCGCAAAAAAAAAAAATAAAAAAAAAAAAATAAGGCTGCATCTATTTTATGTCCTTTTTGTCCCTATATTCTGATTTCTTTGGAATCGGTCATGGTTCCTTTTGAGGCTCAGGTGAACAGCCACTCCACCACCCCACACCCTACTTGTGCGACCACCAGGCAGTAGAGTCCAATGACCATTCAAGAATTGAGAGCTGAAAGTAGAGGATAGTTCTGTGCTTACTACAATTAAAGTTTCCAAATCACAAGAATCTCTTGCATTCATAATACACTGTCAACTTTTCCCTAGCACTTCTGTGTACATTATCCAATATGAATATCCACCAACTTGTTTTGTGCTTTCTACTTGTCTTTCTGTTTCTTTTCCTCTCCTTTCTTGCCTTCTTTGGCATTGATTTTATTGTTTTATCATTTTTCTCTTTCCCCTCTACTAGTTTGGAAGATAAATGGTGTTTATACTCTTTTAGTTGTTACCTAAAAATTAGAGCATGCCCATTTAACTTGTCGTAGTTTTCGGATCATACTTTTTTTTTTATCCTGCTCATGGATAATATCAGGACCTTAGAACAGATTAACTCCATTTCTTTAAACATAGTATCATTTTATAGTCTATCTCTAACAAGTCCAAAATCTGAAGTCTTTGTAGGTCGATTTCCGTTTGCTTTTTCTACAGGTTCCTGGACATGGTGCTTTATTTCCTCGTGTGTCTGGTTATCTTTGTATGCTAGTCATTGTACTTGAAAACTTATTTATAGCAATAATTTGAGACCCAGGATAAAGTTATCCTTCTTCAGAGAGAGAGTTTGTGTTTGCTTTGACCAGGATCTTGGGGCACTGCTAGTCTGGGGCAATTTTATTTCAAGACTTGGGTTTTTTATGGACAATATAAACACTGGCTGCAAGCCTGCAAGGTTCATGTGTGATTCATCCTTACCCTGTAAGTATTATTATTTTGAGCCTTGGCTCTCTGTGGCGAGAGTTTCCTACCGTATTTCTCACCTTCTATGGCTCTGGGCTTTGATTTTTGTCCCCCTTGACCCACAAGCCTTTCAACATGGAAGTTCAAATTCGCTAGCATTGGAAAATGCCCTTAGGGCAAAAGGAACTACCTCCATGCTTACTTAACTTTCTAGGTTCCCATTATCACGTCAGTCTTGTCCTATAATACTCACTACCTTGTTAGTTCTTTTTTTCCTACATGTATAATATTTTATTGACCATTACTATACATTCCTTTCCTCTCATCCCATTAACCATAATTTCTTTCTTTTAACCAATATCATTAGTTTTATTTATTATTTTCATTGGAGTGTAATTGACATGTAATGTTATGTTAGTTTCAGGTGTTCAACATAATGATTCAATGTTTGTATATATTGAAAAACAATAACCACAGTAAGTCGTCATCATACATAGTCACAGATTCTTTTTCTTCTGAGAACGTTTACTCTTTGCAACTTTGCTGAGAGAGCAAATATGCAATACAGTGTTATTAACTATAGTCACCATGCTGTACATTACATCTCCATGACTTATTTATTTTATAACTGGAAGTTTGTACTTTTGGACCGCCTTCACCATTTTACCCACCCCCAGCCCCTGCCCCTGGCAACCACCAATCTCTTCTCTGTATCTATAAGCTTGGGTTGGTTTTTTTTTGTTTTTTGTTTTAGATTCCACATAGAAGTGAAATCAGCCAGTATTTGTCTTTCTCTGTCTGACTTATTCCATTCAGCATAATACCCTCAAGTCTATCCATGTTGCTGCAAATGGCAAAATTTTGTTCCTTTTTATGACTAAATAATATTCCTGTGTGTGTGTGTGTGTGTGTGTGTGTATATATCTTCCACATCTCCTTCTGTATTTTGGCTATTGTAAATAATGCTGCAGTGAACATGGGGGTGCATATATCTTTTTTGATTTACTGTTTTCATTTTCTTCAGATAAATACCCAGAGGTGAAATTGCTGGATCATATGGTAGTTCTATTTTTAATTTTTTGAGGAACCTCCATACTGTTTTCCATAGTGGCTGCACCAATTTACATTCCCACCAACAGTGCACTTCCTTTTACTTCATATCCGGGCCAACACTTGTTATTTATTGTCTTTTTCATAATAGCCATCCTAACAGGTGAGAGGTGATATCTCATCGTGGTTTTGATTTGTATTTCCCCAATGATTACTGATGTTGAGCATCTTTTAATATACCTGTTGGTCATCTGTATGTCTTCTTTGGAAACATGTATATTCAGATCTTCTGCCCACTTTCAATTGGATTGTTTGGGGTTTTTTTGGTTTTGTTTGCTGTTGAGTTGTATGAGTTCTTTATATATTTCGATTATTAACCCCTTATCAGATATATGATTTGCAAATATTTTCTCCCATTTGGTAGGTTGCCTATTCATTTTGCTGATGGTTTTCTTTGCTGTGCAGAATTTTTTTGTTTGGGGTAGTCCCATTTGTTTATTATTGCTTTTCATGTCAGATTGAAAAAAATCATCAAAGTTGATATAAGACCTATGTCAAGGAGCTTACTGCCTGTGTATTCTTCTAGGAGTTTTATGGTTTCAGATGTTACATTCAAGTCTTTAATCCATTTTGAGCTAAATTTTGTGTATTATGTAAGATAGTGGTCCAGTTTCATTCTTTTGCATGTGGCTGTCCAATTTTCTCAACACTATTTATTGAAGAGACTGTCCTTTCCCCACTGTATATATTTGGCTTTTCTGTCAGAAATTTATTGACAGTATATGCATGAGTTTATTTCTGGGCTCTTTCTTCTGTTCCATTGATCTGTGTGTCTGTCCTTATGATAATACCATACAGTTTTCATTACTATAACTTTATAATATATTTTGAAATCAGAGAGCATGATATTTCCAACTTTGTTCTTTCTCAAGATTGCTTGGGCTATCTGAGTCTTTTGTGGTTCCATACAAATTTTAGGAATATTTGTTCTATTTCTGTGGAAAATGCCATTGGAATTGTGATAGCAATTGCATTGAATCTGTAGATCGCTTTGGGTAGTATAGACGTTTTAACAATATTAATTCTTCCAACCCATGAGCGTAGAATCTATTTCCATTTATTTGTTTCTTCTTCAATTTCTTTCCTCAGTGATTTATCATTTTCAGTGTACATGTCTTTCATCTCCTTGGTTAAATTTATTCTTAGGTATTTTATTCTTTCTTGATGAAATTTTAAATGGGATTGTTTTCTTAATTTCTCTTTCTGATAGTTCATAATTAATGTGGTTTTTATTGATTTTATGACAATTAAAAAAAACATATTTATCCAGAGATTTTTGGTGGCTTTAACCATTATAAGAAACCCAAGTATGTTTCATGCAATTCCGTCATGATGCTTTGAAGTAGACAGGTAGTCTGGGAGGCTAAATTATGTCTGTTTTTTGGATGAGGAACTTTCTACTTGCTTGCCTGGAGCCACACAGTAAAATAGTGACTGAGTTTGAAGGAGAATCCAGGCATCCACCATGTATCTCTTACACTCTACTACTGTGTCACCATCACATTACAAAACAATGGAGGAGTATTATTCCCCAATGTGTTACCCTCTACTCTTTTTTTAACATTTAAAGATTAATTTATTATATTATAATGTATTCTCCTGTTAGAACATTTTAGAATGGAGACATATAATCCAACAGAATACAATAGATACTTTCTATTTCTTTTCTTGCCTTTTCTTTTTCTTTTTCTTTTTCTTTTTTTTTTTTTTTGCTACCCCCTACTCTTGACAAATCCTGGGAGGAGGCTTTGGTTGCTCCTGATTTTCCTTCTTCTTTCTCTCAATGGCTGCTAATAGCATATCCCCCAAGGACAAGACCTGCTTTCTTCATTTGGCCTTTAACCACCCTGCTTTGTGCAGGAACCCCTAGAAAGAGAGTTGGCAACTTTTTGAAAGCAGTGGTATCAAGGTTCGTGGTCCTTTCTTTTCTTTTCTGTCCAGGTACCCTGGTCACTCCCTGGATGTTGCCTTACAAATAGGGAGATAGGTGCTCACTGGCAAATACATGGTTGCCTTATTGGCTACTCCCATCTATCATCATCTCCCACCCTGTAGTAGCAGTCCCTCAGGTGCAGCTTTGGAGAATGTACATACCAGAGTTCTGCAGTGCTTTTACACATAAGTGTTAATTTTTCCATCTGTGCTGTCATCTGTGACTACAAGAATGTGATCTTAGAATGTGTTTTGCAGGTTAGTGGAACAGAAACTCCAAGAAAACCTGCCATTTTGGCATTGCCCACCTAAGCTGGATCATGGAGATTGTGAACATGAGCCTTTTGGGAGGAGGGTGGGGGCTGGCATAGGAGACTCAGAAATGTATAGAAGATGGAAATTCAAGCTATGACATATGATGTGAAAGCTTGAAGTGAAAGACACAGCCTCTGCAAGGGAAGCCTAGTGGACAGACACCCCAGCCACAGACTTCTTCAACTCTTTTCTCCTTTCCTCCCCTCCACAATGAAATTGACTTCCATTTTAGATCTTAGGTGCTGTTAGCTCTTCTCCCCAAGGATCCTCATCAGATGCTACAGGTATAATCAGGCACAGGTGTCTGGAAAGAGGCCAACAAGGGGAAGCAATGGGCAAAGTGCCCAAAATGTATAGGAAATTACCTTGAATGTCAATTTGGAAGTGCTAAGGTGGTTTGACATGAGTTAAAAGCAGAACCACACTGCTAACGCTTTCCAGTGTGTTATTGGCAGATACTGCCAGGTTTCCGGGATTATGTTTTATTTTTATTTTCAACAGTTATATTTTCTGACATTTTGAGCACAATATTTCTATTGATACTTGAGAAGAATTGTGGCAAATTTAGCATACGGTTACGTGTTTCTTTTTCATTTAAATAAGAGATTTCACTAAACTTGCTATCCCTCTAAGTGTGATGTGATTGCGCTCAGTCTGATGTTTCCCAGGATAATGAGAAGGAAGATAATTGGTTGGATTCACTAAACAGAAGTTGCATCTATTCTATTAAATAAGGGCCACATGTCTCACCAGCAGTCACACCTAGTCACACACCTCCAGCTATAGAGGCACTAGTGTATGAGCAAAATTTATTTTCCTCTAGGAAGTTAATGGTGTCAAGATTCTAGGCAACTGCCTCCATGGCTGATTTCACTCCATCCTACCTGCTGTTTCCATGGGCCAGAGCTGGGGTAGGCTGTAGGGGTAGTGGGTGACTCACCAGTTGCACTGGTGATGCTGGTCTGGGGCTCCAGTGGACAGAAACTTTTCAACACTAGTCACCTCTATTTGACCCTGCTTCTGAGCTTTTGTTTCTGCCATTGCCATGCCGCTAAGCCGAAGTAGTCCAGCCTTCTCATTTACTGATCTAAGTTTCACTCTGACCTCATCTCTGATTGTTAACAAGGGCCACCCTGGCTGACCTGCTCAACCGGGGGCCAGAAGAGATCCTTAACTGATGGTGGGCAGAGCGAGCTACGTGGGAGCTGAGACAGAGAAGGCAAGAAGGCCATTATCATTTACTGCACGTTTACTATTTGCCGGGTACTGCCCTGAGTGCTTTACATGCATTGACTGTACTCATTTGCTGTCAACAAAAGAAAAGGTCAAAATGGCTCGGCCCTAAAGGGTGAGCAGGTCACTTGTTTTCCCTGCGGTAAATGAGGTGCTCCTGTGTCGGGGAGGGATTACTCCATGAGGAGGGAGGAGCTTGTGGTCCAACAAGCATTTGCCTTTAAACAAGCCACTACCCTTCACTGGGCTTCAGTTTACTCCTCTGTAAAATGGCTGTCTTGTGTTTGCTCAGCTTATCACACATCTTGGTTGTGAGGACACAAGTGATACAGATTAGAGGGCTTAGAAAGGTATAAAATATTTCATAATATCGTGTGAGGCAATAGAGAGCCGGAGTATAGATGGGCTAGGGGTTCCCAAATCTCAGCCCAGCAACTTGTCACCTGTGTGACTGAAGCAAGTCACTCAACCTGGATGTATCTTAGCTTCTACATCTGTAACTAAAGATATGGCTAGTACCTGTTCATAGGGGCTTTGTAAAAAAAAATGAGATAATAGATTAAAAACATTCAGAATAGTATTGGCATGTAAAAAAAACTGCTATTATTACAAATAGTAGATACTAATGAGTATTTCATTCCCCTGTCTTTCCCCTATGCGTTCTCTCAGTGTTGATAACACTTAATGCAGCAGAACTTGGTTAATGCTGCAATTCCATATGCAATGTGTGCAGCTCTCAACATGCTAGGGCATAACACATAATTCTGCCCTAGAACACACATATGACACAGCACCTGGCCATATAAAGGGATGGAAGCTCAGTATTCCCCAGTAGATGAGAGACAGGTCTCTTTGTTTTTTTTAAATTTATTTATTTATTTATTTATTTATTTATCTATCTATCTATCTGTCTTCCAGGTTTATTGAGATATGATTGCCGTAAAGCACTGTATCTGTTTAAGGTGTACAACATCATAATTTGACTTTATACATCATGGAATAATGACCACAGTAAGTTTCATGATCATCCATCATCTCATACAGATACAAAATTAAACTCAAAGAAAAAGAGGTGTTTTTCCTTGTGATGGGAACTCTTAGGATTTACTCTCTTAACAACTTTCACATATAACACACAGCAGTGTTCATTATCATGTTGTACATTACATCCCTACTACTTATTTATCTTATAACTGAAAGCTTGTACCTTTTGACTGCCTTTGTCCAACTTCCCCTTCCCCGACTCCTGCCTCTGGTTAACCACAAATCTCATCTTTTTTTCTATGAGTTTGTTTAATTGACCTACAACACTATGTCAGTGCCTGTTATACAACATAGTGATGTGATATTTCTATACATTTCAATCTGATCACCACAATAAGAGACAGGCCTCTTTAAATTGACAGCCTCTGAGATGAATGCCATAAGGGATTCACTTACAGAAATTCAAGATGCTTAACTTTCAGAAACAGGTTGACTGCATTATGTGAGATACACCTGTGTATAGAGGTAGATGTGATGTCATTTCACACTCTACAGTTAGTAGATGCCTACTTTTTGTCATCTGTGGCATGAGGTGGTCCCTGATCTCAGAGAGATAGTTGATCATTAAGGGGAGAGACACATACTCAAACTCAACATGTTATAGGACAAGACGGTGTTAACTATGAGTCTTAATTAAGAACATACACATAACCTTATAAGCTGAAACTATATAAATGCTAATGGTTGTAGTTTTTTCTACAGGCCTTAAGAATTGCAGAGTGCTATAAGCACCAGGAGAAGGAGGGATCGTTTCTTGTTGGGGCATCAGGGAAGGCACTGAAGCATGAGGCTTTCAACAGGCAGAACTGAGGGCAAAGGGCACCAGCAAAGCCGTGGAGATGAGAACACACACAGAGTATGAAGGTACCAGTGAGTAGCTTATGTTGGCTTTCACATGGGATACACATGGGGACTTGCTGAAGGATAACAAGGCTGGAAGTTTTGGTGGTGGCTAGGCTTAACTGCCAGGCTAAAAAGTTAGGTTTATTTAGTAGGCAGTAGGGAGCCATGGGCAATTTTGGAGCAATTGCAAAGGAGTTGCAAAGGAGGAATTGCATCATCGAAACTGCCCTTTTGGAAGACACTCTGACAGCAGGGTCCAGGAAGTGCCATCTCCTCTGGTCACCTCAAGGACTTCTCTCTTGGAATGGTATCTTTCTCTTCTGCATCCTCAATCTTTCTCTCTCCACAGATATGCAGTGTTAGCCTACTGCTTTAAAAAAAAAAGGAATGAAAGCCTTCTTTAACTTCACACTCCCTTCCAGCTTCCTACCCATTGTTCTACCACCCTAATAGCAAAACTTCCAAGAAAGAAAAAGAAAAAGCTATCTATATTCTTGTTTCCACTTCCTCACTTATCATTCTCTTCTCAGCTTGCTCTAGACAGGCTTCTACCCCCAGGATGTTATGGTCAAATACTCTTGTTAGGGTCACCATTGACCTCCTCGGAGTCACATCCAGTGGTCATTTTTCTATCCTCTTTCTGCAACAGACACTTCTCTTGATTTCTCCAACTCCATACTTTCCAGTTTTCCTCATATCTCTCTAGCCATTTCTTCTCAGCCTCCTTTGCAGACTATTTCTTCTCTACCTAACCTCAAAATGTTGGAACACTCCGCAGCTTAGCTCTAAGTCTTCTATTTCTCTCTTACAATGTCAGTGCTCTCTCTTACAATGATTTTATCCAGTTTCATAGTTTTAAAAGTCTACATACTGATGATGCTCACATTTATATCTTCAGTTCTCAGCTCTCCATTGAGCTTTAGATTCATATATCCTACTATCTACTTAAATCTCTACTTAGAGGTCTAATAGCATCTCAAACTTATCATGGCTCCCACAACGCCCTGGATCCATGTACCCCTCACCCCCACCACTAAATTGTTCCTACTTCAGGCTTCCCTAAGTAAATGGTACCATTTGTCCAAGACTAAAGCTTAAGCCTTATTCTTTTTTTTTTTTTTTGGCTGCACCACGCAACTTGTGGGATCTTAGTTCACTGACTAGGGATTGAACCCACGCCCTCAGCAGTGAAAGCCCAGAGTCCTAACCACTGGACCACCAGGGAATTCCCTTTAGCCTCATTCTTGACCCTACTTTCTCTCACCCAACACATCCTGTTCATCTGTTCATCAGTAAATTCTATTGGGGCTTCCTTGGTGGTGCAGTGGTTGAGAATCTGCCTGCCAAAGCAGGGGACACAGGTTCAAGCCCTGGTCCGGGAAGATCCCACATGCCGTGGAGCAACTAAGCCCGGGCACCACAACTACTGAGCCTGTGTTCTAGAGCCTGCGAGCCACAACTACTGAGCCTGAGTGCCACAACTACTGAAGCCCGCACACCTAGAGCCCGTGCTCTGCAACAAGAGAAGCCACCGCAATGAGAAGCCCACGCACCGCAACGAAGAGTAGCCCCCGCTTGCCGCAACTAGAGAAAGCCTGTGCGCGGCAACGAAGAGCCAATGCAGCCAAAAATAAATTTATTTAAAAAAATAAGTAAATTCTATTGACTCTACCTCCAAAAAATATTAAAAATCCATCTGTTCTACCTCCATTGCTCTCTGAGCCATCATCATCTCTTGCCTAGACCACTGTAATATCTCCTACCTGGTCTTCCCACTTCTACCTTTTCTCCTCTATATTATTATTATTATATAATTATATATCATTAATTCTCCACAGAGCCTCCAGTGTGAGCTTTTAAAAATATAAGTCAGATCACCACTCATCTGCTTGAGACCGTCTAGTAGTTTCTCATTGCACTTAGAACAAAATCCAAACTTTTTCCTGTGGTGTACAAGAGCCCTACAGGATTTGGCACCTGCATGATTCTTCAACCCCAGCTTGTGCCCTATTCTCTCTTGCACACTGTACTTCAGTCTCACTGTCTTTTCTGTTTTGTGAACAAGTCCATTAGGGCCTCTGCACCAACTCTTCTTTCTTCTTGGAATGCTGTTCTCCTCTCACTGTTGTGGCCTCTCCCATTGCAGAGCACAGGCTCCGGACGCACAGGCTCAGCGGCCATGGCTCACGGGCCCAGCCGCTCCACAGCATGTGGGATCTTCCCGGACCAGGGCACGATCCCGTGTCCCCTGCATCAGCAGGTGGACTCCCAACCACTGTGCCACCAAGGAAGCCCAGAAAGGCCTTTCTTGACCACCTAAAGTAGCCTTCCTTCCTTGCTATCACCTTCTTATACATCAACCTGTTTTCTTTACTTCATAGTATTTATCTCTGTCAAATTATCTTGTTCTTGAAGTGTTTACTCCCCACCTCCCATGCACAGAGCTAGAATGTAAGCTCCATGAGAGCAGGAACCTTTTCTGTCCTACTTTCCCTGGTATCATCCATACCTGGAATAATACCTGGCATGTAGTAGACATACAATAAATATATACTGAATTCATGTTGAATAAATTAATTGGCAGCAGAGTGGTTATTGCAGTAATACAGATAATAGGCAGTAAAGCCTTTAATTAAATTGGTGGCAGTAGTAGGGCTTCCCTGGTGGCGCAGTGGTTGAGAGTCCGCCTGCCAATGCAGGGGACACGGGTTCGTGCCCCGGTCCGGGAAGATCCCACATGGTGCGGAGCGGGTAGGCCCGTGAGCCATGGCTGCTGAGCCTGTGCGTCCAGAGCCTGTGCTCTGCAACGGGAGAGGCCCCAACAGTGAGAGGCCCGCGTATCGCAAAAAAAAAAAAAAATTGGTGGCAGTAGGAAGCAAAGTGGAAAAAAAAAATCAGTATGAGACCAAACCCACCCAGATTTCATTTCAGTGTATTTAATACTGTAAACACTGGAAGACTTCTTAGGTCACTATTTCTATTACAGAGTATCAAAACTGGGACCACAGGTCAATTATGCAATAAATAATTATCCATTAATCAAAAATAGAAGTGGAGGAATAGATCGGTAGAACTTTCTATCTGGAAGTTATGGGAGTGGGAGAAAGAGATAAATGATAATTCTATAGTTTCTTGCCATGAAAATAAAGCAGAAAGTTTGGGGGAAAAATTGCTGGTGGGTGGGAAGGGAGGATGACAGGTCTAGTTTAGAACATGCCGAGTTTTACTCATCCCCTGAGGTTTCTGGCAGAGCCTTTCAATGTGGGCCTAGAATCCTGCAGGGAGGAGGAGACAGAGGTTGAGGATCTCATCAGCATAGAGATGAGAGTTTAAAGTAATGGCTGTGGGACCCTTCAGGAGTACAAAGCAACTGAAGGATATAGGAAATCCTCATTCCAAGGGATCTATCTATCACATCTAGTAGCTCCCAGGAAATACAACTAGAAAGTGTAGATTAGCATAATCTCCAATTCCCCCAGCCTCTTCCCCACAGTCCGCCCCCTCCCTTGAACAATCCTGTGGATTCTTTCCCAGGCAGGGGGCCCTAAGCATGAGCAGTGAGGAGTCCTTGTCATCCTTCCTGACATCAGCCTCATAACATAGGCTCCTTACTACTCACAGGGGCAGATATCAAGATAATCAATGGGCTTCCCTGGTGGCACAGTGGTTGAGAGTCCGCCTGCTGCTGCAGGGGACACAGGTTCGTGCCCCGGTCCGGGAGGATCCCACATGCCGCGGAGCGGCTGGGCCCGTGAGCCATGGCCGCTGAGCCTGTGCGTCCGGAGCCTGTGCTCCGCAACGGGAGAGGCCACAACAGTGAGAGGCCCGTGTACCGCAAAAAAAAAAAAAAAGATAAGCAATGGAGAATGCCTTGGAATGACTGAGATCTGTTGGGGAAAAAGCCTGCCTATAAAGTCATCACCACTATTTTGCTTTCCTACTACAAGTGCGCACTCTGATCCCTTAAGCACCAGAGACAATGCAGCATCAACAATCTCATCCAGACACGCAGAGCTTTTTGTAAGTCTGGGTAATGTTGTCAGTCGAAGCACTGTTATAATTTGTATTCACTGGCAGCATGTGGCTTGGCACGATGAAGGAGCTCACTCATCTGAGTTACTAGCAGAGCGGGGATGAGGTCCTCAGACCTCTAGGCCCAGCCCCTCAGCTCAGAAGGAGCTGTTGGCAACAATCTCAGACTGTTTAATCCTACCCTCTCCCTTTGCCAGTAAGCAAGGCCTCATCCTCCATGCGGGGCTTCATCCCGAAGCCCTGCTAGGAGCCAAGAGCCTATCAGAGACTGATTGTTCTGCTTCCCTTGGCAGATTGGCACCGGCCAGTGTCAGGGCTTGTGTGGAGAGTATATAATAAGGGTCCCTAATGTGGACTTGACAATGAATGATGGTTTTGTTTCACTTGAAGGGCTTATTTGTCCTATGTCAGTGTCTAAACCCCACAAGGCAAACCTGGTGGCGGGGGGCGGGGGGGTGGGTAGAGGAGAACGCTGTAAAGTAGGGACTCAGAGGACGGAATGACAAGTGGCCCAAGGCTCTCAGTTGCTGCAGGAAATGAAACTTACAACTTTGTCCTGGGCTTTGGGCCTTGGATTTGAGCAGAAAGGGAGGGGTGGGTTTGGGTGGTCAGAGTGGGCTACCACCTTCTGAATAAGACAAGACAGTCTGAATTTGGATTCTGAAAAAGGATTCCACCCCCATTGAAAACAAGAAGCATGCTCCATTGGAGCCGTGACTCTGTGTGGCTTGTTCACCTCTGTCTCCTCAGGGCCTAGAAGGGTGCCTGGCACATAGCAGATGCACAAGAAATATGTATTGAATATGTGGATGAATGAAAATAGATTTGAATATCAATCCCAAATCTTAGACTAGTATTGATAAACTCAGTTTGTCTAGTGGAAACCTTTCCCTAGCTATTACTGGAAGAATTAGTTTCTGTAACATTCCAGGAAATAAGCCAAAAAACCACAGAGATTGCTTTTAAAAGATGGTCTTGGGCCCATTTCCTCCCTTTTTTTTTGTTTTTCTCTAAACCTAGTATTCCATATTGAACGTTTTGAGATTTTTATTTTCCTCTTGAGCTGATAATCATCATAAGCTCCCCGTTTTCCTCCCCCTGTCACTAGGTTGCTGCCGCAGTCTGAGCTTCTAATAACTTGGGTTTCCAGTTTCGTGCTGATCTCTGCTTAGTGTGACATCAGCGGGTGTAGTCCTTATGGGCAATGTTTGTGTTCATGGGTGTACATGATACATGTGTAAGCAATTTTAACTGCCTGGAAGAAGGAAAAGAACTAAAGAAGGCCATGGAGGGTGAAGATTCACATGTAAGTGAAATGATTAGGCACTTCTCAGCCTGTCACTAAAGCCATGATAAGTACTAGACAGGAAGACATCTCATTAGAGACCAAGTCTCAAATTGGCCCTAAGGTGGAGCTCTCAGTTCAAGGCAATGGTTGGCCTTCCCAAAACACACAGATGGTGAATCTACGCTCAGCAGCTCCAAGGTCAGTGTAAAACAAGACACTGGGAAGCTTGGAAGACAAGCAAGCCCGTGTCTATGAACAGTACTTCCATTTGCCTGGGAGGAGGGTGCTGGGGGCAGGAGGTACCATCTATCCCTCTCCCCTGGTCCAGGCTGAGCCTAGCTCCTTGTGCTGCCTAGTTCAGAAACCAGAGTCACACCCCCTCAACCCTCCTCCCAAATTCTCCCACCATCTCCAGAAATTGCTGAGGAAGAGAAATTAGCATTAAGTTAGATCCCTTATTGGTGAATGGGCAAGAATTGAAGGAGCAGGCAAGAGTCAGAGGTCTTGGGCTTCCCTGGTGGTGCAGTGGTTGAGAGTCCGCCTGCCGATGCATGGGACATGGGTTTGTGCCCCGGTCCGGGAAGATCCCACATGCCACGGAGTGGCTGGGCCCGTGAGCAATGGCCGCTGAGCCTGCGCGTCCAGAGCCTGTGCTCCTCAATGGGAGAGGCCACAACAGTGAGAGGCCCACGTACCACAAAAAAAAAAAAAAAAAAAAAAGACTCAGAGGTCTTGAACAATCTATAGGTCATCAACACAGGAGAATGAGTTATTTAAGACAACAAAACACTGGAACGTGAGCCAGAGAGGGTCTCCAGAAAATGTTTTATGTAGCCGTGTAGCTTGAACGTTTTGTTTGTCTTGTCTTACAGAGAATACACATTAATGGTCAATAATTTCTTTTTTTTTTAGACCCTCTTTCTTGTGGCGTTAATAATAATGGCGGCTAACATGTATTGTAAACTATGTGCCAGATACCTTAATCCTCTTAAGCACATTATTCCACAACTTCATTTAATCCTCACAATGATTCCCACGGGGCAGGTACAATTAATATTGTCACTAGTTTTTAGATGATGAAGCTGAGACTTAGAGTGGTGAATAAATGTTCCTGGGTCACATAGCTACTGAGTGATGGAGACGGGATTTGAAGCCAAGCTCTCTAACTTCTGTTAACCAATGCACTGCAATAGGTGTGTTTCCTTCCTTTGACTCTTTTACCTAAGTACCAATTTTATAAAGTCTTAAGCTGAGGCAGTGGCAATGGAAGTGGATGATTTTGTAAACGTTTGGCTTCTTTCACGGAAGAAGGGATTTAACATGGCCACACCCCTTTACCTATGTCAGAAAAGCTCAACAGATAAGGATATTGTGATCTATTTTATACTTTTATTAAACAATAGGCCATGTTATAAATGTTATTAAGCTGTGAAGAGACAGTGGTGGCTTTTACTGTGGAAACTTGTGGTAGATGTACAGCTCATGTGTCTCATAGGCACAGTTGAATTAGGTTCACGTATGTTCTTCTCAGATATAAAACATATTCAGGGAATGTGCCCCATGTGTAAGTGAGGTGAAGGGTATCAGAAGCAGGGCTTTCCTATATGTCCACTTCCAGGAGGGATCTGAGATTAGAATATAGAGAGGTGTAGGCTTCCAGAATACTTGATGGGAAGACCTGTGCCTGGTTGAGGAATGAGCTTCCACCACTGGCTCAGGATTGGATGAGAGGGTCGGCACCCCAACAGGTTCTAAAGCTTGAGGTTCTCAGTGCTCTTTGGCCGGTAGCTACCAGTGTCTCCCAGTGCAAATGGGGAATTGGAGGCCCAATGTCTTCCAGATTATAGGACTAGGATTGCAGGAACAGGTTCAGAAGAACGGTCAGGTTGTCTCTATTTCTTTATCTGTACAGATATTATATGATGGCGTATAAGCCATTGCGCAGTCACCAATTGGCAACCCTTTCAGAATACTGGTTCCCTGTGTGTTGTAATTGTCTGGATATAATATCCTCAAATGTCCATTCAAGGTTCAGGCAGTTTTGACACACTACATACTATTAGGCAGGATGTTATCAACAAGGAGACCCTCAGACCAGGCTACGTACAGTGAGGTAACTCTCGCCCCACCTAAGACCCTCACAACTGTGCCATACCATGCTGGACAGGCCCCGTCCATCCCAGAGCCCTTTCTATTTTCCTTGACACATTCCTTCAAGGGGCCTCATCCACTGATCGGGATAACCCCACACAGTACCTTCTCAGACCAAGGTCGACACCACCACGGTGCATACCCCAAAGCAAAGCAGCCCTCCTGGCACTCACCCACACTCCAGACACCATCAGGCAGCTCTCACTTACATGAGAAGCCATACCCCTAGCTGCGTGGAGTAAGAGCTTTCTTTTTGAGGTCACGTCTTGGCTGTGATACATGCTGAGACGAGTCTGCTCTCCGCCAGACTGTATCCTACAGTGATGCAGCCTTGATAATGACCTCCGTGGCCTACTTAACCCATCTTAACTCTGTGAGGCAAGCCTCTCTTGGATTGGAGCTCTCACTGAACTTTCCAATGCAGCGAAGGCAGCCTTACGTGATCCCTTGCCATGCCACCACTCTGAACATCGTGAGGTCAATCTTGAGCACCCAGCCACCACTTCCCACAGGACAGCCAGACCAGAGGCTCCCATTGCTGGGACTACTGTGAAGCTGACTTCACCAGCCCTCACCTTCACCAGGGCTTATGCTGCCATTTTGCTCCCAGTAAGGCAGCCCTCTCCCAGACCAGGGTTCACATCTCACCGTATGCTCAGCGAAACAACTTTCTACTGCCCCTAATTAGTGCTGCATTATCCAGAAGGCCAGCTAATATGTGCTTAGGGCACAGCAGTGCAGGGGCACCGGACAAATAACTTGTTCAGGAGTTGGTAATTCGACATTAAAAGATGAAAGAGTCGTGATAAGAAAAATCAGAAATTTGTTGGATTTTTTTTTACACCTTTATATGGTTTAGAATGATTTCCATTTGAATGATAAACACAAGGATGGTCATCTAAAATCTTTTCAGTAATTAGGGCTTCCAAAAAAGGCCCCGATTTGGCCTGCCCTCTCTGTTTCCCCACAAACTATGAGGCAGCCGCCTGCCACTACTCAAAATGCCTCACACCATCAGACTACTCTTGCTTAGAACAGTAACCCTAAAACTAGGACCAATATTCATCCAGAATACATGAGTATGGCCATAATAGATTTTAAAATATTGAAATTCTTCCCTACTTATTGATAAATACCTACTTCCCTAAACCATTCCCCCTTCCTCTGGTGCATCCCACCATCATCCCAGTTTCCCTAGACCCTCCCTAAGGAGTCCTGGACCTCCTCAGACTCTCGCAACCAAGGCTTAATGCTTGCTTCAGCATCCTGTTCCAGTGTGTACTGATTGGCCAGTGCCCATGCAGAATCTGTTGTTAAATATGTTGAATATTATCCTCTCCGACAACCACTGCACCCAACATTATATAGCTCTCTAAGGCTCACTACCTAGGTACACATGCCATTAGGCAAATCTCTTCCAAACCAGTGAGGACTCCAATGTAGGTTTGCAGTGCACACCAGCTACTGGCCCACACCATCACTCCCCATACTTATATGTACCCTTTTCCTTGAGACCACGCTTGAGCAGTCCTCACCCCAACCAAGCTCTTCATGAAGCAGCCCTCCAGATACTTGTCAATCTCCCCACACCATGTGGCAGGTTATAACCACGCCTCCTCTTCGTTTATTTGCTTGACCTGCTGCTCACTACTGCCCCTGTTCTCTGGACAACCCGTGATCTGGCCAGTGCACAGCTCCGGCATGAGGAAGTGACGGAGAAGACCAGGTCCACATAGCCGGTACCAGTCCTCAAAACCTGAGGCAACCTATGATTAGACCAAAGTCTACCTGGGACATAGGTGTCAGCCCCTACCATGGCTCCCATACCACCTCTTCACGGAGCATTAGGCTGAATTTGATGAAACTAAGATCCATAACACCATCTCCAACAATTCGAGGGACCTGCTAAACAGAGTCAGTTCTCAAACACCTCTCCCCCAGCAATGACTCTCTACGCCAAACAGGCCCGTGAAACCACTCAGGACACTGACTAGAACAGGGCCATGCCTACTCTCCACACAGTGCTAGGTCATCCCTGTCCAGACCAGGATTCACATCAATGCTGACCAGACGACCACCTGCACAGCCACGCCTCACATCCTGAATCGAATCCTCACCAGGCTAGGGAACGAACATCAGCCTGCAAAACTTGAATGTTCTGAGCAGACCAAGGAATCTTACAGAAGCTGCTAAGATGACCGGAGCCCACAGAAGTGTCCTCCACTTCATGAGACTATCCGTGAATGGACCTGGCATATGACCCCACTCTTAACATTCAGCTCTTCCTTCCCTGCCCTTCCCTTTCTCTGCTCTCCCCCCACCCCGCTTTCTTCTCCTTTCTCCCCTTTGCTTCCATTCTCTGTTTCCCTTGTTCTCTTTCTCTTTCAGTCAAGTCACTGCTGTATTGTTTGTCATAATACTTTTGATGTATTCCCAGTCCCATTTAGGTCAGAGGAAAACTCGGGAAGCATCTAAGGCAGTACCACCTCCTCAGGCAGGGCTGCTGCAGGAGACTGGGCCTCCTGAATGAGAATCTGTGCTCCTGGAACAGAATGGTTGGGGAACAAAATCCCCTTTCTCTAGTAAGCAGGGCCGGCCCACACGCCAGCTGCTGGTGAGCTAAGACCAGTCCCCAGATGAAGGGCGATGTGTCAGCCAAATTGGGAGGAACTAGAGGAGACCTTGAACAAAAAAGTCAAGTAAATAAAATCTTCCGTGCCTCCTGCTATCCCACTTCTTGCTATACCACATGAGGGAAAACACTTGTTTAAATAAATCCTTCATGTGTAGGTTTGTTGTCAATCTTTTTTTTTTTTTAGAACAGAGAAAGGAATGATTTGTGAAGGAATCATTTTTTTAGAAGATGTTGTTGGTAGGAGTTTATTAATTAATTTATTTATTTTTGCTGTGTTGGGTCTTCGTTTCTGTGCGAGGGCTTTCTCTAGTTGTGGCAAGTGGGGGCCACTCCTCATCGCGGTGCGCAGGCCTCTCACTATTGGGACCTCTCCCGTTGCAGGAGCACAGGCTCCAGACGTGCAGGCTCAGTAGTCGTGGCTCACGGGCCCAGTCGCTCCGCGGCATGTGGGATCCTCCCAGACCAGGGCTCAAACCCGTGTCCCCTGCATTAGCAGGCAGATTCTCAACCACTGTGCCACCAGGGAAGCCCCTTGTTGTCAATCTTTAGAGACTTAAACAAACCATAATTCATTGTCCTTCATGTCCCTTGAACTCCTTTCTGCCCATTTCTCTCCTTTCCTTACATTGGGTTGGGTTTTGCTCTCATATGTGGTATTATCACACTCATTCTCACTCCCCGCTCCCTCCCTAAATTGACAGTGTCATCCATTTGGTGTGTGTATTTTAAGACCTTTATCTCTATGTTTACATGCATATATAGGGACCTGTGCAAAAATAGAGGATCATTTTATGCATGGACTTTTTGTACAAATGCTGGGTAGTACATATCATTCTGCAACTTGCTTTTTTTTTTTTCTCACTGTTGTGGCCTCTCCCATTGTGGAGCACAGGCTCAGTGGCCATGGCTCACAGGCCCAGCCACTCTGCGGCATGTGGGATCTCCCCAGACTGGGGCACGAACCTGTGTCCCCTGCATCGGCAGGCAGACTCTCCACCACTGCACCACCAGGGAAGCCCTGCAACTTGCTTTTTTACCCTACGTTGTCTTGAAGATCTTGTCATGTACCTAGTTCATTTACAATAAATTACTGCATAGTGTGGCATATTATGAATATATCTCAATTTACGTAATTACTCCCTTATCAATGGACATTTAGGTTGTTTACAGTGTTTTTCTATTGCAAACAGTGCTTCAATGAAAGTCTTAGCTTATGCCTCCTTGTGTAATTGAGCAGAGATTTCTCTAGGGTAGATATTGTGAATGGGAATCACCAGGTCATCGTGAATTCCCCCCTTTTGCATTGTAATAAGTACTGCAAAATCACACTCTTAAGTGCCTTTTCAAAATTTAAATTCCACTAAAGTGTATGAACGTATGTGCTTCCCCAATCCTTTGCAAATGTTTTTTCAAGTTTTTATTGTGAAAAATTTCAAACATAAAAAATGTGATAGTATAATGACTGTCCATATAATCACACCTAAATTAATTAATTGTTAACATTTGTCATGTTTGTTTTATCTGTCATCTATCTATCTATCTATCTATTATCTGTCATTTTTGGTGAACCACTTCACTGTAAGTTTTAAGTATCATGACTCTTGACCCTTAAATGCTTCAGCAAGAATCTCTTAAAATAGGACATTATTCTACATACATGCCAATTATATTCACACAATATCTTATCACCCCTACGAAAATTAACAATAATTTCCTAAACCTTATATCATTTAATATCCAGCTCATATTTAAATTTCCCTCGGTGTCTAAAAATGTATTTTATAATGTTTTATTTTGGCAACCAGGATCCAGCCAAGGCTAACTAAGTGCATTTTGTGTGTGTGTGTGTGTGGTACGTGGGCCTCTCACTGTTGTGGCCTCTCCCGTTGCGGAGCACAGGCTCCGGACACACAGGCTCAGCAGCCATGGCTCATGGGCCCAGCTGCTCCGCGGAATGTGGGATCTTCCCGGACCGGGGCATGAACCCATGTCCCCTGCATCGGCAGGCGGACTCTCAACCACTGCGCCACCAGGGAAGCCCCTAAGTGCATTTTTTATTGAAATAATAATTCAAATACCAAAAACTATTCAGCATTTTAAATTGAACAATTCAGTGGTTTTAGGTACAGTCATTAGACTGTACAGACATCACCACTACCTTATTCCAGAACATATTCATCACCCTAAAAAGAAACCTCACCCCTGTTGGCAGTCACTTCTCATTCTCCCTCCTCCCAACCCCTGGCAACTGGTAATCTGATTTCTGTCTCTATAGATTTACCTATTCTGGACATTTCATATAAATGGAATCGTACAATATGTGACCTTTTGTGCCTGACTTCTTTCGCTTAGCCATAATGTTCACAAGATTCATCCCTGTTGTAGCATGTATGAGTACTTTATTCCTCTTATGGCTGAATAATATTTATCAGTTGGTGGACATTTGGGTTGCTTCCAGTTTGGGGCTTTTATAAATAATGCTGTTATGAACATTCCCCTACAGATTTTTGTGTGGACATATGTTTTCATTTCTCCTGGGTACATATCTAGGAGTGGAATTGCTGGGTCATATAATAACTCTATGTTTACATTTCAAGGAACAGTCAAACTGTTTGCCACAGTGACTAAACCATCTTACATTACCACCAACAGTGTATGAGTGTTCCAATTTCTCCAAATACTTGCCAACATTTGTTATTTTACTTTTTAAGAAATGTTATAGCTATTCTAGTGGGCATGACGTGGTATCTAACTGTTTTGATTTGAATTTCCCTAATGATGCTGAGCATCTTTGTGTGTTTTTTGGTCATTTGTGCACCTTTGTGGAGAAATGTCTGTTTAAATCCTTTACCATTTTAAAATGGGTGGTCTTTTTTTATTGAGTTATACGAGTTCCTTATATATTCTAGATACAAGTGTCTCATCAGATCTGTGGTTTACAAATATTTTCTCCTATTCTGTGAGTTGTCTTTTCACTTTCTTGATAGTTTCCTTTGACACACAAAAGTTTTAAATTTTTATAAAGTCCAATTTATCTATTTTTCCCCCTTGGCTGCTCATACTTTTGGTGTCATACCTATGAAAATGTTGCCTAGTCCAAACACATGAAGATTAACTCCTATGTTTCCTTCTAAAAGTTTTATAGTTTTTAGTACTTATATTTAAATATTTGAACCATTTTGAGTTAAATTTTGTATATGACGTAAGGTTGGGGTCAAAATCTACTCTTTTGTATGTGGATATCCAGTTGTCCTGGCACCATTTGTTGAAGAGACTGTTCTTTCTTTAAATGGTCTTGGACTTTCAATTCTGTCACATTGATCTGTATGTCTATCCTTATGCTACTACCACACTGTCTTGCTTACTGTAGTTTTGTAGTAAGTTTTGAAACTGGAAGTATGAGTCTTCCAACTTAGTTCTTCTTTTTCAAGATTATTTTGGCTATGCTGGAACCCTTGAATTTCCATATGAATTTTGGGATCAGCTTGTCCATCTCTGCAAAAATAGGCCATTGGAGTTTTGATAGGGATTGCACTGAATCTATAGATCAATTTGGGGAGTGCTGCCATCTTAATAAGTCTTCCAATCCATGAACATGGGTTGTCTTTTCATTTATTTAAGTCTTAATTTCTATCAATAATATTTTATTGTTTTCAGTTTACAACTTTTGCATTCTTTTGGTTAGAGTTATTGCTAAGTATTTTATTCTTTTTGATACTATCGTAAATGGAAATGATTTCTTAATTTCATTTTTAGATTGCTCATTGCTAATGTATAGAAATACAATTTTTACATTGATCTCGTATCCTGCAAACTTCCTGAACTCATTTATTTATTTTATTGAAGTGTAGTTGATTTACAATATTATATTGGTTTTAGGTGTACAACACTGTGCTTCAATATTTTTATAGATTATATTCCACTTAAAATTATTATAAAATAATAGCTATATTTCCCTATACTGTACAGTATATCCTTGTTGCTTATTTATTTTATACATAGTAGTTTGTATCTCTTAATTCTCTTTCCCTATCTTGCCCCTCCTTCCCTCTCCCCACTGCTTACTACTAGTTTGTTCTCTGTATCTGTGAATCTGTTTTGATTTTATTATATACATTTGTTTATTTTTTAGATTCCACATATAAGTGATAACATAGAGTATTTGTCTTTCGCTGTCTGACTCATTTCACTGAGTATAATATCCTCTAGGTCCATCCATGTTGTTGCTAATTGCAGAATTTCATTCTTTTTATGGCTGAGTAATATTCCACTTTGTGTGTGTGTGTGTGTGTGTGTGTGTGTGTGTGTGTGTACCACATCTTCTTTATCCATTCACCAGTTGATGGAAACTTAGGTTGCTTCTATATCTTGGCTACTGTAAATAATGCTGCTATGAACATTGGGGTACATGTATCTTTTTGAATCAGTGTTTTTGTTTTCTTCAGATATATGCCCAGCAGTGGAATTGCTGGATTATATGGTAGTTCTATTTTTAGTTTTTTGAGGAGCCTCCATACTGTTTTCCACAGTGGCTGCACCAGTTTACAATTTACTAGTGTTCCCTTTTCTCTGCATCCTCGCCAACATTTGTTATTCATAGACTTTTTGATGATAACCATTTTGACAGATGTGAGGTGATGTCCCATTGTGGTTTCGATTTGCATTTCTCTGATGATTAGTGATTTAGAGCATTTTTTCATGTGACTGTTGGCCATCTGTATATCATCTTTGGAAAAATGTCTATTCAGATCTTCTGCCCATTTTTTAAATCAGGGTGTTTATTTTTTGATACTGAGTTGTTTTGAACTCATTTATTTGCTCTAAAAGTCTTTTAGTGGATTCCTTAGGATTTTCTATATATAAGATCATATCATTAATGAATAGAGGTAGTCTTACTTCTTCCTTTCCAGTCTAGATACCACTTATTTCTTTTCCTGACCTAATTGTCCTGGCTAAAACCTCCAAGCAATGTTGAATAGGAATGGTGAGAGTTGACATTTATGTCTTATGATCTTATGGGGAAACTTTCAGCCCTTCATTATTAAGTATAATGTTAGCTATGGGTTTTCCATAGATACCTTTTATCAGGTAGAGGAGGTTTTCTTTTATCTTTGGTTCGTTAAGTGTTTTCATCATGAAGGAATGTTTGGTTTTGTCAAATGCTTTTACTTTTTTTATTGAGATGATCGTGTGGGGTTTTCCCCTTTATTCTACTAACGTGGTGTGTTACGTCAATTGATTTTCATATGTTGAACCAATCTTGCATTTTGGGGATAAATCCCACTTGGTCACTATGTATCATCCTTTTTATATGCTGCTGGCTTTAATTTGCTACTATTTAGTTGAGGATTTTGCATCTATTATTTGTAAAGGGTATTGGTCTGTAGTTTTCTTTTTGGCGATGTCTTTATCAGGTTTTGGTATCAGGGTGATATTGGCCTCACAGAAGGAGTTAGGAAGTGTTCTCTCCTCTTCTAAGTTTAGAAGAATTTGTGAAGTATCAGTGTTAATTCATCTTTAAACATTTCATAGAATTCACCAGTGAAGCTTTCTTGTCCTGGGTTTTTCCTTGTAGAAATTAATTGATTATTAACTCAATGTCTTTATATAGGTCTATTCAGATTTTTACATTTCTTTTTGAGTCAGTTTGGTCATTTGTGAAACTGCATTTTCTTATGTCTCTTTAGACTCTTTTATTCTAGAACAGTACTCCCACCTTTTTCCCCCATACATTGATTTTGAAAGATACCAAGTTAATTGTCTTGTAGACTGTTCTGTATTTGTCTGATTGTTTCAAATGGTATTGTGATAAACAGTATTATTTTACATGTTCTTGTTTCCCTTGTATTTCTTATAACCTGGAAGTTACATCTAGTGGCTTGAGTAGTGTCAGGTTAAACATTTTTCTTGTCAACATTTGATGTTTCAAAAAAATTACATTTTGGCAATCTGATGGATGAAAATGGTATCTCACTGTTAATTACTAGGAAGAGTGGACATATTTTCAGATTTATTGGCCATTTGGGTTTACTATTCTGTGAACTTCTGGTTTTCATTCTTTGCATATTTTGCTACTGTGTTGATCATCTTTGTCTTGTTGATCTGTAGGCATTTATTATATATTCTAGATGAAGACTACATCCATATTTTTCATTTAGGTCTTTCATTCATGTGAAATTTAGTTTTCTGAATGATGTATATTAGGTAAGTATTTTATTTATTTAAACTGATAACCTATTGTACAGATGCAGTGTTTTGAATAGTTAGGGTTTTCAATGATTTGAGATGCCACTTTTACTGAATTCCCATAGATACATGAATCAGTTTCTAGACTTTTCATTATGCTCAACTGATTTATTTTTGTCTAGTCTTATGCAAATACATTTTAATTACTCAGAGGTATCACGTGCTTTGATATCTACAAATACCTTGCCTATTTCTTTATAAAATTATCTTGGCTATTCTTACATATTCATTTTATTTTTGAATTTTATAATCAGCTTGTCAAATTTTATGAAGTATCTTTTAGGATTTAGATTGTCATTATGTTGATCTTATAAGATTCCTTTCGTGAGACTTTATATCCTCAACACCTTGTCTTTCATCTATATTTATACTTATATTTATCTACATTTATGTTGTTATATTTATGAAGTTCAATAAATTTTTATAGTTTTCTTCATAAAAATTTTGACCATTTTGGGGGTCAGATTTATTCCTATGTATTTCAGAGGTTGGGTTTTTTTTTTCTATTACACTTCCCAGCTGGTTAGTGCTAGTGTATAGAAAGCTATTAATTTTGGCCTGTGAATCATATACCCAATTGCTTTTAAAAGTGCTATGAGGTCTAAATAGTTTGTCACTTCATTTTTAAACCTAACTTTTTTTTATGTCTTATTGCATTGGCTAGGATACCTAATACCATATGGAATAGTAGTTGTTAATGATCATCCTTTTCTTTTTCATTTTAATGAAAACGCTTCTAAATTTTCACTATTAAAGTATGCTTGCTGTAGATTTCTAGTAGATAAGTTTCATCAAGGTTAGGAGTTTCTAATTTTAAAGATTTGTTAAATCATGGCTGTATGGTGTACTGAGTGTAGTGCCACACTTGAGACCAGGTACCATCTTCATTAGAAAAGAACGCATAAGCATCATGGACTCATGGCCTGCAGAGCATTAGCTTGGGTTGAATTGAACTTTGGGCAGATGTACCCTGCAAATTGAAGCCAGACATCTGTGGAACCTCCTGGAAGTGAAAAAATTCCCAGACAGAGGGCTCTGTATATACCATAAAAGCTCAGTCTCATCAGGTAACAGGATTGCTTGGGGTAAGAGTGGCACAAGAGGCTGGTCTGGAGATCCAGTCCCAGCAGATCAGATTTCTGCTGAAGACCCTGTTGCTTGCCTGCCTTAGGTTATCAAGCCAAATGGGAACAGAAGAGAGAGAACTGTGGTTTGTTATACCTCCATCAAACTGTAGAACCCTTGAGTCAGGAAATTACCTCATTTTTTTTCACTGCCACAGGAGAGAAAGGCCACTGCTTTGAAGATTATCATCCTGTAATAGTGGCAATCACCACTTAGGGCTGACTGGCTTTGCCCTTTCCATGACATACTGTTTGTACTGCCATATGACAGCTTCAGCTCCTGTTATCTGAAGAAAAAGACCTCTTTCTTCTTACACTAGCTTGGAAAAACTGGTGGCTGAAGCCAAATGCCTAACATGTGCTTTCCTCAAAAGAACCTCTCTGCCTCACACTTTTGGGAAATACCCGGAAAGCATAATGGAATGAAGTATTCTTCAGTCAGGTCATGGTCAAGTGGAAGGAGCTAGGTGTCCACAGACCTGGACTATAATATTAGCTCTTTTCCTCATTTATTATGTGAGCTAGGACAAATCACTTAATTTCTCTGTGCCTCAGTTTCCTGTCTGCCAAGTGAGGATGAAAATAGTATCTACCGCAAAAGTCATTGTGATGACTGAAAGAGATGATATGTATAAAATGCTTAGCAAAGAATCTAACAATATTCAAGGTTCACGAAAATTATCTATTAGAAAGAATTACTGAATGGAATTGTTGTGAAAAGCCTGAGAGTGAAAGGGAAGAGACGCTGTCTTTTATTCTATATCTGTTTCTCTCCAGTGACTTGCAAGCAGACACTAAATTATTTGAACCTAACTAAAGAGAAACAAGATTCTCCAGAGAGGCCTTCAGTAGCACCCTGCTGCTAAAGCAGTCATCTCTTCTTGTAGGAAAGAGTGGGCACATGGAACCGGGCATTTATTGCAAAAGCAGTGGCTTCTTACACATGAAAAGAAGCTCTAGGGCTTCCCTGGTGGCGCAGTGGTTGAGAGTCCACCTGCTGATGCAGGGGACACGGGTTCGTGCCCCGGTCCGGGAGGATCCCACATGCCGCGGAGCGGCTGGGCCCGTGAGCCATGGCCGTTGAGCCTGTGCGTCCGGAGCCTGTGCTCTGTAACGGGAGAGGCCACAACAGTGAGAGGCCCACATACTGCAAAAAAAAAAAAAAAAAAAAAAGAAGCTCTAGACTCCTCAACACTGCTCAAGATTAGCTGGACTCAGAGACTGACTTGACTTAACCCCTGAATAACTCCAGGATGTTCCTTGTCTTTCAGGGATTTTGTTGGCAAGGGGAAAGAGCACAATTCCAGGATTGCTCTAGACCACAGATCCCCCCCATGCACGCTGAACTATGCTAATCTATACTGCTCTGTACATCAGAGTGCCTTGGTTGTTTAAAGGGGAAACCAGATGGTGTGCCTAATTTGGGCTCTGACATGCTCCTACTTTGGCTAAACCATTTCCCTACTCTGTTGAACAATTTCTTATTTGCAGAAAGAGAATGACACTGTGAGTCATACCTCTTTCACCAGGACTTTGTGAGGAAGAAAATCACCCAATTTAAAAACAACAACAGCAATAATAACAATAGTAGTAGTAATGTTACCATTTAATGAGTACACAGCCTCTGTGAAGGAGAACACTGCTAAGTACTGTGAATGCTTTCTCTCATTCAGTCTTCATAAGAACACTATGAGGTAGCTACTCTTAACTTATCTATTTGACATTTAAGGAAACTGAGGCCCAATATACCCTGAGAAAACCATAATTCAAAAAGAGTCAGGTACCACAATGTTCATTGCAGCTCTATTTACAATAGCCAGGACATGGAAGCAACCCAAGTGCCCATCGACAGATGAATGGATAAAGAACATGTGGCACATATATACAATGGAATATTACTCAGCCATAAAAAGAAACGAAATTGAGTTATTTGTAGTGAGGTGGATGGACCTAGAGTCTGTCATACAGAGTGAAGTAAGTC